>NC_073313.1:237474515-238167196 GCF_027595985.1 Sorex araneus
AACTTGCATGGAATAGTTCTGTTCAGCTATTGTTCAGATTTCCAAAGTGATTATACCACTTTATACTCCCACTCTCATGTCTGAGAACTCTTGTGGCATCAGATCTTCACAATCTCTTTGGGGAAGGTTTATCTGTTCGTAGTGCTGAATCTTTACATCGATGAAAAACTTTAATTTTCCCAAATATTGTATAATCTTAGCATAGAATTTTTATACATTTTTTTGGTTGGACTTATAAATGAATGGGGTTTTCGATAAATGTTACCTTTAAACATTTTTTTAAGTGTTACTGCTTTACCTTATTACTAGTTTTTCTCATTTACTTAAATGTTTTGTATTGTGGATTGGTAGTTGAATATTCTCTTACTTTTGCCACAGTTCCTGCAATGAGGATATAATTAACATATTTTACTGTTTGAAAAGAACATTCATTTTTTCTACCTTTAATTTGTTAATACTTTCTTTCAATGTTTTGAGACCACACCAGGCAGTGCTCAGGGTTTAATTCTGGGTCTCTGCTTAAGGGGTCATCTAGGTCACCTGGGATAGAGACCTGATTGGCCTCATGCAAGGAAATCCCTACCTGCTTTACTATCTAGACTCTTTTTTTTTTAAATTAGTTTCTTCTCTAACCTCTCTATTTTACTTATTTTAAAATTTTTATTTTACTATGCAGCTGTCAGAAAAAATGAGGTCATGACGTTTGCATATAAGTGGATCTACATGGAAAGTATCATGCTAAGTGAAATGAGTCAGAAAGAGAGAGACAGACATAGAAAGATTGCACTCATCTGTGGAATATAGAATAATAGACTATAAGACGAACACCCAAGAATAGTAGAAATAAGTACCAGGAGGTTGTCACCATGGCTTGGAGGCTGTTCTCTCATTCTGGGCAACTCAGAGAAGGGAACAGCAAGTAAAATGCGGTTGTTGGTCATGTGGGGGAAAGATGATGCGGGCCAAATATAGACTAGAGACTGAACGCAATGGCCACTCAACACCTTTATTGCAAACCACAACACCTAACCAGAGAGAGAGAACAAAAGGGAATTCCCTGCCATAGTGGCAGGGTGGGGTGGGGGGAGACGGGACTGGGAAGGGGGGGTGGGATGTTGGGTTTACTGGTGGTGGAGAATGGGCACTGGTGAAGGGATGGGTTATCAAACTTTGTAAGGGAGAAACATGAGCACAAAAATGTATAAATCTGTAACTGTACCCTCACGTTGACTCACTAATTAAAAATAAACTATTAATAAAAAAAATTAAAAATTAAAAAAAAATTTTATTTTAATTCCCATGGTTTACAATACCATTAATGATGAAGTTTCAAGCATAGCACAGTTTTTTGCACCACAATCTCCACCACTTTCTGCTTCCTTCCACCATTGTGTCCATGTTTACCATTCCCCCCTCCAGTTCCCCCTTCCCTGCTCTATGGTAAGCTTCCAGCTAAAGACCAGTTTTCAATTTTTGTTCCTTTTAGGTATTGGTTATACCCTACGTTGTTACTTTATATCCCGCTTTTGAGAGAGATCACTTTGTGTAGGTCCTTCTCCTTCTAGCTAACTTCTTTTAGCATGATATTCTCTGCATCCTCCCACAGAGCAGAACATTACATGATTTCACCTTTTCTTATAACTGACTAGTCTTCCATGCTGTCTATGTACCAAAGTTGCTTTATCTGGTCATCTGTTCTTGGACGTTTGGACTGTTTCCAGATTTTGACTATTGTGAATAGTGTTGCAATGAGCCTAGGAGAGCAAGCATCTTTTTCTGAATGGAGTTTTTGGGTCCTTGGGGTAGATGCTAAGAAGTGGAATTGCTGGCTCATATGGAAGCTTGATTCCTAGTTCTTTTAGAAGTTATCCATATTGTTTTCCAAAAAGGCTGAACGAGACTACATTCTCATCAGAAGTGAATGAAGGCCCATTTCTCTTGACATCCATGCTAGCACTGGTTAGTTTGTCCTTTGGTATGTGTGCGACTTTCACAGTATGAAATGGTGTATGATTGTTGTTTTGCTCTGCATTTTCCTGAAGATGTGATGCAGAATACATTTTTCTTATGCCCTTTAGGTATTTGTGTTTTTTCAGGAATTTCTGTTCACATCTTCCCCTCATTTTTGATGGGGCTGTTTTTTTGTTTTTTGTTTTTGGTAAAGTTCTACCAGTGCTGCTTTATATATCTTGAATATTAACTGTTTATCAGATGAGTGGTAGACAGATATTTTCTCCAGTCTATTGGAGTGTCTTTTTATTCATGTCATAATTTTTTTTTCAGGTGGAAGCTTCTTAATTTTATTTAAACCCATATGTTTGCTTTTGCATCGTTTTTCTCTAGGCAATGGTGTTGAATCCTTGAAGGTCTCTCTAGCTTCAATGTTATGGAGTGATTTGCCTATGTTTTCCTTAACATATCTTATAGATTCAGATATGATATTGAGTTCTTTGGTACTTTTTTATTTTACTTTTGTGCATAGTGTAGGAAGAGGTCTGAATTCGGAACCTCAGCAATACTAAGGGGTTACACCTAGCTCTGTATTCAAGAATTAATCCTGGTGGTGCTTGGGGAACCATACCGTTCCTCTCTCCCCCTCACCTCCTCCACCCCATCCCCCTCTCTCTGTCTTTCTTTTTGGGCATTGTGGTTTCAATAAAGGTACTGAGAGGTTATTATGTATATTCTTTTATCTACTTTCAGAATGCAGTTCCCATCCAGAGTGATCATTTCCAACTATCTGTCATAATGATCTCTTCTCTATCCCAATTGCCTTCTTCCCCGGCACTTGAGACAGGCTTCCAATCGTGGACAAATGCTCTTTTCAATACTTTAACGATCCTAGTGTTTGGAAGCTTTATTGTACATCAAAATCAGCACATATACTAGATAATTTCAAGATAATTTGAAAGCTATACATTAACATTTTTGCATAATGTTAATGGTAGATTAAAGGTAATGATCATGAAAATATAGCAAATATTCCTGAGTGATTATGTGAACTAAGATACCCACATGATCATCTTTTAATATTTGATCAGTTTTTTCCCCCTCGGGGTTAAAATACCACGTAAATGAAATGCAAAATGTTTACTGCAGTGCAGTGGTTGAATTTTTACATGCATAAAGGAGTCAGGATAAATTTATGGTCTTATGATGACTGTTGGCTGCTAATATTGTATGTATATTCTTAGAGTGATCTATAGCACCATGACCAAAATACTGTGGGGAAAAATTCATAGTTGGTACTTGTGGCATTTGATTTACCTCTGCTATATTTGTAAAATATTAGCTCTGAGATTGCTTTCGTATGGCTTGCCTGTTTTTGTTCAAGGTTAAAAGTGTATGCTCATCACTAGCCTACTCTCTCCTTCTTTGGAGTGTATAAAGTGAGAGTAATTTACAATATCTAAAACTGCAATTATAGAGTTTTTATATTCTGGCACCATGTATTTTAAACATTTGGGGTATCAAATATATGATTTTAATGTATCAAAGGTTATTTTTGAACTTGATTTAGCTCTGTAAGCTTTCAGGATCTGTACTCTTGAATCAAAATTTGAAATAAATATCTTAGTTTCTACTTCTGTACCTTCTCTTCTTTAATCTTAGATTCCACAGTTTATGTGATGGAAAAGTGCTATGTGATTTAATGATCACATCTTGCTGCCCTATGTATGGTATTCCCTTTACTTCTCATAATTTTTTGTTCCTGCTATATTCTGAGTTTCCCTATTTAAAACCAGGATCTTTTCCATTCTTCTCTCTGTTCCTATTTCTAGACAGAAAGAGATGTGCATATGAATATATTTGTTGAGAGTAATGGTTCAACATCATTCTTAGATGATAAAATATCTTTTTAACTTATATGCAAATTTCATGACTTTATGTTTTCTGACAGCTGCATAGTATTCCATTGTGTAGATGTACCAAAGTTTCTTTTACCAGTCATCTGTTTGGGGGCACTCCATTTTTTTTCCCAAATTGTGGCTATTGTAAACAGTGCTGCAATGAACATAGAAATGCAGATGTCATTTCTACTATACCTTTTTGCCTCTCCGGGATGTATTCCCAGAAGTGATATTGCTGGATCAAATGGAAGCTTAATTTCTAATTTTTTGAGAACCGTCTATATTGTTTTCCAAAAGGGCTGAATCAGTCAGCATTCCCACCAGCAGTGAAGGTGTCCCTTTCTCCCTGCATCCACGCAAACACCAATTGTTTTTGTTTTTTTGGGATGTTGGCCAGTCTCTGTGGTGTGAGATGATATCTCATTGTTGTTTTGATCTACATCTCCCTGATGATTAGTGATGTTGAACATTTTCTCATGTGCCTCTCAGACATTCGGATTTCTTCTTTGGGAAAGTTTCTGTTCATTTCATCACCCCATTTTTTGAACAGGTCGGCAGTGTTCTTCTTGTGGAGTTCAACCAGCGCATTGTATATCCTTGTTATCAACCTTTATTGGATGGGTACTGCATAAATATCCTTTCCCATTCTGTAGATTGTCTTTGTATTTTGGCCACTGTTTCTTTTGAGGTGCAGAAGCTTCTTAGTTTGAGATAGTCCCATTTATTTATCTCTGTTTTCACTTGCTTGGCCAGTGGCATGTCATCTTTGAAGATACCATTGGCTTCAATGTCTTGGAGGGTTTTGCTGGCCATCATATTGAGTGAAATAAGTCAGAAAGAAAGAGACAGACATAGAAAGATTGCACTCATATGTGGAATATAAAGTAGCAGAGAGGTACAAGCTTGCAATGATGCAATTTCTGGCAGAAGTTTCTCTGGACTGAGTTACTAAAATACTAAAATACAGAAATCCAAAACCGTGTCGCCACTAGTGTGGCCGCTCAACCTCATATTTCTTCATTCTCAGCAATGGAAAACAAATTATCAAATCCTTCCTTTTCAGCAGGTCTGACTTTGGGGGGAGAAACTCCAAACAATAATAGTGAGGTTTTTGTTGTAATATTGAATGTAATCAAAGTAAAGTGAAAGTAAAGTAAAAATTTATCAGTTACACAGGCGGGGTTGGGGTTTGGGGAGGTGGGAGGTTGGGGGGGGGAGGTATACTGTGATTCTTGGTGGTGGAATATGTGCACTCGTGAATGGATGGGTGTTAAAAAAATACATCTTTTTAAAACTGAATCCTAAAAGAAAATAAAAAAAATACATAATAGATGTTTGCCTTTAAGCCACTTATTTTAAAAAGCACACTTTTTAGGATGCATCTTTTACAAACAATTAAAATTAACTTTTTTTCTGTCAAGCAGTAGTATGTCAAAACCCAACACAATGAATTTTATAAAAATGAATTAAATTTAACTTCTTTTTACAGAAAGAGTTTTTTAAAAGATTTTTTATTTAATATATACAAGGAGGGAGAGAGAATAATGTGCTTTAGAGAGAACACAAGCCCAGAGGGGAGAGACCAGATGGTAATTCATAAAGCAAGGAAAGGAATTTTACATCCCAGGTTGAGATACAGACAACTCCAAAATGGGAATAAAAGAATGCTGATTTTACAAATAAATTGTAAAACTCTAGATTTTAGTTAGTAGTTCCGGTTAGATCTGGAGAAATGCATGACCATGGCATGATCATAATGAAATAAAGAGTAAAAAGTAGTATAACATGATTATATTATACTATGTTTTACATTTCATGAAGATTCATGTGGAAAAAAATAGAATCATATCATCCATTTTCCCTCCCATGCTCATATTTCTTACTATTTGTTGGATACTGGGCTGGAGTGATAGGACAGCAGGTAGGGCATTTGCCTTGCATGCAGCCGACCCGGGTTCAATTCTTCCATCCCTCTTGGAGAGCCTGGCAAACTACTAAGAGTATCCTGCCTGCATGGCAGAGCTTGGCAAGCTACCTATGGAATATCCGGTATGCCAAAAACAGTAACAAGTCTCACAATGGAGACGTTACTGGTGCCTGCTCAAGAAAATTGATGGGATGACAGTGCTACAGTGCTTGTTGGATACTTGTATATTCAAAAATGATTTCAAACCCTCAGTGCTCTATTGCCACCTGCATTCAGTGGTCTCGGGCTGTTTTTCCCACCCTAGATGGCCCATGGCAATGGGCAGATGAAGGAGGGAATGAGGGTCAGGCTAGTTGGTGATCAGTTGCAGCTTATTCCCATCTTGTCTCCTGCCTCCTTCCAGTTTCACCCACTTCCATATCTCTCCTCTATCCCTCCTCTCCATTCTCCTCTATCCTCCCTTTCCTGACTCTCCTCCTCCTCACTCTTACTGCCTTAGTTATAGCCCAAATTATGAGGAGTTGGGGTAGCAATTACACATAAGTGTGGTCATACAATGACAGATGTAAAGTTCTTCCCTCAGCGAAAGCTTTTTCTAGGACAAATTCTCATCCAGCAAGATGACCCGCCTAAGGGTGAGATGCCATCTTCTGGTGCGTTTCTCCTTTGCTTAGTCCAACACGCATTTAAACATTCAGCTTAGTTCTACTTCTTAATAATATTAGTTATCTTGCATGGACACAGTACAGATACATTAAGGTTATAGGGTGGCTCTCCTGAGGACATCTTGCTATAGATCTCAGATTACAGTGCTCAAGCCAGATGAGCCCTTCCTAATGCTAAGCAGGATCCTTGTCCATTTGTTTTTGGATCATGATAAAATTTGTCCATGACCGCGCTCTCAACTTATAGTTAAGTATTATGGTGCTTGGTCTTGCCCGTTTTGATGCCAGGATATCACACAGTTTGCCCTGGGTCCATCCAGCCCCTCATCGGGAACCTGCTTTTGAGGTACTAGGAACTAAGGGTAACTGAGGCTTAAGTTGAATAAACAGATTCCCAGGAGTGAATATTATTGAGTTAATTAACTCCCAAGTTACAAAATCGTAATATTACCTGTCTTCTTGTGTCTATACAAAATGGACACTGCTCTGAAATAACTATGCAAAGGACATAAGAAGAAAAGAAAAGCAGTGTTTCACATAAAATACAAATCCAGAGTCTCTGACCTTATAAGTCAACAGAGTCTGATTTGGGGATGAAGGTGATTGACCAGTTGGGGAAGCAGAACACAGATAAGTTACAGATAATTACAAAAAAGTACTGTGGTGGGTGTAACCCAGTATACCTAAGGTTTCTGTGGCCAGGGAGGAAGGACAAACCAATGTCATCTATCCTACAAATACTGAGTACTGTACAGCTCAGAATTTGCTCATTTAAGAGGTGTTTCACAACATCTGCACATGTATGTTCATCGCAGCACTGTTTACAATAGCCAGAATCTGGAAAAAACCCGAATGCCCCAGAACGGATGACTGGTTGAGGAAACTTTGGTACATCTATACAATGGAATACTATGCAGCTGTTAGAAAAAAGGAGGTCAAGAATTTTGTAGTTAAGTGGATGGGCATGAAAAGTTTCATGCTGAGTGAAATGAGTCAGAAAGAGAGAGACAGACATAGAAAGATTGCACTCATCTATGGTATATAGAATAACAGAGTGGGAGACTAACACCCAAGAACTGTAGAAATAAGTACCAGGAGGTTGACTCCATGGCTTCGAGGCTGGCCTCATGTTCCGGGGAAAGGTCAACTCAGAGAAGCGATCACCAACTACATTGTAGTCGAAGGCCATGTGGGGGAAGGGAGTTGCGGGCTGAATGAGGGCTAGAGACTGAGCACAGCGGCCACTCAACACCTTTATTGCAAACCACAACAGCTAATTAGAGAGAGAAAACAGAAGGGAATGCCTTGCCACAGTGGCAGGGTGGGGTGGGGGGGAGATGGGATTGGGGAGGGTGGGAGGGACACTGGGTTTACGGGTGGTGGAGAATGGGCACTGGTGAAGGGATGGGTTCCCAAACTTTGTATGAGGGAAGTATAAGCACAAAAGTGTATAAATCTGTAACTGTACCCTCACGGTGATTCTCTAATTAAAAATAAATAAAAAAATTAAAAAAATATTTTTAAATATTTTTAAATTAAATATTAAAAACATTAAATATTAAAAAAAAAGAGGTGTTTCAGAATTACAACTC
Source organism: Sorex araneus (assembly GCF_027595985.1). NCBI lineage: Eukaryota > Metazoa > Chordata > Mammalia > Eulipotyphla > Soricidae > Sorex > Sorex araneus. Next base: position 237,482,551 of record NC_073313.1, read on the forward strand.
TATTGACTATAGCTTGACTTTTATGGTAAATGCTTTACAGTGCTTTTTTTCCCCTTTCCCATTTACTGTTTAATGTTCTCATCTGATTGTTATACAGTTTACATCTATCTATCTATCTATCTATCTATCTATCTATCTATCTATCTATCTATCTGTTTATCATCTATTTTTTGGGAATAAATTGTACATAGTTAACTGAAATAGATAATTTAAACTGTCATTCTGGTTAGAGGCTATCTTGCCACATATACAATTAAACTAAAAATTATTTTCCTGAAGCCTATCTTAAAATCAATTTTTCAAGAATTGTACTTAGAAATTTTCAAATTTCTGCCCTGTTTCTGTGAGCCCTCCACCCTTTAGTTGTGAATAGAGTACCAGTAACCACCATACTGATGGAAATGGAAGTGGAAGGCCTCTTGTCTAGATATCATTTTAGATCTTAACACAGTAAATGAAGAGGATATTTTTTTAAAAGTGAACTTGGTGGTCTTCTGATTAAGTATTTGTGTTTGAAGTGTTAGTTTTTGCAATTACATAGTCACCTGCTTCTGCCTCCCCACCTCCCTACTGTTTTGAGATACCAGTTTGGCATCTACTATGCTGAATTTTACTGTATTCAGTTTCAGAAACTACCTTCCAGATATTCTTTCCCAATGTGCTCTTGGGGTTACACACATTGTAGATTATTAGAAGTTCCTTAACTGTGCTTCTGAAATAGCTCAGGCAGTTCATATATGTAGGATAGTTCATTTTCAAGAAAAAATGATGAAATACTAAACTATGAAATATATAAATAACAAATCACTCTGTACACCTCAAACTAATACAATGTTATATGTCATGTATAATTGTATTGTTAATAAAACTAGGGAGAAAATAATGACAAGATGTAGTTTAGTATAATGTAACTGAATTTTAAAACTCAAGTAATGCCCATAATAAAATAATAGAATGGGGAGCAATGAGAAATAGTAAATAAAAATTCTGGTAAAATTATATTCCTCAAAATGATATGCTAAAGCATTATGGGTTTTTGAAAAATCATATATTCTTTAATTTAGATAAAGATTAAATAACCAAACCACCAAAATCTTTCCAAAGAGATAAAATTTTGGGGGGTAGTGTTTTGAAAATTTTATTATGATTAGAGCCGTTTTAAATGTCTCAATTTGTTCTTTTACACTTAAGATGGATTTTTCCATTAAAATATTTTTACTACAAATTCTGTGCTTGACAGTATTGTTAATGGTTTCTAATGCGCAGAATGAATTTTTTGACTTTGAAAAGCTTGATTTAAAACTTTATTGGTCTATTTTACTGCAGGATCCTGGATACTGGGTGAAGATCCATCACTTAGAATACACAGATGGAGGTATCTTGGATCCAGATGATGTCTTGGCAGATGTCGTTGAAGACAAAGATAAGGTAGATGACTCTTAAAATTTTTCAGTTTTGTTTTCTTTTATAGAGTTGCATGTTTCCTGAAGATTCAGATCCTTAGCAAACTCATGTGTCATTTACTATTAAAAGATACCATCTGTCCAGATTTCACCTGGAGAGACCATAAATCAAAGATCTTCATCAGATGCTTGGAAAAACTTTGTCAGTGTTGGGGAATCTGTTTAAGGTGGCTTAATTAGCAGACACTCCATTCCCAAGAGTTTTGGATATGTCTCAGTACATAAGCACCTGGTCTTGGTACTGTTGGAGCTTTTGTTGTCATTGCTGGCTCTGCTGTATGTTCTTGGCGTCACTAAATTTTCACCTTTATGCCTGAGGTTTTAATGTGTTTCAAAGTAGAGAATAAAATGGGAAGAATAGCCTTATGAACTATGGTGAAAGTTTTTCTAAAAGTATCTAGAAAGCAACAGTCTTCAGTGCGCCTCTGTTCTCATTACCAAAGTTTACCAAAAAAAAAAAAAACTGTGTGACCATTTAAAAAATTTTGAACATTTTTTGCCCCATTCTTAAGAATGATTCCATTGAAAATATTTTGTTTTAATAGAATTTTTCTCCTAATGCTGTTTAAAAATATATAAAAGAAAACTATTCAATTGAAATGCACTGTTATTGCTATAGAAATATCATGTTTATTAATCATTTTATAGTAAACTTGAGCTCTATTACTGGTGACCATTATGTCTTCTCAAATTGAACGGCCTCTTTGCCTGAGAAAACACTGTTTCAAAGTTTTTTCTAGTCATACTTAGGACTCCTTATATAATTTATGTGTGTCAGTGTGGATTTTCTATATATTTTTTGGCCATCTCAGCAGTGTCGCATTTTATTCAGACTGGAATATCCATCTATTGATCTTAGTAAGGTCTACATTTTTACTTTATAATATGTTATTTTTTGACTATCCAAATTTACATTAGTCTTTGCAGACATTCTCTTTATATTTTTTTGGATGTCAAATTTGGTCAGGTTCGTGTCATAATTAGCCACTTAGTAGGAGACTTACCTTCCTAAGATTATATGCTTCCACCAGCTCTAACTGGCCAGGTTTTTGTTTCTTTTTTTATCATCCACATTAGTAATATTTTCTTTAATATGTTATTTAAAATTAGTTTTAAAAATAAAAAGAACCAAACCAACCTATTTTCCTGGAGAGATAGTACAGTGGGTAGGGTGTTTGACTTGCATATGGTCGACTTGGATTCAATCCCTGGCATCCTATATGGTCCCTCAAGCAAGGCCATAGTAATTCCTTAATGCAGAGCCTGTAGTAATCCCTGACCATTTCCAACTGTTGCACAAGAAACAAAAGAAAAAATCTACTAAATAAAAGAGTGAAAAATAAAGCTTTAATTTTTACAGCTGTTTCCTACCTAGGAACTTGATGCATGATCTTTGTTGACTGTTTTGTTTTATAATACAATAATTTATTATTTGCATTTTACAACTTTAAAAGATAGCTTTAATTTCTGTTTTATCCTCTTTTCCTTTGTGCTGTTCTTTTTAACAGTCTTCCATTGAAATATTGTAGATTTTAATTATTAAAAATGCCTTTCTGTCTCAATTTCACTGTTCATATTATTATAATAGAAAAAAGGTAAAATTAAGATGTGCCAGATGATGGGATGGGAAGTTTTACGATAGTTGGTATATATCTCTGGCATATACTGGACCATAGTTGTATTCCTGACACCACATAGTCTCCTGAACATGACCGGTCAGAGCCCTGGAGGGCCCTGATCATTACCAGGGTTTGGCTCTGGAGTCCCTTTGCACCAGGGTATCCTGGCTATCACGGGCACCATAAGGCCTGAGGAGCACTGAATCATTTTTTTTTAATTTTATTTATTTATTTTTACTGAATCACCAACCACCGTGAGATACAGTTACAAACTTCCATGATTGAGTTTCAGTCATACAATAATTGAACACCCATTCCTCTACCAGTCTGTATTTTCTACCAACAATGTTCCCAGTATCTCTCCCACCACCCCTTCCCCATCCTATCTCTGAGATAGGATCCCCATCCTATCTCTTCCTTATTATCTGTGTCTAATTTGGGGCATCATGGTTTGCAGTACAGTTACTAAGAGGCCGTCATGTTTGGTCCTTAGTCTCTTTCAGCACGCATCTCCCATCCCGAGTGATCCCTCCAACCATCATTGACTAAGTCGTCCATTCTCTATCCCAACTGCTTTTCTCCCCAGCACATACAGAGGCTTCCAAATCATGGAGCGATCCTTCTGGCCTTGTCTCTACTGTTCTTAGGTGTTAGTCTCATTTTTTTTAATGTTATTATTATGGTATTTTATATTCCACAAATAAGGAGCAACCCTTCTCTGGGTCTTTGCATTGAATTGGTGTTTGTTTGGCTGAAAATCATCAGTGGGGTCCCTGGGCCTCCTAAACACTGGGAGTCTTCTCATCCCTCTTGTAAAAAGAGGAACCTGAAGACTTTATGTCACTCTAACCTCATCCAAGATCTCATTATAGAAAAGATCTTTCCATGAATAGTAGCAGGGGTATCAGTCATCCTGTGGACTTTTCCTTTCAGAGGATTTTCCCCCCTAAACTAACCTGGCAGTCTTTAAACTGTAACCTAATTACCAGATACAGAAATGGTTTTAATGCATGTAGTCTCTTTATGCAGTAAATAAAACAATAAAAAGAACATGTCTGGTCTGAGAACTGTATCTGTTTTGTGAGGAGGCACAGTGCTAGTCAGTGGTGCTCAGGGATCACTTTTGGTGGTTTTTAAAGGCCTGTATTCAGTGTTAAGCTTCAAAACTAAGGGGTCTGCTGCATGTAAGGCAAGCACCTTAACCCAGATACTGTATCACTGTCATCACTGTCATCCCATTGCTCATCGATTTGCTTGAGTAGTCACCAGTAATGTCTCCATTGTGAGACTTGTTGTTACTGTTTTTGGCATATCAAATATGCCACAGGTCGAGTGCCAGGCTCTGCCATGTGGGCAAGATACTCTTGGTAGATTGCCGGGCTCTCCGAGAGGGGTGGAGGAATCGAACGAACCCAGGTAGGCCGTGTACAAGGCAAACGCCCTACCCACTGTGCTATTATTCCAACCCAACCCAAATACTATCTCTCATACTATAGCCATAGTATTATGTTTTTTGTTTTACCTCTGTTACTTCTTTTTTTTTTATTTTTTAAAGCAATGTCTTTATTCCTTATTTTTAAAAGACTTTTTTTTAAATACCGTGATTTACAAGTTCACAATAGAACCTTGTTTGTTTCAGGTATTCAACATCCCAACACCAGTCCCACTACCAGTTTGCCGTGACCTCCAACAATGTGCTTTGATTCCCACCCATTCTTCAAGCCTGTTTCCTTAGCAGGAACTAATTCACTTTATATTCCTTATCACAGCATATATATCGTAATGGTCTTGTTGAAGTCATAGCCTGAGGATTTACTGAGATGTTAGGTCTGAGTTGGGCCTTCTATGCTACTGTTTTCACTCATGGAGCTTAGTGGATTCCTACTCAATTATCTCATATAGTTTTTTGTTTGTTTGTTTGCTTCTCTTGGGCTGTTAAGTTTGGAGGTGTTGTGCAGCCGCATATGCAGCTGTCTGCTTCAAGGGGTTGGGAGCTGGAATGATCAACTGCAGGTGTCTGTCTGGCCTCTCTGAGATAAAGCCTCAATCTCACCTCTGTTATTTCTGTGGTCAACACAGTGCTTGATACATAAATAGAATCTCTTTGAGAGTTTTTTGCTTAGTTGTTTTAGTGTGCATTTCTGTTAAGGTTCCTTCACAGGGCAACCAAGTTTTAACTGCATAACACATTTTTTTGTCCTATATTTTATAAAAGTATTATTGGACAAGTTTTTGAGTTTTTCTTTATAATAACGAATATTTGTGTAAGATGTGCTAAGACATAGTAATTATCCAATTCTGACAGTCATTGTCAAAACCTTTCATTTGAATATATCAGTCTGATGATTCTAGTTATTTTGTTTAATTTTCTTAGTATAAATCTCTTAAGCATGGCAGAGCCTGGCAAGCTACCCGTGGCGTATTCAGTATGCCAAAAACAGTAACAACAAGTCTCACAATGGAAATGTTACTGGTGCCTGTCGAGCAAATCGATGAGCAACAGGATGACAGTGACAGTGACAGTGAAATGTCTTAAGAACCTACAGTATTACACTGTCTCTTCTCTGACTACCAAAATCTACTTGATTCACTCAATAGCAGCTACTTAATAATTAATTTAGTGCTAATGGTTGAAACTTATGCATTCCATTTTACTTTAGAGCAAAGCTTCCGACAGGAGCAACTAAGCAACCTCCAGTTTTAACATTTGATTCAAGCTATGGAAATGGATTACCATAGTGATTTCATAAATAATAACAGAGTTGAACTCTTGGACATAGAATGAATGAATGAATGAATGAATGAATGACCTTTTTAAGGTAGTATTGCTTGGTATCATTGTATATGTTTGAGAAGGGGTTTTATACCTCTTTGAATATAAGGTATCATACTATATCCTCTGTAGAGGTGGTGGTGAATTCCTCCACTGCTCTATGTTGGACCTTCTTTATGCTTGGTGCTCATATAGGAACCTCAGTTCTGTTAGGATTATCTTCTCATTGGTTTTGTCTGTTTCCTTTCTTTGTTTCTTAATATCTCACTTATGAGCAAGAGCATATCATATTTAACTTTATCTTCCTAACTTATTTAACTTAGGATAACAGTATCCAGCTTCATGCATGTTTCTACAAATGGCAAGATTTTCTTAGAGTTGAGAAATATCTAGTGACAATACATATCACATCACTTTTATTCATGCATTCCTTATTGAGTTGTTTTTATGTCTTTGCTATTATAAATAATTCTGTAATGAATATAGAAGTGTATACATTTTTTTTTCAAATTGGTGTTTTAATAGTATTTGGTTAGATCCCTAGGAGTTGAATTCCTAGATCATATGTTAAATCTGATTTTACTATCTTGAAAGTCCTTCATTATTTCCTAAGAATTGTTTTCATCTAAGGTACATTTTTCTTTTAAAAAGGAAAATAACCGGTTTATATTCCCTGAAAAATTGCAAAACTTTTCTTTTTTTCCACATGTTTCTAGTCGTTGTGACCTTTGCCATTCTCAAGGGGTAATATGATATCTCATTGTAGTTTTTAATTTCCCTCATAATAATGTTGAACATTTTTATGTGTCTATTGGCCCTCTGTCTTTCCTTGGAAATAGCTACTCATCTCATATACATTTTTGATGATGTTATTTGAAAGTATTTTAATACTTAAATAACTTCTTGTCAATGTATATTGTACAAATATAGTAAAATTTCTTTTTAGTCTAGCAATATTTTATTTTGTTGTAGGGAATTGTTTTAACTTCATGTAGTCCTAATAGTTTTTATTTTGTTTCAACTGCTATTGGTATAGAGTCACCAGAGGCACGGAAGAGGATCATGGAGTATTTTTCATGTTTTCTTCTGTGCATTTTATGATTTTAAATATTACATACAAATATCCAATCCATTTGACATTAATTGTTGTCTACAGTATGAGGTGGTGTAGTTTCATTCTTGGGTGCATATGATTATCCAGGTCTGAGCAGTATTTATTGAAAAGACCTAATTTTATTCAATAAATGCTTTTGGAACTTGGAATTTAAATTTTAGCATGCGTTTTTTTCCACCCTCTTATAATAAGTAAGGAAGTGTTGTGATGTTTGTACCTATAGTTTCTATTTATATAAATTAATAAGTCATAATTATGCATGAATTTTGTTCTTATACAGTTCCCACTGTTAATTACAAATAGGTAAATAATATACCTATGGAGTATAATAAAATTAATTCAGAATTAGTATATCATCCACCTATAGTTGCTCTTCACCTGCTGTTTGCATTGGATTCATTGTAGAGACTTGCTAGTTTTATCTCTTGCTTTCTCTTGCCATTCTCTTTTGTCAGCGCCCAGATTAGTTAATTGGGTATAGTTTAATTCCAAATAAATTCTATAGGTTACATTTAGAGTCTGTCTACTGCATAACAGTTTCATTGGAAAAATCTCTGTATTCCTATAAGTGGATATTTGAAAATAATGTATTGCAAGAAATAGCCGAAAAATAATGTATTGCAAGAAATAGCTAAAATATATTATTTTTCCTACAACTTCTATATTGCTGGCCATATTTACAAATAGTGTAGCTTGGCACATTAGTCCATAAATTGGTACTTGGATCCAGAGTCTTGTGTGAGGTTTGAGGCCCAGTACTTTCATGTGCCTTAAGGCTGTGCCTTAATTTCCATTTGATTACTGTTTGCCAGACACTTTGAAGTACCAGATAAAAGAGGGACTCTAATAGTAAATATCATTGTGTTCAATAGCATGAGACTAGATCTTCTGATATTGAGCCTGATTCTTCATAGTTTAGAGGAGTTAGCCAGAAATACATGACATAGTATCATTATTTTTTAATTTTGTTTTTCATAAAGTTGTTCACAAAAATTGATTACATTCAATATTTCAACAACAATCCCACAACCTTCCCACCACCATTATTTCGAAGTGTTCTACCACCACTCAAGCCTGCCACACAGACAGGTGCAAGTTAATAAATTTTATATTGCTTGTTATGAGTAGTATAAGATGTCTGTAAGGGTCTATCTCACAGTGATTCAACAAAAAAGCAAAAAATAAAAAAGTATCAGATATCTTTTGTGGCTTTTGCGGCTGTGCACTCCTGGGATTTTAAAAATTAATATGACGGAGTCTGGAGACATCTCTGCAGTGAGCTGCTCCGTTCTGAGATTTGTTTGAGTCTGTGGATCATGGCCATTAATGTACTTAAATGACACCAGAGGCAGTTCGTGGGTGTGACAGCCAGGGCCCTGGAGGGGTGGGGAGATGAGAAGGGATGGCCCAGTCCTGACCCCTTGAGGCCTGGCATTTTTAGTCACTGGTCCCACATACCTGGGCTTTCAGTGGTTTTATTTTTCGGTGTACTGGAGCGATAGCACAATGGGTAGGGCGTTTGCCTTGCACGAGGCCTACCTGGGTTCAATTCTTCTGCCTCTCTCAGAGAGCCCAGCAAGCTACCTAGAGTATCCCGCCTGCACTGCAGAGCCTGGCGAGCTACCCGTGGTGCATTTGATATGTCAAAAACAGTAACAAGTCTCAATGGAGATGTTACTGGTGTCCGCTCAAGCAAACTGATGAACAATGGGATGACAGTGCTACACTTGTCTTCAGAAAATAAAATAATGAACCTCAAAGATGTTTATATTCTAATTTACAAACTTTGTGAAGATGATAGTAATATAGATATGGTTTGGAAGTAACAAATCTCTCTTAAAATAGGGGTGATTTATTATATTATTTGGGTGGTCCCTGTGTCGCCCAAAGATCCTAATAATTTGAGGAATAATATAGTAGCCAGTGGTTGAGAGATTTTAGTTGATGAATCAACTAGGCTGTGTTGGCTTTGAAAACTGTGTCAAAATATGCAGGACATTTCTAGAAACGATAAAAACAAAGGAACATATTATCCCACAGAAGATTCTAGAAGCCATTCTCTCACCTAATTCTACCCCAATAAAACCTATTACATATTTTTTACTGCCATAACTAGATTTGTGTGATTTGAAGTCATTTTGTTTGCGATCATGTGTTTTAGCAGTCATAGATCACTAGTAGAGAAACTTTTATTTCAGTTTAAGCCTTTGAAATCATAATCATCTTCTCTTGTTAGCTTAGATGCTAAAGTGCTTCTAAGATCAGGTAGAGCAAGAAAACATTTCTTCTGATTAGTACTTTTCTGTATTTCTGGGTCACAAATTGATTCTCACAAAACTGTAAAATTTCCAGTTGATTCTCAATTCAGTGGATGAAACTTTACTTTTAAGATTTGAATGTAAGATTTCTGAGTAGATGTGGATTATTTTGTATTGTGTAAATATAATTTCTATGCCACAACCAAGTGTTGTAAAATTCTATTTTAAAAAAACTTTTAATTTATTTTTTTTAGAACCATAGCCCGTGGTGTTCAGGGCTTACTCCTGGCTATGTGCTCAGGGATCACCTCGAAAGGCTCAAGAGAATATATGTCATGCCAGGGACCAAACCTGGGTAGCCTGCATGCAAAACAAGAACTTTACCGGTTGCACTATTTATTCAGAGTCCTATGTAATATTAATTTTATCACTATATCATTGTCAAATGTAAAGACTCTAAGACAACTTTTATAAGTCACTGCAAAGTTTAATATTCACTCACTGATGTTTATAAATTGAGCTTAAGAAGAGTTGAATAAGTGAGCTTTTTAACTTTGTTGCTTTTGTAATAATTTGTTATATTTACCTTGATTTTGTTGTAAGAAAACAATATAACTCTGAAGTATGACAATGTATGCAATATAACTCTGAAGTATGACAATGTATCATTTCCATTATGTGAGTTGTATTACTGATATGGTTCATTATACAAAAGAGTACAATATGTGTAATATATACAGGGATTGTCTCTCAGCTTTGACTTTTATTTTGTTCCTTTTTTTTTTCTGGGAGATGCCAGTTATTGTCTTAAACTCCACTAATGTAGATCGGCCTACTAAAAACTGTATACATGATGCTTTGATATTAGTGTCAGTTTACCTCTATATTCTTGTTTGTGGGTGGAGGTTGTGAGCATGCCTGCAGTGCTCAAGGGTTACTCCCAATTCTTTGCTCAGGAAAATACTCCTGGCAGTTCTTAAGGAACCATATGCAGTGCTGGGGATCAAACAGTGTGAAGCAAGCGCCTTACACCCTATAATATCTCTTATGAGTAAACTTTATATTCGTGTGTGTGGGGGCGTGTATGCATGCACACTATTAATTTTTTTTAATTTAGGAAGGTCATACTTGTAATACATTCTTCCTTTCATTTAAATTGAGGAGCAATAGTTTTAATATTATTGCTTTATGCATGTAATGCTACTGAACCACATTCACCAACACAGTGCTAGGAATCTCCACCACTGTTCCTAGGATCCTATGTGTCTTCCACTTCTCACAGCCTCAATTCTCAATTCTCTTGGAATTATCTCTGAGTCCATTTCCATGACACCCTCTATTCCCATACTTTGTTGGTTTAGACTCTGAATATGAGTTTGATCATCTAGCGTTTCTTTTTCCTCCTGGTTTATTTCACTTTCAACTATTTATTTGCTATAATTTCCATGCCCTTAGGCAACTTTCTCCATCTCTGTTAGTCTCCTCAATTTCCTCTTTGTAAAGTGGGTGTCATAATAATTCATATCATAGGTGATTAGTGTAGGAATATTATATGTGAAAATGTATAAAAGCATAAGTTCCAAATGATATATAATTTACAGAGAGAGTTAATATTGTTAGCATAGTTTCAGTGTGAATTTTTTATAAGCCCGTTTTGCTTTAACAATGAAAAGTTTTGTATTTCAGTATTTGATCAGTAAAGAAACTTTTATTGTATGACATAACTGTTTTTAAAAACTTATTAAATTTGTTTAAAATTTACTACCTTTAGGGGGTCATAGAGATGACTCAAAACTGTGGACCACACACCTTACATGCTTATGGTGCCATGAGTTTGAGCCCCAGCACTGTGTGCCGCTGAGTCTCCAGATGTAGCTTTCAGCCCCCCTGGGCTGTGTAGGAAGAGCCCCTCCCCCTCCGCCGCCCCACACAGACAAACCTCCCTCACCCCTCCGGTGATTAATTTTGATAGTTCTAGAGAAAAACTTTATTATCATGACCAAACATTAGGTTCCTATACTGAAAATTCCAGTATGTTGAACTTTAATAGAAGAATCCTTTTATCAGAATGTAGTGTGTAATTTAAGAAGTAATCGGGTGTTAATGTGGTTTGGAAATGGAGACTGCATGCACTTGGAATGAACTAGTGACCTCAGAACCAGAAGCTCTGTCCCTAGCTTCAGATTGCTTTCTGAGCACGCTCTGATGCCCTCTAGTGGAGTCCAGGGCTACCGCGAAACCAGCCTACAGGCTCTCCTCTGAATGCAATCCTGCTTTGCATGTGATTGTCCCATATTTTTTAGACTGTCACAAATTTGTAATGATTTCATATAAATCATTACAAATATGATTTGTATATTAAGTATAAATCATACTTATAATTCAGACTTACTCATGGATAGCAAAACCTGGGGCTATTTATTTTTTAAATTTTAGTCAGCGACTGTCATTTCCTCTTAGTCATTAACCATGCGGATACTTACCTATGCTTTGAATGTTAGAAGGACTAAAACAAGGATTTGCATTAATAAAATTCATTACTGTTATTTTTGGACTGTGAAGAGTATTTCATCTCTCTGTTTACTGACAGAGAAGTAAGGATTTGTCCTGTGGTAGGAAACCTTTGTTTTGTTTTTGTTTTGGGGTCACATTGGATAATACTCAGAGGTTCTTCCTGGCTCTGCACTCATGAAATACTTCTAGCGGTGCTTGGGGGACCATATGAAATGCGGGGATCAAACCAGGTCTGCCGGTTGCCAGACAAGTACTAGTTCTTAAGCCCTAATGGACTTAGTTTTCAATTTTTCATTTTTTGTTTGTTTGTTTGGGGACCACATCAGCAAGACTGACTCCTGGTCAGGCATCATTTCTATTGGGGCTCAGGGGACATTATCAGGTGCTGGAATTGAATTCAGGTTGGTGATATGCAAGGCAAATGCCTTATTAGCTGTGCTATCACTCCGCTTTAAGCCTTTTCAATGTGTAGTTGGACAATTTATGAAATATTTACAATTTCACTGAGGATAAAAGATGCTAACCAAATTTAATTTTTTTATTTGTTTTCTTGGGCCACACAAGGTGGTTCTCAGAACTTAATATTGATTTTCTTCTCACAGATCATTCCTGGCAGGGCCCAGCATTATGGGATGCTGGAGATAAAACCCAGGTATTTGGGGTTACTATTACTATTTTTAACCTCACAAATCAGGATAAGCTATTTTTGGTATATTTTTTTGTTGAAGTTTTATTTTGGTTTATAGCTTTTAAAATTTTGGAAACCATATGAAGGAAAGTATGGAAAAGTTTTGAGAAGTGTGAAGTTCCTAAAAAACAAAAAAGAAACACCTTTTCTCAAGAAATCTTATCTCAAACATTGAATACACTTTGCTTATAGTATTGCCAGGTTTTAGAACCTTATAGCCAGGATGAGTACCAGCAACCATGTAACTTAACTGTATCAGTTGCAAGAAGCAAGTATCTGAAACAATAAGTGCATTTCCAGTTTATTACTTAACTGGGATCATTTGATCTTTGCATTTCTTCCAAAGATCCCTACAGGTTGTACAGATCAAACTCTAAGTTTATCCTCTCCAAGGTTTTTTTTTTTCCTTCATGGAATTTACTTATGCCTGTAAATTCTGTAGCTTATTTTTTTTTTAGTCTTTGCACCTTGAACTTGCAGCCATTTGAAAAAAATAATTTAATAAATCTAATTTAACCTGACCTTTTTTTTTCCCTTTCTGGGTCGCACCCTGCGATGCACAGGGGTTACTCCTGATTCTGCACTCAGGAATTACTCCTGGTGGTGCTCGGGGGACCATATGGGGTGCTGGGAATCGAATCTGGGTCGGCCACATGCAGGACAAACGTCCTACCCACTGTGCTATTGCTCTGCCCCATAACCTTACCTTTAATTGCTCTCATGTACTATTTCCCTTTTGCATTTTCAGCCACAGAATTAGTTAAATCCATAAATAGCTAGAGTTATTAATTGATAATTTTTGGCTGTTGTCTCCTCTCCTCTTTTTTTAAAAAAATATTGAATTACTGTGAGATAGTTACAGACTTTCATTTTGGGGTTATAATCACACAATGATCAAACACCCATTCCTCCACCAGTTCACATTCCCCACCACCAATATCCTCGGTATTACCCCCCCTTCATACCCTCTCCCCCACCTCCATGGCAGACAATATTCCCCATACTCTCTCTTTACCTTTGGGCATTATGGCTTGCAACACAGACACTGAGAGGCCATCATGTTTGGTCCATTATCTACTTTCAACATACATCTTCTATCCTGACTGATTCCTCCAGCCATCATTTTCTTAGTGATCCCTTCTCTATTCCATCTGCCTTCTCCCCTACGCTCATAAAGCAGGCTTCCAGCTATGGAGGAATCTTCCTGGCACTTGTATGTACTGTCCTTGGGTGTCAGCCTCATGTGATGTTATTCTATACTCCACAAATGAGTGCAGTCCTTCTATGTCTGTCCCTCTCTTTCGGACTCATTTCACTTAGCATGATACTCTCCATATCTATCCATTAATGAGCAAATTTCATGACTTCATCTCTTTTAACAGCTGCATAGTATTCAATTGTGTAGATGTACCAAAGTTTCTTTAACCAGTCATCTGTTCTAGGGCACTTGGGGTTGTTCCTGGGCAAGAGAATATCCTGATGAAGCCAAAGGAGTAACATAAGAAACTGTCAAAGACATAATTGCTAAGATGTCTCCTCTCCTCTTACCTGTCCCTCAACTCTTTGTTTCCAGAAGTGTGAACAGAATAGCTGAGTTTGGATTATGAACTCATTTCATAATACGCTCATTTCTTAGCTCTGCTACCCATGTAACTTTAGGCAAATAACTTGATGCCTTGTCCTTAGTTTCTTCAAGAGTACTTGGAGCCTGGATTAGTGGAAGTTTTACAAGTTAATACAGGTAAATTATTTTGGAAAGTAACTAGGTGGTAGAAACTCATGGATAAATAATAGGCACTAATACAATTTATATGCTCTAATTACTGTAGGTTACATTATTACTAAAATATTGCTTGTCATACAGTTTATTCTAGTGCATACAGAATTGACTCTAAACTTTGTAGCCAGACATTTTATTTGGAGGCATCATAATGACCCCAAATGTTCTTTTGCAAATTCAACTTTATTAAACTTCAGTAATAGTAACATTGTTATGCTTATTATTCTCTAATGTATGAGAACTCCTTGATCACATTTTTTTTTGCTTTTTGGGTCACAACCCACAATGAACAGGGGTTACTTCTGGCTCATGCACTCAGGAATTACTCCTGGAGGTGCTTGGGGGACCGTATAGGATGCTAGGAATCTAACCTGGGTCGGCCACATGCAAGGAAAATGCCCTACGCCTTACCTGCTGTGCTATAGCTCTAGTCCTGGTGATGTCTTTCTTAATGTGCTACTCATCTAGTATTCTTATTCTTATAGCCTTATTCTACTGCTGTCCTATTTAAGACTTTTGCTATACATTATAGAGAATAAGCCCCCTGAGGAAAGGTATTTGTTTGTTTTTCCCCCCATTGGTGTATTCTGTGTTCATAGAAGCTTCTGACATTTCGTGCCTCTTCAGATCTTTCTAGAGTAGAACAGAACAATGGATGAATGATTGTTTTAGTCAGGAAGATATGGAATCTTGGTAAAATCACTATCACTGTCACTATCATCCTGTTGATCATTGATTTGCTCAAGGAGGCCCAGTAATGTCTCTATTCTTCTTAGCCCTGAAATTTTAGCAGCCTCTCTTTACTCATCCTTCCCAACAGTGCCACAGTAAAGGCTCTTCAGGGTCAGGGGAATGAGACCCATCATTGTTACTGTTGGGATAAAATATATTAAGAAAATCTGTGTCTGATATCTGAACCAGCCTGAAGGCATGAAGGCCTTTGAGATGAAGGACCCATATCTGGAGTCTGGCCTAAAAAGCAATTGAGATGCAGATTTCTAGGCCAAGCATGGGTGGACCCCTTAGAGCAGAGGCCCTGAATTCATGGAAAAGGCTGCTAGGGGAAAAGCAAGAGCAGACAACCATCAATTCAGTGCTTTTCCCCAGAAAAGGCCCCATTAACTCGTACCTAGATAAGTAATTTGGGACAAAGGCCATTACAGAAATTACCCATGCTTCAGGCCAAAGCACCTACACTTCTTATCTGCAGTGAGTATTTAATACACATATTTGATTTTGGTTTGATTTCAGTTGAACAGAGTTCAACACTTTGGTTAGTTTTCCCTAGAATTGAAGATTTCCAATCGTCACTCTTTGAACAAATGAAATTTTCTTTTTCAATTAAATATTTTCTTTGTTGGCAGTTTGTAGACATGTTTAAACCTCATTAGAACACTTGTGAATCAGTGGTGACTTGTATTTACAATGGCAGAGGTAAATGATATTGGCAGAGAATAACTTAAACTTAGGTCGTTCAGATGATGCCTGCACCACATTTGTTTTCTCTTCCCTACTATGTCTGCAGTTCAGTCCGTTGACAGTTATAGAGTGAGTGTGTATGAGAGAGACACACACTTGGATGGTCTGATACTCAAGTTGTAAAGGAGCATAAAATGTGGAGGACAAAGTATATCAATAGAAACTTGTATGCTTTGAACGCCATCACATGAAGTTGTTCTTGTTTGTTAGTTTTTCAAGCAAAGCTATCAAGCTTGCTGATGCTGTTAATTCGGCATTTTAGCACAAGGAAAATGAAAACCTAAGTATATGTTTGATGAAGATATGAAGCTTTAGGTTTGCAAGAAAAAAAAACCCTATAACTCTCAAGATCACATTAATGCTTTACTTAGAGCTAAAAATGTAATTCTAAAATAAAATCAATGAACATTTTCACCTTTAAAGCATGCCTTTAGCCATATGTTATGTTATTGGATCCAGCTCTACCAATGTTCCTCTCTCATGAGCTTCTTTTGAAGCTATTTGTATGGGTATACTTATGCCCAAGGGGTATAGGACCATTATTATTATGATTATTATTAAATACATCTATTTTTGACATATAACTTACAAATGACAATTTCATAAAAATACCTGGAAATACAAGCAAAACAGAAAGATTCTTAAGCAATAAAAAAATTCTCTTTGAAGATTGTAATGCCTGTGGGTGCTTATTGGGCACCCTGTCATCAATATCTAAATGTATCAGTTTAGCTTTATTAAAGAAATGTTGTCGAGTGTTAGGTGAGAGATAACAGAGTTTTGCAGTTTGAATCCAGGTTTTTCTTATTCTCTCATAAACTTCTTCTCTATTATTTGTGAAACCAGCAATTCCTGCCCCATGGACCACACAGGGTTTGAAGTAGGAGGAGCAAATGAAATGAAATATATGGCAGCACATTGGATTCTGAGATACCAAACAAGGATGGCAGCAGTGCTGAAGTATTTAAGCAGATGTATTTGTGGTCCAACAGGGACTTGTGTGGTATGAGAATACTGAACAAGGGAGGGAATAGGAGAGGCATTTGGATGTCTGGTAAGGTAACTGGGTATATAGAAAAAACACTCTTTGATCATCGAAGGAGATGTTCAGAAGAGAATCTCTCCACCTAGGAAAGAAGGTGTGAGTTATAGGTGTAAGTTATAGGAATAAACATTAATACAAGGAGTAGTATTGAATTTTAACCTAGGAATTTAATAGTCAGGAGAATAGGGTATCAGAGCTTCCATATGCAGATAAGCAAGAAAGGTATAAGCTACAGTACAAGGACAGTATGGGAAGCCTGATAACATTCATAATTGTTTACTCTCAAGATTCTGGAGACCTAAGAACATTCATTTTTGTTTACTTCCTAGATTATCATTGTTAAGGTTAGTGATCGGTTTCATGAGAATGAAATAAGAACTGAACATTCCTTGGGAGTAAGGGAGTTGTAAGAACAATCTCAAGAAATACAGAATTATGGGAAGGAAAAGCATTTAATTTTGGGGATCCCAGTATTAAAGAAAAAAGAGCACAGGTCACCAATAGGGAGACTGCTCATACTTTGCTTAACCATGTATCCATCTTTAATAATTGTAATATAGCCTAAAAAAGCGGTATCATAAAGCTGAAGTGTGTAGTAGGAAATGTCATTTTGGTCTGTGAAGTTGTATTCAGTGATGCTCACACAATAACAAAGACTAGAGTTTTAATTTTCAGATTATATCCGAGTTGTGTAGCTACCCATGACTCCACAAGTAGGCAACTCTGAATGCTTCAACAAATAGCAAGTGTTTAGTTCTTCATATAATTTTTAAAATTTTGAATTGATGTATACTAGTCTACATTAATATTGAAGTAATTGTTTTATGTTTCTTGAGTTTTTCAGGAGATATTAGTTATTCAGCAGTCTAATGATGTTAGACATATGCCAGACTATTAATCTTTTATTATTCTGGTTCTTCTATTTCTAGGAATTCAAACTCACTTTATATTATTAATAAGCTACAGTGTGAATCAAATGAAATTATGTGGAATTGCTCTTAGATGGAGACTGTTTTCAACTTTTATGCCAATGTACTTATTCTAAGTTCCATTTTGTTTTACAGATGCCTTACATTTATGTATGATTTTTTTTGGTAAATAAGTATTTAGTATTTTTAAAATGATTTTAACATTGTAGCTTTTAAAAGTCTTATAAGCACATAATTTTCTCTATATAAAAGTAATGTGTGCTTTCCCATTGTGACTATAGAAGCTTCTAAGAGAGAATTTTGGCAGGATTATTGAACTTTATATTTACTGCTTTAACTTTCTAAGTTCTTTTTTTAGTTTCTATTCTTTTTGATGTTATGAATCAATTTTGAAGGTTCAAGTGACATTTCCTTAGCAATAAAAAAGAAAGCCTCCTGTGCAGACTTTAATCAAAGGAATAAAATACTATAGAAGCCTATTCATATATAACATCTTTATTATTTTCAATCCAAAAATGTTATAAGTGAAACATACATATTTACCTACTGCTTAACCATAAACATACCAGAGAGACCAAAATAATTATTTGAGATGATTCTAGTTACTCAATAGTCTGAAATATGTAGTTATATTTGTATATGTATATATAAGCAACATCTTAAATCATCTATTATTTTTACATTATTAATAGCATTGGTACTTGATTTTATAGACAATATTCTCACTTGTACTAGTTCAAAAGGAACTTAACATGACAGTAGAATGTGGTGTTCCAATCAGCACACTTTCCTATTATTTTTTATTAAATTGAGATAATGGTTTATAAGAGAGGAAATGTTTTTGTTTTAGTAGTTCGATGTTTGCATAGCATGTTTCATAACCAAAGTGCCTGCATCACTCTACCACAGTCCAATGGGCCAGCTCTGAGTGGCTTAAAAATAAAAGAACCTAAAGCTACTAGGAATAAAGAACCTGGCACTACACTTGAGTAAAAATAATTCTAGGGGAGCCCACTAACTAACCGAAATTATTTGGGTTATAAAAGAACAAAAATGGAGATGCATTATGATTCACTGTTGTCCCAGAATATTGGATCAATGAAATCTTACAAAGTATATTTCTGCCCATTATAAGGAAATATTTTCTTCAGCAAAGCATGTTGATTTAACTTTTAGTCTATGAAAATGTATAAGCAAAGGTTTTGCAAACATTTCCCAGGGATTCCAATTTGAGGCCTTAATGTTCAGATTAGACAAGAAGTTATAAAACGTGTCCCCCCCACCCCCCCACACCTTACAGTTCACTTTTCAAAAAATAAAAGTAGTAGCCCTCTGTAAAGCTAACTTGGGCATGGGGTGGGATTAAGGGGTGGGACTATTCTGATGCCCCTAGCCCCTCCCAGCTATTATGGATTAATCAGGCTGGTGATACAATGAAATGGGTCCGAAGATACAGTGCTGCTCAAGCCTTGTGATGCCAGGGATTCTCCTGACCATACTGCTTAGAGTCCTCAAGTCCACACCAACAATGTTGGGTGGACGGTTGTGGTGTAAGGGATTGAACTGGGCTCAGCATGTGCCTTGACTCTTATCTGTATCAATCCTGCTCTGAAATATGTCTTTTCTAAACGAAAATACAGAAATCCCTCAGGGCTATTATCTAATTGCTTTCAAGGCCACCACCAACCCTCTGGATGGTTCTTTGCATCCATAGGGAGCAGTAACACTCACTTAGGGAAACTTCCCAGCTCATTCTTTTCAGAAGTAGCCACATGACCTTTGAAAGTCTTAGGTGGCTTTTTTTTTTTTTGAGCTATCTTCACAATTTGCCCTCACACACCTGAGAATATCTTGGTATGTTGACTAAAATTGGAGGTTATATGAAAGACAATGAGGATTCGTAAGAATGTTATTTAAGTGTATAGAATGGGATTGGGGCATGAATATGACTGTTTAGAAAAAACCTTTCAAATTCAGCATTCTGATGACTTGGGAAAAAGGAGTGCTATGATAAATGTCAAAATAAAATAAGCAACAAAGACTAATATGAATAAGAAAGTGATAGAAATGATAAAATAATGTTGACATTTCCTTAGGGAGACCTAATGTCAAGAGCATAAACACTCAAACTATTTAGATGTCTCCTTCCCAAATAGTAACTTCTATTTAAGGAGGGTAAGTATTTAACTGCAGTGATTGAGCATAATGGATGAAATATTTTGCACTTGACAAAGACTTCAATCGGAGAGAAATTTTGTGCTCATATATAATGCATTAAAATATGGAATGCAACTTTTGTTGGCCAAGTTTTAATTTTAAACTTCAGTATTTTTTGTGTATATATCCACACAGAAAATTTATCAAACTGGCATGTTTCAAGAAAATAGATTGAGAACTTGGATATTTCTTGCTGCAATGATATTTGAAATGAATATTCAAGTAAAAATAAAGGCATATATACCCTAAAGCACTATTCTTGATTGTTTTTGTGTTTCTTTAGGTATGCATCATTAAAGATCAATGTTTGTGTTTATTATTATATTCACTGCTAAAAGTCCAATTCTATTTATGTTATAACTCACCATTTTGCCCAGTTTACTGCACTTTTGTCCCTTCCATTATGCTTACCACTAATTGATCTTATAGTAAAAAAGTCCTCTTCATTTTATTTAGTTCATGCAGTTTGGTTTCTCTACCATGTATGAGTAAAATCATGCTGTGCTTGTCTTTCTCAGTCAGAATTATTTCATTAAGCATAATAACCCGTTTCCCCAGTTCCATTCATGTTGTAAATGGAAGTCTTTCATCTTTTGAGAAGTGTCTATTCTTATGTTTTATTTTGTATATATAAAACATATTTTTATATCCAATAATCTGTCAATGCACATTTGTTTTCAGCTCTTGGTTATTATATATAGTGTAGAAGTAAATATGAGAATACACTTATTTTTAAACATATATATCCAAATTAGTTCTTTGGTTCTTTTTGGGTAGTAAATACTCACTATGGGATAATGGAATTGTATATAATTTCTATTTTTAATTTTAAGGAATCTTCATAATACTTTTCATAATGACTGTGCCAATTTATATTCCAACCAACAGTGCCTAAGATCTCATTAAATCTTTAACTATTCATTGGAAGTCAGAAGCTAAAACTGAGTATCAGATTTATTGAAATTAATACTTATAGAAGTATGCTTCTTCATAACTTAATTCCACAAAGTTCTCAGATATTACCTAAACTATATATTTGCCTCTTAATAGGAATTTGCTCCTTTTATTCAACTGAAGTATCTGATGGCCTTGATGCCATAATATGATAATTTGGATTTTAAATATCTTTAAGTATTTTTGATTGTAACTAGATGTGAAAATTTAATTTTTATGCCATGAAAATAATCATGACAGCAGTATTCTGAGCACTTTTTAACAATACTATTCATTATTTAGAAAAACAGATTTAAAAATAAATAATGGTGTTTCTGTATAAGCAGTGGAATGCAGTTCTGTATTAAATTTTTGACACTCAATATTTTATTGTGACATCTAGTTGATTAATACTTCAACCAAATCATTGTTTTAAAATATATCCTGATTTGGAGGTATAAGCATGCATAAAATCCGGCATCTATTTTGTACTCCTCATCATTTACTTTGGGGCAATGCCAATGTCTTCAGTAGCATGTTTAAGGTATAGTATAAGTGCTCTGCTTCAGTAGTCCACCTATAGCTGATGATGTTTATGTATGATTTTATTATTGCAGTGGAAAAACAGTGTCAAAGCAAATAATAATTTAATAATAAAAGATTGTAGGATAGGAGTTTTGAACCTTTCCCCATTTATTTTAAAATTATCTCATTGTGGCTTGATTTTATTTTCCAAGATAGTAAGTGATGTTGAGCATTTTTATATATCATTTATTATCAGAGAAGTGAAAATAAGAACCATACTGTGATGTCATCTCACGCCAGTGTAAATGGTCTTATATCCAAAAATTATGCATACAATAAGAATTGGCAGGAAAGATGTGGAGACAAAGGAACTCCAGTAACACTGTTGGTGGTATATAAATTAGAATAGCCTGTATGGAAAACTGTACACATATTCTTTAAGTGGAGATCCTGTTTGTCATATCAATACCACCTCTGGCATTTCTTTGTACATGAAAGCACTTCAAAAACAGTTCAAAAGTACGTTTATACCTTGTAAATTTGTATCAGCATTATTCACAGTAACCAAACATGATATCAACTAAAATGCTTATCCACAAATGAATGGATAAAGAAGCTTGCTTCCCATTTCAATAGAATGCTGTCTTGCCATTAAAAACAAAAACGTTGTAATTTCTGGACAAATGGATGGACCCTGAGGTGATTATCTTAAGTGAAATAGATAAGGAAGTGAAAAGCAGTCAGAATGTTTTACTGTGCAATGTGGAATAACTAAAGCAAATGAACTGGTAAGAACAACAAAATTACTTTTTGACTGAAAAACTCAGGTGATTACTAGAGGGAAGTGGATGAGGTTGGGAGGAATGGTAGAGGGGTCTTTTGGTGGCACTGAAAGTTTGGTGGTGGATTCAAAGAGAATTACATATATAGTGATGAAAAACCTATGTATGAAATTCTATTGTGTAGTTAAACTAATGATAAATCAACAAAAAGGTAGAAATTTAGAAATAAATTATATATGGCTAATGGTTAATATAGCAATGTATGTAGATACATTCTTGAAAATGTTACCAAATATATGAAGTGATGAACATAATTAATCCAGTGAAAAGGTAATGCTGAATGAAGTCAAATTTTGCACTTTTGACATCTCACACAACTAAATTGAATTATATAATGTCATAGTTACTTTGAATTTGTTACATTAGAAAGTGAAACTGATGACTTTATTAAATTGGAGGTAGTTACATTAAAAATAAAAGTAAAAGGAATGCAACCAAATGGGTATATTTATACTTACATAGATTTCTAACCTAAAATATAAAATTGTTTAGAAAGAACTTTAGTAGTAAAAACCCTAATACCTGCTCAATGTCAAAATTTTAAGCACGTTACAACACAAAGGAGAAAAATCAAAAAATCATGTATAATCACATCAAGCAAACATATTATTAAGACATAAGTATATAAATCACATTCAAACAAAATTAAAATGCATTTAGACATAAATATTATATAGATATATAAAATTTGGTACAAAGTCCATATAGTGATTTGCTTTTCTTTGACTTAATGCATCATTTTGCTATATGTTTATTCTTTGAAAAGTGTTTTGTTTTTTTTTAAGCATTACCTTACTGTTCAATCCTTGCTCAGGGATTTTTCAGCCTCTGTCTTTCCTTCTGTTTGAAACTTTGGCAATAGCCTACAGAATAATTGCTTATTGTAGGGGATTTTTTTAAGGAAAAAAATGTGTAATGAAAACCTTGGTGTGAGTTTGGAAAATAACTTCCAGCACTTGAAATGTAACATAGATTTCTGGTCCAGAAAGGTGTTAGTCAGTTAATTGTGAGATTAGTGGGGCTGTTGGGTGGTTGCCACTTTAGGCACCTGCGCTTTGGTTCAAGCTCTCTTCTGGTATTTTCAAGAAATATTTTCATGCTTTTATGAGACACTGGCTTATTCAATATAACATCATTGGCTGCTCTTTTAAAAAAACATTTATGCACTGAACTACTTATATGAAGGATTTTAAGTCAATGTAATTTTAAACATTATTGGAATGTATTTTAATTTCTAAAATAAATACCTTATTGGGGCCGGAGTGATAGCACTGTGGGTATGGCATTTGCCTTGCACGCAGACGACCCGGGTTTGATCCCCAGTATCCCATATGGTCCCCTGAGCACTGCCAGGAGTAATTCCTGAATGCAAAGCCAGGAGTAACCCCTGTGCAAGTCCTCCAACCCCCCCCCCCCCTCCCAAGTTACCTATTTAAACACTAGCATTTACAAAGTTGTTCATAATAAGGTTGTTACATGCTGTCAATGTTCCAATCATCCCACCTCCTGAGTGACCTTCCCCACCACTATTATTCCCATTTTCCAAAACATCCCTCAAACATTTCCTCTTAGCAGGCACACAGTAATTTATTTGATATTGCTTGTTATAGCTCATTTGGTTAAAGGAATGATCAAAAATGCTTCAGTGAAAAAAAAATTGGTGAAATTTATTGTATTTCACCAGGAATTGTTGTCCCTTTCTGAGGATTTACTAAGCTGTTTGTTGACTCTTCTGTTTCATTGTTTTTGTTTGTTGAGTAAAGTTAGCTTCTGTGTTACTTTCCCACCTAACTGGTATGAACCCAGTGGAATTTCATTATTATGGAAATGTCTGATGCTCTCCAGGATCTGGATCTGGAGAGCTGGACCAATGTGTTGACATGGCAGAGGCTGTGGGATGTGGGCATTGACTGCCAGGGCTTTCAGAAGGATGGGAGGGAAAGTGGGAGACTACTCACCCCATTTTGAGAAACCCCTGGAGTTCTTATCCTAATTCCTGAATACTTGGAATTTTCAGTCTGGTGTCTCTGTAGAGATTATTAGAGAAGCCATGTGGTTTGGTCATTGACATGGTGGCAGCAGTGTGTGTGTGTGTGTGTGTGTGTGTGTGTGTGTCTGTGTGTCTGTGTGTCTGTGTCTGTGTCTGTGTGTGTGTCTGGGCTTTTCCAGGGCAGAGAGTTTGTGCCCCTCTTGAGGGTGCCTCGGAGTTTTCAGCTGGAAGACCAGGTGCCCATGAATTTTAGTGGCTTGACTCACTTCTCCTTGGGGAATTCGTCCGTCATCTGAAGTGCAAGGCTGATGGTAGTAGAGTCAACATGACTGCTGCTGTGGGTGGTGGGTGAACTGTATTTTATGTTGTTTTATGTCATTGTAGATTTAACCATTGCCCTATATATTGTTAATTCCAGGGAATACATTTTTCCTAACCAAACAGGAAAAAATATTTAGAGAAGACTTCCTTTGAGGATTTTTCTAAGTAGGAAAATAATTGAATTCCAGTTTGAGGAACTGTGCTGTTAATATTAATTCCATTATTTTATTGAATCTTTAGGTTTAATTGATGAGGTCGATCTATTATGCCCATTTTGCCAATAAGGAAAGTAAGGCATAAATAGCAGAATTGTGTTTGAGCTGAGTCAGAGAACTCGTCACAGAACTGTGTTAAAATAAGTCTAATTAGTATGATTTCACATGATTTAAGAAATCAGGATCATTAAACAGTTAAAGATGGATAATAAAATATAGTATTTATGAGATTTTTGACTAGTATGAAAATTTTGATGCATATTATCTTGCTTTGCTAATCAAGGTGATTGAAATGCATTTGCCTGTTAAATGGAAGTGACTCTCAGCTTTCAGTTATTTTACATTTATCTTCTCTTCAGGAATCAAATTCAAGTTTTGGCCAGGGATCTTAAGCATGCTGAAGCAGTTTGTTTTGTTAAAGTAGTTCTAATATATGGAATTCTGAATTGTCTGCACTTTCTCTTGTATAAACTGTGTCTTGACTCCATATTCATATGCAGTTTAGGTTAAAAAAAAACACAATGAAACAAAACAAAACAGTAATGTGCCTCTTGTTAAAAAATGAGTGGGTGGAAATACGGGGATTAGCGATGGGTAGAGAGTGGAAGAAGAGGCAACTAATTTGCTTCTATTACTTTCTGTTCTGATAAAACTAAAAAAAATGGGTTGAAATTTTCTTTATGAAATGTTTTAATTTCTGTGAGTTGCCATGCATTATTCAAGATTATAAAATGATTTGAATTTCAGGAGCAGACAGATTTTCTGATGAGGATTTCAAGCTGTGTAATTATGAGCCCCATATAGGTTAAAAGTTCAGAACTCGTTAGCTTAATCATTAAAAAATAACCAATTATAAGCATGGTATTTTATTCTAGGAGGGTATGGTTTAGTATCACTTTCTGAGTACTGTTGGGTCCTGCCTAATGTCCCACATCATACTCAGAGTATTGATGATATTGATGATTGCATTACCACATAGCTTATCCTATGTTACTGGATAATTTCTAAATATTCATATTTTAAGATGACAAATTTGATGCCATAAAGTAATGCACACTTGTTATAATTTTCTTAGTAATTTTCTTGGTTCTTTCAAAACCCTTGGGAGTTAATGATGAGTGCCAAATACAGAACAGGATCATTGAACCTGTTGTATAGCATATAGCATTCAGTTAGAGAATGACTTATAAAAGTTCTTTAGATGAAGCAAAATTTTATTAATAAAATATATGGAAATTAATGTTCAACCTCATAAAGAAATATTTCCTATTGTGGTAAGGCATTGCAAGAGTTCCCATAGTAAGTATTCTTTTATTTTTTATTTATTTATTTTTTAAAATTTATTTATTTTTAATTAGTGAATCACCATGAGGGTACAGTTACAGATTTATACATTTTTGTGCTCATGTTTCCCTCATACAAAGTTCGAGAACCCATCCCTTGACCAGTGCCCATTCTCCACCACAGTAAGCCCCCATATTAAGTATTCTTAAATATTTATTCACTGGCATTATGTATGTGTATATTACAAAACATTCACCACTATCTTCAGAACTTTTCTATGTCTAGTGCTTTATATAGCACTGCACTGCACTGTTGGCCTGTTGTTCATTGTTTGCCTTGCACTCAGCCGATCCGGGTTCGATTCTTCCGTCCCTCTCTGAGAGCCCAGCAAGCTGCCAAGAGCGCTTTACATATTGAGGAAAATAATACAGATTATAACTGAGAATGTATAAGATTTATAGAAATGTTTAAATCTTTTAAATCTCTGAATTTTGAAGTTACAGCTTTGCTGAGTATAGGTATATCACATGGCATCCTCTGATGAAAACAAAACTTACTTTTTGGTTGTAAGTGGTAGTTTGGGGGCCATACAGTGCAGTCCATACATTCCTGGCTCTGTCCTTGGGGTCACTCCTCATAGAGGTCTTGGGACCAAATGTGGTGCTGGGGATGGAACTCATGTTGGCTGCATGCAAGACCGCATGCCTTACTATCTTTGTAGTCACACAAATGAAATTTTGCCTGACTTCTCAGACTCATGTTTATTTTTATTTTTGATACAAAGACATTAATGGGAAAACTGCTAAAATAAGTCTAATAAATATGATTTCATGTGTTTTAAGAAACCAGGATTATTAAATAGTTAAAGATGGATAAAGAAACATAGTATTTATGAGATTTTCAACTGGTGTGAAAATTTTAATGCATATTATCTTGCTTTGCTAATCAAGGTGATTGAAATGCATTTGCCTGTTAAATGGAACTGACTCTCAGCTTTCAGTTATTTTACATTTATCTTCTCTTCATCTGAATGCTATGAAACTCTTCCTTTGAATCTGGGGGGGGAGTCACTATTATTTTTTTAGTGCTACTATTTAAAGTTGAGAGTACATTTTTCCTAATACTGGAAGAATGATAACAAAAAAAGATTTTTTATTGGTTCATTTCATGCTTGGGGAGATTCCAACTGTCAAAACATTATAAAATTTTGAACCTAGAGGCACATTTCATTACCAGAGTACTAATTACTGCAGAGAACTGGTGCAAGTCATTATGTATAAGTATTTATTAGTGATGCCCAATTTTAATGTTTTTTGGACCAGAGACACTTAAATAAAAGGATAAGCTGTTTTAGCACAATGTAGGAGGAAAACATGCATAGTGCATGCAGTGATATTAAATATATTTCAAGAAAGGAAGAATTATTAGAAAAATCACTGACTTGGACTGAGTCTCAACTTCTTATTTTCAGGATCCCTGAACAAGGCAGATGTGATTCTTGATTTATTTTCATTATGTTTAGTACTGGTCACCTGTTATATCCTATGAACTGCTGAGGTGAGCAATACATAAAAACAAGTATTTCCCTTTGTGGTGCTTATATTTTCAGGCAGTGCAGGAGAAGACAGTAAGAAAAGCTCTAGCAGTTATATACCAAGTAATACATTGAAAGTACTGCAAAAGCAAATATAGCATTTGATTTTTGGATGAATATTTTGAGTAATAATGTTAAAACAGGTTCTTCTGAGAAGGTAACATTTGAGAATATCAGTAAACAAAGATAATTTGAAGTATTATCTGTGTCAAAATGTTAATAAAAGGCTTTGATATTTCATACTTTGCATCATATGAATAGTAGCACTGTAGCACTGTAGTCCCGTTTTCGTTGTTCATCAATTTGCTTGAGCATGCACCAGTAATGTCTCCATTGTGAAACTTATTGTTACTGTTTTTGGCATATTGAATATGCCATGGGTAGCTTTCCAGGCTTTGCCGTGCAGGCAGGATACTCTTGAGAATTTGCTGGACTCTCTGAGAGGGATGGAGGAATTGAACCCAGGTCGACCGCGTGCAAGGCAAACGCCCTACCTGCTGTGCTCTTGCTCCAGACCTCATATGAATAGTAACTGTGAATTATAGTAAACAAAATAAATGAGGAAATGAGCAAATATGATATTCTATTCAATATATATGCTTAATACTGCATGTTATGTGTATGCAAGGTAATTGCTAGGTACCAGATTATGGAGGAAAATAATTAAAGGATGTATCTCAACATTTGTTCAATATTTTTGTGGTCTTCTAGGAGTAGAAAAAGGGGCAGCCCAAGGATATGACTGTGTCGGACATAAGTTCTTCTACAAATTTCCAGTAGTATTTGGAAAGCACAGCATTTATACTTGGTAAATTATTACCATTAATGTATATTGAAAATATTTTTGAGGAATCAAGTCCCCTGAAGTAATACTTCAAGTCATAATAAATACTCTACAAGTATATATACTTGTAGAGCATCTAGGAAATACATATTGTATAGCACTAGTAAAGAACACTTATTAAATGTAGTTTTAAGAAATACTTTTTATTAATATGTTTTTATTAAATTCAGTGGCAGTATTACAATAGTGTTCAAGTTTCTAGTATTGATGTATAAAGATACTGACCACCCTACACAAAAAAAAAATGCCCAGAACCCTCCCTAAAATTCATGTGCCTACTCTGGTCAACAGTTTCATCCTTCCCATTCTTGTCCCCAATTTTGATAATTGACAGTAATGGTTTTTGTACATAAGGTTACTTTCCTTAGTGCTATCTAGTTGTTTATAGTTTTTGACTGCATGCTTCTCTCTTTCCAATTAAACTCTATGAAGTCCCTTGGAAATGATATTTTCATTCTGAGTAGTCCTTACCTACGGTTCTCTATAGAGAGATTTTGGGTGAATGGATAAGTAACTTAGAGACATAAGAGAGACCGTAAGCTTTTAGAAATTTTAAATAAATAGAAAGGATAGCTTATATGTATCTTAAATGTGTAAATTCTTTAAGAGAATGGAAAATTTTATTTGGGTTTAAGAAAGCACCAAGGGCTAGTTCAGAGGAAGAAATCAAGATGCAAATGAGATGAGACAGCTACTCCTGAGTGTTGGGTGGAGTATGTTGGACAGTGATGGGGAATTTCCCTGAAAAGCTTGGAGTGAGTGAATTTTTTTTTTTAATTAAAGGATGGGCAAAAAAAATCAATGGGTTTGGATAGATACATGAAAATAAATATTTTGAAGCACAAAATATTTTTGAAGCACAAAAAGAGGAAGAGTTCCTGAGTGATCTTGGTCATGGTTTTAAAAATGAGATTATATAAAATAATGATGAATTGGGAAAAAAAGAGATTTTGGAATTTGAAAATTTTAAAAAGAAATAGATGCATATATTATGCACTAGGTAACATTGATGAATCTGTTTTGGTTCCTCATAGTGATACACATATTTCTCTAGCAAAGTGTATTACTATTTACACTTAGTTGTGTGAAGAGGATAAATGGACTTCAGTTCAAATAGTTGTACAAGATTTGTACATTAAAAAAGAAAAGCAAAGAAAAATCCCAACTGGGTTTTCAGAGCACTCTGGATATTGGAGTAATACATAAAACATTATGAACCTTGTAGTTTTGTCCCTTTTTGTTGACCAGAATAATTTATAAGTATTTAATTAGGTATTTAATGGGTATTTAATGATTTGAAATGCAGCTTTTTTTTTTTTTTAGCTAGGGAGTATTTAGGGTAGCTGTTGTGATATTTGTGATGGAAGAGTAGTTGCTTGTTGTGAATATCATCAATGTGCTCTTGCCTTTCTAGGCTCTTGCAATGCACCAATGCACACACTGTGATACAGTATCCTGATCCAAAGCTAGATTAAGCCAGGTATTACTGCAGGCTAATTTTTTAAAAAAAAAACATTACTGATTTGAATGTATTCCTATAGCATTGAGAAGCTTAAATTATGAGTAAACAATATTTCTTAAAGTCCTAGCATTAGGATGGAATAAGTTGAAGTTTTAAACCACTGTTAGAGATTTTTGGTTTTATTATAATCAATTCATTGTATGTACTTTTTTCTATAAACTGACAACATTATTGAAATATTTCTTGGTAATAATTTGTTTTTGTACCAAAAAAAATCTATTCCTAGCCATATATGATAGGCCATTAATGATAAAATATATGAATTATAATTAGTAGTACAATTATGAAATATTCTAATTCATATTTAATAATGGCCAAGTAATCGATAATAATTTTTGTAGTTTTTTCTGTGTGTGTGCATGTGTTTGCATGCACACACTTCTGAGTTATAAATTCCCAAATAGGATTTTATACAACTTTACATATTGATGCAATTTAACACAAAGACAATTTACATATCAATGGTTATTTGAGCCAGTTGACCTCATAATCTCAAGTGAACACAGTCTAAATGCTAGGTAATGAAATCTTATTATTAAACTTTTAAAAATGTTAATTTGAAAGATTAAACAGTTTCATGCACGTTATCTTTTTGCCTTTTCACTTCACTCAGTTCCACAGTGATAGGGTACTTGAATGGGATTTCAGGGAGTGATGAATGGAGAGTTTGAAGATCCTCCAAGCATTTAGTTTTCTAATCAGCATCTCAGTTATCAAGACTTATTCATGAAAATGTTAGGATGCAACTCAAGACTGAAAACCTCTGAACTGGGAAGACAAACTTATTTTCTTGTATAACTGTAGAAATAATTTCCATTGTGTTCTAATTAGGGAGACATTTAAATTCATACATTTGTGCTTATGATGTATATGATTTGTGATTTATGAAAGAACTAATTTTTTCTCACAGAGAAGACTGACTTATTAACATGCTTCTTTTAGAGATTTATATGTCCACTCAAGTATTTTTGTTATCAGATTTCAGAAATGATCTCCCTAGATAGAAAGTAAACAAACAGACAAGTTGGTTTGGGGATTTACTATAAAATCACACTAACAGTAAAATAATATAATTGTATTGCTTTTAATTTTATAAATTTATCATAATATTTCAAAATGTCAAAGAACTTTACATATTGGTGATAATAGGTAGTGTTCTACTTTTATTTTTAGAGATTAACTTTGAAATCCAATAATTTTATAAAATTTTAACAACAAGTTTGCTGTTAAAATATCTTCTGAAGTTCATCTCATATACTTTTACATTTTGGATATTGTTTTAAGGCTTCTACCATGAAAATTTTTATGGTAGTATTTCTTTCAAAAATCTGTGATTAAATGCCATTTGTTGATAACAATTTCTGTGGTAATACTTTTTCTTGAGTGCTTTAATTTATCAACTTACCTATTAAATGCTAAACTTTAAAACTCTTGTGGAGCTTAAAGTAAATGCATTTAACTGGTGGATAAGAATTTATATTTTATTTTTTATACACTTAAAATAGAACCTGGCTAAAACTAGTTGAAATAAAAGCAGTGCTGTTTGTGGGTTGAATAATTTAGATACTATACAGTTAAATGTATACTATACAGTTAAATGTTGCATATATATTGCTATATTTTAATCTTATTTTTCTTATGAATATAACATTTTTGATTCAAGAATCATATGGCTGATTGAAATCATCAGATGTAGCACTGTAGCACTGTAGTTCCATTGTTCATCGATTTGCTCTAGCAGGCACCAGTAACATCTCCATTGTGAGACTTGTTATTACTATTTTTGGTATAACAAATATGCCACGGGTAACTTGCCAGGCTCTGCCATGAGGGCGGGATACTCTTGGTAGCTTGCTAGGCTCTCCAAGAGGGAGGAAGAAATGAACCTGGGTCTGCTGCGTACAACCCTACCCTCTGTGCTATCTCTCCATTCATCCGAAATTATCAGATAAGCTTATTAATTTAGTCTTGATTGGCAAATTTGGGAACTTTTAGGATTGGATTTACATTGTCTTAGTAACCAATAAGATATATTTTACAAAGTTTAGAATGTAGTAAAATACTTCTTTTACATTAAGAGAAAGCAAACAAGAGGATAAACATAACTGAGTCTCAGTCTGGCTATCAGGTATTATCTGTATGTTTGAGGCCAATTTTTGTCATCCCCAAATTGGATTTTTTCATGTGGAAAAGACCAGTCTTAAGAACTTAAGCCCTTAAGACCAGCCTTAAGATTTAGTATGTACATATTTATTTTCTTTATTGTATCAGCTCCAGATTGCAATATAAAAGTACATGGCACATTCAGCTTTTTTATTAATAATTTTTATTGAGGTCCCAGAATTTACACCACTGTTGATTATACTTTTCATACATACATCATTCCAATGTCACACCAATCGGCTCTTTGAAGCTCAGTTGCTGTTACTCAGAGTGGATAGTGGACCATCTGCAGACTTACTACTTAGTGAAGCATATGTAACTTTTTTTGTGTATGAATGTATATTTATATAGATTTGGGTCCCAAATATCTGGGGCTTAACACTGAGGTACCTTAACAATTGAAATTAGGCAAAATATAGTAATCTTCAGATGGAATACGGTGGAGTTACAGGCTAAAATTAGTGGCCATGATTCTTTACCTACTCAGAATTTCATATTTATCTCTGGATTAAGCACTTGCTGACTAAAGGATTATTAACTTTAAATGATTTAAATGCCAATGTGATTGAGGAATAATTTAGCATATTTGAAAAGTCACTCTACTATAAGCAGACTAAAGGAATCATAATAACATAATATTTCCTAGTCCCATGAGGAAACTAAACCTTAATTTTTTTAAAAAAAAATTATACCATGTGACACACAGTCACAAACCTCTTCATGATGGGGTTTCAGGCATATAATGTTCTAACACTCATCCCTGCACCAATATATATTTCCACCACCAGTGTCCCCATTTTCCCTCTCACCACTCCTTCTACCCCTTCTCACATCATTCCATCTCTCTCTCTCTCTCTTTCTCTCTCTCTCCTTTCTCCCTCTCCATTTGGGCTTTATTGTTTACAATACAGATGCTGAAAGGGTATTATGTTTGTTGTTCCTTTGTCTTCTTTCAGCACACAGTTCTTATCCAGAGTGATCATTTCCAATTATTTTTTTTTCCATAATGATATCTTCTCTATCCCAATTGCCTCTTCCTCAAGCATTTGATGCAGAATTTCAACCATAGACCAATCTTCCTGGTCCTTGTTTCTACTGTCCATAGGTATTAGTCTTATACTCTGATTTTTAATAAACTGCAAATGGGTGCAATCATTCTGTGTCTGTTTCTCTTCTTCTGACTCATTCGACTCAGCATGATTCTCTCCATGTCAGTTCATTATAATCAAATTTCATAACTGTATGTTTCCTAATAGTTGCATAGTATTCCATTATGTACATATACTACACTTTAACCAGTAGTCTGTTTCAGGACACTTGGATTGTTTCCAGTATCTGGCTATTGTTAATAGTGCTGCAATAAACACAGAAGTGCAGGTGGCATTTCTGCTGTGTGTTTTGAGGCCCCCAGGGCATTTCCCTAAAATTAGTATTGCCTACAAAGACAGCCCACTGTTGGGAAAAGTTATATATCCAATACCTATCTGATAAGGAGTTAATATCCAAGATATATAAGGCACTGATCAAACTTTACAAAAATTCCAATCCCATCAAAAAATGGGGAGAAGTAAACAGAAACATCCCAAAGAATAAATACAAAAGGCCACTGTCATCCCATTGCTCATTGATTTGCTCAAGTGGGCACCAATAACGTCTCCATTGTGAGGCTTGTTGTTACTGTTTTTGGCATATCAAATACATCACGGGTAGGTTGCCAGGCTCTAACGTGCGGGCAAGATACTCAGGACCTTTCCAGGGTCTCCCAGAGGGATGGAGGAATCGAACCCAGGTCGGCCACATGCAAGGCAAATGTCCTACCCACTATGCTATCGCTCCAGTACCCCCCCCCCAAAAAAAAAGAACACATAAAAAAATGCTCTACATCACTAATTTTCAGGGAGATGGAAGTAAAAACAATGAGATATTATCTCACACCACAGAGACTAGCTCAATTTAAAAGGAACAAGAGCAACAGATCCAGAGCAAGAAGGAAAATGAAGTAGCATGGGAGAGGAAGAAGCAGGAGGAGAATCAGAGGAGAATGGAGATGGGAATGGAATAAACTGCAACCACCTGGCCCTCTTCCTTTGCCTGCTTCTACATCGCCATAATCCTCCCCGGGGTGGGGAAAGCAGCTCGAGACTACTGAACATGGGCGGCGGGGGAGAGATAGAGCGCAGCTGCCCTGCGCCCTGTCCCCCTTTTTTTGTGATTACACGACTGGCATCCCTGGGTGGGCCAATGACTGCTAACATGGATATGCAAAGAAAGGGACTCTGCTTCATTGTTGATGGGAATGCTGATGGTTCCAGCCTTTTGGGAAAACAATATGGGCATTCACCAGAAAGCTAGAAACGGAGCTTTCATTTACCCAGCAATACCACTTCTGGAAAAATAAACCTGCTCAAAGATGGAAAAATAAGAAAGTTCTGGGCTGAAGAGACAGTAGGGTTAATCTATGGTTGATTTCAGTTCAATCCCTGGCACTCCATCTTGTCCCCTTCACATTACTAGGCGTGATCCCTGAGATCAGCGTTAAGCCATGAACACTACTGTAAAATAAATAAAACAAACAAATTAAAAATTAAGTATTTTTATAATAATTATGTTAATTTTCAGAATTATGTTTAATGCTTCTTTTTAATGTTGATTTTTCTGGATAATTCTATTGTAACTGCAATCAAGATCACTCTTTGTAAGCTAACCTTGAATAGTTGGTTAAGGGATTACTTATTTGGAAGAGATTATTCTGATCATCATTATCATCATCATCATCCCGTTGATCGTTGAATTTCTAGAGCAGTCTCAGTAACATCTCCATTCGTCCAAGCCCTGAGATTTTAGAAGCCTCTCTCTGCTTGTCCTTCCAATGATGCCGTACTGGAGGCTCTTTCAGGTCAGAGGAATGAGACCCAGCTTGTTACTGGTTTTGGCATATCAATACACCCTGGGGATCTTGCCAGGCTCTCCCATGTGGGCAGGAAACTCCCAGTAGTTTGTCAGGTTCTCCCAGAGGGAGAAGTAGACTATAAGATATTGCCCGGCTGTCACAAAGCGGCCACGCGCTTCTGGGAGCTGGCTTTTAAGTCTCTGGATGCTGGCGTTGACAGGATTACACGGTGCAGGGGCAGTCCCTGGGTGTGACCGTCTAGCTATTGGAAGATGGGAAATCTGGGTGGAGGAGGCCCAGTCCTGATCTGACCAGCTTTGGAGGTCTCAGCCCAGGGTCCCACACACCTGGGTTCCTCTGCCGGTTCCTTCATGTGTGAGGCTCGTCCGAACATGTGGAGAGGGGCCTTGAGTATGGCTGTGGCTAGGCTCTGGAGGTCTTTGGCCTCTAGGAGCTCTGCTCAGGGTGGGGAGGGAAGCTGGAGCCCATCCCCTTCGAGGAGGCCCTGGGGAAGACAGCCAGGTGCGCAGACAAGAGACTCTCTGCATTATTCTGATAATAATATATTTTCTTAGAGTTCTTTTTAAGGCTAATATTTAGTATAATAGAAATCTTTAAAGATCTCATTGGTTGGTGAGTGCTGCACATATAGACAGAAATATTTTTTCCATGTATTCTGAAAAGAGGAGAAATAATTATAAAATATCTGTTCCTCACATAACCTAACCCAGATCATGCAACCAGGACCAGAAAGAAATACAGGAGCTAAAAGTGTTTGCAATCAATACTGGTTATATCCCTGACAGCAGCATTGCATTTGTTCTCCCAAGGACTGCAAGGAGTCATTAGCGAAAAGGCAGGAACAGCCTCTGAACACCACTAAGTTTGTATGGAATTTTCTGGGTTGGTGCTTTAGAGTCTATGTGGATTATTGCATTAATTTATTGTTACCTAGTGTTTGTTTTCTTTTAGATGATGTTGCAGAAACAAGTAAGAAATTTTAAATGTAACACTCTTGTCAACTTCTAAACCTCTTGTCTGAGTTTCTAACCCATGCAGTATTAAAACCTGACTTGGTGATTTTTAATGACAAAAAGGAAGATCACCCTTTATTAGAGGAATTTGTATTTGCTCTATTTCAAGTTCCTTTCATCAATGTCTGTAGAATCAAGCAAATCATTGCTTAATTTTTAACTTAATATTGGTACTATATTCTTCATGACTAGCAATAGAAAGATTAGCAAGGTATTCCATACAACTAGTTATTAATAATTTATTTAGTATAAAAATGGAATTAAGTTAAATAACTATTAATAAAAGTAGTTTGGTATAAATGTACAATAACTCAGTTTGTAGGTATACGAATATATAATACTGAGGTATCATTGAGTACCTTTGATTTTCCTCTTTTCTCCAGTCTTATAGAAAGATATGATTGTTTACTCAAAGGGATTTTTGAAATAAAAGAGAGTGATTTAGAACTTTAAAAGACTAATTGATTTTATTGATTTATTTAAAAGTTTCTTGTTTATTTGTAATTTTCATATTGATATGTAAAGGGAAAGTTAAATTTTTCTGATGAAGTTAAGTCTAATAGGTATTAGTTACATATAAGTGATGTGTGTGTATATATATATATATATATGTAATGCCACTCATTTACTGTAATTTCTTACAACTACATGTAAATAAAATTATATTAATTATCCAAACATAAAATTATAATTTAGCATTATTCCAAGCACATAAATTGTTCTACCTTATTTAATTCTCCACCTAGGTCCTTGTAGCTGTTTTTCTTTGTCTTACAGGTGGGAAAACAGAGGTGAAGAGAGGTCAAGTAACACTGAAGCTTCTATAATTAGGAAATGTCGGGGCTGGGAATAAAATGGAGGCAGTTTTCCTTCAAAGTTTATGTTTGTAATATTTATCACTGAGATGATGTAGACCAAGTCTAAAAGCCTTGATAGTGGTGAAAAAATTAAGTATGATTTCACTTTATGATGAGTTCAGATGGTACTGAAAATGCATCATTGCTCTCATTTTATAGAAGTCATTATACCATATCATTTATGAAGGGCATTTAAGCCACAAATTTCTAAGCAATAGAGTTTGAAAATTCTGGTCTAAATTTTTTAAATTTATCTATTTTACTGCTTCATTGAAGTTCAGTATTTTCAAGAATCACTTAGACATTCTAATATTATTAAACTCACAGGAAGTTATTCTAGAAATCAGGTGTAGGAGTATTTTCTATATTCTTTTTTATGTATTTGAATAATAAGCTACAGATCTCTGGTTAAAAATATATTGAAAGCGACCCCCCCAATAATTTTGAAGGTCTATTGAGATAGTATATGGCTTAGCACACTTACTTTGCATGTGGCCAACCAATTCCAGTTTGATCATCGACACCTGTGTATGGTCCTAAGCATCAACAGAAGTGACCCTTGAGCACAGAATAAGGACAGAGCTCAGGTTAGGCGTGACGCCAGTTCCCTACCACCCAATAAGTGCATTAAAGGTTTTAGATTCTCTAATCAGAATATAGAAGACTTATATTGCTAAAGTGTCACTGTCACTGTCACTGTCATCCCGTTGCTCATCAGTTTGCTCAAGTGGGCACTAATAATGTCTCCATGTGAGACTTGTTGTTACTGTTTTTGGCATATCGAATACGCCACAGGTAGCTTGCCAGGCTCTGCAGAGCGGGTGAGATACTCTCTGTAGCTTGCTGGGCTCTCCGAGAGGGGTGGAGGAATCAAACTCAGGTCGGCCTCGGGCAAGACGAACGCCCTTCCTGCTGCCCTATCTACCTCTCCAGCCCATTGCTAAAGTGAGGAAAGCAATAGACATTTGGAAAAACAAGAATTGATTTACATACTTTATCATTCATGGGTCCATACAGGAAATCTCCTTTGGCATGGGAACTTAAAGTCTTGTACACATGACAACGAAAACAAGATTGGTTCTTTTGTTTAATAACTTCCCTCTTAGAATGAGTCTTTACTAATTATTATGAACCATATCACCTACAACAAACTAGTATTATTACTTCTATAAAGCAGAAGAAAATATGGATTTACTACCTAGCTTAAAAAATAATAGCACCTCTGAGTGTATGTGTTGCAAGCCATAATGCCTAAAAGTAGCGAGAGAATATGGGGAATATTGTCTGCCTTAGAGGCAGGGGGAGGGTGGGAAAGGGGGGTATACCCGGGATATTGGTGGTGGGGAATGTGCACTGGTGGAGGGATGGGTGTTTGAACATTGTGTGATTGTAACCCAAACATGAGAGCTTGTAACTATCTCATGGTGATTCAATAGAATTTAAAATATATATACCATTTAAATCTTCCATTTCTATCTCCCAGCAATGTTCATCTTTTGATTTCATTTTGTGTGTGTGTGTGTGTGTGTGTGTGTGTGTGTGTTGCTTTCTTGGTTTCTTTCTGCTGGTGATGTTAGTTAAAAATCGTTCTGTATTTTTTTTCCTGTCTACTCTTAAATTATTATATCCTCTCAAATGTCTGGTACTTTTTAATTGGAAAATGGTATTTGAATATTATTATTATTCTGCAGTTTTAAGCACATTCACAGTGTCTTATGGCCATCTATTTCCAGAACACATTCATTCTGGAACACTGTATTTATCAAACAATAATGTCCCACTGTCCCTACTGTCAATCCATGACAGTAACTATCACACTTACTCACTCTGATTTGAACTGTTCTAGATGCCACACATATAAGTAGAATCATTATATTTTGTGGGATCATGCATGTTTGAACATTTATCATTTTTTATTTTCCATTTGGGGCTGAATAAATCGTTTATATTATGCATATATTTCATTTACCCATTCATTCATTCATTGATGTTAAGGATTTTGGCATTGATGTTCATTAAGGAAATTGGCCTGAAGCTTTTTCTTTTAAAAAATGTCTTTGTCTGCTTTTGGTATCAGCCATAATGTTAGCTTTGTAGAAGTTGTCAGGAAGAATTCCTGTTTCTTCAATTATTGGTAGAATTTAAGGATTGAAGGCAGGACTTTTCTGAAGTCTTGATGAAACTCACCGGTAAATACTTCTGGAACAGGACTTTTGTTTTGGTAAGATTCTTGATTACTTTTCCAGTTTTCTTGCTTGTGATTGGCCTTTTCAGGCTTTCTGTTTCCTCTTCACTTTGTTTTGGTAGATTATATCTTTCTAAGAATCTTCCCATTTCTCCTAGGTTCTTCAGCTTAACAAGGTAGAATTGTTCACAGTAAACTCTCATGGTGTGTTTGATTCCTGAAGGTTCTCTGCTATAGTTTCTCCCCTTTTGTTTCTGATCCTGTTTGAATACGTTTTTCTCATGAGTCTAGTCATAGGTTATCTCTCATTTATTCTTAAAACAAGCAAGCAAACAAACACTAGCTTCTGATTTCGTTGTGTGTGTGTGTGTGTGTGTGTATGTGTGTGTTGCTTTCTTGGTTTCTTTCTGCTGGTGATTTTAGTTAAAAATCGTTCTGTATTTTTTTTCCTGTCTACTCTTAAATTATTATATCCTCTCAAATTTCTGGTACTTTTTAATTGGAAAATGGTTATTTGAAAAAATTTGGTTGATGGGTGTCCTCATTCCTATATATGTTAAATCGTTTCTAGGCCCTTTCAATAAATAAACCTAGGATGGAGATTAACACATGCATGTATGCAAATTTATTAATGACCTATTTATATGATAGTTAATATCTTTTTTTTTTTTTGCTTTTTGAGTCACACCTGGCAATGCACAGGGGTCACTCCTGGCTCTTTACTCAGGAATTACCCCTGGCGGTGCTCAGGGGACCATATGGGATGCTGGAAATTGAACCCGGGTCAGCTGAGTGCAAGGCAAATGCCCCATCCACTGTGCTATCGCTCCAACCCCAAGTTAATATCTTTTTTTGTGACTCTAGACATACTGTGGGGTTTAAGCACCTACCTTGCATGTACCTGACCCAGGTTCTACTCTTGGTATCATGTATAGTCCACTGAGTATCTCCAGGAGTGATTCTTAAGCGCAGAGTTATGAGTGAGCCCTGAGAGTCACTGATATGGAAAGGAAGGAAGGAAGCAGGGGAGGATAAAAGGAAGGAAGGAAGGAAGGGAGGGAGGGAGGGAGGGAGGGAGGGAGGGAGGGAGGAAGGGAGGAAGAAAGGAAGGGAGGAAGGAAGGAAGGAAGGAAGGAAGGAAGGAAGGAAGGAAGGAAGGAAGGAAGGAAGGAAGGAAGGAAGGAAGAAGGAAAAATAGAAACATATATCTCTGAGGCCATACTGATAACCTCTGATTCAAGTCCAATAAAACAGATTCAATTCTACACTTCCTTCTCTTCTTATAACTCCTTCTATAGAGAGTGAAAAATCTGGTTGATATTTGTAAAGTATATATATATAATTTTTTTAAAATTTTATTGAATCACCGTGAGATAGTTACAAGCTTTCATGTTTTGGTTGCAATCTCACGATGATCAAACACCTCTCCCTCCACCCCACCAGTGAACATTCCCCACCACCAGTATCCTGGGTATACCCCCCCTTTCCCACCCTCCCCCTGCCTCTAAGGTAGACAATATTCCCCATACTCTCTCTCTAGTTTTGGGCATTATAGCTTGCAGCACAGACACTGAGAGGTCATAATTTTTATCCATTATCTACTTTGAGCATGCAATCTCCCATCCCAACTGGTTCCTTCAGCCATCATTTTCTTAGTGATCCCTTCTCTATTCCATATGCCTTCTCCCCTCCACTCATGAAGCAGGCTTCCAGCTATGGGGCAATCCCCTTGGCCCTTGTATCTACCATCCTCGGGTGTCAACCTCATGTGATGCTACCCTACTGTAATGTATATTACTTACTAAATATTTTGATATTCACAATATATTTTTATGTTTGAATATACACAATATAGTTTATATTTACTAGTGCTTAGCACTGTCGCACTGTTGTAGCACTGTTGTCCTGTTATTAATTTTTCTATGTTGTTAAAAATTTTTATGTGGAAAGTTGAAAAGAATGACTCCCATTCTGATCTGGTGATAGCACTGTAGCACTTTTGTCCCATTGTTCATCGATTTGCTGGAACAGGCACCAGTAATGTCTCCATTGTGAGACTTGTTACTGTTTTTGACATATCGGATACACCATGGTAGCTTGCCAGGTTCTGCTGTGCAGGTGGGATACTCTCGTTAGCTTGCCGAGCTCTCCGAGAGGGATGGAGGAATTGAACCCGGGTTGGCCGCATGCAAGGCAAATGCCTTGCGTGCTGTGCTATCACTCTATTAATGCTTACCCATAAAAAATAGTTTTACTGACTAGAGCATAGCATTCAGCTAAATATGCTTTTCAAACATAAGTATAATTCTCTTATTATATCCAAAATAAGAAAAATAGCAACTCACCCCCCCAATTCACCAAACATTAATATGCACTGTGTTTATGTTTTCCTGTTTGTTTAACAGGACTTAAAGTACTTTTCTACTTTGTGTAAGAATCTAAAAAAGGACTGCTTTCTTTCTGAGACTTAGTTATATAAACCAATAAGTTTTTCTCTTTGTCTATATTAGTTTAGCTATTTGTCACTTGTCACCAAATTGCCCTGACAAAAGTATTTGTCAGCTATGATATTCCACAGAGAACAATAGGTGGAGACTTTTCTGTCCTAGGAAAATTATTTCTGGAGAGGAAACTAGATCAGAATATACTGTAACTGCTTGAAATGATATGAGACCAGCCCTTTCCACTTGTCTAGTGTTCTCTATGATATCAAATCATATAAAGTGAAAGCTTTAATAACTTCCTTTCTTTACTGTAATTTTCAAAAATAAAAAGCAACAGAAAAAACAAACAAAAAATCTTAGCATTTAACACATAGCAACTCATCAGTATCTAATACCTAATCACTTTGCTTGTGGGTTCACTATTCACTTTTCCATTTGACAATATGTCATAGTGACGTGCTATAATTTTCATTTTGAGCTATACAACAGAAATGATACTACATTTAATGGC
The DNA here is from genome assembly GCF_027595985.1 of Sorex araneus. Taxonomy (NCBI): domain Eukaryota; kingdom Metazoa; phylum Chordata; class Mammalia; order Eulipotyphla; family Soricidae; genus Sorex; species Sorex araneus. The sequence continues at coordinate 237,524,584 of NC_073313.1, forward strand.
TGAATGGCTTCCATGTTACAATTAGAGGTATCCTAAGCAATGAGAGGTGCCAAATTATCCTTTTAAAATAAAATTACAGGACACTCACAAAGAGCCAGCTTTTAAAAGACCCACCAACAAGGCATCCTTGAAGTGAATGTGGAGCATGCTTCGCTAATCTCTGCTAGTCTGTATGAATTGAGGTTATAGTTGCTCCTGAAAAGAGCGTTCTTTAGAAATCCTAGTGTTCAGAGATCAAGAGTGAAGAACAATTTTTGAGATAATAAAATAATTAAAATAGATTAGTAGTTATTACCCTATCATTTAAGTTTATAAAATTATTATGGAATTCTTATCTATAATGAAGACTTTATATTTAATCCTGCTACAGTTTAATTCCCTGTGACAATGACACATATTAAGAACAAAAAACTGAAAATTATCGTGCTTCGGAAATCATTCATTTTTCTAGTGAGAGGATCCTTTTTCTTTTTTCTTTCTTTTGAGGGGGGCATGTTTCACTATACAGGAATTTTGGGTTGTCATTAAAAAAATCTGCTTTTTAAACCATTTTAGCTTATTCAAGTTTTTTTAAAAAGCAGATGCTGTTTTTCTTTCCATTTCTGTCGCTGTTGACTCTGAAGCTGAGCATTCCTGGCATGTCATCAATTAAAACATAAATTGTAACCCAGACTACTTTGCTTTACAACCAAACTTCTGTGCAAGCATATGGGGAGACCTTAGTCATGTTCCCCCTCTCTGTAATTTGAAAGACATTTTAGAAAAGATGATGATCTTCTATGAAAGAGAAATCTTTGGAATTCTCATTTCTTTACTGTCTAATTAAGGCATCTCCACAAACCTCTTTGTCTCTTTAATTTGCATTCCAGAACCCAAAGGGTCAAGTCCAGGGTAATGAATTTATTATAATATGGTCTCAACAAGAATTTCAGTTTGTTTTCCACATATATCTTTATATTTACTGTCCTTTCTTCAGCTCTGTCCAGATGTGTGTGTGTTGTTTTTGTTTTGTTTTGTTTTGTTTTGAGGGGTCTGTGCTTTTTTTCTTGGACTCCACAACTAAACAGTCTCAGAGCTTCCTCCTGTCTCTGTGATCAGAGATCACTTCTGGTAAGGCTTGGGGTTCACATACGGTGCTAGGATCAAACTTGGATTGGCAGTATGCAACAGAGAGGAGTTAACTATCTCTTTTCATCTTTTTATATGTTTTAAAAATTTTAGGTACCATGATTCACAGTACTGATAATGACAGGGTTTCCTGAACAAAACAAAACAAAACAAAACAAAACAAAACAAATCCCAACACCACAACCTCCACCACTGTCCCCTTCCTTTGGTCATGTCCCAGTGCCCCGCCCCATCCTATTCTCCCATTCCCCAACAGTAATCTTCCAATTAAGCACCAGTTTTCAGCTTCTGCTGCCTTTTTGAGTGTTCTGTTGCCTTTTGACCATTTGTTGTTTCTTTATTATGTGCCTTTACTAGCTCTTGACCCAAATGTAGTTTTCACTTTCCTCTGTATTCGGGAGCCTTCATCTTCAGTACTGGTTTTTTAATATCTGTGTAACTTTTATATCTTAATAACTTTCTTTATTCAGCTAACCACATTCTTAAACATTCTCTGCCAATCTGCTCTTGGTCAACATTGTGTCCTCTGAGCAATCCCCAGTCCATGTTACATTGACTCCCCTTCAACCAGTCACGTAATTTTGTAATTCTCAGTAGATGCCAGCAGACGTGTTTGGCAAGCACATTCATAGAATTCAACATGGAATGGACTGAAACTCTACCTCATTCAGCAAAGCCATGTATCACATTTTAAACAAACATCAAAGTACATATTTTAAATTTAGGGTTCAGTTCTTGGTTATATTTCTATTTGACTCCCTTGTATCCAGTGATCAGTAAATGTTTTACAAATACTAAGGAAGTTATAGAGGCTCACTCTTTCCCTATGAGATCATTATTATTCCCAGCTCCTTGCTGTTGACTCACTTACATTTGGTATTCTGTTAAGGATCTGGTGCTTTCTCCTTAGAGTGTGACTATAAGGTACAAACATCTACATTAGCCATAAATGCAAAATCTTGGGCCCCATTTTGACATTATAGATCAAAATATGCTTTTCCACAAGCATAGTGGTTTGTGTGCAGTAAGTTTGGAGGCACTGCCTTTGCCAGCTTGTATTAGCTTCTTGAAGTCTAGTGCTCAGAATTCTAATTCATTAGACAAGGAGTGGCTGTTTAAGGAAAGCTTGGAACTAGAAGCATTAGAAGATGTATATTAAAAGGTTGGATGTTTTGACAAGGTAGCAGGAAGAGACTATTATATCAATTTTCATGTGCTAAGTAAAAGTAAGCATGGCATCATGTTACCCGATATCTTTATATTGATGTAGGTTGGATAGGGACTCTGGGGAAATAATTCATTCTTTCTTCTTTTCCTCCAGGACTTCCCACAGTGGACTCCATATCTCATTCCATTAGTACTGCACAATGAGCTAGTTAGTGATTTCAGGCATAATCAGGGTATCTAAGAAGCATAAAGTAAGTACCTCTGTGGAAAGCACAAACATTTATAGGAAATAGATTCAAAGGAACCTGAAACTTGGGTGCACAGGTGTGAAATACTTTGGTTTAACATTAAAATAGTCTAATCAATATTCCTGTAAAAGTAATTAGAAATTAATGGCTTCCATAGGATTTTTTTCTTAATTGAATTTATTTGTAAATGTTAAGAAAATATTACTTAAATCTTTTCATATCTCCTCTTTTTAAGTTCTTATATTTTTCCTTAATAATGAAAGCAGGTAAAAGTCCTCCCTTTTTAGGTGGGTCCTTTTAGAATACACCTAGCTGGATCTCTCCTGTTGGTGAATACTCATGTTGTGCTCGGTACGCGGGGGTCAAACTGGACTGTGGTGCATTCAAGGCAAGTGTTTCGAACCCTTTACTGTCTCTTCAGCCTTATATTTTCTCTTTTTTTTTATTTAATTCAGTCTATGTTAAGATATAGCGAATTTAATGGTGATCTGGCTTGAGGAAATTAATAGCTAAGGGTTTGCGAGTGAGAAATCTAGTAGATACAGTGTTTAGTAAATAAATTTACTACTACAAAAATGAGCAGTGGGAATTGCAGTAATCCCTATGTCAATTGAAGAAGGCTGTGAACGTAGCCAGAGAGACAAACTGCGAACCAGGCAGATAACTTTTGGGGAGCACAAAACCAGAAGGAATGGCTGGGGATGACATGGAAGAGATGGTCCATGTGCCTTAAGTGGGCAGCTGGGCAGCAGTGGCGTAGGTGTGGCTGCTGGTGTCTAGCCTAGCCAGTGATGACGGGGTGACACTGTCTCAGCTTAGTAGGATTGTTCTTGACTTGTGTGGTACATGACCTCAATGACAGACATTCATGATGACAGTCTGATGAATCACCTCAAATCAAAAGTGCATGTACTGAGTGTCTTTTAATGTTCCATGGAAGCTTTAAATAGCAGTTTGACTTCAAGGGGCATATCTCACTCCAGCTGGTTTAAAGGGTGCCATTCTAATGATATATGGCAATACCAGGGAACGCCATGGCAGAAAGACAGATTCCTGAGAATGAAAATAGGAAAAGGAACATTAAAGGGCCCTGAAGAGACTATTTTCTCAGGATTTTCATGGTTTTATTCATCTCTGTTTCTTTGGTGGGATCTAGCCTCTCTGCTCCTCTCCTGTTTTCTTTGTCTCATTTCTTTTCCCCTTGATTGGTTTTTACTGCTTACTGACCTTGCACATGGTTTTCCCAACATTGTTATGCCATCCCCAACATTGCTATGACTTATAGGTTCCATATCCTTTGTTGACTGACTTTAGTCTCTGGTGGCTCATTTCGAAAGGGAGTGAGGTACCAGAATTCTTCAGTTTATAAGCCAAGACAAAGAAGCACTTGACTGCATTTGAGAAGTGTGGATACTAAGTCTGTCAGCTGCATTGAGTTTGGAGCAGGTTGTGTGACATGTAAACCTGCATCCCTCAGAGACTGCCGAAGTATCAGGTATAAAACACCTATGTATCTTTTCATTGTATCATGATTATTCATGACTTCAGTTAACGATAATTATTCCGCCCTTAGCTCTTTTTGACACATTTGGTGGAATTTCCAACTATGAATAAAATAAATCTTTGGAGAATTTATAATCCTGTGGCGAGACAATAGTCAACTAACCTCAAGAATTTATTATAAATTAAACACTTTATAGTTGTAGTTTTTTGATGCTGTGGAATTTTTTTCTATCTGACTTCACTTTATTAGGACATGTTCCCAATGACATTTTTCAAAATCACATATTGTGGATTACTTTGGTGGAAAGTATATTGTATTGTAATAGTTATAAGGAGATAATTATTTCATAACAAATAGTGCTAGTATGTAATATGTGTACACAGATAGGTTTTCAAAGCCTAGTAGCTTAACAAAGAATTGAGAAATTAGAGTCAAGTGCCTTTAGATAAATGCTTCTTTATTTTTGAAATTAAAGTTGACATTTGAATGCACAGAAAGTAAGAGGGACAAAAATCTTTGATCATCTTAATAGATACATTTAAAGTGTAAATTAGCTGCTTATTTAATTCACCACAATAATATGTGAAGTGATGTGTTTTCACATAAAATATTAATTTTTCATGAAAATATGCCAAGTTCAGCTGCATAGAACTTTTTTGTCTTTGAAACAATTATTGCATAATGTCAAATTGTTAAAAAAATAATGGCATTTATACTATTTTCCCAGTACATGATGATAATAAAAAGAAACAAGAAGCACTGTTCACTGTATCATTATCATCACTGTCATCACATTGCTCATCGATTTGCTCAAGCGGGCACCAGTAATGTCTCCGTTGTGAGACTTGTTGTTACTGTTTTTGCCATATTGGATATGCCATGGTAGCTTGCCAGGCTCTGCCGTGCAGGCGAGATACTCTTGGTAGTATTTGAAAAATCATACTTTTCTAGTAGTATAATAAATTTGTTTATTCCTTAAATCTTACGTTGATCATTGTTTTAGCATGAATTTAATAATTTGGCTGGAGCATAGCACAGTGGGTAGGGTGTTTGCTTTGCACACAGCCAAGCTGGGTTTGATTCCTCCACCCATCCCAGAGAGCCCGGCAAGCTACCAAGAGTATCCCTCCAGCCTCAGGCTTGCAAAGCAGGCTCTCACTCACCAAGATATCCCTCATGCTTCATTAAAGAAGCACTGTTACAAATCATATTTCTCCTTTTTTTTTTCCCTGGTGAGGCAGTCACCCCTGTGGTGAATAGGCACTACTTCTGCCTCAGTGCTTGGGGTTACTTCTGGCAATACTACCAGGAATCAAACCCACATCACTTACAGCATGCACTCTAGCCCTGTGGGATACCTCCCTAGCCAATTTGTAATTTTTTTAAAGTCATAACTTTCAGGATTGCCTGTACAATTATTTTTATGTACTCAAAGCAACCATTGTAGCATTTCATAGAAAAAAGTTAAATTTTCTAAAATAGGTTATAACCTGCAACTTTCTTGTGAATCTTTGAGTTATATCGTTAGTTGTATATTAATCTCAGGAAAAATATATTGACTCTATTGACTCGTGTCATACTTGCCTTCTTGGGGGGGTTGTGAAATAATATTTTTAGCTCTTATAAATGCATGATTTTTTTTGTCAGTATCTGAAGGAAGCATGTGATAACTACCTCCCAGAGTTTTTAGCACTGTAGCACTGTCATCCTGTTGTTCATTGATTTGCTCAAGTGGGCACCAGTAACATGTCCATTGTGAGACTTGTTACTGTTTTTGGCATATCCAATATGCCACGGGTAGCTTGCCAGGCTCTGCCATGTGGGCAAGATACTCTTGGTAGCTTGCCGGGATCTTTGAGAGGGTTGGAGGAATCGAACCCGGGTCGGTCGTGTGCAAGGCAAATGCCCTACCCACTGTGCTGTCGCTGCAGTCCCAGAGTTTTTATAAAATTCAACTGAGAATTTAACTTTCATTAACTCCATTATTTAGCAGTAGATTAATTGGTGTTTTGGATTACTTATGCTAAATCGATAGATATTTCATTTGTAGTTTTTACTAACTCTGAGACTACACACACACACACACACAAACACACACACATATCTTAGCATCTCTTTTGTTTTCACATGGTGATGAACAGAAATTGTATTGAGTGCATTGTCACAAGGAACTTCCTAGCATTCTTGCCAGTCCATTGTGCTATTGTGTTGGACCTTTCCATTTTTAATGTGATAACTCAAGCTAAAATATTAAATGTATCAAGGTTAAAAAATGAATGTTGATTAGCATTAAGTTGATAATTGAAATCATAAATCAGTAGAAAAAGAATACCCAAAGCAACTTTCAGTATAATGGTATAAGGGAATCAGATAGTTTATGATTTGAAACAATAAAGTAACTTGTTAATTGATGCCCTTTTTTATTATTATCAGTGAGTTCTTGAAGGAGAAAACAAAAGAAAAAAAACTAATCATATAAGGATCTTGCTCTAACAAATCAACTTTGCTTTTGTTAGCAAGCATACTGGTGATGTAGAGCTCACCCACAGAATATCAGAGGTACCTGTTGTATTGGCTAGGTTATGAGTTTGACTGCTTAGACAGAGATCATAGGCCAGTAGCTTGAACTGGAAAGTCATAGTGTATCTAGTAAATGTGTACATAGAGATCTAAAAGGAAGGCAGTTTGGGAAGTGTAAGCCAAGCATCTAAAACCGTTCATATCTATCATGCTTTAACAGTGGTTCTCACCGTATCTGTATATGATACAGAATTGATGAGCTACAAGCTAACAAACAACCCACAAAATATCTGGAAATGCTCTGATTTTAATTTAGTCTTTTTAGAATTACTATGAATCCAGCTTTTCCTGAGTATGTATCTGTAATAAGAATTTAGTCAATAAATTTCAGCTAGTTGAAAGTTTGGCAAGAAAAGATAATTTCTAGCTGCAAAGAACATGCAGCTAAACCTTTATTCACTTCATAATTAAAATTTAAGGTAGATACTTGGGATATTTAATTGTCAAATTGTTACAAAGGAAAGTCTGTGGTGGAGTCTGGGGCTAGTTATCATAAACAAAGTTGGTGTTATGCATACTGCATATCTGCAAGAGTCAAAAAATTATTTTGGAGAGACAGAAAATGAAAAGGGCCAGATATTTTTTCCCAGAAAGAATGAGTTTCTTAAAAGGGACAATTTTACCAATTGTACCATTTTGGAAAGAGGGATTTATTTTAATAGGCTCATATAGATCTTTAGATTTTTAATAAAGTTTCAGACATAGATACCAGGTCTTGTAGTTAAATTTTGACCTAGTCTTATGGCACAATAATCATTATATCACTGTCATCCCATTGATCATTGATTTGCTCGAGTGGGCACGCATCTCTTTCCTCTATCTTCCCAGCGGGGCCGCATTGGAGGCTCCTTTATTTTATTTTATTTTATTTTATTTTATTTTATTTTAGCTTTTGGGTCATACCCGGCAATGTTCAGGGGTTACTCCTAGCTCTGCACTGAGGAATTCCTTCTGGTGGTGCTCGGGGACAATATGGGATGCTGGGAATCAAATAATATTTTTAAAATCCTGACATTTTTAGAAAAGAAAAAAGAAATGTGCTAGAAATGACAACAGTAAAGTTATTTTAGCAGATAGTAATCATTTGGGCTCTTTTATAACAATTTATCTGATTCTTTGGGTCTTACAAGACTATAATACTTAAAATAATTTTTAAATTTCTTAGTGATGCTTTTAGAACTCTGTGGTTGAAATTTTAATGAGATAAGTTTATAAATTTTGATTGCTTTTAATAATTTTTGTGATATTTTTAATTTCCAGTTTCTATCTAGTCTATTAAGAGCTACCTTTGTATACAGAGACATTTTGTAAATTGTATGTGCTGCACTATATATTTTCTGTTTTTCAGTATTTCTGATAAAAAATACATCAATGAATAAAAGCTGAATGCAGGATATCTTTGTTAGTCATTAGCATTATTATTTCCATCCTAAAACATCATCAGATTTTATAGATTTAATTTATATTACTATCGGTGGGAATCAGCAAATAAATAGTTTTACTATTTTCTCAATTTATATAAACTCAATAGAATGAAAATAAACTCTGTCAATTGACATATAGGCTCTCATTGAATTAATTAGTTGGTAAAATGTTGACTATTGCTTGATTGGTCGACATTATTCTATGAAATAGAATTTATTATGACTTTTAAATGACATAAAATGCACTCATAAAAATGTTTAACTTGCACCTTGTGATTATTTTGTTTTTCTTCTAATAACTGTCAAGTGCTTTGTTTCACTTCTGGATGACTTCACTATTGGACTGAATTGGCTTAATTTCTATATTTTAAGTTAAAAAAGGATCATTAGATGCTTTCACAATAACCATGTTTAGATAAATGTGCCCATCGCTCAAATAAATCAGTTAATTTTTTAAATAACTTTCTGGATGTACAGGGGTTTACAATAGTGTTAAATATGCTTCTCATGCATTCATTATTCCAATATCACACCCATCACCAGAGTGTCTTCTTTATCAATCTCTGAAGGACCCCATGCAGCTACAACTCCCTTCTCATGAAAGGTCAGTCAGATGTCATTTCTACTATACTTTTTTGCATTTCTGGGGTATATTCCCAGAAGTGGTTCATGGGGTCAAATGGGAGCTCGATTTCTAATTTTTTGAGAAGCGTCCATATTATTTTCCAAAAGGGCTGAGCCATTCAGCATTCCCACCAGCAGTCTGTGCGTGGTTGACTTCATCTTCAGTGCATCGTGGTCTGCAAAGGTAGTTGATATAATTTCTATCTTCCTGATTCTATTGATGTATGTTTTGTGACACAGCACATGGTTTATTTTGGAAAATGTTCCATGTGCACTGGGAAAAAAAGTGTATTCTTTCTTTGGGGCATGCAAAGCCCTATATAGATCTATTAGCCCCCTCTCTTCTATCTCTTCCTTCAAAGCCAGTGTTTCCTTGCTGAATTTTAATCTTGTAGATCTATCTAGAGGTGACAGCACGGTGTTGAACTCTCCAACTACTATTATATTATTACCAATGTCCTTGTTAAAATCTGTTAGTAGTTGTTTTCAGTATTTAGCTGGTTCCTCATTAGGTATATACATGTTTAGGAGTGTGATTTTTTCCTGCTGTACATATTCCTTCACTAGTAAAAATTGGCCTTCTCTGTCCCTTCTAATCTTTTTCAACCTGAAATCTATGTTGTCAGATACTAGTATGGGCACCCCAGTTTTTTTGAGGTAGTTATTTGCTTGCAGGATTGTTTTCCATCCTTTGACTTTGAGTCTGTGTTTGCTCTGACTGTTCAGATGTGTTTCTTATAGGCAGAAGAATGTTCGGTTTAGTTTCCGAATCCATTTTGCCACTCTGTGTCTCTTAATTATTGCATTTAGACCATTGACATTGAGGGAGATTATTGTCATGGTTTTGTGCCATCTTTCTAAAGGGGTTTGTTGTGCTTGTAGGGTTTTTTCTTGTCTTACAATAGCCCCTTTAGTGCTTCTTTTAAGTTTGGTTTTGAGTCTATAAAGTTCCTGAGCTGTTGTTTATCCATGAAATAGTGCATCGTTCCTTCAAGTTTCAGTGAGAGTTTAGCTAGATAAAGTATTCTTAGTGGGGTGTTCATTTAATTGAGTTTTTTCACTATATCCCCCCATTATCTTCAGTCTTGGGGGATTTCCTTGGATATGTCTGCTGTAAATCTAAGGGGTGCTCCTTTGTATGTGATTTCCTTCTTTGACCTTGCTGCTTGCAGTATTGTGTCTCTATCCATGGCATTCATCATTCTGACTATGATATGACTTGGAGTCGTTTTACTAGTGTCTCTTTTAGCTGGTACTCTTTGGGCTCTTTGGATCTGGATGCCATTCTCCAGTTCTGGGAACTTTTCAGCAATGATATTTTTAACTGTGGCTTTTCCATTTAGGTTGTCTCCCTATCCTTCTGGTACTCCAATGATTCTAATGTTGTTCCTCTTGAAATCATCCCCTAGGTCTCTGATTCACCTAAGAGCTATTTTGAAGTCTTTTTCCATTGCCTGTTGTTGCCTGTAAGCTTCCTACAGCTCATCCTCAAGCTCTCTGATTCTGTCTTCGGCTGTGGCCATTCTGCTATTGAGGGCATCCGCTGAGTTTTTAATTTCATCTACAGATTCCTTAATTCGTGACACTTCATTTTGTAGCTTTATTATTTCTCCTCTTATTTATTTCTGTATTTTCTCAGCTATCCATTCCATTGTTTCTCTTATGTCCTCCTTTAATTTCCTGGATTTATGTTGAGCCATTTCTTTGCGTTCATTGAACATCTTAAATATTTCATCTCTATATTCTTTATTGGAGAGATCATATTTGTGGTAATGCTTGTTGAGGCGCCTGGACCCTTTTCATCATCTTCTCCTTGTGGTTGGGATTTTTGTTATTTAAACCCTCTCTGTCTTTAAGAAAAATTATAACTGGTCTCCTCAGTCCTTACAATTGCAAATGAGCTGGAAATCAGGAATAGTCTAGATAGTTAAAACATTGACTAGAAGAACTGATAATCAATTGGGTGGAACTTTGAAGATATTGGTAGTTAATAAGTATATAATTTAATAAGTTACTTATTAACTACAAATGCAGCAATAAGTTGAAGGTTAAAGAGTAATATTTGGGGGTGGGAGTTTTTTGCATATTGTGATTAATATGGCAGTCTAACTTATAGGTGACATGAAAGTAAAATTTCAAATTTCTTCCTTTTCCTGCTCCCCAAAGAATGATTGTCCCATCCCCCACAATTAATAAACTTGCTTATTTTGAGGTCATACGCTCCTTGGGCACAAAACAAAATATGAAAACTGTTATTCTTACAATCACTAACTTAAAGCTAATCCCTTTTTTCTTTTTTTTAGATTGCCTTTATTTAATTCAATTCATTTTTTATTGAATCATTGTGAGATACAGTTACAAAGCTTTCATGTTTGAGTTTCAGTCATAAAGTGATTAAAGACCATCAGTGTACGTTTTCCTCCTCCAGTGCACATTTTCTACCACCAATGTCCCCAGTATCCCCACTCTTCCCAATCCTCCCTCTGCCTCTATGGCAGACAGTTTCCCCCATAATCTCTTTCTACTTTGGGGCTTTATGGTTTGCAATATAAATCCCGAGAGACTATCACATTTGGTCCTTTATCTACTTTCAGCACACATGTCCCATCCTGAACGATTCCTCCACTGACTCAGCAATCCCTACTCTGCTCCAGGTTCCTTCTACTACAGCTCATGAGGCAAGCTTCCAACTATGGGGCAATATTCCTGATCCTTGTGTCTACTGTCCTTGGTTGTCAGTCTCATATTATGTTATTTTATACTTCACTCCACAAATGAGTATAGTCATTCATTCTCTTTCTGACTCATTTCACTTAGCATGATACTCTCCATGACCATCCACTTATAAGCAAATTTCATGACTTCATCTTTCCTAATGGCTGCATAATATTTCATTGTGTAGATGTACCAAAGCTTCCTTCCTTCCTTCCTTCCTTCCTTCCTTCCTTCCTTCCTTCCTTCCTTCCTTCCTTCCTTCCTTCCTTCCTTCCTTCCTTCCTTCCTTCCTTCCTTCCTTCCTTCCTACCTTTCTTTCTTTTTTTTTTTTCTGCTTTTTGGGTCGCACCGGGCAATGAAAAGGGTTTACTCCTGGTTATGCAATCAGGAATTACCCCTGCCATATGGGAGCTGGGAATCGAACCCGAGTTGGCTGCAGGCAAGGCAAACACCACACTCACTGTGCTATCACTCCAGCCAGCACCAAAGTTTCTTTCGCTAGTCATCTACTCTCAGGCCCTTGGGTTTTTTCCAGATTCTGGCTATTGTGAACAGTGCTGCAATGAACATACAGGTGAAGATGTCATTTCTACTGTGATTTTTTTATATATTTCCAGAAGTGGTATACAAGATCATAAAAAGAATGGACCAGTTGGAATTCCCAACAACAATGAAAAAGAGTTCCTGTTTTGTGGGCCAGCACTGGTTGGTCTTGTTCTTTTTTATCTGTGCCAATCTCTGTGGTATAAGATGTTATCTTGTTGTTGTTTTGATTTGTATTTCCCTGATGGTTAGCAATGTCGAGCATTTTTTCATGTGCCTTTGGCCATTTGTGTTTCTTTTTTGAGGAAACTCTTGTTCATTTCTTCCCCCAATTCTTTGATGGGGTTGGAGGTTTTTTTCTTGTACAATTTCTACTAGAGTCTTGTCTATCCTGGATATTAATCCCTTATCAGATGGGTATTGGGTAAATATTCTTTCCCATTCTATGGGCTTTCTGCCTATTTTGGTCACTGTTTCTTTTGAGTAGATAATGCCTTTCTTTAATGTTGATCTTATCGTATTATTTTCTTGGTCCGAAACCCCTTATGTATCACTTGTACTAGAAACTGTGATGTCACCTTTAATAGTCCAAAGCACTTTTTGTTACACTCTGTTGTAATTCACCTTAAAAGACTAGTAGCTTCAGGTACTTTCATTAAGGAAGACTTGATAGGTAATCATTCATTTTTCTCATGTACTCTTGCTAATCAGAATCTTAATTTTCAGCTTCTCTTTTCCTTTGTACATCAGGTTACTTTTTCCTTAAATGACTGAAAAAAATTTAATATAATGTTTGAAATATATAACTTCACCTGATATTTTGGTTTGGAGTGAAATGTTTTATGGATTTCATGCACCACATGGTGCAGTACTCAGTAATGTATTCATGGCAGGAATGCATTTTGAAATTAATTATTTGTGTCATTCATCGAGGTATTCCCTTACTATTAAATTATTGCTTACTGATTCAGTATAAATCTGCTTTTCACTGTTTTTGGTGACCTCTGTCATCATGTGGATGTTTAAAAATTCCCTTCCAGGAATTCCCTCTGATTATCTACAACATTTTGGGTTGAATAATAGGCATGCTGCATAACTTGAAGAGGTGGCCCTTTGATATTTAGTTTATTAATTATTTATGGAGTGGCTGTGTGAAAGGGACTACTAGACGATACAAATTAGTAGAAAATACTGTCCTTGATTTCAAGGGGTTTATGATCTTATCGTGGAGACAAGGTATGCTTGAAAGTCTGATTATGTACCTCATAATATAATGTAGGTCACATAAGCAATATGCATCCCAGCTGTGTGGTTGGGACTGAGAAGTTCCGGTGAGCTCAGTCTATTGATCATGATTAGAATGTACCACCAGATGGGACAAAGGGGAATAGAAATAGAGAAAGTGGTAGAGTTGAAAAAAGTATATTATGATTAAAATCTCTGTCCTGAGACAGACTGTAAAATAGAGAAGGTTGAGTGTGAGGAAATTGCATATGAAGGACGACAAACAAATCAGCTTTTCTTTTCTGGAGGTTTTCCTCTGTTGTTTGAACTATGGCTATTTGAATAATCCACTTCAAAATTCCACTTAATCAGACTGCTGGAGAGAGAACCTCTGTTGGATATAAAGGGGTAGAGCCAATTAAGAATATCACTTAAAGAATCTTCTTTAGAAAACAGTGAGATCTTTCCTTACCCGGGAAAAGCAAAACTGCTGGGCATATGTGTGAAAACATATTTTACTATTTCCAATTTCATGATAGAAATTATGATTAATATAAAGACTAAAGTGAACATTGTAGCTTTTATAATAGCACTTGCTATGGTTTATTTCCTTTCTAGTAATTTGAATTCATAGTTTGCAACATTTTGAAAACTATAGATAATACTTATATGGTATCACTATATCACTGTATCACTGTCATTCCATTGCTCATCGATTTGCTTAAGCGGGCACCTGTAACATCTCCATTGTGAGACTTATTGTTACTGTTTTTGGCATATCAAATGCACCAAGGTAGTTTGCAAGACTCTGCCATGCGGACGAGATACTCTCGGTACTTTGCCATGCTCTCCAAGAGGGACAGTGGAATTGAACCTGGGTCAGCCACGTGCAAGGCAAATGCCCTACCCGCTGTGCTATTGCCTCTATGGTAAAGTAAGAAAACTCAGTTTTCCTTAATGATTCCAGTTGGTTTGAAACCAAACAGGTCATCTTCAGGATGTTAATTTGGAGTACAAGATCTACCTAGTTTGTATGTCTAAGCAATTGGGCATACAACATGAATGAGTTTGATACTCTGAAATGTAAGCATTCAATATGTGTAAACTATCATTTACATTTTTTATATTTTCCTTGGAGAATATAAATGAAAGGACTGGGAGACCAAAGAAATGGCCTTGTGGCCTCCTCTGTAAACTTGTGGGAGGTAATGGTGTTTCAAGGACATTGCTGACATGATCACCACCAGTGTCACATAACCACTGACATCTGGGAAGTGACAGTAGCTGACAGCCTGTGTAGGCATTGCAGAAATCAGAGATGGACTAGCTCAGTTGGAAGAAAAATGTCATGCTGACTAGGAGGCTAAGAAACAGAACACAGCAGTGTCAGCCTGCACAAACAGTGGTTATTAACATTAACTAACAGACAGGTTGAGTACAGTGAGGGCTGCAGGCCACCCATCAGCCGCTCTGCCATACAGGTGCACACAGGAAGGTCTTTGCTGTCAGATGTAGCTTCTCTCAGTAAAAGGGAAGAGATGTTCCTGTTCATTCCCATGCTCATGTTGGACAGTGACAGATAAGGAATGCACCTTTTTGTTATGAAGAGTGATACAACTTTAATGTGAATTTGACCTGGTAGGAATGCATTGTTTTGCTATTGCCAATAGCATCATTTAAAATGCATTTCCCAGTTCAGCAGCAGGCTTTTCCTCTTTCCTTCCTGATCTCACACATTTTCAAGATGGCAGCCTAGATCTGCAGCATATAGTAAGGGACTTGAATCAAGGGACCAAGAACTACGAAAATGAAATCACAGACATAATATTTCCTTTTGCTGTTTTATCACCTAGACCTTAAAAGCTGAGTTATCTGGAGAAAATCATTAAACTAAATCTTTTACTTGGTTTTCCCTTTTATGTTCCAGTGTGGCAATTCTATTTCTTCATTGACTCTGGTGAGCTGGACTTTCCCTCTTATTTCTTAACTCTTATTTGATGATATTCCTAGTTGTTTTTAGATAAATGAAATGATATAAATTGAGACTGGAATATACTTTGTTAGTTTCTCACCTGATTCTTTACAAATTTTTAGATTTCTAATCTCAGAACAGCTTCTACCAAAAGTTAATTCTTCAACTTGCCTGCCACTAATTCCATCACCTTTTTCCTCTTATTGCAGACCCTTGAACTTTTACATTTTTCTTCTCTCTGTGTTCAGCTTCATTGCTTTACTCAGGCATCTCAGGCTACCTTTATTTAAACCAGACAAGAAGGGCTGGAGAGGGGGCTGGAGCAATAGCACAGCGGGTAGGGCATTTACCTTGCACGAGCCGACCCAGGTTCGATTCCCAGCATCCCATACGGTCCTCTGAGCAACTCCAGGGGAAATTCCTGAGTGAAGAGCCAGGAGTAACCCCTGTGCATCGCCAGGTGTGACCCAAAAAGCAAAAAAAAAAAAAGGGGCTGGAGAGAGAGTATAACACATGTGGTGCTTGCCTTCTACACAGCAGACCCAGATTTGATCCTTGGTATCCTTTATGATCCCCTGGGCCCTGCCAGGAGTAATTTTTGAGTGCAGAACTTGGAGCAAGCCCCTGACACTGCTAAATATGGCTCTAACAACAACAAAACAAAATCCAGAAAGAAATGTTTTTTCCTGTATTTTCTCTCATATTTGTTTCTCTGCAACTCCATTGCATCTTCCTGTCTTTCTTCAGTCTCAGACATCTTGCTCAAACAAGTTTAAGAAACATGATATTTGAAGAACATGATCTTGTTTAAAGAACATCATGCTTTTACTTCACCTCCTTATCTGGCAATTCAAGTGTCTGATCTTACTATTCACTAACTTGGACAGTTTGAAAATTTACTGTCTACTAGTGTAAGAGGCAGTATTTGGTACTGGAAAAGCAGAAAATAGATATATTAGAGAGATTGTATTGAAACTAATGTTTAAAGAACCTTTTTATTTTTGGTATACATTTTAATATATTCAAGTTGGAACAATGAGAGACGTTACTGATGCCCGCTCAAACAAATCGATGAGCAACAGGATGACAGTGACAGTGACAAGTTGGGACATTGCACTTCAATATTCATTTATTCCCTAGACTTACATTTATATTAGACTTCTAATCTCTTCTAAATATACTAATCATCAGAGAGATGTAGATCAAAACAATGATGAGATATCATGTCACACCACTGACACTTTTTTTTTTTCACATCCAAAAGAACAAAAGCAACCAGTGTTGGTGTGAATGTGGGGAGAAAGGGAATTTCCTTCACTGCTGGTGGGAATGCCAACCAGTCCAGCCTTTTTGGAAAACAATATGGGCTGTTTTCAACAAACAAACAAACCAGCCAACCTAGAAATTGAGCTCTTATTTGATCCAGTAATACTACTTCTGAGAATATATCCCAGAGATTCAAAAAAGTAAAGGAGAAATGACATCTGTACTTGTATGTTTTTTGCAGCACCGTTTATAATAGCCAGAATGTGGGAAAAAAATCTGAGTACCCGAGAACAGATGAATGGTTAAAGAAACTTTGGCATATCTACACAATAGAATACTATGCACCTGTTAGGGAAGATGAAATCATGAAATTTGTATATAAGTGGATGGACATCCAGACTGGCATGCTAAGTGAAATGAGACAGAAAGAGAGGGACTGCCATAGAATGACTGTACTCATTTATGGAATATAAAGTAACATAGTAAGAGACTAACACCTAGTACACTAGAGATAAGAGTCAGGAGGATCGCTACATGGCTTAGAAGCCGGTCTCATGTGCTGGGGGAAAAGACTGCTGGGATAGAGAAGAGGCCACTAAATAAATGATGGTTGGAGGGCTCATACAGGATGGTAGATGTGTGCTGAAAGTATAAACATGATGAACGCTTAGTACCTGTATTGCAAACTATAACACACAAATGGAGAGAAAAGAGGGAATGTGCCTGCCAACAGAGACAGGGGTTGAAGGGGTGGGGTTGTCAGGAGGGATACCGAGAGCATTAGTGGTGGATGATGGGCACTGGTGGAGGGATGGGTACTTGAACATTGTATGACTGAAACATAATCATGAAAGTTTCTAAGTCTGTACTATATCTCACAGTAATTTATTAAAATAAAATTAAAAAAAGAAACAAAAAGGAAGATATATTAAACTCCATAAACTAGAAGTATTATTAGAATCCCCAAATAAGTTGTATGGTAAATTATAAAAAAAATCTGCCAGGGGAGGCTGGGTTTGGGGAGTTGGTCCTGGGCCACTTGCCCAGCCAGGGTGGCCAGGCCATGGGGCAGACAGAAGAGGAAATGAGGACCAAGCCAACTGATTGATCAGTTGTCTTTTATTCCATTCTCTCCATGTACCTGTTCTAGTCTCTCTGACCTCCCATTCTAATCTCACACTTCCCCACATTCCCGTCTCCTATCTCTCGGGCTCACCTCTCCATGCTCCCTCTCACAGCATGGGTTCTCTCACATCTCTCCCCAGCACTCTTCCATCCTAGCCCCTCATTTCTTGATCCCAGCTCTCTGGATTCTCCTCCTCACCAGTCTCTCCACCCCTACTTGTCTCTCTGGGCAAAGCTATACCCTGCAAAATCAACATAAAGTTCTTCCTGAGGGCTTACCCGGTTCAAAGGAAACACCACCTTGAAGTATTCCAAAGCCCTTCCTGACTGCCCACAGGTAAAATACCTCTTAAGGTGTTTTTCTTCTTTCCTCAGTCCAATAACTCTATCACCATTATCCTGTTGATTGTCGATTTGCTCGAGCAGGCCCAGTAACATCTCTAATTGTCCTAGCCTTGAGATTTTAGCAGCCTCTCTTTACTTGTCTTTCCCAATGGTGCCACATTAGAGGCTCTTTCAGATCAGGAGACCGAGACCCATAATTGTTACTGTATTGGGCATATAAATAATGCCATGGGGAGCTTTCCAGGCTCTCCCATATGGGCAGGAAGCTCTCCATAGCTTGCAAGGTTATGCTAGAGGGAGAACTAGGCTATATGCTTCCGGGAGCTTGGTTTTATAGTCTCTGGATGTTGGCCATTGATGGGATTACATGGCTCCAGGGGCAGTTTTTGGGTGTGACTGCCTAGCTACCGGAAAAATGGGGGATCTGGGTAAAAGAGACCCAGTTCCGATCTGAGCAGGCTTAGATATCTCAGCCCCAGGTTCCACATACCTGGGTTCCTCTGCCAGTTCCTTCATGCCTGAGGCTCATCCAAGCATGTGGAGAGTGGCCTTGAGCATGGCTGTGTTCCAGAGGTCTTCTGATGCCAGGGCTCTTCTCAGGGCAGGGAGGGAAACTCAACCCACCCCCTCCAAGGGGCCCCAGTGAAGACAGCCAGGCGCAGGGGCAAGAGACTCTGCCCAATAACTCCATCAACATCTTAATACTAGTTATTTTTGTATGGACACAGTAAGAGATACATACTGCTGTCTTCCTATGCCCGTGACTCTGAATAAACTATGCAAAGGACTTAAGCAGAAGAGGAAAACAATATTTACAAGTCAACAGAACACAAAGAAAGAAGTTACAAATAAACATAGAGGAATGGGAGCACTGTGACGGGAGTAACCCAAATAAACCCAAACTACCTATGGCAATGTTATCCTACAGTAAATTACATGTTGATGACTTCTTTCTAAGAACAGATAAGTCACATATTTTTATAATCAGGAATTTTCTTTAATGTCATCTTAGCAAATAAGCATATGAATTAGATGTTAGTTATCTTCATTTGTGTATTGATGGTACTCTCCTACTTTCTGAAAGTTCTGCAAAGTGCCTGCAGCACAACTATATAAGTGTTGTTCAAGGAGAAGGGAATACACAAGAGGTGAAGGATGAGAAGGCTTTAGGATCACATGATATGGAAAGTAATACAAGGTGTAGAAAAAATACTTCATCCTATTTTTTGGTGGAGGGGGTCAACTGGACTAGATTTGATTGACTGGTAAAAATCCTAAGATTTATTTTAGAAAAATGTAAAATTTGATAACACTGAGACAATAATTGGATATAGCTTAGTTGAGATGTTTAGGTCTAGTTAAAATAGATGGAATAAGCTTTGTTCTACAAATAATTTATTATATATTACATATGCTCTACAGCTTTAAAGTATGTTAACTTCCTTTTATTTCTCCTGAAAATCCTAATACATGAAATAATAATATTGCTGCTGCCATTCCCATTTTACAGATGATACAATCATTTCAAAGTGTAGGTTTAATATATTATATAAATAGAGAACTGATGTTCTGGAATCCAAATGGAGCTTAATTGCTCCTTTAATCTTTTTGCTTTATAAATCGACTCCCTTGTTAATGTGACTATTTGCTGCTATTTCTCTTGAAGAGGAAAAAAGATAATCACATTATTTCTATATAAAGTGTCAGTTGGCTATAGAACTTTGCATTTAGAGTATATTAACTGAATTGTCTTGGTGAGTGTGGGATAGGGTGTGGGACAGAAGTATATGGTTTTTAGAGTTCCAAGGGAAAGCCTAATAAAAACCCTTTTAACTTTCCATGGTAACAATGTAAAATAATCCATTTAGTGGAAGGTTTTAAGTGGGTATTGTATAGTAATGCAAGTGTATATTTGTGATACTGTTCACAAATCTTTATGAGTTACTGAAACATAGAAACCAGTGCTAGATTTCTTTGATTGGCAGAGTATTTTTTTATATGGATCCCAATTTTTTTTCTTAGACTTTCTCTTGCAGCATAAGAAACTTAAAGATTTGTAAACCCTTGAAGGAAAAGAGGCACATTGTGCCTTAGGAGGGACTCTCTGACTCGATACACAAGTCTTTTTTTTTTTTTTTAATTGTATTTCATTGAATCACCGTGACAAAAGTTACAAAGCTTTAAGGTTTAAGTCTCAGTCATATAATGATCAGACCCCCATTCCTTCACCAGTGCACCTGTTCCCCCACCAAGAACCCCAATATACCCCCTTCCCCCCTGCACCTGAGTGGCCAATGGTCTTCACTTTATTCTCTCTATATTTTGGATACATTCAATACTTCAATAGAGAACTGACTATTATTATTTGGAATTTTACCCCAACAATAAAACCTGCTGAAAAAGCATCATTTGATAGTTTGTTTTCCATTGCTGAGAATGAAGATTATAAGAGCTCGCGGCCAAAATAGCAGCCGCATGGTTTTTGATTTCTGTTGTTTTAGCTCAGTTTACAGTCTAGATGCATTTCTATATGTCTCTGGGTGCCAACATGGGTTAGTAGCCCTCCTGAATCATAGTCTTTAAGGAACAGAGGGGCCGTGTCGTGCGCGGCTGCTCCGGATCACATCTGGGCCGAGGGCATGCTGGTAACACCCCCATCCCATGATCTCTTGCATGCCATGTTACAACAAGCAAGTCTCTCTGGGTTGTGAGTCCTAGAAAATGGTGGACGCCACTTGGGCGCTGGTGCTGCTGCTGCTGCCATCTCCCCCATAGAAAGAAAGCATTAGGAGAGAAAATCCTTCACCCTCCCCGGGCGGCATGGGGTCATAGCTCAGCTCACAGTCTAGGTGCATTTCTATAAGTCTCTGGGTGCACAAGTCTTTTCATGATGCTAAATGTCTTTTTCTGATTAATCTATAAATCATTGTGCATTTTGAGTCTCCTTTGGAAATGTTTTTAATTATCTAATTTTGAAATATGAAACCTATTAGACACCTTTGTTTCAAAATGTTAATGTGTGAACAACATCTCTTTTACAATTTTGTTTCATAAATTATCCTCTCTTCAGCTCCTGTTTAATTAAAAACCCTTAGAGGATTAAAGGCATACTGTTGCCTCATATAGCTGACTACCATTTAAGCATTTGGTTTTGTTTATAATAGTCACTAGGATACTCCTTTATGTGATTTATCATTTTTATCATCTAACAGTTGCTCAATCTATACTTATTTTTGACAACCCCTTTGTTTAGCAATTACTTTGTTTTTTTTTGTTCTGTTTGTTTATTCTAAAAGTAAATTGAAAAAGCCAAGTTAGTATTTATATAAAACTCTACTGTGATCAACGATTCCTCCTTTCTTTGTTTGTTTTAAAGAAATTATTCTTTTTTACGTACCCTTCTTGCAGACTGTGTAAAATGCATTTATATCAAATTTTATGTGTATATAGACAATATATGAAAATATATTTATATGCATATATGTGACTGTGTATGGGTTTAAGTGATGACTGGCCTTGGTTTGAAATAGATAATTTTGATAGCATAGTTTTACTGCTTTGCTAGAAAGTTACCTATATCATTGCATTTTGTCATATATAGCAAAATTTGTATGTAGATTTTTGCAAAACTTAAGTTGGTGTTAGAAGTAAAGATGGAAGAATACTTTACTTTCTCTTTCAAACTTATTCCTCCTAAAAGCAATATTTCAGACAGATGCAGGAGGAAAAAAATATTGGGAAGGGTATTGTCTTTTAGAAGAAAAAAATTACATAGTGATATTCTGAAAGGCTCTCATCTGAGAATAAAGGATATAATCTCTGTATTAAACACAGATGGAATATTTCAGTCTCAGCTGTCATTGAAGAACTCCACATTAGTTTGGATTGTGCACCTTTGGGGCATGTATAAATGACAGTGATAAAACTACCTCTTTGCTGAGCTGGAGTATACAACATCCCTTTATCTGTGCCATCTGGTGCTACAGAAAATGGCAAATTCTCTCTGCCGTGATTTTTTTCTTTCTTTGGGATTTGTAGACTTCTTTAGCATAGAATGTGTTTGACCAAAATCAGACTTTGCCAGATTACAGTAGGAACTCTCTGAAATAAATGAAATGGAATTTAGAATACTGGAAGTATAATATGCAGAAAATAGCTTCTTTGTTGGCACACTATTACATACTTTGAAAGATGGTGGTTGATTGCCAATATGGTGCTTTGTGAGCCCTGACTACATCTCCCTCCCTAGTGATGGAAAGCTGTTCCTAGCTTTCTCTTTTGTCATCACTTATTGTTGATTGCAGTGTAATAATAAATCACTGATCCTATGGTTCTCATTGCTGAAGCAGTGCATCGTAGCTATCTGACATTAGGACTTGATTTTTTGTAGGTTTTCCAAAAGGGTTTATCATGCCTTATCACTATTCATCTATTTTAAGACAAATGAAAAATGTTATACATGTTTAGTCTTGTAATAACTATTTAAATTATTTACCATTGTGATAAAATGAAAACATATATTCTATTTTAATAGCAATCAGAGCAATTATTTTATAATCAATCGTATATGATTAGTAAATTAAGTTTTAATTTTTTACTCCAAATTGGGCTTAAGTGTGGAAAAGTAGCCAAGATTCACTTAGGAGTTCATTTATTGCTAGAAAATACTGAGCTGGAGTGTACAACATCCAAGAGATGACCTTTCTTTGGATTTGATCTGTAGAGGACTTAATCAGGCAGAACGTTATAGAGTGCTCATGAAAAGAATCATCGTGGAAATGACTGAGTCCAGAATACACTCTTTAGAAACACGAGGGAAACTAAACAAATAAAACTTGGAATTTTTCTTAAATAAAAGTTGAATATAGTTAAATAATTTACACTTACATAGACCATTGTTTGCTATAGCTTAAAATTACATTTTAAAAAACCTCTTCTGCATAGAACCTGTTCTGAGGAGATTTGACTTTCATTTTAATTCCACTTCATTATGTTTTCATCTCTGAGCACTTAAGTAATCTACCTGTAGTCTTGTCTATTTTTTTGAGGTACTGTGATTTGCAATGCTGTTTATGATGAGTTTTATACGTAAAATATTCCAGAGCCACTGTCCACCAGAATTTCCACTTTCCTTCACTATTGTCTCAGTTTCTCCTACTGCCATCTCAGACCATTTCTGAGATCAGAAAGATCAATTCTGACACTCTCTTTGTTATTGCTCTTGTTTCCAAGATACTTACCTTCCTTCATTTTATAAGAATTGACTGAGTCAGCAAGTTCTCCATTTCACTCTTCATTTGCAATGAGATTGGTTGTTTCTATAACCCTATCAATCTATGTATAGCTCACCATCCTCTCTCCACACACAAAATAATTTTATATTTTTTGTATGTCATTCAGAATTAAAGAAAAAGTGAGAGTTTTGTGTTTAGTTATCTTTCTTATTGCATATTTCTCAATCCATTTTACCCATTTTGTGTGAATGGGCATTTTAGGTTTTAAAAACTTAGGTGTGATTAGACACGGTATCAAAAATTTTCTTGGAAAAAGTCTATAGTATAATGAATTTTGTAGTAAGTAGTGCCAGAAGATATCTTGCTCTTTAGTCTAATATTACAATATACATTTATATAAGAAAGAAAGCAAGGCTATTTTGATCTTTTTTCCCTTTGATGGAGCTTCGTGATTTCACCAATTAGAAGTTTTTGGAGCACATTTGTTTTATGCAAACTTTTCATTTTTATCTATTTTTTATGACATAAGTAATTTTGTGCTTCCTTTGAAAAGGCACAAATCTCTTTAGTGAGATTATAGAAGTGAAAATCAAAACTAAAGTGACACTATTTGACAACTAAATCCAGAAATATTTTTAAGAGAAAGTAGTTTTGAGAGAAAATTTTGGCAAGAGTCTGGAACTGTAACTCTTACAACTACCTGTGGTAGTTCAGAATGATATAATCATTAGGAAAAACAGTCAGACATTTTCTTCAATTAATTTTACTCTTACTAACAATTTCCTTTTAAGTATCCACTGAGAAGAATAAGACAGGTTCACACAAAAACTTGTGTATGAATTTAAAACATCTTGATTGATAATAACCAGATGTAATAATTAAAATACCTGTCAATGTATAAGCAAGTCATGTTACAGCTAAATACATTTTGAAATATTTATGTTAATAGAGTTTTGATCAATAAAATGGGATGATGCTTTACATACAGAAGCACAGATAAATCTCAAAAGTGTTTTTCTTCTTTTTTTTTCCTTTTCTTTTTGGGTCATACCCGGCAATGCACAGGAGTTATTCCTGGTTCATGCACTCAGGAATTACTCCTGGCAGTGCTCAGGGGACCATATGGGATGCTGGGAATGGAACCTGGGTTCGCTGCGTGCAAGGCAAATGCCCTACCTGCTGTGCTATCACTCCAGCCCCTCAAAAGTGTTTTTCAATCTGTAAAAATGCCAGATAACAAAGTCTGAATACTATAATATAGTTCCATTAACTGAAATTCTGAAATGGTAAAACTATGATCATGTAAATTAGATCAGTGGCCCCTGTGGGGTAAGGGATGAAGTGAGAGAATTAATTGTAGTGGAGAATGGGAAAAATTTTAGGTACTAAAATGCTCTACATATTGATGGTCTTGATGGTTTCACAATAGGGAAAATTTGTCAAAACCCAAACCTTATTAGAAAAAAATGGGTGGACTTTAATATACATGTCTTGGCTTCCAAGAAAGTGGTTCAAAAGTAAAATCATTAACTAGTATTTGGAAGCAAAAAGAGGATTGAAATAAAATTAGAACTAAAAAATAGCCTTCATAAATTATTTCACAGTAAACTTAGAAGGGATTATAGAAAATTTTGAAAATCATAAAGTGCCAATTTTTTAAGAATTGCGATGATTGCTAAAGCTTATTTGGGAAAGTTGTTGGAAAATAACACATGTATAAAGGTTTCTCTACATGTTGATTATTTTTGTTGAAAATACACTTTATTATGTTGTTCATGCTGATCATCAAATATGGTACCTGCTGGATGAAATTTTTTTTGTTCATCATGATGAATTATTCTTGCCCAAATTGCTTCTGTTAATCTAAACAAATACTAAAGGTTCAATTGATTTTTCAATTTAAAGAAAATATGTGCGATAGGCCAATAATTTTCATTACACAAAAAATAATGAACCACATTCAAAGTGTAGAAAATTCCACAAGAAAAATTTAAGTTTGATAGTTATAACTCTCTCACACACGAACATACACAAGATGCAGTAGAATGACTCAACATTTAACAATCAACAGCAGTGTGTGAAGCTCGACTCTATTGGTATAAAAACATTGTACAATTCTTCTAGAGAACCTGAGTAAATTTCAATATATGGATGAACTGATAAACAAAATGGGATTTTGTGGAGTTTCTGGTATGGCAGTTGTATCGTGGTTATGACAAGAATATGCTTGTTCATTTTCTTTTTTTCTTTTCTTATGAGACTAACAACAAAAATGAGTGTAAACAAGGGCCAGGAGAACTAGTCCACAGTTGAAAGCTTGCTTCATTTGGTGTATTGGTGGGAGGAGTCTTGCTTCAAGTGGTTGGGGAGAGGGCAGTTGCGATAGAAAAGAGGCCACAGTATTTGGAAGTGATCACTCTGGATAAGAACTGAGTACTGAAAGAAGGTAAAGGAACAAACAAGACAACCCCTCAGCACCTGTACTGCAAACCATGATGCCCAAAAAGGAAGAGAACAAGAAAATGTGAGAATGGAAGGAAGAGCAACAGAGAAAGACGGAGTTAGAGGAGAGAGGAGAGAGAGAGAGTCGTTAAAGAGAGGAGAAATAAAAGAGAGAGGAGAAAGACAGAGGAAGAGAGAGAGGAGAGAGGAGGGGAGGGGAAAGAGAGGGCTGGTGGGTGGTGGATGGCTTGAGTGAAACTGGGGACATTGATGGTGGGAAATGTACACTGGTGAAAGGATGGGTGTTAGAATATTGTATGAAAGAAACCAAATCATGAAAAACTTTGTAATGTGTATCTCATGCTGATTCAATAAAAAAAATAAAAAAGGAAAGAATTTACTCACTCTTAGAGATGTGCTGCAGTTCATATTGTCTGCAAAGTATAGAAATAAAAGAAAGGTGAGATGCAAACCACACCGCTATTAGGAAAAATCGTTTTATCTCTATAAAACAACTATAGCAGGACATTACTCACATTAATAGTGAAATACAAGTAAGAGGTGTATGAATATCCATTATTAATTTTTCTATGTTGTTAAAAATTTTTATGTGGAAAGTTGAAAAGAATGACTCCCATTCTGATCTGGTGATAGCACTGTAGCACTTTTGTCCCATTGTTCATCGATTTGCTTGAGCAGGCACCAGTAACCTCTCCATTCTGAGACTTGTTACTGTTTTTGGCATATCGAATATGCCACGGGTAGCTTGCCAGGCTCTGCTGTGTGGGTGGGATACTCTCAGTAGCTTGCCAGGCTCTCTGAGAGGGACGGAGGAATCGAACCCGGGTTGGCCACATGCAAGGCAAACGACCTATCTGCTGTGCTATCAATCCAGATCTGGTAATAGCTCTGAAAATTGTAAAACCTTATTTATTTACATTGGTTTCTGGACCACACAGGGTGTTTCAGGATTATTGGGTCTTTGCTCCAAGACCACTCAAGAGCATACTCTGGGCACCATATGTTGCGCTGGGGTTTGAACCCAGGTTGACTGTGTGCAAGGCATATGCCTTAATCACTGCACAGTATGTCATTTTTTCTCACTGTTTTGAGCCTCAAATACATAGTTTTGCTGAAAAAGGTTATGTTTTTATTTAAAAAGTTTTAGAATACTGTAATTTACATTTCTGAGTGTGAAAATCTAAAGTTTAACTTATTTTGGTGGGTGGCAGTGGGATGTTTCCAAGTACTACTCAGGAGGTCCAGGGTCCTCAGCCAGCAATTTTCTGCCACCCATGCTAACAGTTCAAAAAGAGGCCCTGAGGATGTGGTGCTGAGGTTTACTTGGGCTGCCCTGGCCGTGCTTGATGCATTCCAGGATACCAGGGTCAGCTGCATGCAAGGCATATGTCTTAATGCCTGTATATCTCTCTGACCCCCAAGTTTAAACTTATTTTTAACTTACTGTAGGTTAATTTAAAAAAGAAAATGCAGCTAGTTAAATCAAAGACAAATTTAAATCTAATTTTCTTTATAGAACTGATGAGATTAGCGTCCAAGCGGAGTATCTTAGATTTATATGCCTAGGCAACATTTTACTGCTCAAACATGAATATTTTATTAGCTGAGAGGTCTATAGTGCAGCTGTCTGAGCTGGTTTCTCTGATTAAGGTTTCACAAGGTCAAAACCAGTGTGTCAGCTAAACTGGATTTTTGTCTGGTAAGATCTATAGGCAAAATTCAGTAGGCAGGTGAGGTAGGGCTCAGTTCCTCTGTGTGTGTGTGTGTGTGTGTGTGTGTGTGTGTGTGTGTTATTTTAGGTGACACCTAGCAGTGTTAGGTTACCCTGAGAAAGTGAAGCCTAACCTCCCACCTCTAAAGCATACTTAGCCCATTGGGCTATCTCTCAGGCCCCACTTCTTTGTTTATCTTAACTGCTCCTTAAGAATGGGCCCTGTCACCTGCCTTTTGTTGCAAGCTTTCCCCTCCAACTGTAGACCTACACTCTAAGTTGACATTTCCCACCACTCACCACCACTACTATGAGGAGGATTGTCACAGGTTTCTACAGGCCTGGTGTGATTGAGTTAAATGCACCAGAAAATATCGTAAAGTCAGTTGTGTTCGTATAACAGGAAATAATTATGGAGCTGGTATACCATACACCTGTATTTAATCGGGGGAGGGGAGGTTGGAGTGAAGTGGGGGGGGAGGGTGGTATGAAGGGCATTGCCATTAGAATTCTACTTAAGTCGCTAAGAAAGTACCCCAGTCATAATAGTATAATACAAAGCCTTTTTGTTATGCTCATATGTGATGATTCAAGAATTCAGGCAGTGCACTGAACAAGCTTTGCCTACACTTCATCATCCTGTCTTGAGTTGGAGAGGACAGAGAGGCTTCAATAGCCAGCAACGACTCGAAGACTGAATTCTAAAAATCTTCTGGGAGAGGGCCGACATTTCAACCAGGGCAGTTCCCAGTATCATTTTCCATGTTTGATAGTTGCTAATTTTCATAAATGTCTTTTCTTTTTTATAATTTTGGTTTGGGGGCCACATGTTTGGTCAGGACTTACTCCTGACTCAATGTGCAGGAATCACTCCCAGTGAGACATGTGGACCATATGTAGTATACTGTTACGAATCAAATTTGGCTCTGCTGCTTACAAGGCAATTACCTTATTCATTGTATAGGACTCCAGCTCTTAACATGTATGCAGTTAAGATTGTGGTTTAAACAAACCATAAAAAATATGCAAGGGGCTTCTAGGTAATAATAGTGAGACACTTAGATGCATTGAAAGAATTTATTGAAAGTATTTATTACCTATATATATATTATTTGTAGCAAACTACTATTTTTTGCTTAATTTTATTTATTTTTTCATTTATTTTTAATTTTATTTTATTAGTGAATCACCGTGAGACAAAGTTACAGACTTACAGGTTTTCATGCTTATATTTTAGTCATACAATGATCGAATACCCATCCCTCCACCAGTGCCCATTTTCTACCACCAATGGTCCCAGCATACCTCCCACCACTCTGTCCCCTTCACCCCACCCTGCCTCTGTGGCAGGGCATTCCCATTTGCTCGCTCTCTCTTTTTGGGTGTTGTGGTTTGCTACAGAGGTGTTAAGTAGGCATCATGTCTGGTCTATAGTCTATTTTCAGCCCGTATCTCCCATCCTTAGTGGGCCCTCCTAGCACCCTTTGCTTGCTGATCCCTTCTCTATCAGAGCTGCTTCTTCACCTAGCAGGTTAGGTCAGCTTCCAAGCTGTGGAGTACTCCTCTTAGTACTTATCTCTACTATTCTTGGGTGTTAGTCTCCCATTCTGTTACTTTATATTCCACAAATGAGTGCAATCTTTCTATGTCTGTCCCTCTCTTTCTGACTCATTTCACTTAACATCATACTTTCCATGTTGATCTACCTATATGCAAATTTCATGACTTCATCTTTTCCTAACAGCTGTATAGTATTCCATTGGGTAGATATACCAAAGTTTCTTTAACCAGTCATCTGTTCTGAGCACTCGGGTTTTTTCCAGATTCTGGCTATTGTGAACAGTGCCGAAATGAACATATAGGTGCATATATCAATTTTACTATACTTTTTTGCATCTCTGGGATATATTCCTAGAAGTGGTATTTCTGGGTCAAATGGGAGCTCAATTTCTAATTTTTTGAGAAGTATCCATACTGTTTCCCAAAAGGGCTGAACCAGTTGGCATTCCCACTAGCAGTGAGGGAGAGTCCCTTTCTCCCCACATCCGCGCCAACACTGGTCACTATTATTCTTCTGGATGTGGGCCAGTTTCTGTGGTGTGAGGTGGTATCTCATTGTTGTTTTGATCTGCATCTCCCTGATTATTAATGATGAGGGGCCTTTTTTCATGTGTCTTTTAGCCATGCAGATTTCTTCCTTGAGAAAATTTCTGTTCATTTCTTCGCCCCATTTTCTGATGGGGTTGGATATTTTCTTCTTGTGGAGTTTAACCTGTGCCTTGTAAATCCTTGATATAAGCCCCTTATCCATTGGGTATTGGGTGAATATCCTTTCCCATTCTGTAGACTGTCTTTGTATTCTGGTCACTGTATCTTTTGAGGTACAGAAGCTTCTCAGTTTAAGATAGTCCCATTTGTTTGTCTGTTTCCACTTGCCTGGTCAGTGGTGAGTCCTTTTTGAAGATACCTGTAGCTTCAATGTCATGGAGGGTTTTGCCGACCTTGTCTTCAATGTAGCTTATGGATTCTGGTCTAATATTGAGGTCTTTAATCCATTTTGATCTGACTTTTGTGCATGGTGTTAGGTATAAATCTGAGCCCATATTTTTGCATGTAGCTCTCCAGTGTTGCGAGCACCATTTGTTAAAGAGGCTTTCCTTGCTCCACTTTACATTTCTTGTTCTTTTATCAAAGATTAGATGATCATATATTTGAGGTTGTGTGTAAGGGTATTCTACCCTGTTCCATTGGTCTACTGTTCTGCCTTTCTTCCAGTACCATGCAGTTTTAATTATTACCACTTTGTAGTAGAGTTTGAGGTTGCCAAAGGTGATGCCTCCCATTCTTTTTCCCCAAAATTGCTTTAGCTATTTGTGGGGGGTTGTTGTTCCATATGAATTTTAGGAGTGTTTGATCCACTTCCTTGAAGAATGTCGTGGGTATCATTATAAAGCAAACTACTATTTTTATTTTATTTAAAAATATTATGCCTCAACCCTCTGTTCCTGAAGAGTTTGATTCCAGTGGTCTTCTAACCCATTCTGGCATTCAGAGCAGTTTCTTACAGCAATGCACTGGGATTGTGAGCTGGGCTACAACTCCGCACTGCCCAAGGATGGATCTTTCCTCCCCACCCTGTTTTTCTGCACGGAAAATGGCAGCGGCAGCAATATCCACGTGGTGAGAGGTACCTTCTAAGACATCTAACCCAGAGGTACATGTTTTTTACAGTTTGGGGCTCATAGGCAATCATGGGAAGTGGGTGTTACCAGCACGCCCATGGCCCAGATAAATCTGGAGCTGCTGAGCGTGAAACAGACCCTCTGCTCCTAAAGACTTTGATTCCAGACGTCTCCTAACACATTCTGGCATCCAGAGAAGCTTCTTACAGCAATGCACTGGGACTGTGAGCTGGGCTATGCAATTTCTGACAAAATTTTCCCTGGACTTTATACAGAAATCCAAAACCATGCTGCCGCTGCCCTGACCATGTGACTTAACATCTCTTAATTGTCAGCAATGTGAAAAAGTTCCCCTTTAGCAGGTCTGTCTTTGGGGGGAAACTCCAAACAATAACGGTGAGTTTTTTGTTGAAATATTGAAGGTAATCAAAGTAGCAGCCATTTCTCTAGACGGTGAACTAAGGAATAGCCCCATGCCAGCCGAGAAGAGGAAATACCTCTCTTTCCCAGTTGTTTCCCATTTTCAGGGAGAAACACAGCATGGTGTCCACCATACTATGAGGAGAGGGAAGGGGGATGAGAAAAAAAATGGAAAAGGAAAAAGAAAAAGAGTTATGTACTTGGAGCAGTGGGGCTACATATCTCTTCATTCTAAGCAATGGAAAACTAATTATCAAATGCTTCCTTGGTAGTAGTGCTGTCTTCGTTGGGGGGAAACTCCAACAATAGTGAGTTTTGTGTTCAAATATGGAATGTAATCAAGGTAAAGATAAAATGAAGTGAAATTCATCAGTGATGCAGCTGGGGGTTGGAGGGCTGGGGCAGGAGGTATACTGAGGTTTTTGGTGGTGGAATATGGGCACTGGTGAAGGGATGGGTGTTTGAATATTGTATTATGAGACATAAGCCTGAGAATTTTGTAACTTTCCACATGGTGATTCAATAAAAAAATAAAAAAAGTAATTCCGAAAAAATTAAAAAAATAAAAATATTATGCCTCGTCTTGGATGATGCATATTATTTTTTAAAATTTTACAAAGATTTCAGCATAATTAAATATGACACACTATGTGTGTATTTGTTCTTATTCATAGTGAATTAT
This sequence comes from Sorex araneus, assembly GCF_027595985.1. NCBI lineage: Eukaryota > Metazoa > Chordata > Mammalia > Eulipotyphla > Soricidae > Sorex > Sorex araneus. Next base: position 237,556,141 of record NC_073313.1, read on the forward strand.
TAGAATTTTGTAGAAAAGCTAAGCAACACACTTTGGATATAGAACAATTGAAAAATATAAGTGGAATATAAAATATGGAAAAACAATTGAGAGGTTTTGTAGAGTCAAAATATAGTTGCTCTCTTTGTTTAGTTCTAAAAAAGAAAGATAACAACAACATCAACAAGGACTATTCTCTGTATGTGTTATGTTAGGTGAGATTTGATGCTGTTGAATTCTATCTACTCCTATAACAGAGCTTAGAAAAGTATTTTGTTATTTAGTATTTTCTCATATTTCTGCTGTTTTTGTTGAAATTAGAGTCTTGTATTATTTTTTCAAATAGATTTTTGTTATTAAGGACATGCTTATTTCACTAATTTTAGAAGAAAATTATTTTATAATAAATTGTTATAGTTAAGATAGTTATAATAGTTTTGACTTTCATGGTACTTATGTCTAAAATGTCTTAGATTAACTACCACAAAAGATCACCTAGATTGTCTTCCACTGTCCTTATCACTGCTAGTTAGCCTTCCCCCATCTCTGCATTTCCCCACTCCTAGGTAATCTCAATTACGCAATCAAAAGTCAAGGACATGTTATATTTGATGTTGTTTGTTCCCTTGTTTTTTCTGTATACCACAGATAATAAGATTATCCAACATTTATTCTAATACTTCTGAATTATACACTTAATGTGTTACCCTTAATTTCCTCCCAAGTTGCAACAAATTTCAATATTTCATCTTTTCATATAAATACTTAAAATTTACTTTGTATATGTCCCATAATTTGTCCTTTCATCTATCATTTGGGTTACTTCTAAAACCTGGCTAATGCTACATTGCATATCATGGTGCATGTATATTTTTAAATTCATGTTTTTGCATTATTACTATGTATACCAAGAAGAAGAAACTTTAGGTTATATAGAAGCTCTTTGCTTTCTGGAGAGGTCTTCATACAAATTTCCATAGGCTGAACAGCGAATGAGGGTTCCATTTTTATTATGTACGTACTAACTATAGTTATTTCCATTCTCATTGATATATGCCATTCTTACTGTTGTGAGATGGTATCTCATTATTGTTCTAATTTGAATTTCACTGATAACAAGGAACAATAAACACTTTTTATGTGGCTCTGTCCTCTTTGAAAAGTGCCTATTCATCTAAGAGAGAAAGTCATCTAAATTGACTTTCGGCTTTTGATCATTTTATCACTGTATCACTGTCATCCCATTGTTCATTGATTTGCTTGAGTGGGTATCAGTAAGATCTCCATCCCTGTCATGTGCTAGTGTATCCTGGTGGCGTATTAGGGGCTCTTTCAGGATCAGGGGAATGAGGACCATCATTGTTACTGTTTTTGGCTTATCGAGTACGCCACAGGTAGCTTGGCAGGCTCTGCCATGCAAATTTATAATATAGTTCTACTGTTTTATAGCTCAAGAAACTACTGATACTGGTTGGAACATTATGCGGTCTTTACTTTTTTTGCTAAATAAATAGTATTTCTTTCTTACCTTTGTTAATACCTGTAAAATATTTGACACAAATTCACGAGAGATATCCTTTAAGATTTTCAGGTGGAAATCATATTGGATTGAGTCAGAATTTTGGGTTTCTTCAGCTCTTGATACCTTCTTGAATAGTGTCATACCTTCATATTTTGTTTTTTTGTTTTTTTATATATTGTTTATTAACACTACTGGTTTTACATTTTTCTTCTTAAGACTTATGAAATGCAGCATAAGATAAGTTTGAGGGAACTGTCCTGATAGAACACAAAACGTCCTTCTGACTATAAGTGAATCCTGTCCTTTGTTTCAGGCATCACATTTTCTACTATTTATCTACTGGGTTTCTCAGAAAACTAGTTTTTTCAAAGATTCAGTTAGTATCTGAACTGAAACAATAGGATTAAGAGATGCCAACTCTCAAAATTCCTGAAATTTTCTATGTGAATTCTCAGTGTTGGCCTATCAGCACTAACGTGATCTGGGAACTTGGATTTAATGTGTATTTTTAAATCTGACCCTATAAAACTACTAAAAATATTCCTTACTCAAAAGCTTAATAAATAACTCTAATTCTAGAAGTCCAGGAGTCTGTTTTAAAAGTCATACAATGGTTAATCATGCTAAGTTTAAGAAACTACTGTCTATTACTTTTATATTAGGGTAGACATTTAGCATACATCTCACCTCATTTTACTGTATAGATATGATTTCCTATATCTATGATAGCTTTGTTTATATTATTTTAAAATCATTATATATAAGGGTGTGTAGATAAATATCTACGTAGATTGTTCTTTATTCGGTATATTAAGTTAAAAAACCCAAAGCAAAACTTCTCTGCCTTTTTTCATTCCAGCTTTTTAGAAAGAAACAAACAAACTCATGTAACAATGAAGACAGGAGTAGACTAGGCAGGAACTTTAGAAGTAGAGGGAAAATGAAGGCAAAGGCATTAACTATAAGGATAAGGCAATGCATTGGGAGCACCACTGATAATATTATCAAGGATGTTGATACTTTTCATTATGGTTTTGTTAAGGTCTGTTTCCTCAAAGGAAAAAGGTGCAAGTGGATTCAACATCCTTCCCTTTCTTGATTTAACTTACTGATATTTATGAACTCCCTTTGCTTTAGTCCAATGTGAATTTACACCTACAGAAAAATATGACTTCTATGGAGATACAGTTGTCACTAACATGGTATGCATTGTCACTAGTTTTATTATAATGTAGACTGCATTCTACATATTATAACATTCTAATATACAATTCTGTCATAATATGGCAGCCCTATAATTAATTATAATATTTCAATATGTAAAACACAATTATATTACTTCTATTTAATATCCCAGTGGCATCAATCTAAAACAGAGACATCAGTTTCTTTGTTCAGTATATTATTGTTTCATCAAGTGAAAGATTTCTCTTACATTGTTTCTACCTAGAATTTTTTTTTTTTGAGATTAATTCCTTTTCAAAATCCACATTTGCTGAATTGTGTAGCTCGGGAAGGAACATGGTTTGAGTAAGTTAACCTTGCTAAAAAGTATTTATTTTCTTCCTATAATAGTTAATTAGTTCATAATTTTGGTATTAAATTTAGCAAATGACTTTTATTAGTAGTATACCTGCGAAACATTGATCAGCTAAAGGAATGTTGACTTTTTAAATTAAGTTTAAGTTGTTTTGATAAGGATGCTTCCATGATGGAAAAAGGTGTGGAAAGGTCACCTACTTCCCTGGGTTGATTTTTTGATTCTATATTTCTAGTTAATATTGATCCTTTTCAATTATTTAATTGCTTATTGATTTTTAGAGGGTTTTTTGTGGGTCTTTGGTTTAAATGTTGTGCTTAATTTCAAATAGGAAGGATTAGACCACATACATATGTCTTGAGAAGTATGCTGTGATAAAGCTGTGTCCTATGTTACTAACTGGGAAGATTTCTTATTACATGCATATGAAAGAGAAGATAAATTTGTTGTATTCCTTAATAGCTTTGTGAAAAAGGTCAGAACTTGACCAGATTGTTTTAGTTCCAGATTCTGTTTAATCAGATAACTTCCTGGATGGTTTTCAAGCTTTCTTCTTTAAATATCCTCACACTGTCTTACTCTTCATACTCTTTGTTACTCTCAAGGTATATTATTATTTAGACCTCATAGCAAAGTAATCTAGAACCATTACCAATTCCTTTCCTTTCCCTCAGTCATTTCAGTGTTCATTATACTCTTTGATTTGTGATAGTTGAATAGGGTCACTGAGATCTAGTTTCTTTTATTCAAAAACGTTTTCAGTCTTGGTTCAGTGATAATAACAGTCAACGATGACTTTTTAACACAAAAATTATTTTAGAAGCCAAAGATAGTAATACCAAAGCTAAGTCTTTGTAAAGGCAGTGAAGGACTCTCTAGAGGTTAGGCTTTATCCCTGTGTCTATTCATGTCTGCTTCCTTTGCTTCCCTACCCCATTTTCTTCACAGGTATTTAGTAAAGGTGGCTAGATCAGGACAACTGATGCAAAATTATTTCCCATCTCAGGATGATGTCTGCTTGGATTAAGATGGTGGTCCTGGAAGAGTATGAGATTAGCATAATTTAGGTGACACATTTCCCTGTCTCCAGCACACTGTGGCTGGGAGATGGAGTTTGTAGAGAGCACTATGTATGGCCTCAGGACACCTCTCAGTGTATCTCACACCTGCTCTGATTTGAGCAGGGTGAAAACAATGGCAACCTGACATTTGGAGTTTTAATTAAGATTGCCAATTTTGGCTTTTGATCATATTTCCTAGTTGTCCTCTTCCAATTTCAAAATGAGAGCTCTTAGTGTTTTCTTTGGATGAGAGAGAATTGTTAATTAGCAAGGACTGGGGAGAACACAGATGAAATAATATAAAAGGGGCAGAGATTTTAAAATTGAAGCAAGGTCCAAAAGTGTTCAAGAAGAAGTTCAGGGTCCAGTCAGATCTCCCTTATCCTGGAGCAGAAGAGACCCATTGTTCTCTGAGAATAGGGAGTGTCAGAGCTATATGTCCTAGTTTGAAGAACTCACAAATTAAAACATTGTAGATATAAGGAAGATAATTATGAGTGACTAAGTCTGCATAGATCTTTTAAGAATTAATAATGCCCATAAGTTGAGAGTGCCATGGAGGCAGGGGGAGGGTGGGAAAGGGGGGGTATACCGGAGATATTAGTGGTGGTTAATGTGCACTGGTGGAGGGATGGGCATTTGATCATTGTATGATTGTAACCAAAACATGAAAGCTTGTAACTATCTCACAATGATTCAAAATTTTTTTTTAAAAATAATGTTTTTGTTTTCTTGATATTTTCTTAATGTTTTGTTTTCGGAAAGCCTGGCAAGCTACTGACAATGTCCAACCAGCATACCAGAGCCTGGCAAGCTACCCGTGGTGTATTTGATATGCTAAAAACAGTAACAAGTCTCACAATGGAGACATTACTGGTGCCTGCTTGAGCGAATTGATAAACAGTGATTTGTTGTTCATGGTTGGATGACAGTGTTACAGTGCTACAGTTTTCTTGAGAGTACAGGTGCCAGGTACAATGCTACAGTGCTACAGTTTTCTTGAGAATACAGGTGCCAGGTCCTATATGAGTTTTATTTTAAATTTTTTTTGGAGAAGTCCCCATACTGTATTTTATAGAGTCCAGACTAGATGAGAGTCCCACTGAAGTGGATAAGAGTTTATTTTCACTGACTGCATCCCTGCCAGTGCTGATGGTTGCCATCATTTTTTATATAGGCCGTTCTCAACTTAGAAGTGGAAAATAAGTATAAAAGTTAAATGAAGTTTGATGTAGTGTAATCAAGGATAGTTTGCGGGAAAACTCATGTTATCACCCTCATAGCATTTAGTGGAGCTAGGCTATAAAACAGGCTTTTAATGTGTTAAGAGAAAATATGAGTTATGTAACACTCTTGGTTGATACCATGAAAATCAGTCCCTCAGAGGAGTATTAGTACTAGGTAAGAAATGTGTGCATGACACATCTAATGTGGAATATATAAAATAGCATTTTTAAGGAAATACTTTTGGGAAAAAGGTGTTTACATTGCCTTTATTGAGTTTTTATAATATCTCTTATATATGAGAGCTAAAGTGATAGCTTTACTTAACTAAAGTAACGTAAGTAAATTAACTTAAAGTAAAGTAACTTCTTTACTTAACTAAAGAAGGGTCAGAAAAATGTTAAGGAGACATAAGTAGAATCAAGTCTCTTTAATGATTAGTCAAGAAATATATGATAATTGACAGTTAAAAAAAAGTCATACCAAATTACAACAATTTCTACTTGGAAATGGGAGAAAGATTATTCCTAATGGAATGATATGAACTTTGGAGACACTGCTGAAGTTTCCCTTGGCAAATTTGCTAAAATTAATCATTACTGGCTTCACCTCCAGAGTGCCTGACCTAAGTAGGCCTGGGATAGAGCACATCTTTTGAGAATGAAATAGGAAAACATAAAATAGATATAAAATTAAAGAAATTATAATTCTATCTAAATTAGGGACTTTCTCCTGCCTTAAATTTATTCTTTCTATGCCCGTGTTTTCTTTAGCAAGTGGGTGACTGAGAGTTTATTTGTGTCTAAAGGTGAATATGAGGCTTTCAGATTGATGGAAGGATCATTTGGTCCTACAGACCTGATTATTTGCTCCCTTATAATTTTGTATATTTGGTCAAGTCCTTCCTTGCTGATAACTTTTTAAGATATATTTTGGTAACCTGTCAAATTTCTAATTGATTGAAATGATGAGATTTCGCAGATATTTTTTGTTTCCCACCCAAACTGATCTGTTGATTATCTAAAATGCTGAAGTACAAAGATTTGAGTCTCATGTCTTTAAGATGGTAGTGCCACCGAGGACAATTAAATATATCATGAGGAATTGCTTCACTAGTTCAGTATCGTCAAGACATGGTTTCTTAGGGAATTGAAAGAATCACTTTTAAATTTTTATTTTTTCCCTCCACTTTATTTAAACAACATGGCTTAGGAAATTGTTCATGATAATTTATTACAGGAATTCATATTCAAACACCAAGCCCACCACTACTGTCACCTTCCTTCAACCATTATCCCCATTTTCCCAGCCACTCCTCAAGCCTATCCCTATATCAGGCCCTCAATATTTTTTTTATATTTCTTTTTACCACTGACTGGTTAAGGAATGGTTGAAAATGTATTTCCATAGAAGACAATCTGTGCAAGATTTTTTAAATTCAGTATGTGGGTATTGAGCCCTTGTCTGATGGTTTATTAAGCTGTTGTTGCAAGTCTTATATATTAGTGTTTTGTTAGTCAAGATTGGTTGGCTTTTATGTTACACCTCATCCTATCTGGTCTGCTAATATGGTTGTGTCAGTATTATAGAGTTTGGACATGTTGCTCCAGAAAATCCAAAGTATTTCACTGGGAAGTCTGTGAATCTCAGTCCTCAGGCGGTAGAGTCTGACCCAAGGCACTGTGGCAACTTTGGGGTAATAGCAACAGCTTCCAGGCCTTTGGTAGGGAAGGAGCTATATCCCACCCCCTCCCAAGATCGCCACTGAGGTCTCAACTAGAATGGTTGTATGAGAAATATTAGTGGATGGTTGAACTCTTAGGAGATTTATTTATGTCTCTGGAGCTAGGTCCATAGATGTGCTTACACAGCATTGAAGGCATGTTTCTGGGTGTGGCTGCCAAGGCTTCTGGAATTATTCGGAGACGGGGAGAAGCTGCCCATCATGACTTCGGGAAGGTCCTGAGTTTTCAGCCATCAAAGCCCATGTACCTGAAGTCTTGAAAGAACTTCTTTTAAATATTGTTTTCTTCCCAAGTGTCCATGGTATTTTCATATAAACTTTTGACTTTAGGACATAATCGTGTTATAATAGCAGATATTACATAGCAGTGGATTCTAAGAAATATTTTATGACTTAAAGATTTTTTTCATAATTGTCAGAAAAAACTTACAAACATTCTGAATTAACTGCATCTTGAGAACTAGTGTAAGTGCATAGAGCATATGAGTTGTAATTAGGTGGCTAGGTATTGTGGTTTATCAGTTTTCTTCAATTTTGTATGGTTACCTATTCAAATTACCTCGAAGTCAAAAAATATGTTTTAAAATGTTTTTTTTAAAGTGTATGGTCACTCTAGAGAACATGTTATAATCAGAAAGGAGCAGACTTTCTGAGTTGTAATTTTCTTTGATTCTTGGTGTTAAGAAGATAGCCAGTATTGGGGTGTTTACCTAAAGAAAAAACACTGTTTCTAAGATGGTAAAACTATTATGATTTATGCAAACAGCTGATAGCTGATACAACTTTCAGAACATAAATATTAATTTGTGTTCAGCTGATCATCTCAGAAAGTTGATGGTTGTGATTTTTCTTTTTTCAGCATTGTTTTCCTGCCTAATAAGATGAAGTTCTACATGTGGAAAATATTAAAGTAATTAAAACATTTGGCTTTTTTGCATATATTTTCTAAATTTAGCTGTCTTGTTAACACTCATCTCTCTTGTCTCTAATTGGGTTGAAATGTGTGAAAGGAAAAGAGCTTTGATATGGATATAGTTTTAAACTGATGGTTTTACTATGATACACATAGAGTAAGTAATAAATATTACTTTGAAAAAGTTTTTTATGTCAGCACTAGATTTAAATCATAATTTACCACATCTCAACAACTAAAGTATTTAATGTATCATTTTGAAACTCAAGCATTTTTATTATAGAGTTGAAAGATGGAGCTATAAGATCTGGTTTTGGAAAAATGGTTTAACTTATTTTTTAAAAAATGTGCTTAGCAAATAACTTTCTGATACAGTAAGGGGACTGTTTTTGGTAGATATCATTTTCAAAAGGTGGATAAATACTATTTTATTTATATTTAAAGTGTTGTCTACAGTTCGGTAGTTTTGTTTGTTTTTTCTTTATGGTTGTTAAAGAGAATTTTAAATGTTTTATATAATATCTGAATTAGATGAAAATGCTGTATTTGGAGTAACTCTTACAAAGGTTTTATATTAAATAAAAATTCTTAGAGATTATCATCCTAGACCATTCTTTGATTATTATAAATCATCCTTATTCTACAGTTTCGCCATCGGCAAACATCTAGTATATTGAGACAGCTCTTACCCTTTTTTGAAGGTTGAATTTTACATAAAAACAAGGTTATATTGTATGCCTGTGGAAAGTTAATATTCATTTCTTTCCTATCATCCTGTGAGTTTTATTAAAACTGCTACCACCTGTCATCAAGAGGTAGAGGAGAATCATAGTGAAAGCAATTGATACTGAAGTAACTTTCTGAAAGAAAATAGAAGCTTCTCTTTTTGAATATGATATGCACCATTGTATCTTGACTAATTACTATTACAAAAGTTTATGTGCATTCACAGTCCTAAGGGATGCAAAGGGGCCAAAACCATGTCTGCGCATTTTGAACTATCTATAGTTAGGGAGTTGTTATTTTTTATTATTATTTAAGTAAAATCCGGACAAAATATGTCCATAGGAAAATTTGAAATTAATGCATTATATTATCCTTTAGTGGCCTAAGTGGGTCTCTGACTATAAGAAGCTTTAAATTTAAGTAAATTTAAATTTACTATATCTGTGTAAGTACTTACTTTTAGGGCAAACATACATTGGCTTTGCCTCTGGGTATCAGGTGGTTTCAAACTTCCCTCTGGATCTGACTACATTTTTCAGCCCCATACCAGCCATAGGAAAAAGAAGTCTTACTCCTCTTGACCAAATTTTCTTGTTTCCAAAAGCATCTGCCTATGATCTGAAATGGAACCCATGAGACAAACACTTTTTTAGTTGATTGATTGAGTTAATTAAAATCTAGCACTTGGAAAACAAATTGTTAAAAATGAACATTAACTAAGCTAAGGATGTCATTAATGGTCTGGGGTTATTTTTCTATGTTTCAAATGACCACACAGCAAGCATAACATCTGGATCACACTGTCCTAACAAAATATAATCACATAACTATAATGTACTGCAACACATTCTAGAGGCTTAATAGGACAGCAATCTTTGGAAGGGCACTTAATGCTTATTGCATTACACTGGTGCTATAGCACAGCACAGCGGGTAGAACATTTTCCTTGTACTAGGCCAACCCAGGTTTGATTCCTCCATCCCTCTCGAAAAGCCTGGCATGCTACTGAGAGTATCCTACCCGCACAACAAAGCCTGTTAAGCTACCCATGGTGTATTGGATATACCAAAATCAGTAGCAACAAGTCTCACAATGGCGACGTTATAGGTGCCTGCTCAAGCAAATCAATGAACAATGGGACAACAGTGCTACAGTGCTACAGTGCATCATACTTATACATAGTACATATTGTCTCTCAAGTCAGTGACATCAGTGATATCAGTGGCTGCTATCTTACTGGTCCCCAATCTTTGTTTAGTAAGACTTAAGTGTTGATAATAGAGAACTTAAAGTAATTGATAAGCTTCATGAACCATAAGGTCATCTTCTTATATTCATGTAAAACACTTTGAAAATATACTAATTTTTATATATCCAGAAAGAAGTAATATCATTAAAAGTAGAGTTGGGGGTAAGGCCTGATAACTGTGGATTCATAGTTTACTGACTGTTATCATTTCTCAATTTAATGTTGTACACTTCTCTTTTCTCATCTATAAATGAAGGCTTCCTAAAATTATTGTAATAACTGGATGTGGGGTGGTTAGGAAAGTGTATCAAGAGTGTAAGTACAACAGATAAATAAGTACTTGCCAATTGATCTCATTGTCATGAAACCACTGATCTAATATTTTAAAAGTAGGTGTCTGATAATTTTTTCTTTTAATTAATGAATAAAAAATTACATTTTAACAGACTTGAATGTTTTCTCTCATCAGAAAATTAAAACTGTGTTACAAAGCTCATTTTAAATTTTGCCTCAGTAAGCTTAGAACTAAATTCATTATTCCAATGGTATAATTTGAGTCTGAGAACAACTACTATATTTTTTTCTTCAGTTGGTCTCTGTTCTATTTGATTGTTCAATTTTATGCCATTTTAATCCATAAATTGTCACCAAACATTTTGAAATGTGTCTTTATTTATTCAGTTGCATGCAATTCTTCTTATGTGATGTTTTAGTTGTAGCATTGTTTGGCCTAGACTTAATTGGGAATGTGGTTAATTTTGCAAATTACCTAGACTCTTCCATAGTACACCTTTAAATTAATTTTATATGAATACCACATGAAGTGGTATTCATGAATACTTTCATGAAGTCAGAGAAAAATCCAAGTTATTGGAATCAGAGAGATAGTACAGCAGGTTGGATACTTCTCTTGTATATAGCCAACCCCAGTTTGACACCTAGCCTCCTATATGATTCAAGATTTCCAAGAATAATTCCTAAGAGCAGAATTAACCCCTGACAGTCTCTGGGTATAGTCCCAAAACAAACAAACAAAATCCTAGTTGTTATCTGTTGCTAGCTAAATATTTAATCTTAAGAAGCAGCATATTATTTTTTTTCAATTTTTTTATTGAATCACCATGGACAAAGTTACAAAGCTTTCAGGGTAAATTCTCAGTCACTCAGTGATCATAACCCCATCCCTTTGCCAGTGCACATATTCCACCACCAAGAACCCTAGTATACCTCTTATCCTACCCCCCTCCCCACCTGTGTGGCTAATGATCTTCACTTTATTCTCTCTATACTTTGAATAGATTCAGTTTTCAACAGAGAACTCACTATTATTATTTGGAATTTTTCCCCAACAATCAAACCTGCTGAAAAGGCATCATTTGATAATTTGTTTTCCATTGCTGAGAATGAAGAACATACGAGCTGTCACAGCCACGTGGTTTTGTATTTCTGATATTTTAGCTCAGTTCACTGTCTAGATGCATTTCTATAAGAAGCCACTGGGGGCCAAAATTGATTAGTAGACCTCCAAGATCATAGTCTTTAAGGAGTAGAGGAGCGGTTTTTGTGTGTGGCTGCTCCGGATCTCATCTGGGCAGAGAGCGTGTCGGTAACATTCCCATCCCGTGATCTCCTGCACACCACATCACTGCAAACTCATACTTCTGAATAGTGGGATTTAGAAGATGGCAGTCACCACGTGGGTGTTGCTGCTGTTGCTGCCGCTGCTGCCAACCCCATAGCAAGAAGGGGTTGAGAGAGAAAAACCTTTCCCAGGGCCGGAGCAATAGAACAGTTGGTAGGGCGTCTGCCTTGCATGTGGCTGACCCGGGTTCAATCCCCGGCATCTCATATGGTCCCCCAAGCACCACCAGGAGTAATTCCTGAGTGCCAAGCCAGGAGTAACCCCTGAGCATCGCTGAGTGTGACCCAAAAAAGCAAAAAAAAAAAAAGAAAGAAAGAAAGAAAAACCTTTCCCCTCCCAGGGCTGCATGGTGTTGTAGCTCAGTTCACAGTCTAGATACATTTCTTTCTTTTTTTTTTTTTCTTTTTGGGTCACACCCAGCAATGCACAGGGGTCATTCCTGGCTCATGCACTCAGGAATTACCCCTGGCGGTGCTCAGGGGACCATATGGGATGCTGGGATTCGAACCTGGGTCGGCCGCATGCAAGGCAAACGCCCTAACCACTGTGCTATCGCTCCGGCCCCAGTAAATCAATCATCTTTAGGTGAGATTTTAGGACTTTCTGGCAATGAAACATTTACATTGAAAGATGTAGTGACACTTTTTTTAAAAATTACATAACATTTTGTGCACTAATACTACATTTGTTCCATCTTCAGCTTTTCTTTTCGTTATCTGGTTCTGTTTTGTTTTTGAACCAAGTTCTACAGTACTCAGGGCTTACTCCTGGCTTTGTGCTCAAGGATCACTCTTGCAGAGCTTATGGGACCATTTGGGGTTCTGGGGTTTGAACACAGGTCAGTGGGCACAAGACCAGTGCTCTACCCATCGTCCTATCTCTCCAGTCCCTCTCTTCAGCTTTTTTTCTTGAGCACTATAGGTAGGAGTCATCAATTATCATAATTTTTCTATGAGTGATACTATGGGTGATTTCTTATTAATAAAATTTGATAATCTGAAAGAAATGAGCTATAATACTATAAAAGCATTGCATTTCCAATATGAAAAGTCTTGACCTTTCTATTTAGAAAAGTGTTGAACATCTACAACTTCCTTAGAATTGTGAAAAGGTTACAGTAGTTAAACAAACCCCAAATCTGACATGTGAAAAGAAGATCCACTGGCCTAGTTCCAGGAATGTTACTCCATAGTTGTGCTATTTCGAGCAAATCAGTGAATCTGATGATTTTTTATGGCTAAAATGAGTAGGGTTGAATTAAATGGGTATTTAATCCCTCATTTAGTACTAATAGACTATTGTCACAAAGCAGAGTATAATAAAATACTTAGTCAACATTAAGTGGTGCAGAAATATTAAATATCGGTTTCTGGAGTATATCCAGCAGCCAAGAATCAAGTTCTCTGCTTTATATAGTTTGTGTTATGTATTAGACATTTAAAGACTGTGACTGATACATCACCTCCATTCCTGAAGAACTTTGTCCCATATTCTACAAGTGGAAATGAATAGTTATCGTGATTATGTACTTAAGAAAGGCAAGTTTCAAGTTTTAGTCTATAGTTGTGGCCATGCTAAAAGAGGAATCTGTAGAATTGTGTAGCTTGCTAGTTTGCTGAGATTCCTGCAGTCAGAATAGCCTCTGGGAAGCAATGGCACTGTGAACAATTTTAGTTTCACAGAGAAAAATATTTGAAGATAACCAGTGGGATCTATGGGCTTCTTTAGACCACTATGACCAGTTAATAATTCACAGGTGATTTGACTACTGGGAGGAAAAGATAAAAAGTAATTAGACAACTTTGTTCAAAGACGTTCATTAATTTTAAGCAATTATGACAGGCAGAATAACATTAAATTATGAATGCTAGTGAAGGCAATAGAAGCCATAGTGGATAAGAGAGAGCACTTAGTCAACCTGGGTTCAGATATAAATAGTTCAGATAAAAATAGTTTTCAATGGCTGTGTGATGCTGAGCAAGTTGTACAATCACTTTTGTTTTATTTTCCTCATATATAAACTCATTATATTAATATACATAACCTTTAGTATTATTATGATGATTACTACATTATTAAATATAAGACCATTGTAACAAAGTATAACATTATTATGTGCCATACATTATTATATTATTAACATTATTATTATCATCATCAGTTTCAACAAAAATGTGTATTTGATGTTAAGTCTAGACTTAGGCACAAAAGATTGAAAATGCTAAGATAATTGTCTTAGCTTGCAGCTACCTTCTCTTAGATAGTTAAAAAAATCCATAGACATTCACATTTTTATGTGTTCAAAACTAAAATTTGATGTTTCCTTTTTTTTATAATTTTCAGCATGTAGCTTCATATGCTTCAGGATTGTGAATAGAAGCCTATGTACCTCTTCCCTTTATATACAAGTCTCAGAGGTCACCTTGACAATTTGGTTTCCATTTAGTTGATCAGAATTTAATTAAAAGGTCTAGGTTCCAAAGGAGAATATTATTTTTTTTTAATTTCGCAGTCAAAATGATGGATCTAGAGTGATGAATTCATGATTGAGAATGAAAGTTTACTGGAAAATAAATACTGTCATTTGTAATTGTTATATATTTTTATTTTATTTTTATGATTTTTATGCATTTTATTTTCATAAAGTAGTTCACATTAATTCATTACAGATAATATTCAAACACCTGCAAAACCAGCGAGCATCTTCCCACCACAATAGGAGGGAAGTGTGAGGTTTGTTGTATTTCATTCTGGGGCCATTTAAGCCCGTATATAAGAATACAAGCAAGTATGTTAAAACCAAACACACATGTCCTACTTTAGGTACATCAGTGGGCTAGAGTATAAGAGGTCATGAGGCCGCAAATGCAGGCACACGCTCCAGGAAATACTGCATCGCTCTGTTCTGGGAGCTTTATTTTATAGTCTCTGGATCTTGGCCATTGATGAGATTACATGGCGCTGGGGGCAGTTTGTGGGTGTGACTGCAATGGTACTGGAAATCTGGCAACTTGGGTGGAGGAGGCCCCATCCCTATCTGAGCAGGCTTGGAGATCTCAGCCACGGGTCCTGCATACCTGGGTTCCTCTGTCAGTTCCTTCATGGGTGAGGCTCATCTGAGTGTGTGGAGAGTGGCCTTGAGCATGGCTGTGGCTGGTTTCTGGAGCTTTTCAGCTGCTGGTCTCTGCTTGGGGCAGGGAGGGAAACTCAACCCGCTCCCCTCTCCGAGGTACCCCAGTGAAGACAGCCTGGCATGGGGTCAGGAGATTCTGCCTATAATTGTTATATTTTAAAGTTTGTGTTCCTCAGTCTTAGCTAAGATGCAGGATTTTACTGAAGCACTTTCTATAATTTTTTGTGATTTGCGTGTTTACAGTTTTCATTTTTTGCATTACTGTAATGGTTTACTATCTACATTACTATAGATTATCCTCAGAGCAATTAATAAACTGACAAAAACAGAATGAAAAATCTAGCGTGAAAACTCTAGATACTGATTTCAAACTTCCACAGACTGAATAATATAATAATTTAGCAGTGACTTCTGAGTAAGAAAATATATAAGAAGAAACTATGGCAGCAAATATCTAGAATTAGAATTTTGTTGGATTGTTAATTTGTTAATTCCTGGTCAGCTTTATGAGTGAGTTCATATAAGTCCTTTGGTATAGAGATTGATGTAGTAGCTCTACAAAGTTAAATTAATGACCTCCATCCAAGGAAACCATGGTATGCCATACAAATTAATAAAAATCAAACATAATTAATCCTAATAATGTCAAGTTTAGAAACCTACCCCCCCATGTGTAAACTACTAAATCCTAGGTATGTTATTCATAAGCTTAATTTTTTACATGGCATGCCCTACCACAACTAAGAAAATTATCAACTAGCCAAAACACCAAATGATGATTTTAAGTATACATAAAAACCTCTTTGCTAACTGACATGTAGCATATTTGCAAACATCATGTGTTAAAAACATTTGCTATTGGGGCTGGAGCAATAGTACAGCAGGTAGGGCATTTGCCTTGCACGCAGCTGACCCAGGTTTGATTCCCAGCATCCCATATGGTCCTCTGAGCACTGCGGGGGATGATTCCTGAATGCAGAGCCAGGAGTAACCACTGTGTATTGCCAGGTGTGACCCAAAAAGCAAAATCAAACAAACAAACAAACAAACACAAATTTGCTATTTTGTATATTGACATTTAACTTACAGTGAAGCAAAATTACTTAGGTGTAAAGGTTGCATAATGGTTTGAAGTATATATATCTGTATACATATTCACAATATCATTTTCATTGCATGCTATGTCAAGAATTATTCCAGACATAGGGATTATAGCAATATAGAACATATAGAGACTATATGAAATATGTAGAACAATATAGAGACTAAGTGAAAAAAGCAGTGCCATACAGAGGCATAGCAGTTACCCTCTGAGAACTTACATTCTGTGGGAAGAAAATTTTGTTTCTGTAGAATTATCAGTTGAAAGTGTGATACAGGAAAATGAGAATTATTATGAGAAACTTATTTTAGTGTGAACAGAGTATATTAAGATCCAGTGATCTATTGAGAGAAATTCTTTTGTATTGTCTTAAAAATAAGTTTTACCAGAATTCTTGTCAACTTTATGGTTTATTTTGAAAAAAAATGCTGATAAATAAGATGCCAGCTGCTTCTGATAAGCTCAGGAAAGAGGAAGTACTGAAAATTGTGGTTAGGATGGAATTACATTTACTAAGTTTAATAAATTTCTTACTGTTCTAGCCAAAGAAATATGTTGCTTTTTACTTTTACTGGAAAATGCTGTCCTCCAGGTGAAAAAATTAGCTTGTTTGAAGGGTAAAGGAAAATTTATTCTTGGTAGTAGTTTTTTTTATATTATTTCAAGTGTATTTCTTGGCTTGTATTTCTCTATAACACACAAATTTTATAAATAGCTTGACCCTCCTTTTTCGCAACCACATTACCAGTGGTTAAAATTGAGTGTGTTTTATTGGGAGTGTTAAAGAAGATTGAATACAAATAGTTCTTAGAATTTTATGTTTTACTCATTATTTGATTCTTTTCTTTATTCAGAAGAATATAGTGAACAGTATATTTTAAAAAATAATGAAAGTATTGTAGCAGAATATTAAGATTTGTGTCCAGATAAATTGCCAAAATGTGATAGGTGTTTTAATATACTGTCTGGAAGCCAGTTATAAATGAGAAATCTCTCCATAATTTCCAAAGCTATATTTGCTTTAAATATCTCAGTTCTCAGCAAGCCACCAAATGATTGCAATCATTCATAATATCTTACATATTAAAGAAATCCTTTCTTATTTAAATAAAAACGGAGAGTAAGAAAATAAGTTATATCAGTTTGGAATCTGACCTTTGGAATCTGACTTTTCCTCAGCAAAAGGGAAGTTAAAGAATGTAAACACCTAAATCGCTTCTCAATGATATCACTGTCACTGTCACTGTCATCCTATTGCTCATCGATTTGCTCGAGTGGGCACCAGTAACGTCTCCATTGTGAAACTTGTTGTTACTGTTGTGGCATATTCAATATGCCACAGGTAGCTTGCCAGGCTCTGTAGTGCGGGTGGAATACTCTCGACAACTTGCTGGGCTCTCCTTGAGGGATGGAGGAATGGAACCCGGGTTGGCTGCATGCAAGGCAAAGGCCCTACCTGTTGTGCTATCATTCCAGCCCCTCAATGATATAAAGCTATTATAATTTTATAACAAGGAAATGTTTCTGTGGTACATTAATTGAACTCAGGACTTCAAACCTGTAAGACAAGTGCTCTACCACTGAGCTGGGTACACTTCATTTTAATTTTAAAACTTTTATTTTAAAATTCTGGTGACTTCTTTAAAAATAAAATTGGTGGCTGTGTGCCAAATATTTGTTAAGCAGTTTTTATATCCTTTTAAGTTTGAAAAATGCTATTCTATAAAAAAAAACAAAAATAAGATTATGAAAAATTAGAAAAAATTTGAGAAAAGTTTGAGTTGTGTGTGTAAATACTTAGGAAAATAGTGGAAAGATTCTGTTTGAAGATTCAAACAGAATTCAAATTCTTTTCAAAAAGATTCTATTTATAAAGATTCAGAGTTCAATTTCAATTCAAAAAGATTCTGTTTATAAAGATTAAATGTATTACTTTAATTTCTATTAAAAAAAACTCTTTAAAACTTTGGAAGCAAGCATGTTGGTAATGGGTGTGATGTTAGAATGATATAAGCATGAAACTATCATTAATAGTATTGGAAATTATGGTACCTCAATAAACATGGGGGAACATGTAGTCCAATACAACGAGTGCTTATTTTCCTGCAAATCCATGATTTGGTTGGGTCTTTGTTCCACATGGTTCTAGCTAAGGGAGGGAGGTGTCAATTCACCTGTATTTTTTTTTAATGTATGAGTACTGCTATTTATTCAGCCATTGATTAAGCTGGTTGAAATGGGCATGAACTCCACACTGCTTTTTTTTTTTTAATTGAATCACCATGATACAGTTACAAAGCTTTCATGCTGAAGATTCAGCCAAACAATGATCAAACACTCATCCCGCCACCAGTGCACACTGTCCACCACCAGTGTCCCCAGTATATCGCTCCCCGCCCCATCCTACTCCCCACCTTGCCTCCAGGCCAGGCTAACAAGTGGGTGGGGAGCTGGGGAGGGATAGCCGGCACCTCTGCCACCATGCAGCCTGGAGATTTAGTCCTGGAACCCGCATACCTGGGCTTTGTTTGTGAACACTCATGGTCGCTTGGATTCCATCTGGAGTAGGTGGGGAGACTGCACCTGCTCCATCTGGGATGTCCGGTGAAATTGGCTCAGTATGTGGCCTGGAGAGATGTCCGACTCTGCGGTGTCTTCTGGGACTTGCTGCTCTGTCTCTGGCTTTTGATCTCTTTCAAGGTTTATTTATGAGTCTCTGAAGCAAGGCCAGTAATAGAGTTTATAGGGTGACACTGGAGTTGGTTTGTGGGGGTCACTACCAGTGTTTTCACGTGTATTGGGAAGTGGGAGAAGGTTGCCCACCCCAACTCCATTAAAGCCTGAAGATTTCAGTCATAAAACCCACATACCCAAATTTTCAGCAGATTATGTCTTGGTGAGGTCTGTCCTCAGACGGTGGAGTCAGGCCGGGGGTATGGCGACAATTTTGGATTGTGAAAGCAAGTGGCTGCTGGGGGCTCTGCCTGGGCAGGCACAGACCAACCTGCCCCCTCCGATTTACCCCAGTCTGAGCAACCATGAGCGGAGCGGGCCTGAGATTAACTGTGGCTTTTGATCTTTTTTGAGGTTTATCTATGGGTCTCTGAAGTAAGGCAAATAAATAAGCTTGTATTGCTGAGCCAGAGGTGGTTTGGGGGCATGGCTCCCACATACCTTACTTTTGGCCGTTTAATTTCTTGGTAAACTTGCTCCCAAGTTGTTGGGGTTTGGTTAAAGGCACAGAGGCAATTTTGGGGTATCAGGAAGCCTGAAGGCATCATCAGGCTGCTGATGCACTTGTCCCGTAGGTACAGGTTGGCCTGTTGGTGGCACTGTACCCCTCCACCTGTATTTTACTGGACTCAGGTGGAGCCCGTTGGTTTTATTCCACATGCTTTCTCTCTCTCTGACCTAATTTACTTAAATTATGATAGTTGGGTACCAAGATGGGATTTCCAATAAAACACACCCCAAAGTATAAGGGCTTGCCTGTCTTTGGGTGAAAGGAATTAAGTTAGTGGCTATGATAGGAGTCAATATGAGAAAGCTGCACAAAGTTAGAGATCTTTTAGGCATTTTTCTGGACTCTACTGCTGATACCATTTACCCAAGAGTAGAAAGAAGTGTATTTATTTCTGGTGACATCTAAAAGACATATTATCTTTTGAGAGATGGGCCACGTTAACATTTTGAATGCCTAACTTGCTTTATGAACATGAATATGAAATGCAGGGTATTGGTTTCCAACTTTGGCCCCACATTGGAATCACTTGGCAAGGAGGGGACATCAAAAACTCCAGATGCTTAGGTTTAGTCCCAAGTCTCTTAAATAAAGTTTCTAGAACTTGATTCAGGCTTGCGTATAGCTATAAGGCTCTTTGGCAGGATTACAAAATGCAGTCAAGGTTAAGAATCACTATGTTAGAGGCATACTTCTGTGGAGATTGACTGAAAGAAGGATATCCATATTTTTCTTGGCCCCACTGAGACATATATAAAATATGCATTGAATAAAGGATTGAGCCTGGCTTTATTGGGTTATTTTTTGTGTGTTGTGGTTTCTGTTGGACTCCCTATTTAAAACTTCTTGCAGTTGTTTAAAGAATATCTTCACTATTTCAGTAGCATTTCTTCTCAGAACACTAAAACAGGTCAGTATTTTCTCTTTAATCACAGTTTATAGGATTATGTATGATTTTGATGTTTCCAGTTTCTTTCTAATATTCCTTATCTTTATTTAGGATTCATGTTGACATTTTCTCCTTTCTTCCTCCCATGTATTTGTCACTCTAGGCTCTTTGACTTGAATCTTTTTTCTTGAATATCGAAGGCTTAGTCTAAATAATTCTGGGGCCTCTCTTTCAGATGGACGACTCATGCCTCACAGTTTCTCACAGGAAAGAGAAAAAAAGTGGTAGCATTTTCCAGTCATTGTCTCTTGTTTCTCTGTTCTTCTCTGGGCTACAGTGAGGGTGTAGAAATTTTGAATTTACCAGAGAAATGAATTCAGAGTGCCCCTTCAACCACCTGAACTTCTCAGTACTCTTCCAAAAGAATCAGTCATGGCTGACAAACACGCTGAGAAGATCTGGCAAGATGCCAGCTCCCACCCCACCAGTGAAGTGGAGAAGGGGGCTGGGTTTCCTCAAGCTTGCTGGTGATGAGCAAGGAATTTCTCTGGGGTAGCTCCTTTGGGGTGGGGATGTTGTCACCAGTCACCAGGTTCTTGTCTTCTTGTCTTCTCCTGCAAGGAGCAACTGCTTGTTCTTCATTGTAATCACCTGAATCAAAGCATTTTTATCCTTTCTGGAGTCTCTTCATGAGGATGTAGGAACCACCAGTTTTTTATTATTATTATTTTTATTGAATCACTGTGAGATAGTTACAAGCTTCCATGTTTGGGTTACAGTCACACAATGATCAAACACCCATCCCTTCACTAGTTCACATTCCCCACCACCAATATCCCTGGTATACCCCCCCTTTCCCACCTTCCCCCTGCCTCTAATGCAGACAATATTCCCCATACTCTCTCTCTACTTTTGGGCATTATGACTTGCAACACAGACACTGAGAGGTCATCCTGTTTGGTCCATTATCTACTTTCGGCATGCATCTTCCATTCCGACCGATTCCTCCAGCCATCATTTTCTTAGTGATCCCTTCTCTATTCATTCTACCTTCTTCCCTCCACTTGGTCGAGGATATACGAGTAGCTGTGCTCCCCTGATAGAACCTCCAAATAAGCTCTCAAAGATCACCAGGCTTTTATCCTAGACAGGAATATTTGGTCTTCAGTTTGGCCTCCCGGCTCTCTCAGGGAGAATAATTTCTTTCTCCTGTGTGTCCCCAACAAGAAGTTTACATGGCATGTTTCTCTGCCAGGATTGTGGGAGAACAAAGTCATGCTCCCTTGGGCATCTGGATGACAGGGCAGGCTTTCTCATCATTCCTGGGTTCTAGGTTCAACCTCTGTCGTTCTCTTCAGGAAAAAATATCATTTTGGCACTGGAGTAGCTCATAGGCACAGCACAGGCTTCCCTGGGCTCAATAACTGTTTCTCCTTGCCTGTCTCCTCTTGACTCAACCTTCCTTCCACTTTTTAGCACAGAAACCTTTCTAACTTCGCAGCATTGTAACAAACACTCCTTATTGTCCTTTTCTCTATGTTTTATCATAGACTACTTCATGACTACAATTAGTCAAATAATTTCTGTAATCTTTTTAGTTCTTATTTTTGCAGAATATTAGATATTAAATGCATAGATGATAGACAGTAACTTTAATTTTAATTTTTTAAATGTAATCTACATACGTGATGATATAAAGCCTTTCAGACAAATTTAAAATAAAAAGTAAATCTTTTTTCCATGGGCCACCCATGGTTATATTCCATAAAATAAACTCAGTACTTTAATGTGAATTTTTCTCCAGAAAAGTTATAGGCATCTTCAAAAGATGTATATATTTTAAAATGTATATCAGTTGGACTAAGCATAACATTAAAACCTTTATGAAATATTTCGTGTATCTTTGAAAATTTACTTTGGCTGTTTGATCATTTAACTTATATAAACTTTCCCCTCTTGGTAACATTCACATTCTTTCTGTTTAAATGTTTTTCAAAAAAATATCTTCATCTAAATGTATAATAGCATGAAAATGGCTGAATCAAATAGTTTGCACAGTTACATTTGGATAGCATTTGCTATAGCTTTTCCATAGAGATGCCATTCATTTTACATTCCCACAGTAATTTGTAAGAATACCTGTTCCTATACCCTCATGTACAATGTGTGCCAACTGTCTTTTTTTTTAAAAAAATTGTTTTATTTCAGTGTATTAGGCCCTTAACTCATTGTAATTACTGAAATTATCTGTTTTCCCTGGTTATCATCTATATAAAGACAGAGTCTTTATATGTGGAATCTTTCTGACAGATATGAAAGATTTACTGTATTGAAGAATATATTAGTACATACTCCTTTTAATTATGTTAATAGTTATAAGCATGCAATGTAATATAAACACTATAGGATTGCTATAACACTATATTTGAAGGTAGCTTAAAAGTATATTATACATATGCATATATGCATTTATAATTTTGCATATGCATGCACTTATAGATAAATTTATAAATGTATAAACAGACTAGAGACTTATGAGAAATTATGGTGGTGATATGACACTTTTCAACTAGTGCGTAGTAGCATTTTGAAGATATTAATGTTTACTTTTGAATTATGATGGAAGTATCATGGATTTTCAGGGGATTTTCTCTTTTATATAAAATATAAAGTAAATGAGAACTAAAAATGTAGTTTGATACATGTAGTGGAATATTTGGAAAAGTCAGAAAAAATTACATCTTATAAGTGAAAAACTCATATTGAGTAGTATTTTATATTATGATTAAAAAATCATGACTTTATGAATTGCATTTCGTATCTGGCCTCTGTAGTTTTCCTTTTAATATCCTGAAACTGTTTTATTAATGAAGAAATTAAAATTTTCTTCAACTTTTTACTTTTGAGGCAAATATAATTTTTCTGTTTCATTATTAATAAACCTCTCAAATGTTCCACTACTTTGAAAGCCATGGAAGTTGTGGAAATCTGCATTCACCTTTAGAATTTTAGAAAGCATTTATTGTAGTTTCATTGCATTTCTTTTCAAAACACCAGAACAGATGAATATTTTTTCTTAAATGATATTGTCATAGCTCATATCTGCTTCAGATGTTTCAGGTTTCTTTCTGATATTCCTGTTTTCTATTTATGTCTCATACAGACATCTCCCTTCCATGCTTTTTGTCACACTGGGCTCTTTCACTTAACTCTTAACCTTTATTTTATATATATATATACTTAGCACAGATGCCATATTAAAGTGGTTTTCCCTCACAAAACATTCATCATTACTTAGTGAAGCAAGTAAAATTGTGGTTTGGGCATGGATTTGTGAAACTGAAGGTATTGACTGAGTCACTTGATTTGAAACAACCTAATACTTCCAGGAACAAATTTCTTTGTACTTGTAATGCAAGCATCACTAAAAAGCTACCAGATTACCAAGTGCATTCTTTATTCCAGTGTTTGTACTCGGCATTTCATAGTTAAAAATTTGGGGTAGTTGAGCCCAGTGGTGCTTAGGAGCTATCAGGGCTACTTTCTGCAGTGCTGGACTGGGGATCATGTGACAACAGGGACCAAACCCAGGGCCTGACATATGCAAGCCACATTCCCTAGTTCTACTCGTTTTTCTTTTTAAATGTAATGCTTGCAAGTGTCTTTTAAAATAAATCAGTTTTTGCATAGATTAAATAGCTTGACCACCCATAACAGAAATTGTTAGAGGCGGTTATGTTGCAAAATTGAATCTAAGACAACAGTTAGTGCATGCCAGATAATGATGTCCTTTCAGTTGAATTTTAGCCAACAGAAAATGCAAGAGTTTATTTGTAAGTCTTTCATTTTCTTCTGAAACTTTGTGCCACTTGAGCCTTATGATGCCCTAGAAGCTAGAAATGTCCTGACCACCCTGTGAGCCTTATTAGATTGAACCTTCTCTCAGTTTCCTTGCTGAAAGAGTAGCCGCTGAGACAGAGCCACCGGGACTAAGGGCAGAATCAGATGCTAGCCGTGTCAGGACACTGAATGAGTTCTGGAGTTTCATAGTTTTTAAGGAATTGAGATTTTCGTTGCATCTTCAGTTTTAGATTGACTATTTTTTATTTAGTTCTGTCATAGTTTTTATTGTTATTAGTTTTGTTTTTGTAAAACAAAACTTTTCACTGATAATGGCTTATCATGAAGTAGGAAACCTTTTCAATTATAGATATACAATCACTTGTATCACTTGTAGTCCCGTTGATCTTCGATTTGCTCGAGCAAGAGCCAGTAACATCTCCATTTGTCCCTGTCGTGAGCCATTGTAGCCCAATAATACCTGCTTGCTCCAGAAATAGAAAGAGCCTCAAATCATTTACTCAGAGATTTGACGAAGAAATCTGACCATCTAGTTGGTGGGCGGCCACGAGGTCTTCTGACGTCCCGTGGAATCCAGTCTGTAACAGCTCTAGTCCAATGGTCATCTCTGAATCGCACTACATGACTGGCCCATCTGATTTTTGATGCCTTGGCAAGCGACACAGTATCCCTGATTTTTTGACCATCGACGGAAGTCAGAAGTCTGGATTCCTTCTCTCACTTGAGTGAGACATGATATTCCCAGCATAACTCTTTTGATTCCTCTTTGGAACACCCTAATAGCATTCTCATCCTGCTTGTGTAGGGGCCAGGTCTCTGAGGCATATGTTAGTGCAGGAAGAATGGTGGAATCAAAAAGATGTGCCCGGAGTCAGAGGTTCTTTGTTCTCTTAACCACCTCTTCGTCGCTCTTGAAGACATTCCACACTGCTCTCTTCCTCCTGCGCAGTTCTGGCACCAAGTCATTCCTCATGTTGATTTCTCGACCCAGGTACACATAGCTGCTGTATTCAGGAGATGTTCATTCCATTGAGAGCAAATGGAGCTTCAGTTAAACAGTATATGATTTTTTAAAATATCATGATTGAGGATTAAAGAGGCTATATAAATAAAAATGATTAGAATCATTAACTATTTTAAGCCTTTAGGCCATGTCTGCTGGTACTCAGGGCACTCTCCAAGCTAAGGAGTCACACCTGGCAGTATTTATGGGACCATATCATAAGGGGTCTTAGAGTTTGACCAGGTTAGCTGCATGCAAGGCAAGTGCCTTACCTATCTCTCTGACACCATGCATAAATTTTTTAAGTTCATTTCTATGTTTACCCACTAGAAAATTTATTTTTATCGATTTCTTAATATGAACCACATTGTGATTATGTATTCATTTATTTCACCACAGATATATTAATAGTCTAAATATATTTTAAGCTTTAATGCTGAGTATTCATCTAGTTTTATTTATTAGGGAATGAAATTTTGGCCAGAGAGAGAATATAAGAATAAGTCTCTTACTGCCTTGAATGCAGCAAATTCAAGTTAGATCCTCAACGTTTCATATGTTTCCCTGAAAACTGACAGCAATGATCTCAGAAGTAAGCCCTGAAAACATTGGGGTGTCTCCCCAAAGCAGCAACACAAAAAGTAAATGTCATTTCCTTATTTCAGTTTAAATAAAATGTTCATATTGGTTATCTCTGTATGTGGCATATTAATAGCTAAAAGTCAATTAATTTTCAAAATGGCTTGATGTGTAAATGTAGCAAATGATATCGTGTCTGTTACATATGTAATACTAGTGTTATGATATCCTTAACATTCATGCTTTTCATGAGAACAAACTCCCTTTTTGCCTTTTTGTTGTTGTTGTTCCTAGGGTGGATATTGTTGTTGCTTCTACTGTCTGATCACATTGTCTCATCTTGCCATTGAGTCCACAGTCTTTTTTTTTTAATTATTTAATAAAAATAGATTTTCTAAATCTAAATCAAATAAATCCTGGAAACTTAAGAGGCAAGATTAATTTTACAATATAAGTAAACTGACACCTCCATACACTTGTAGGTAAATATTATTTGCATTGAATTAGGACTAAGCTGTGTATTGATTTTTTTTTAAAGATGTCAATTACAGTGATTTGGACATGGGAGTTTTAATTAATTTTTTTGATGTCTAGTAACAGACAATGACTTACCCCATTTTATACTGTTTGTAAAAGGCATATGCTTTTCATTATATTACTGTTTGCAAAACATATCTGACAGCTGCTTTTCTTGCTTTACTGGACTATTAGGCTCCTGTAGTGCAACTTGCTTCTTATATTTTGCAACCTGATAGCACAGTGATTTGATTTATTTCTAGATCTGTATCTCTTAGCTCTTCCATCCCAGAGAATCATACACTGGAAACTGCATTTCACTACTAACACCATATTTGCTGTTCCAACCAACTAAATTTAATCTCACAAAGACCACATTAGACACTATTTACACTTATGTAGAAAGCGTCAGTTCATTTTGTGTTTGATTACAAAGTAGCACAGTTTTTCCGTTTGCATTTTACTGACTAAAGGTCTACCTTATCTGAATATTTTGTGCAGGTAACATTTTTTAGGCCTGACACGTAGGCAACTTTGCTTAGATAAATTGATTTCCTAACTAGATTAGCAAAGACCCAAAACTCTTCAAAATGTAGGCATACATTTTTTCCCTGAACAAATTCTAGTATGGTTTCCAGTGGATTAAAGAAGATGGATCTTACAGAAAGTAAACTTGATTTTAAAAGGATTATAGGAAATTATAAACTTAATTTTTAAAAGAATGTTTTACTGTCCATATTGGGATTTACTGATGTGTTGTCTGAGGTTTTTCTCCTTCAGAGATATTTCCAGGCTGGAGAGAAAGCTCAAAAGCCTAAGCTTATGCTTTGCATTCAAGAGGCCCTGGTTTGATCCCTGGCACTGCATGGTTCTCTGAGTACCACAGGGAGTTCCAACCCCAATGCAGAGGCAGGTGGCTCCCCATATGCTGCTGGGTGTGGCAAATAAAAGCATAAGCAGATAAAAAGCTATTTCATGTGAACAAATCCCATACACTGAGTACAGTGAGCTCTGAAATTATTTGGAGCATTGTCAAGGATAATAGCCCCACTTAATTATTGAATCTTACAGACTTGGTAAAGATATATAACTATGTAAGAGACCTTCCAGTTTTATCCAAATAGGTGTAATTTCAATTTGAAAAGATACTGCATATTGAATGTTGATGTGACTAACTTCTTTTCCATGATTATAGACTGGAAAGATATTTTTCAATCAGTATTATACTGATGATATTTATTTTTTCCAGACAACAGGTTTTCTCTGTTGCAAGATACTTTTTCAAAATTTTTATAGGTTTGAATTAGATGTTTTAAGCCTTGAATTCATGAATGAACATAACACATGCCTGAATTTTATAAAAATTTTAATCTTAACATAGTGGCTTCCTGATTGTCAGACTGATATTGGCATATTCAGCATTTTTTTTTTTTTTTTTTTTTTTTTTTTTTGCTTTTTGGGTCACACCTGGCGATGCACAGGGGTTACTCCTGGCTCTGCACTCAGGAATTACCCCTGGCGGTGCTCAGGGGACCATATGGGATGCTGGGATTCGAACCCGGGTTGGCCGCGTGCAAGGCAAACGCCCTACTCGCTGTGCTATCACTCCAGCCCCATATTCAGCATTTTTAGTTTAAATTTGAAATATTTTAAGGTGAGATAAATTTAATGCAGCTGCCAGTTACCACTATCTCCTCTCATTAACCTTAGGTACTTTCACTCATTTGTATTACCTGTTAGGCTTTTAGAATTATTTGAGTTATTTACTTTTTTGTTTTAATCGTTTTTTTCAAAGGTGATGTATTGTAAGTCATTCTGGTTAATATTCCAGTGGAATATGGGGAAGAAGAGGAATTAATTTAAAGGTCACCTGAACTGTTTTCTAGGTTATAGAAAGGTCAATGATTTTACCCCCAAACCACTTATATCTTGAAGTATATAATTTTGATTAACTAGGACAGGAATCTATCCTACAGTATGTAAATAGTTTGACTTCAGGGTTGAATAGGAATGAAGAAATATTTCCACTGGGTGATGTGGGTTTTAATCCGTGGTTCTCCAACTAGCATCAATATCAACTGGGAACTTGTTTGGGAAAAAACAATATTGACTTCAATCAAAATCCTTTTGAATCATGTGTCAAAAATTATTTGACTATACATCTAGTATTTGCCTTTTGTTTCTCAGATCTAATCCATTGGTCAGTTAGTCTATCGATGTTCCAGTACCATGGTTTGATAACAATAGCCTTATGGTGTTGTTTCAGGTCAGGTACTGCAATAATTCCCAACATCCTATTTTCCAGTGTGGCTTTGGCTATTTGGAATGTTCTTTGATTCCATACAAACTGTATTATCAACCCTCTAGGTCCTTAAAGTATGACATTAAGAATTTGATGGGAATTGAATTGAATATATATATTAATTTAGGTAGGACTGTCATTTTGACAATACTGATTTTTAAAATATATTAAGAGTATGGCATTATTTCCACTTCTAACTTCCTCTTCTATGGTATCGTTTTCATAGTAGAGGTCTTTCACATCTTTTGTTAAGTTACTTTCCAGGTTTTTAAGTTTGGGGTCACTATTTTGAGTGAGGTAGTCTTTTACATTTCTTCCTCTTTTAGTTAATTATTTGCCATATAGGAATGCAAATAAATTATGTTTTGACTTTGTACCTCGATTCTTTGATGTATAAGTTTATTATCTTTATGAGCTTTTTTTTTTTTTTTTGCTTTTTGGGTCACACCCGGCGATGCACAGGGGTCACTCCTGGCTCATGCACTCAGGAATCACCCCTGGCGGTGCTCAGGGGACCATATGGGATGCTGGGATTCGAACCCGGGTCGGCCGCATGCAAGGCAAATGCCCTACCCGCTGTGCTATCGCTCCAGCCCCTATCTTTATGAGCTTTTAAATGGACTCTTTAGGGTTTTCTACGTATATTAGCATAGTCTCTTTGACAGATGTTATTGGGAAAACAATAATCACGTGCAAAAACAAAAATGAAGCTGGATCTACATATTCTACTTTACATAAAAATCTACTCAAAGTGGATCAAAGACCTTGAGAGTAATCCAAATTTCTTAAAATTAATTGTGGAAAACGTAGGTGCAATGCTCTAAGACTTGGGTCCTCAAGCATGTTTTCAGTGATACTACGTACGCAATTGACAGAGACAACAGAAACAGAAACAAACATGAGAATACATCAAAATAAAATGTTTCTGCACATCAAAAGAAACACAGGCTAAACTTCATGGACATTCTACTAAATGGCAGAAAATATTTGTACTCAACACATCAGATAAAAAGTTAATACCCTAGGTATGCAAAGCACTCACAAAGATCAACTGTTAAAAAAAAAGGCATTCTGTCAAAAAAAATGGAATGAAAAAATGAACAGACACTTCACTATAGAAGTCAGACAGATTTCCATTCACTTGTATCACTTGTCATCCCATTGATCTTTGATTTGCTCGAGCAGGCGCCAGTAACGTCTCCATTCATCCCTGTTGTGTGCTAGTGTAGCCCAATGGCGTCTGCTCACTCCAGGAACAAGAAGAGCCTTAAACCATTCATTCAAGATTTTGACGAATAAGCCTGACCATCTCAGGCATAGGAAAAGTGTTCTTTATTAGGGAAAACCAAATCAAGTGGTAATGGGATACCATCTCCCAGCAGTGAGAATGGCACCTATCAGGAAGACTGGAAACAACCTGTCTTGGTGAGAATGTGGGAAAACAAAGGGACTCTCATCCTCTGCAGGTGGAGATTTCTCGTTCAATCCCTATAGAAAATAATATGTAGTTTCTCAAAAAATATAACAGAGCTTCTATATGACTGAGCAATTGCACTTCCTTCTGTCTACCTCCAAGACATAAAAACATTCATTCGAAAGCACATAAGCACACCACTGTTCACAGCAGCACTCAGTACAGTACCTAGCATATGAAAGCAACACTGGTGTTCAGTGACAGTGGATAAGGGTCTGATATGATGCACGCTTGCACACACACAGAAGAGAATACTATTTTGCTTCAAGCTGTAAGAATTGAAATGCGATTATCTGCAATTTGGATGAAACTAGTGGATATCATGTTCAGTGAGGTCCTTCAGAAGATCAAACACTGAATTATCTCACTTATTTGTGTATACAAAGTAACATGGCAAGGAGATGCAGGGTATCAAAGTGGTGCAGTTTCTTCGCCCTAGATGACACTAGTGAAGAGAATAAGGAAGAAGAGCAATGGTTCAGGGTAGAGTAAAAGTCGATAAGGGTAATAGGGCAAGGGTAAGGGACCTTGGACAGATTGGTGGTGTAGAGGTGTGATAAATGTATATATCTAAACCACAGAGTCATCCATACAGAAGCTTGAAACCCAAGTTACAATGATTAATTATAAAAATGTTAAGGAATCAGGTTGGGTGAATAAATGAACCTGTGGATACTGGTAGAGGGAAGTTAATATTCCCTAAAAATGAAGCATCACAATCTGTTGACAATTTTACTCCAGCATAAATAGAATATGAGGATTCTCAGTGGATTGAGAAAAGCTAAATTATGAATTAGACTTACAGTTAGGACCCCTCTGTGTCACTATTCCCTGATTATAAAACAAATCATGTAAAACTTCCATACAACTAGTTGAAGACATTAACAATTTTAATTATTTTCAGTTGTATCATTTCTCCAGTATAACTTATTTTTGTTTCTTTAAGTTTTCCCTCCCATTACTATGCAATTAAACATACAAAGCATTTGCCAGGTCCCCTTGTGCTACAAACTACATCATGGAAGAAATGGCCCGGAATCTAACACCTGTGGGCTTTGCCTTAGAAAAGACTTAATAAGAATGGTTGAAATATTTAGTGGCACTTGGTGAACTGGAGTATGAAACCAAGTGTAATTTAAGCAATTTAGAGCCCATTGAACTTGCCTAGCCAGTGCCTTTGGTATAAACAACAAGTGGTTCTGAAAGAAGCAGTTAAATTTAATGGTTTCCTGTACTACATGGCATGTTTAAAAACAAGTAAATTAAATTTCTAGTCTTGATGCTAGTTTTCTGTGCTTTTCTTTACTTACATTTTTGATATTTGGATTTGTATTGTTTTTTAAGTGCAAACATAATTCCACATGGTAACTTTTATATGATGATAGAATAACAAACATTTGCTTATTTAAATGATCAGAATTGAAAGGCCTCTATTTGGTAATTTTGAATTGTATATACATTTGAATTTATCTACAATTTTTTAGAAACTTTCTTCTGAATCTGACTCATTGCTTAAAGTACTACAACATTTTAAACTATTGATATTCTAATTATAAAACCATAACTACTTATAGGGAAGTGAAATGTTATAAACCTACCTAATACTAAAAATATGCTTCCTCTAAGAAAAGATTAAAAAGTATGCTTTCCATACCTGTTGCCTAAGCAACTGTTGTTTTTGTATATATTATTTATATTTTTGTAAACTGCATTATTAAAAATATCAGTGCGCATCACTCCTAATTTACAGTTGTTGCTATATTTTGTTTCATGTTATATATTTAGCATCCACTTAAATTCTTTTGTGGAATCTTAAGCATGATAGTAGTATATTGATGTAATCTTTGTTTTCATTTTATCCTATCATTGCATATATAAATGCTATTAAAAGAGTAGGAAGACCTAAACTGAAAAGTTTGAGAAAATAAACTGAAAACATTGAGAAAATAGTCATCACTAATATGCATCTAAAATATTGAAGTAAGAAAGTTCTCCTTTCTTTGTAAATTTTTTTCGAAAACTCATGAGATTATAATTAGAAAATGGTTAACATAAATGGTTTTGCATGGTTTATTAAGAAGTTATTAGTAATAATCCAATAGTAAAACTTGGGCTGGATATTCTTTCTGTTGTGCCTTCTGTTTTCAAAATAGCATATCCTAAGATTGTGTGCTAGGTTAAATCTATGTTCTGGTCACCTTTCATTAAGTTATTTAAATGTGCTTGTAAATATGCAATGGATTAGGAATCAAGTGTTTTGAGAATTATATTTAAATTAATAATTCTTGCCCCTTTGTGAAAACAGGGCCAGTATTGATACCTACTTAAATCTACTCATATTCCCTAGTGCAACCCTAGTGCAACCAGGGACTAACTTTTACTTTATTCCATACCCTGTCTACCCCCACCCGCACTAACACCTGACAGACACTTATTTTCGGCTATGTTTCTGTGTAACTCTTTTGTCATTGACCACAATATCTTTAGAAAAATTTAATCTCTTCTGTATTTTGACAAATAGCCTGGGTTCTGATTTTGCTAACAAATAACTTGCAGATTGTCATGTTTCTGTTGGAAGAAGGAAAAAAATCGTCCAATCAGAACCAAATTGAAATGATATAAATTAGGCTCATTGTTTAGCAAATAGCTGGTGTTAGGTAAGAATTGTAGATAAGAATAGCTTGGGCCCTCTTAAGGCTCAGAGCAGGCCTGTGTGCATGCATGAGGAAGCCAGGCTTTTGTTAGTATCCTTTCTGAAATGGCTATTAAAGTAATTATAGTAATTTATAGATTTTTTTTTCTCCTTCCATTTCAAAATGGGTTCCATTTTTGTCTTTTGTTTTGAGTTCCTCAGTTGGAGTGTGTTATGTGTGTAAGCATGGATTGGGGACCACTCCTACATTTCTATGACTTAATCTGTACTTGCTTGATGAGGTGTGCTGTTCACAGACTCTCCGAGATGGCTTTGCCAGCTCTGCTTTCAGGAAATTTCTGCCCTTTGAAAATAATAGGAGAATTTTCCTACACAATACAATGACTTAGTGGTTTATTATGGTTTGTCAATGAACCCTATAAAATTGGTGTGTTTAATTTAAAGACACATTTTTTCTGCCTTTAAAAAGCATCCACTTACAGCTATGGATTTTATTATTATACGGTATTGCATTTTGATGTCATGGATGTTTTTATATAAAAAGGGGCAATTCTTTTCTTACATGACTTTTTGAGGGAGGCTTTATAAAAGTCTACTGACCACATATATAATATGTGCTTATTGTGCAGTTCTTATAATTTTACTATGATAGGAATCAAAGCATTTTATGAAGTGGTCTTCATGTGTTTGATATATATTTCTTATAATGTAGCTCACAATAGCTTCAGACCCCAAAGATGATGTTTTATAATAATATGTGTTTATTTTACTTTGTTTGTGTCTTAGTGAAACAAGTGGTAGATGTGACTTTTGATTTTTTTTCTATCAAGGTCACACTGAATATGGAAAATTTTAGACTACTTTTAAATAACTACTAGCAGCCACTAAACACTATTATAAACAATAACAATGCTTGTGTGATGGTAGATATTGGCAAAATACTTTAATTTCACCAAAGAAGATGTTTACAAATATAATATTATTTCAAAAGGCAAAAAAGACATAATATACAATCTTTATCTTCTTAATTAGACTCAGAATTGAAACAGTTAACATTTTCTTAATTCAGTGGATCAAGTGTTGTAACCACAGTAACCAATTTACTGTTATTTGCTTAGTCCTTGCAGAGAAAGTAAGTAGTGACTGGGAAAAGTCTAATTCAGGAAAAAAAACAACTGTAGTTGATGCCAGTAGATAAAGGTTCAGAGGCATAATTAACAATTTGCAGTTTTAATATTTGTGATTTTATTATAAATACATTGAATTTTATTATACCGGTGTTAAATTTTTAAGAAGACACCGCTTTAATATAAGGGAAGTTGTAGTTTGTATTTTCATAAAAGAATACTCTAGAAGAATATTTTTAAGAAAATATAAGATCTTGGGGCTGGAGCGATAGCACAGCGGGTAGGGCGTTTGCCTTGCATGCGGCCGACCCGGGTTCGATCCCCGGCATCCCATATGGTCCCCCAAGCACTGCCAGAAGTGGTTCCTGAGTGCAAAGCCAGGAGTAACCCCTGAGCATTGCTGGGTGTGACCCAAAAAGCAAAAAAAAAAAAAAAAGAAAGAAAGAAAATATAAGATCTTATATTTGGAGTAAGTGACAGATTAAATGTTAATCATGTAACTTAAATTTATTCATAAAATTGCAGGAATACTGAGTTTTGCAGATCAAATTTTTGTATCTCATTAAATGAAACAAATAGAATGTGTTTTGTTTGATTTATATAAAACAGAGTGAAATTGCTATATCTAAAAAGCACTTGCTAAAAATAAGTGATATAAAATGCATCTTTAAATTATTTTCAAAACCAATTCCTATTCTTTAGCAACTTTCTCACCTTGAATGCTTATGAAAAATGGTTATTTTAGTTTGACCTTATACTTATATGCATTTAATACATTAAAATTGCGATAACTTTCCTATAATTTGGAGGATACTGAATAGAGAAATGGCTATGAATTGATATATCAATGATTTCTTTTAATAAAGTCCTAAAACTAACAAATTGGATATAAATGACTCCTTTCTGTGAGGGATAGATTTGGATCACAGTCAGCAGTGCTCAAAGTTTACTCCTGTCCTCCTGTCAGTGCTGACCTATGCAGTTCTGGGGATAAAATCCAGAGTCGGACACATGCAAGGCAAACATATTAACCCCTTTATTATATCTCCAGTCCCAAAGATGACTATTTACTTTAGGTGTTTGTTTGTTTGTTTGTTTTTCCGCATCTGGCAATGCTCCGGGCTCACATTTAACTCTGCACTCAGGTATCACTCCTGGGAAGCTTAGCAGACTGTATGGGATTCTGAGGATCGAATTTAGGTTTCCTGCATGCAAGGGAGGGACCCTACCTGCTGTAATATCTCTCTGGCCCCAAAGTTAGAGTGCCTAAGCTTTTTAATTCATTCAGGCATATGTACTGAGAATGACATTATAGAGATTTTTGGCAGTACTGAGGATTAAACCCAGGGCACCACACATGCAAGACAGCTAGTCTGTATAATGAGTCACTTCCTAGGTTGCCCAAGTTGATTATTTAAAATAGCAATTTGATTTGGTTTTACTGTGAGATCGAAAGTTTACTTTATCTTAAACATAGTTCTAGAATTCACATACTTCTTGTAATTCCATTGCTGCCTTGAACAGTTGGAGAACTGTTCACTATTATCTTTTTTCATGTACAGTTAGAGGGACCTCTTAGCCTTTCTGTTTTTTCCTTTTCTCAGTACTACAATTTCCTCTCCATTCTCCCACAATCCAACTCAAATGCCATGTTATAATTGGCAGTAAGATTAAGCTGCATCCTACCCAGAACTATATCAAGGGTTTTCATCCCAGAGTAAAACCTGGTGTTTAGAAAGGTGTGGGAACTTATGGATACCTTTACCTTGTTTTCCATTATTTCACACATTCTTACCAGTGACAGCAATGCAGTTTCAATTTGCAGTTTTAAAATTAGTTTTTTTGTTTAGTTTTGTTTTAATAATGGGCTGGAGTGATAGCACAGCGGGTAAGGCGTTTGCCTTGCACATGGTCGACCTGGGTTTGATTCCTCCGCCCCTCTTGGAGAGCCCAGCAAGCTACCAAGAGTATCCTGCCCACACGGCAGAGCCTGGCAAGCTCCCTGTAGCGTATTCAATATGCCAAAAACAGTAACAAGTCTCACAATGGAGATGTTACTAGTGCCTGCTCAAGCAAATTGATGAGCAATGGGATGACAGTGACAGTGATTGTTTTAACAACAGCCTCCCCAGTGGTGCTGGGAGTGTGTGTGGGCCGCACTGAGACCAGCAGTGTAGTCCTGATGACTTATCACTTAGTGATGGGGTGCTTCTTAGGTTACTAGGGGACCAAATGCCCAAATACCCTGCAGTACTTCAGGGCCACCTGGCCACACTGAATGATGTGTGTCTATGGTGGGTTGAAGAGAGTTGGGGAACCTTACATTATATGAATTGAATTTGCTCCATGGATATCTTTGAGTTATCTCCCCAATTCCTCAAATAGTATCTTTTGTATATTCTGTTTCCTCACCCGAGCACACTCATGTTAGGAACTCAAAAGCTACCTGGTCTCATTTGTACTGTCAAAGCAAGCATGCTATAGACTGGAAAACTTATGAACAAAAGAAACGTATTTATCAGACTTAAGGAGACATAGAAGTCTAAGGTGAGTGTGCTGGCAGAGTCAATGTACCTCACATATTATTAGAAATATGGTACTCTATGGACATCTTTTATAAGGGCTGCAATCCCATTCATAAAGGTAGTGACTCAGTCAGCTCTCTAAGGGTCTGCCTCCTAATACCATCACATTGAAGGTTTTTTCATGTGTATTTCTAGGAGAGAATTACATTCAATCTAGGTGTCATTTTCCTAAAGAAAACCTTTACTATGATATTGGGCCAGAGCAATAGTTCACCATGAAAGTAGCAATAATATCTTTTCATAAACCCTACAATGAGAAATTTATCATTTTATCATGTTATATACTTTTAAAAGACACAGGCAAAATTTTATAAATATAACTTGCTGCTATTTTTGTCTATGTAGTATTTCTCTCCAGTTATTTACACTTAGGTATAAGGGGTGATAGTGTGACATTTCTACTTGCAAAGATTAATAAGTATCTTGGAATTTATGATAATATTTTCTTAAGAAGTAGTTTAGTGAATGCTCTTCAGAAATTTTATTACTATTTTTTTTTTTTTTTGCTTTTTGGGTCACACCTGGAGATGCACAAGGGTTACTTCTGGCTTTGCACTCAGAAATTACTCCTGGCAGTGCTCAGGGGACCATATGGGATGCTGGGAATCGAACCTGGGTCGGCTGCGTGCAAGGCAAACGCCCTACCTGCTGTACTATCACTCCGGCCCCATTTTATTACTATTTTTATTGTAGTTTAGGTAATCTCTAGAGGATTTAAAATACTGATGCACATCCTTCAAATGAATAGTTTCCTTTTCTTATTGTCAACAGAAATGGTTGCTGAATTTCTAGTTTAAGTCAGCTTTTAAGGTTCTCAAATATATTTAATTATGGGTTTTGTTTTGTTATAGGGCCATAGTCAGGGAGCTCAGGATTTACTCCTGACTCTTTGCCACCAGAGGGACTGATTGTCAGGATTGAACTGTGGTCCTGTGCAATCTGGAGTCTACATAACACTTGTGATATCTCTCTGGTCACATAATTATTTTTGTTGAAGAGATAAACAAATGGGATTATATACATATATATTTTTGGTTTTTGGGTCACACCCGGCAATGCACAGGGGTTACTCCTGGCTCTGCACTCAGGAATTACTCCTGGCGGTGCTCTGGGGACCATATGGGATGCTGGGATTCGAACCCGGGTCGGCCGCGTGCAAGGCAAACGCCCTACCCACTGTGCTATTGCTGCAGCCCCCAAATGGGACTATATTAAGCTAAGAAGCTTCTGCATCACATAAGATACAGTGACCAGAATACAAAAACAATCTACAGAATGGGAAAGGATATTCACCCAATACCCATCTGATAAGGGATATATATCAAGGTATATAACACACTGGTTGAACTCTACAAGAAGAAATCATACAACCCCATTAGAAAATGGGGCGAAGAAATGAACAGAAACTTTATCAAGGAAGAAATATGAATGGCCAAAAGGCACATGAAAAAGTGCTCTTCATCACTAATCATCAGGGATATGCAGATCAAAACAATCTCACACCTCAGAGACTGGCACACATCCAAAAGAACAAAAGCAACTGCTGTTGGCAAGGATGTGGGGAAAAAGGGGCCCTCCTACACTGCTGGTGAGAATGCCGACTGGTTAAGTCCTTTTGGAAAACAATATGGTCGCTTCTCAAAAAATTAGAGGTTGAGCTCCCATTTGACCCAGCAATACCACTTCTGGAAATATACCCCGGGGAGGCAAAAAAGTATAGTCGAAATGACATCTGCACCTGCATGGTCATCACAGCATTGTTTACAACAGCCAGGATTTGGAAAAAAACAGAGTGCCCAAGAACAGATGACTGGTTAAAGGAACTTTGATACATCTACATAATGGAATACTATGCAGCTGCCATAAAAGATGAGATCATGAAATTTGCATATAAGTGGATCAGCTTGGAAAGTATCATGCTAAGTGAAATGAGTCAGAGACAGTCATAGGAGATTTGCACTCATTTGCGGAATATAAAACAACAGAATGAGAAACTAACACCCAGAGAATAGTAGAAATAAGTACCAGGAGGTTTGCTCCATGGCTTGTAAGCCAGCATTCCATGCTGGAAAAAAGGCAGCTCAGATAGAGAAAGGAACACCAACTAAAGTGTGGTTGGAGGACCGTCTAGAGATGGGAGAGGTATGCTGAAAGCAGACTCTAGATTGAACACGATGGCCACCCAATCCCTCCATTGCAAACCACAACACCCAAAAGGGGAGAGAGAACAAAAGGGAATGCCCTGCCACAGATGTGGGGTGAGGTGGGGGGAAGGGGGGTGGGAGAAAAGCTGGGGTCATCAGTGGAGGAGAGTGGGCACTGGTGGAGGGAAAGGTGCTTGAGCATTGTATGACTGAAACACAAGCACAAAAATATGTAAATCTGTAACTGTACCTGCATGGTGATTCATTAATAAATTTTTTTTAATTATTTTTGTTGAGGAAGTTTATGACAAGTTATAAAGTAAATTACTTTGTAAGTTCCAATTTAACCTGATATGCAACATATATTTTTCAATAGATGAGCACTGTCATCCCATTGTTCATTGATTTGCTTGAGTGGGCACCAGTAATGTCTCCATTGTGAGACTTGTTGTAACTCTGTAACTGTTTTTTTTTTCTGACATATTGAATATGCCATGGGTAGCTTGCCAGGCTCTACTGTGCATCAGGATACTCTCAGTAGCTTGCTGGGCTCTCCGAGAGGGACAGAGGAATCGAACCGGATTGGGTTGGCCACGTGCAAGGTAAATGCCCTACCAAGAATTTTTAGGAAGTTTAAGCACTCACCTTGAGTTATTTTACAAACTTCTCCATTCCTCAGTGAAATCTATTATATTAAGTATTGATAATAGGTATATCTAATAATCATAGTAAAAATTGGTTGCTATCCTAAGTATTCATATAATGTCAGCTCTTTTAACACCCAAATTGCTTCTTAAAGAGAATATCATTATTGTAGTTAAAGAAATGTAGACTTCAGGTTTACTAGCTTTTCCTTGGCTATGTAGATGGTATTAGTGAACCAAAGAGAACCCAGGGTGTTCTATGCTTCGAGCCCAGGACCCTCACCTATGGAAGCCTTCTTGACTTAGCTGAGATTCATGAGACTGATCCTGTCCTCTCTTCAGTGTGTGTAAGCCTGCTCACTAATCCGAGTAAAGCCCCAGGTAGTAATTATATGTACACTCAGTTATGTGTTCTGGTTCTTTCAGAGGGTTATCTCTATGGAAGCTGTCCTCAGCATTCTAGAAACTCCCATCTGAGGTGATAAATCAAATAACATACTTAAAGCACTAAGACTTTAATATACTTATACAACATACTTAAAGCACTCAGACACACTGAGTATGTGTGTCTGGGGGTACTAACCGTATTTTCCCACAACCCTGGACTACTAGACTGAGAAGAAACATTTTTATATTTAACAGTTTGGATAGAAAATTGCTTTTCTTTTATTCACTTATGTGTCAGCAGAAACTCTGGAACTTAGTAACTTTGCTTTCTAGAAAAAACTGCCAATAGCAAAAAATGTAGTATAATGAAGTTTTAACATAAAACTTGGTTAGTATTTGACCTTTTCTGTAAGAATATTACTAAATGACATAATCTCTTGAGGATTTTTTATATTGAAATGATACACTTCAGATAGCAATTACAGTTGTTGATGGTTTTTCAGCTTTGGGAGTTGCAAGAAAGGGCAGGTTGGGAGTTGAAAGCCTTGAGAGTTTGTGGTGGTTTGATAGGTTGACTAGAATTAATTGAATAAGATCTTTAATACACTGTTTATTTATTGAAATTAGACTCTGGATAAATTTATTAGTCTCAGACGCATAATAGATAAATTTCACTTTATATTTTCTTGATAGTCATAATGTAGATTGTTAGTGATAGAAGACTTTTGTTGTTTTGTGTTAGTCTGGATGCCATTTGTAATATTTCTCTTAGGGGTTAAGTAGGCAAATAAGCCATTCCTCAAAAGGAAAATCAGATTCTAGATTCATGACCCCACTTTTTCTAAGCATACTCTTTTATTTTCCCTCTAGACAGAACATAATTGTGAACTTTGTGTTTTGCATAGTGAAACTTAGCTACCATTTCATAGTTAAAGTTGGGGTGTGGGGAATTTTGGGATTTTTAAAATTCTTTTCATTTTATAAAGTACTTCACAATATTTGATTATATTTAATGTTCATACACCAATCCCACGACCATTGCACCTTCCCACTACTATATTTTGAGTGTTTCCATTCTGAACCCCAATCCCTGCCCCAAAGCAAAACTGAAATAATAAAATACTTTCCTCTGAGATTGTTTGCTTTCTGCTGTTAACCCTATCAAATGTGGTGATCTTGGAGTATGGGTCGGGTGTGTGGTTTGAAGTATTGTGCAACTGCAAATGCAGCCACATGGTCCAGGAAAAGGTTCACTCATGGGTGAGGCTAGGCCTAAGTATGTGGACAGTGGCCATGAGCAGGGCAGTGGTTGGGTTCTGCAGATTTTGGGCTGCTGGGACTGGGTCCCTTGGGGTGGGGAGGGGTCTCATCTGTCCCCCTCTGGGGTGCCCCATGTGAAACAGCTTGGGACAGGGTGCGGCAGCATGGTTATGGCGAACATCATGTTGCTGTGGGTAATTTTCTAACTCCTGACATGGGGCCGTAGCACTGATACAAAAGCACTGAGCCACCATAATAGGAACACAAATGAAAGCAAAGGCAATGAGGATCATCTGGGGAAGTTGGAATGCACAGTCACAATGATCTCTCTCTCTCTCTCTCTCTCTCTCTCTCTCTCTCTCTCTCCTCAAAGGAGGATAGAAAATTTAAACCCAGAAAATACAGATTATATTTATATTTATATTTAATTATTCTATGGAATGGCTCTATGTGATTTCAAGGAGAAAGTTTACTTAATCGAGATGGGTAAAGCATAAGTTAGCTTCTGATCTAGGAGAGAGAAGTGAAGAGATTATAGCACACCTATGAGAACAAAACCAGATAAAAAGTCTTTTTTAATGGGCATATGGCAGCAGGCTTATCAAGTGGAGATAATAATTAAATCAAATGAAATATCCATAATTGTTGAAGCAATGTTGACTTCAAATTAATGAAGAGTATGAAGAATCAAAGTGAGTTTTAATAAGTTGACGTTCAGCTTTCAACAAATTGAACAATAGAGTGCCAATTTACCCAGTAGAATAGTCAATAAAGAATAAGAATAGTCAACAAAATGTTCCCCCTTTCTATATACAACTCATGAACATCTAAAGACAGTGACATTTGGTTAGCATGTAAATAGGTCCCTTAACTTCACACTAGTAGTCTTGCCTGTACAGTACTTTGGTCTTTGGGGTGGTGTGTGTGTGTGTGTGTGTGTGTGCACGCACGTGTGTGTGTGTATGTGTGTGTGTGAAGAGAAGAGAGAGAAGAGATCGAGATAGAGGGAGAGAGAGATGAAGTTGGGAAATGGGAGTTTAACAGAAAGAAGTATGAAGGTTTCTGTGTACTTAAATTATGATATCTTAAACCATGTCATCCTTGAAACCATCATTATGCACTATTTTCCTTTTTGTGGCTTAAAATAGAATTTTGTAAAGAAGTTGTGCTGTGTTGGATATTATCACATGGTAATTTATTCTGTTGGAAATTGGGAGCCACTGAACATTTTGGAGCAGTGACATGAAGTAGTTGTCTGTATGTGTGTGTTTTAAATCACTGACTGAAAGGTGACTGTTGTACTGGAATTGAGCAAAACTGCAGAGATGTAAAACATTTAGGACAAGTATTAATAAGAACTGAGCTAAGTCACTGACAGTGAAATGGAGAGGAGTGTAAACCTAAGACATAATTTCGGGTAGAATATGTATGTTTTGCCAGTTGGTTGAACTTGGATAATAGCAGTAAAGCACAGTGTTGAACAAGTCTGAAATGTCTAGTGTGGTGGAATAAATAGAGACTCTTTAAAATTGAAACAAGTGAGGCCATCCATCTTTGCTCTCATCACCAACTTGTTGGTGCATCCTGTTGATCCTTTTGGATGTTTCTTACTGACTTTGCTTCCATCACTCGAATTCAAGCTGCCAGCTCCTGCCAGGATTTCTGCACTATCCCCGTAATGGATGGTGTGCTAGCTGCTGTTTTCTGTTTGCCATTCATTTCCCTTATGACAGCAACAATGATTTCTTAACATGCACTTCACACCAGAGTTTCTTCTTGCTTAGTGTTCTTTCGTGATTTCCCATTGCTCTTTAGATAAAGATCAAAACCTTTAGTGTGGACTACAAAATGTTATGCTTTGAGCCATGCCTGCCTCATCAATCTCATCAAAGCCTGATTTGGGTTCTTGTGGGTTCCTGTGGCCCCAGCTGTTCTGCCCATTTTTCAAAGTGCTGCGCTCTGTTCACACTTGTTTCTTTTGCGCATGAATCCCCATTACTTGACATCATTTAGTCTGTCCCTGTCACAAGACCAACCTCTTCCCCTTAGGTTGCCGACTCTTTGTTCCCACAAAATTAGTTTTACACCATTGACTAGGCTTGTTCTTTTCTAGTTCACCTTTGTAAACATATCTTTGCTTACTAAATTAGTCTCTTTAAGTGCAGGGATTCTTTCTTTTCATTTCCTTTTCTTTATTTTTTATTTATTTATTTTTTTGATGGTGATCATCAGGTATCCTTTCCAAGCTGTGCTCAGAAATTGCTAAAACTCTAATGAGGTACTTAATACATAGTAGTTTAATAGTAAAACTATTCTAAGTCAATGGGTAATAACTTCAATGAACTGATGTGAATTGATCCTAATGCTAATTAGGAGTATTTTGCAAACATTTCCCACCTCTCAGTTAAACAGAGGATATAAAGTTTGGTGGTAGGTCAGACATATCAGAAACATGTCTGCCAGTATTTTCCTTTTATTTTTTTCTTCCAGTAACTGTGTTGATTATCCAGGGTTACATGGTAACTAATAGGCTCTCAAGTGTGTGATATTGTACACCTCTTTTGGTTCATCTCCCAAACACGAATGGGCTCAACCAATTGACTGTTGAACTCTGCTATTTCAATAATGCTTAGCCTCTATTGTGTAGATGTACCAAAGTTTCTTTAACCAGTCATCTGTTATCAGGCACTTGGGTTGTTTCCAGATTTTGGCTGTTGTG
This sequence comes from Sorex araneus, assembly GCF_027595985.1. NCBI lineage: Eukaryota > Metazoa > Chordata > Mammalia > Eulipotyphla > Soricidae > Sorex > Sorex araneus. Next base: position 237,599,360 of record NC_073313.1, read on the forward strand.
AACAGTGCTACAATAACATATAGGTACAGATGTCATTTCTACTGTGCTTTTTTTGCAACATCAGGGATATATTCCCAGAAATGGTATTGTGGGGTCATATGGAAGCTCAATTTCTAGTTGTTGGGTTTTTTTTTTTTTTTGCTTTTCGGGTCACACCCAGTGATGCACAGGGGTTACTCCTGGCTCTACACTCAGGAATTACTCCTCGTGGTGCTGGGGGACCATATGGGATGCTGGGAATCGAACCCGGGTCGGCTGCGTGTAAGGCACACGTCCTACCCGCTGTGCTATCACTCCAGCCCCTCAATTTCTAGTTTTTGAAGCAACACCTATATTTTTTTCCAAGAAGGCTGGACCAGTTGACATTCCCATCAACAGTGAAAGACTGTCCCTTTTCCCCCACATCCACTCCAGCACTGGTTGTTTTGTTCTTTTGAATGTGTGACAGTCTCTGTGGTGTGAGATGATATCTCATTGTTGTTTTGATTTGCATCTCCCTGATGATTAGCAATGTGGAACATTTTTTCATGTGCCTTTGGCCAGTTGTATATATTTTTTGAGGAAGCTTCTGTTCATTTCTTATCCCCATTTTTTGATGGGGTTGGAGGTTTTTTCTTATACAATTCTACCAGTGTCTGGATATTAATCCCTTATCAGATCGGTATTGGGTAAATATTCTTTCCCATTTTGTGGGTTCTCTCTATATTTTGGTCACTGTTTCTTTTGAAGTGCAGAAGCTTCTTAGTTTGATGTAGTTCCATTTGTTTATGTTTGTTTCCACTTGCTTGGGCTGTGGTGTTTCATCCTTAAAGATGCTTTTGCTTCAATGTCATGGATGGTTCTACCTACCTTTTCCTCTACGTACCTTATGGATTCTTGTCTGATATTGAGGTCTTTAATCCACTGTGATCTGACTTTTGTGCCTGGAACTAAACAAAAGTCAGAGTTCTTTTTTTTTTCAGTTTTCCAGCACTACTTGTTGAAGAGGCTTTCCTTGTTCCACTTCAAATTTCTTGCTCCGTTGTCAAAGATTAAGTGGTCATATATTTGAGAGTCTGTGGCATAATATTCAACTCTGTTCCATTGGTCTGAGGTTCTGTTTTTTGTCCAATACCATGGTACATTTACATAATGGAATACTATGCAGCTGTTAGGAGAGATGAAGTCATGAAATTTGCTTGTGAGTGGATAGACATGGAGAGTATCATGCTATGTGAAATGATTCAGAAAGAGACGACAGATACAGAAGGACTGCACTCATTTTTGGAGTATAAAATAACATAACACGATACCGACACCTAAAGACAGTAGTTATAAGGTTCAGGAAGATTGTTCCATAGTTGGAAGCCTGCCTCATGAGTGGGCAGGGAGAGGATAGCTGGAATAGAGAAGGGACCACAAAGAAAATGATGGTTGGAGGAATTGGTCGGGATGGGAGATGTGTGTCGAAAGTAGATAAAAGGATCAAACACGGTAAGCTCTCAGTATCTGCATTGCAAACCATAATGCTCAAAAGTTGAGAGAGAGCATGAGAAATATTGTCTGCCATGGAGGCAGTAGGAGGGTGGGAAAAGTGGGGTATACCAGGAATATTGGTGTTGGGGAATGTGTACTGGTGGAGGGATTGGTGTTTGATCATTGTGTGATTGTAACTCAAACATGAAAGCTTGTAACTATATTTAACAGTGAATCAATGATTTTTTTAAAAAGAATGCTTAGCCTCTAAACAATATAAAGCATATCATGCAAATAACTTAACTAGCTAGCTCTTTGAAAGAACTATATGCTGTATATTTCACTGAATAGTAGAGTGGTAAATTTTGAGTGAGGCAAGTTGAGCTGTTTTGCACAAGCTCCATTGTGATTGTAGGGCTGAATTTGGCAAGCAGAGAATTTCTAATTTCTTCTGCTGTGTGACTCCCAAGGAGACATTTATATTAGTAATACTGAATTTGCAAACCTGCATTTTAAAATTTAGCTCTATTTGTATTCTGTGTCTCTCTAGGAGGTGTTCAGTACATTATGAAATTCTGTGCTTTTACCTCCTGCTAAGGATTTGAGTTCTTAGCCTAATTAATCATTAAGTGTTGTCAGTCTATCATGATGTGGTTAATTATCAGAAAGAGTGTATGTGTTTCAGATAGTCATGACCCTTCCTGGGTAACTATAGAAACCTTAGCCATGCTAGTTATTATCTCAAATTATGGAATTTGGTCTTTAAAGCATTTTTGTCTTTGATAGTTATGGATAAATAATTGTTTTACCATTTGGAAAAGAAAACATGCATGAAAATAAGATATAAAGAATTTTATAGGTGCTATTAATCTAATCTAAATAACAATAATATTACTGTATTCTATAGAGTACCTATAACTGACTTAAAAAGATTTTTGGCCCAGTTTTGTATATTTGATATAGAGGTTTCTCACAACCCTCCTACCCCCTGCGCCAAAAATGTTTGGCACAAGCCTAATGCTATGAAATGTACAGTAACTCCTGACTTGTATTTCATACAGTGATTTCACTTTGTATAGGAGATGCATATTTGCTCGGACAAAAGCTGAATTTGTTACCCAGACAGATAGAGGTAGGTATAGCTGTATATATGTATATTTACATACATTAAAGTCATTGCCAAAATGAATTTTTAAATTCTTTGTCAATGCTTTTCAAAGGTAAAAGCTGGAAAAATTAATTCCGAGATATCTCATCTGATTCATAAAGGAAAGTAAAAGATATACATTCCACTTTTTGTTGATCTCAGCAAGGTTTATAGTGTGGAGGTTGAACATTCATATGGAAAGTGGAAATCTGCCCAACTCATTTTGCCCTTCATCTATCACATCATTCAGAGAACAGGTAATAAATATCCCATTTGAAGGAGGCAGAGCTCAGAGTGTGTTTTCATATCTCATTGGTAGAGTGGAGTTTAGAGATTTGTAATGGTAATTACTTGTTTTCATATTATAACACTTGAACAACTTATTTATGGTTTATGAGCCACTTAGTTTTTCCTTATGTGTGTACATGTTTGCTTTTAAGGAGGAAGTAGTGAACAGAATTTTAATCCATTTTTTAAATCAGTGCTAGATTCTTGGGAATTTATTAAAGAATATTAATGACTTTTATTTAAAATGTCAGGAAATAAAAGCTGAATAACTCAAGATCTTTATTTGAACAATGTACTTGAGTCGACTTGTTTTATGTATTTATTTATGTGCACTGCAGCACCATTGTCCCTTTGTTCATCAATTTGTTCAAGTGGGCACTAGCAACGTCTCCATTGTGAGATATTTTGTTACTGTTTTTGGCATATCAGATATGCCACGGGTAGTTTGCCAGACTTTGCTGTCCAGGTGGGATACTCTTGGTAGCTTGCCGGGCTCTCTGAGAGGGACAGAGGAATCGAGCCCGGATTGGCCACGTGTAAGGCAAACACCCTATAAGCTAAATTATTTAAAGGTAGTTGATCTTCACAATTATTTGTATCAGAGAATAAAGCTTAAAAAATCAATTTTTAATTTTCAAATAAATATACATAAAGATTTCTACAGGAAAAATCAGTTGAATTCTTCCAGTTTAGTCAATGTACAACCATACAGCAGTTGCATCCCAATGTTGAGTTCCACTATAAGATAAAGTATAATTTACTTTTTTGAGACATGTAAGCCACTACAGATATTTTTGTTTTGTTTTGTTTTATTGGTCAATCCAAGTTGTGCTTAGTGCTGAATCCTGACTCTGACCTCAGAGGTCACTTTTGGTAGGGTGTGGGGGATCATGTCGGCTACTGGTTATCCAACTTATGTCAGGCATATGAAAGGCAAATACCCTACCCACTGTTCTATCTCTCTGGTCCCACTATAGATAGTAGTGATTTATTAGCATGAAATGGGCTTGCTTATTTTAAAGGACTTGCTTGTTCTAATCTTCTGACAAGTACTTTATTAAATTTATGCTATATTCAGTTACCTTGCATCTATCATTTGCTCTTCTTAAAAGTTAATGCATATTTTGGTATGATACTGCTTTGTTGAATTAATGTGCAATATAAGCTGTTTTGGTTATTGTTCCTATGACATTTTGAATCATTTCATTTTGTAGCTCTTACTATATGCTAATAACTTTTCAGTTTTGATTATCAGGCACTTTCAATATCTGTCCATTTTCTTCCTCTGCAGGTTCCCAGACTAAGTGTTGATAAAATTTTGCTTGATGAGAAACAATGAAAATTAAATCTCTTACTTAAAACAACGGAAGTCACAAATTTTGTGAGCTGAGAGTCTGTTAGATTCTGACATTGAGAGTGTAATATCACTGGTTTCGTTATGCCAGAATGTTGATCAGCCTAATTATCTAAGAATCTTCTGGTTCTCTGGCATGCCACAGCTGTGACTTTCCCTTTGTTTCTGCAATGACTGTCTTCCTCACTGCATATGCATGAGATAATTTTTTTATATTAGTAAATCACTTTTGAGTTCTTTCCTTCTTAAAATGATAGTTTGCTAAGTATATATTGACAGTACTAGTTATCTAACTGCTTGAGTAAATCCAGACCAGTCATCAATTTGTACAATATTTTAAATCAGTGACACTAAAGGGAAATTCAGTTCAACTAAATCAGTTTCTAGCAATTCTGAAGAAAAATGCAGAATTTCTTTACTAAATTTCCAATTACTCAAGGGAACAAGAAAATACTACAATTTTATTACCCTCCTGATTTTAATGCTACTGGTAGCTGATAATATTATTATCACCATGAATCATCATGAGATATATAACTACAAAGTTGGTAATGACTATCAGTCGTGCAATCTTCAAACACTTTATCAGTGCTCACTTCCTACCACCAATGTCTCCAGTTTCCCTTCCCACCCAGACCTTAGCCTGCCTCTATAGCAGACATATTTCTCTCTCTCTCTTCCTCTCTCTCTCTCTGTATGTGTGTGAGTGTTTCTGTCTGTCTGTGTGTCTCTCATTTTACTTTAAGTCATTGTGGTTCGCAATACTGTTAATGAAAGGGTATCGTGCATATCACTTTACCTCATTTCAGCACTCATTTTTTGTGCAGAGTGATCATTCCCAACTATAATCATCATAGTGTTCCATTGTTTTGGCTGACCACACTTTCTTTATTTACTCATCTATTCTCAGGCACTTGGGTTAGTTGCAGAATCTGGCTATTGTGCACAGTGCTGCAATGAATATAGGAGTGCAGAGGGCTTTTCTGCATTGTAATTTTGGGCCCAGTAAGGTATATTTCCAGAAGTGGTATTGCTGGGTAATATGAAAGCCCAGTTTCTAATTTTTGAGGAGTGTCTGTATTGCTTTCTAGAGAGGCTGGATTAATCAGCATCCTCACCAGAAGTGAATTAGAGTCCATTTCTCTCTGCATAAACACCAAAAATGGGTGTTCTTTTTGATTAGTGCTGGTCTCTGTGACATATGATACTATCTCATTGTGTTATGATTTGCATATCCCTGAAAATTAATGATGTAGAGTACTGTGTATTTATATGTATACATATGTATATACATATAAATACATACACACACATAACTAACCTCCTCTCTACCATTTCTTCAGTCACTTAAAATATTCTCTTGCTGAGCTTTAGTCTAGTTGATTTATGAAGAGATGAAAAAGAGGTGTTGAAATATTCAACTACTATTGTATTGCTGTGATGCCTTTCTCAGAGTTACTATCAGTTGTTCTAACTATTTTGCTAGTCTCTCATTTAAGTGCATATACGATTATGATTGTGAGTTCTTCCTGATGTACAGATACCATAATCATTAAGAAATTTCCCTTGCTGATGTAGTCATGAAATTTGCGTATAAGTGGATCTACATGGAGAGCATCATGTTAAGTGAAATGAATCAGAAAGAGTGGGAAAGACATAGAAAGATTGCACTCATTTGTGGAATATAAAGAAACAGAATGGGAGACTTACACCCAAGAGTAGTAGAGGTGAATACCAGGAGGATAGCTCCATGGCTTGGAAGCCAGTCTCACATGCAGGGGGAATAGGCAGCTCAGGTAGAGAAGGAAACACCAATTATGGGGCTCTTGGAGGGCCCGCTCGGGATGGGAGATACATGCTGAACGAGGACTACAGACCGAATGATAGTAATTCAATACCTCAACTGCAAACCACAACATCCATAAGGAGAGACAGCAAAAAGGGAATGCCCTGCCACAGAGGGGGGGATGGGGTAGGAGTGGTGGGCGGGATCATTGGTGGTGGAGAATGGGCACTGGTGAAGGGATGGGTACTCGATCATTGTATGACTGAAATGGAAGATGAAAGTTTGTTAATCTGTAATTGTACCCCACAGTGATTCATAAAAAAAAATTAAAAGAAAGAAATGATGTTTGTTGTCTCATAATATTTTTCAGCCTAAAGTCTACATCATCTGATACTTGTGCAGGTGGCCACACTGGCTGTTTTGAGGGAATTGTTTGCTTGAATAATTGTCTTTCAACTTTTCACTTTGAATCTGCATTTGCTCTGACTGTTCAAATGTGGTTTTGCAGGCAGCAGAGTGTTGGGTTCAGTTTTCTGATTAACTACCATGACTGTCTTTGGGCCTGGTAGTTTTCCTTTGATAAGTCTGCTGTAAATTTTAAGGACCCTCCCTTGTATGTAATTTATAAGATTTGACTGTTTCTTTATTATGTTTGTCTTACTGCCTTCCTGGGACCCCAATGGTTCTAATATAGTTCCTGTTCAGTTCATCTCAGAATTCTTTTGTTATTTGTTGATTTATTTTGAGATTTAAAAAAAAATTGTGAATCACTTTGAGGTACAGTTACAGACTTACAAACTTTTGTGCTCACATTTCAGTCATATAATGATCAAGTATCCTTCCCTCCACCAGTGCCCATTCTCCACCACTGATGTTCCCAGTGTCCGTCCCATTCCCCCAGTACTTCCCCCCCCCACCTCTGTGGAAGGCAGAGTCCCTTTTAATCTTTCTCTCCTTTAGGGTGTTGTGGTCTGCAATGCAAGTATTGAATGGCCTTCATGTTCGGTCTATAGTCTACTTTCGGCACGTATCTCCCATCCCAAGCGGGCCCTCCAAAGACCCATTACTTGGTGTCCCCTTCTCTATCTGAGCTACCTTTCTCCCCAGCATGTGAAGCCAGCTTCCAAGCCATGGAGCAAACCTCCTGGTACTTATCTCTACTATTCTTGAGTGTTAGTCTCCCATCCTGTTACTTTATATTCCACAGATGAGTGCAGTCATTCTGTCTGTCCCTCTCTTTCTGGTTCATTTCACTTAACGTGATTTTTCCATGTTGATCCACTTACATGAAAACTTCATGACTTCACCTTTTCTAACAACTGCATAGTATTCCGTGGTGTAGATGTACCAAAGTTCCTTTAACCAGTCATCTTTTCTTGGGTACTCGGCCTTTTTCCAGATTCTGGCTATTGTAAGCAGTGCAGCAATGAACATTCAAGTGTGCATGCCATTTCTACTATACTTTGTTGCATCTTTGGGATATATTTCCAGAAGTGGTATTGCTGGGACAAATGGGAGCTCAATTTCTAATTTTTTGAGAAGCGTCCATACTGTTTTCCAAAAGGGCTGAACCAGTCCGCATCCCCACCGGCAGTGAAGGAGAGTCCCTTTCTCCCCATATCTTCTGCTTTTATCTGGAGGTTTTCTACACCTTATCTTGGGGCTTACTGGTTCTGTCCTTAGGAACTGTTAGGCTGTGTGTTTTTCATTTCTCCTACCACGTTTTTCAGATCTCTCATTTTTGTTTGTAGTTTCCTCATTTCTGCTCTCATATTTATGTGTGTGTGTGTGTGTGTGTGTGTGTGTGTCTTTGTGTTCTCTTTTTGGTGGTTTTATTTAATTGCTTCTTTAAGTTCCTTATGTTTCCTTTCTAACTTCCTCATCAGAGAACTTAAATGACTTTTTCTTATTGGTTGAGACTTCTGAGCTAGCATCTTCACTCACTAAGCCTGGTGAGATTTTGTGTTACTTTGCCATTGTGACCTTGGCTGTCTGGAGTTGTTTCTTGGGTGCTCTTATGTCTTTAGGTGCCTAACTTATGATGTCTTTGTATGTTTCATGAGTAATGGAGACATGAAGAAATATAAGGCTATGGGGCTTAGAGGGGTGGGATTGTAGGGGGGTGAGGGGTGTGCAATCCTGACCTGGGGTCAGAATAGTGATTGTGAGTAAAAAGTGCTCCCCTTATGCCCCATTATCCCTTAGATTCCTGGGATTGCAGCTGGACCAATGATAATAATTTGATCCACATTAAATTCTGGTTAGTTAAATCTTATGTGAATTGTGATTTTATTTCCACTTTCAAAAGAATGTTTGTCACCTGAAAGATCTGTTTCATCTACCTTGCTTGATATGCCTCAAACTTTTATGCCATCAAATTTACTTGCCATGCTAAACTCTTCAGGTAATGAAAGAATTTTACTACTTGGCAACTGGATTTGTTTCAAAGTGGTTTTCTCTCTGAGGAGTTGGGGGAAAGTTAACTAGTAAAGATAGGCAGCTGAGTCTAGTCCTGGATTGTAACTTTACAGAATGGCAGTACCCACTGGAGTGGATAATTTCTACTGGAGTCATGTTTAGAATGTCTTGTCAGTGTGGCTTGTTCAGTGTGGTATTTAGTGAGGCCTTGTTTCCTAGAGAAGATCACCTATCTGTCACTTCCCTTAATCTCCACTCTGTGCAAATAAACAAACAAAATAAGCAAACAAACAAACAAAAGAGACCCATTTCTGACATCACTCTTTAGAAGGATATTGGATCTTATAGGTCAGAACTTCAAATTGCATGGTCTTATTTAACCTTCATTAATCCATCTCAAAGTTTTTTTTTTTCTCCAAATAAAATCATATTGGGAATTTGAGTTTCACCGTCTGAATTTGGGGGAACAAGAAAATTCAGTCCACAACACGTAATACAAATTCATATGAACACGTGTTATGTGCCAGAAACTCACTTACAGTTAACTCATTTACAGATAATCTAAGATTCCAAGAAAGTCAGTGTCTCACCCAAGGTCAGAGATAATAAGGGGCTCAGTTAAGATTCACCTTCAGGCAGGCTGACTTACAAAACTTAGCTTTACTAGATTTATTTGGAATTGAATTCTACATGATAGTTTGTTTGGCTTTTTGTGAATATAAGATTAGAGTTTAGTGTTTTTTTTTTATTTCTATGTACAGAAATTTCTACTTGCTTTAATAGCTGAGAACAGATTCTAGAGCCATAGTTTAAAAACACAGTGTTGTTTTCCTATTTGTTTATTTTTAATGGATAATAGGAATCAACTAGTTGAATATTGAGATTCAACAATATTGGACTATTATAATTATAAAAGAAAAATATGATAGTGTAGTCATGAAATTGGTAAACAACAAATAGTACATTAAAGACAAAAAAGTAGATAATGAGAGAGCTCAGCAAAGACTTCATTTTCTGATGTGTCATTGGGAAGACTTACCTTATGGAAGGTACTTTAGCATATATTTTTATTGCCTGATAACTAGTGACAGCATAATTTTATTCACAGGATTTATATACTCAGACAAACTTGTCAGTTTGTCAAGTCTTTACAATGTGAATATTCTCTTAACTTTTTCCCTCTCTAAATTACTTTGAATTTGTCAGGAAAAGATGCATGATTATATGTTTTTCTCTCTATGTGTTCATATACAGAGAGAGAGAGAGAGAGAGAGAGAGAATTGGCTTTAGAAGGCCTGTAAAGTCTAAACATCTTTGCAATTAAAATAGAAGAGAACCTGTGCATTCCTTTCAGGTAAATAATAACCAAAGTAGCTATAATACAGAATTCCTTCCCTGTTGCTCACCCCACTGTGGTTATCTATCTGGATGCTACTTCTCTGCCCTCATACTTCTTGCCTATTTTTTCACAACCTTAGATTCCTATTGTCTGTACAGGCGGCCACCACTCCTCAGAATTACTTTCCCAGGTTTCCCTTTACTCAATCCTGTCTCTACCCTGCTGCTGTTCAGTTACCGAGGGAATGGTTGAAGCAATAATCAAGAGAATAGTAAGAGCAAAGAAAATCCGAGAAAAGAGTGAAGGTCGTTACAGATCCTTCTTAATCTCTCTATTCTAGATCTTTCATCAGTGAGAAAGCAGTAAATACTTCCCAGGCATTCCTTAGAAAAAAAGAAATGTAATTTTGCAAGGCTTTCACATTTCCTGTGCCAGGATTCCACCTTAATTCTGGGCTCACAGCCCTATGGAGCGAGATAGCTTACAAAAATTTATACAGTGTATAAAATGCCAGAGATGGAGGGACTTGTTCTTCTTTGGGGCATTGGAAAGGATCATGAAGATAATTTGTTTTTGTTGTACTCTTTCGGAAGAATAATTGCAATAATTGCTCGGTTCAGTGGTTGTGAGATACATTGGTGGGACAACCTAGAACCATAGTACCCAGGATCACATTGCTTCTGGGCAAAATCATTCCTATTTTATTCAACTAATTTGTAATTTTATCTTTAGTATACAGCCCAGTTTTAAGCTGATATTATACTACTTTTTTGTAACTTCTATTATCCAGGTTTTATTGGTAATGTTGATATCCCTTTCTTTCTTTTTTTTTTCCTTTTTTTTCTTTTTGTGCCATACACATGACTCCTGGCTTTGAACTCAGAAATTTCTCTTGGAGATTTTCAGGGAACCATATGGGATGTTGGGAATTTAATCTGGGTTGGCTGCTTGCAAGATAAATGCCTTACTCACTGTACTATATCTTCAGCTTCACAATGTTGAGCTCTGTGGTCAAGTTCACTTTGATATCTTTTAGGCAGGTGAAGATAACCTGTTCCATTGGTATTCTCTCTCTCTCTCTCTCTCTCTCTCTCTTTCCTGTCTTTGTGTCACAGTCAATTTTTTTTTCCTTTGGCATTACTGCTGGCAGTCGTAAGGGAATCTTATGAAGGGCTAGGGGTCATATTGGGTTTGGTCTTATGCAAAGCAAGCACCTCACCCTTACATATATCTCGCTGGCCCTCCATTGGCATTCTTGATCAGTGTTCACTTTGACTACCAACAGTCATTTGTAGATATGGGATAAGCACTCAGTCTGAGACCATTAATATTATCTAAACAATAGAGCCCCACTGGAACATCATTTTTATCACCTCGATGTGAGAAATTAATCAGCTAAGCATAGAGTTATAAAACCTTGAAAAATCAATAATGATAGGTAGTGCAAGAAAGCAAATCACACAGCAAAATAAAAAAATAAAACTATTTTATTAATAAAATAATTATTTTTAAATTTTCTTTTGTTGTAATAAAAGAAAAAACTTAACCCTGATAGTATGATGATTGTTTACCTAATGTTCATATCTTATGCAATATCTAAAAGCTTAATCAGGTTTTATTAGTAAGCTGTCTCATTATTACCTCTTTCTAATCTATTCCTTTGCTGAGGAATTATATGGATATTTCTGTTTCCATGTCATCTGGTCCCTCATTAACCATATAACATTCCTTCTCTTTAACTTCTATTATTGAATTTGATCATACTACATTGCCAGCAATTCCATAGTAGAGCCAAGCTGTGTGTGCATGTGTGTGTGTGTGTGTGTGTCTGTGTGTGTGCATGCTTATATGTGTATAGTTTTTGAACCATACCTAGTAGTGCTCAAGGCTACTTTGACTGTACTTTCAGGGATTTAACCCTGATTTAACATGTGGTGTTGAGGAAGAACCTGAGACTCCTGCATACAGAGCCTGTCCTCAGTCAGCTGGGCTCGCTCCTGGTACAAGCTACTTCCTTGACTCCTCTTTGTTATACCACTTTGTCTATGCCAATCTTGGCACCCCCTTCTGTTTTTGATTCAGCTTAGCTTAGAATTGGATATTTTTAGTCATTCTTCATTGACATGTGACTTCAGGGCTACATAGAGCTCCTATCTACTTAAATATTCAAAAGCATCCTTACTATGGAATTATACATGTATTAGTCCCCTATGTAGATCATTTGACCTTTACTGTGTTTTCTTTCATTCAGGCACTTTCGGCTATTGCCCAGCACGCAAGAGGAACATTTTCTATGTATATGTATATGTATATGTATATGTATATGTATATGTATATGTCAGTAAGTTTTGTTGTATTTATTTTCATATATATACATATATATCAGTATTTCGCTGGGCACCTTAGGAAATTATAAACTATATATATGTATAACTTTATATGTATATGTGTATATTGGTGCCAGAGTGATAGTACTTGTAAGGTGCTTGCTTTGCATGCAACTGACCCAGGTTAGATCCCCGGCACCCCTTATTGTTCCTGAGACCCAATGAGTAATCCAGAAGCACAGAGCCAAGAATAAGTTCTGAGCACCACCAGGTGTAACCCCCCCAAACAATATCTATATAAATATGTATAGTATCTATATATCTATAACACATTAATAGATATCACTTATTTTTATTTCTTATCTCTCCTGTTGGCTTGACTTAACTGATAATCACAGTCTTCATTGGGTATTATCAATATATCACAATATATAGAGGTATAGAACTAATAAATTGCTATTTTCTTTAAGTATGATAACATTATAGAAACTCTATGTGGGGCAGGTTATTCAAATGATATGGTGTATGTTGAAAAGCATAGCCTGGTTCTAAAATCTTACATTTAGGAATTTTTTTTTAACTTTTTATTAAATCACCATGTGGCAAGTTACAAAGTTCTCAGGTTTATGCCTCAGTTATACAATATTCAAACACCCATTCCTTCACCAGTGCCCATATTTCACCACCAAAAATCCCAGTATACCCCCTGCCCCCACCCCCTAACCCCTACTGTATAACTAATGAATTTCACTTCATTTTTTCTTTACCTTGATTACATTCCATAATTCAACACAAAACTCACTATAGTTGTTGGAGTTTCCACCCAAGAGAGACAGACCTACTACCAAGGAAGCATTTGATAATTAGTTTTCCATTGCTGGAAATGAAGAGATATGTAGCCCCACTGCTACAAGTACATAACTCTCTCTCTTTTTTTTTTCTTTTTCCTTTTCCCTTTTTTTCTTTTTTCCCCCCCTCATCCCCCTTCCCGCGCCTCATAGTATGGTGTACGCCACACTGCGTCGGCCAGAGTGGGGCTTTTGCTTAGTTCACAGTCCAGAGAGGTGGCTGCTACATTAATAACCTCAATATTTCAACAAAAACTTACTGTTATTATTTGGAGTTTCCCCCCAAGTCAGACCTGTTCAAAAGGAACCATTTCACATTGCTGACAATTGCTGACAATTATTAATATTAAGTCGCGCGGACGCTGCTGCGTCTGCATGGTTTTGGATTTCTGTATAAAGTCCAGGGAAAATTCTGCCAGAAATTACATAGCCCAGCTCACAGTCCCAGTGCATTGCTGTAAGAAGTCTCTGGAATCAAAGTCTTTAGGTGCAGAGGGACCACTTCACGCTCAGCGGCTCCGGATTTATCTGGGCCGAGGGCGTGCCGGTTACACCCCCTTCCCATGAGTTCCTGGGAGCCCCAAAAGTAAAAACCAAATACCTCTGGGTTTGGAGTCATAGAAGATGGCGCCTGCCACGTGGGTGCCACCAACTTGCCGTTTTCTGTGCAGGAAGACAGGGTGGGGAGGAAAAAAAATCCACCCCCTGGCAGCACAGAGTTGTACCCCAGTTTGAAGTCCCAGTGCATTGCTATTAGATGCAGCGCTGGATGCCTGAATGTGTTACATCTCTGGAATCAAAGTCTTTAGGCGCAGAGGGTCCACATTTAGGAAATTTTTATGTTGATTTAACTTACTACTTCTTTAATTTCTTTATTTTAGATTGTGTAAAATGAGTCCTAGTCAGAGAATGTCGTTCTGGTGCAATGATGCTCGTGTTTGCTTTTTTTTTTTTTTTTTTGGCTTGTTTGTTTTTGGTCCTTCCTGTGAATTACTGGAGCCCAAAGCTCCAGTGACCTGCTTGCACTATAGACTACACATAGGAGTCTGAATTTACGGTCATCTCCTTAGATGGCAATGAGCTAAACATGTGAAAAATTACTGCATCCCTGGGTACCAATGGAGGTCACTAGAACTTAGTATAGTCAATAGCTTTTTCTTCTATTTATTTTCCCTTGTCAGTGTTGCTCTGGGCTTCTTAGGAGTTTATAAAGAGTAGGTTGTTGTTTGTAACTTTAAAAAGTCATCCGCATTGACTTTTGAAAGGAGAAAATGATGAAAATATTACATCTAAAGCAAGTTATTTCAGGTAGTAGATGACAGTCCTACCAATGAAATGCAAAACTATATTCATCATAATGTAGATGCTCTGAGCATCAAATGCTGAGAAAACTATAAGTATTTTGCTTTCATATCAATGTAACAGAAACAAAGTTATCAATTAGATTAAACATTTATTTTTCCTTTCATGCTTTCTGTAATGCTTGTGACTTGGAAAATTGTTTAGTTCTCTGTATACATGTGACATCAGTGCTGTATCTCTTTCGATTATATATCAACTAAATATATGGATCTTTCTTGTTTGTTTGTCTGCTTCTGTATCATTTCATCAAACATAAAATAGGAAATTTGCTTCTATGGCCACCTAGGGATTTTTCAAGATATCTTTCAGAATTCTAACTGTGCTATTTTGGAATATTGTTCAACTCTGAGGCTTCCATTAGTCATCCTTAGGCTAAAGGACCTTTTCCTAGAACATATTTTATTTGCTGACTTGTAGCACCCTGGTGGTCACCCATGAAGCTGTGAAGTTTTGGTTCTTATCCTACATTTTCTTCTCTGAGAGTTTGCAACGTTTTGTTTTTTGTTTGGTCTTTTTGTAACCTTTTCTTGAGTTAAAGATAAAATTTGTTTCCTAAATAATATCAGGTACAATTATCCAGAGAAATATAGCTTCTAAAGCAGGATTTAGATTGGAGTTATACTTGCAAAATATATAGTCTCAGGTTCATTACCATGGGAGAGAATATTTCTTCAATACTTTAGTTATAGGAAAGGAGGCAAAATATCCCAGATGGATCTTCAGGTAACTGTCCTAAGTAAAAGAAGGAAGGAACTTAAAGACAATTATCAAGACGTTTTAAAAATACATAGAATGTGAATAATCAAAGCAAATAAGAAATGACAAAGCTAACATTTATACAATGCCTGGCATTTCCCAGAGGGAAGGGGAGAAGTGAGCCAAGGGTTGTCTTTGGTGATAGGATGGGAGGGCATTGGAACTCTGGTGGTGGAGTGGTAGCAGTTGTATTCATGTTAGGTATGTAAAGATAAATGCTTGAAATGCTTCTATTTTAAAAATCAAGCCAATAGAACATATCAAAGTAAGATGTTTTTATTAGTACAAAAGTAGATTTTCTTACACTGAGTTCTTATACTGAGTTCTTGAGAGATTTGCATACAAAACTCAAAGATTAAAAGTTCAAATATATTGTACATTTTAAGTAGCTGGTCCAGGTCCCTCCCCAAATTCCCAAGCCTCTCCTTTACTTGTATAAAATGCACTCATCCTGTCCCTGGAACTGTCCCACCTTGTGTATTTTTCTGGTCCGATCCAACAATGTCTAATCACTCTCACCGTACAATGGCCAGGTTCTGTTCCTGTGTCATTCTCTATCATATGATCACGTTCCTGGTCTGAAATTATGCCCCTGGGTCATTCCTGCACCATGCCGCAATGGTTTCTTGATGTCTTGTTCTGGCTTTCCTTAGTATCCAGCCTCGGCCATGTACACCTGGATGAGATCCCTGTATTCGGTCACTGTTCTCTCACCTATACCTCAGAAATTCATGTCATCAAGTCACAGCTTTCCTAGTTTCTGGCCATGGCTTAGTATCTGTCTTTACCTGGACATCCAAGCCCTTCCTGAATCTGAGTGTTCCTGGGTATCTGAGCTCTGCTAGTATTTTCCTCCTGTCTGGGCCTATAAATAGTATTTTTTAATACCAAGCATGACCATACTTGGGCATCGGTCTGGGTGTGTGAGCTCTATCTAATGACAGAGAGAGAGAGAGAGAGAGAGAGAGAGAGAGAGAGAGAGAGAGAGAGAGAGAGAGAGAGAGAGAGAGAGAAGAGGAGGGGAGGGGAGGGAAGGGAAGGGAAGGGAAGGGAGGGGAGGGGAGAGGAGAGGGGAGGAGAAGAGAGGAGAAGAAAGGGGAGAGAGAGGAGGAAGAGGAGGAGAGAGAGAGCATGGGGCTGGGAGCCTCCTTTTACCCACTGCCATCTCCCACCCCCAACCATCACATTTTCTACTTTGATTGCCTATGTGTTCAATGGGCTATTTGCTCTATGGGTGAGATTTAAAGTGACTCTCTCAGTTCACCTGATATTCTATTCTTCTACTCCCACTGTATCAGTTATAAAAAGACAAAAAGACCCATAAATTATGATGCAGTTAAAGTAACAATAAAATCATTGGCTGTGTTTTTCAAATGCAGATAACATAGCATTTATGAGACTTTTATATTCTATTGTTTACATGGTTTGTATGTACTGTATAATGAGATGATGTAGAACATTTCTTTCATTGATGTGTGTTATGAATGAAAATGCCAACTTTTAGAACTTTAGATGAATTTCTTAAACCTGTATTCATTTATGCAAAAATTATAAAATAACTATAGATTTTGAAAGAGATTTGGTTTGATTTTAAATCTGTAATGAAGCAAGGACTACTGGAGAACTAGAACAGAATTCCCCTAGTCAAACAATTTTTTTTTTCCTGAACCACACCCAGGAGAACTCCTGAGCTCAGTGTTTGGAGCTGCTCTTGCCATACAGTGCTAGGGAATGAAACTGGAATTCTAGCATGCAAAGCTTGCACCCTAGCTCACTGAGCTTTCTCCCTGGCCCTGCCCCTGTTAAAACAAACAGACAAACAAACAAAACCCCCACCACCACCCAGCTTTATTTGCATTTATTTTTTCAGGGAGGGAGGTGGAGGTGAAGGGTTGGGGTCACACCCAGTGGTGTTCAGGACTTTATCATGCTTTCAAGGCAAGTCCCCTCCTCACTGTTCTATTGCTCCAGCCCTCCCCACCTCAGTCAGCAATTTTAATGAAAATTGTATTTAACTTTGGAAGAACCTTTCCAAACTTTTCTACTCTGGAAATTGTTAAGTCTATTATTACTGATAGTGTAATAGCAGTTGCTTTATTTTTTAGGGGTTTTTTTAGGGGGGGCACACCCACCCACAAGTGTTCAGAGTTTAATACTGGGTTTGGACTTAAGTATCTCCCTTGGTGGAGTTCAGACCATCATCTAGGGTGCCAGAGATGAAATCTAGTCAGCAATATGCAAAGTAAGCACCTTATACTATGCTGTATATCAAGCCCCTGCTAATTTTTAATTTGGGGCCACTCCTATAGCCATTCAGGTAACACTTCTAGCAGTTCTCGGTGACTACCCAGACCTCTTGCACACAGAGCATCAGAACATGTGCTCCAACCCCTGAGTCATCTCCCTGGCCAATAGTAATTTTAAGCTGCATTTCAAGATCCCTGTGACCTCCTCCAGCCCTTTTAATGTATTTTCTAACTTGGAAAAGGTTAATTTCCATTGACTATTATTTTTTTAGTAGTCAATTGAAATTAAATAGACTATTTTAAATAGTCTCATTTTATCTCATTTTAAAGAGAGAATGTTGGGGCTAGAGTGATAGCACAGCGGGTAGGGCATTTGCCTTGCACGAGGCCGACCCAGGTTCGATTCCCAGCATCCCATATGGTCCCCTGAGCACTCCCAGGAATAATTCCTGAGTGCAGAGCCAGGAGTAACACCTGTGCATTGCCAGGTGTGACCCAAAAAGCAAAAAATAAATAAATAAATAAATAAATAAAGAGAGAATGTTCATGGAAAACGTAGTGCTGTCAGTTATCTTACTCTACCAGCTCTGTGTCTGAAGTTGATTGTTCTGCAGTGAGCAACAATTTGAGGATGGCTCTACTTTAGCAGCTTTATTAATAGTCCTGATTTTGTCAGGCTGACCAAATCCTTGAACTGTTAAACGTATATAACCTTTGGGAATCATTTTATTTCTATTGAAAGATTCAGAGAAGAGATAAGGAGCTGATGTTTACAGTCTGGTACAAGTGCCCAAATGAAATTTCTAACAGGGAGTTGGCATTATTAACCCTTTTCCAAAACACCATCTAAGAATCTGCCAATTTAGATCTCCTGAAAAGATTTTAGCTCTGATAACCATTCTTTCATGTGGGAAAGAATGAGGTTTTCGTGAAGGCCTGGTTTTCAGTTTGTGCTTTTTATTTCTCACTTTTTCAGGATTTTCAGAATCCTGGGGAGTCGTAAATTGAAAAAAAAATTATGCTTACCTTGTGTGACTTAAGTTTTGACTATACAATAAAACATTTGTCCAAAAGAAAATAGACAGATAAGCACTTCTTTTGAATTAGATAGAACAAGAGGCTTCCTTAAGTCATGAGACCACTTGTTGTGGAATTGTGACGACTTACTGCCACAGATTTCTAATCTCCTGATAAGAATAGAAATGAAAGCAGTTTACTCTAGATTTAAATTCAAGCTATGTGGTCAGTTTCATGATACCATTTTGTATGACTTAGTTTTCTATTCACACCATCTGTACCTGCCTTCTAGAAATCAACTCTTATTTGTACACTCTGAGAATTGCCACTCATTACAATCTTAAATTTTATTCATTATAGTAATAAATAATTCATTTATAATTATCTTGTCACAGTGGTAAGAACATCGCTTACTGAATGAATTTCTGAAATATTCCCCACTTTCATTTGGCTTACATGAAATTTACAGAGATTTGATTATTGCTGTTAAAGACTTTAAAAAGTTGTATGAGAGTTTGGGGTCCAGAGGAATAGCACAGTGGATAGGATCAGGGTTTTACAAACCTTTTCCACTTTTCACTTGAGAAAGTTTTACATTACTCTGGGTTTTAAAACTGTTTACTGAGAATAGATCATTCATTTACTTTCAGGCACATTTTCCACAATGGCCACTTTCCTTTACACTTGACCAGAGCAATAGTGCAGAAGATAAGGGGGCGCTTGCTTGCATACAACCAATCCAGGTTTGGAACCTCACATACAAACTGTGTGTTTCCTCAAATGCTACCAGGAATGACCCTTGAAAGCAGAACCAGTAGAAAGCCCTGAATACAGCTGGTATAGCCTCAAAACTAAACTACATAAATAAAGGTATCACTGTAATACTGTCATCCCATTGCTCATCGATTTGCTCAAGTGGGTGCCAGTAACGTCTCATTGGTCCCTGTAGCATTCAGGGTCAGGGGAATGAGGCCCATTATTGTTACTGTTTTTACATATTGAATACGCCACAGGTAGCTGGACAGGCTCTGCCATGCAAGATTCTGCCAAATAATTTATTTAATCAATCAATAAAAAGAAAAAAAGGAAAACATGGTTTTTGCATGTTACCAGTGACATTAATGGAACCTCAAAGTACCTCTATTGTTATTACCAAGTCTACTTACCAGCTATAGTTGTAAGTTTTAGCTTCTTTCAATCTCTTCTAGTTCCAAAAAATTCTGTAACTTTTTTGCACATAAACATTGGGTTTCTACAAGTCCAATTAGAGTCACAAGTTTCCAGGAAATGAGTTGTAAATAAAGCATTAACATTATATGGCAATTTAATATTCATATATTTAATGGTAATATATAAAATGCATTCTAAGAGACTTATTTTGACTCCTATTATTTAAGAGTAATGATTAAAAAATAGGGACTGGAGCGATAGCACAGTGGCTGTGCGTTCGCCTTTCACGCAGCCGACCCAAGTTCGATTCCTCTGCCCCTCTTGGAGAGCCCGGCAAGATACCGAGAGTATGGAGCCCACAAGGCAGAGCCTGGCAAGCTACCCGTGCGTATTGGATATGCCAAAAACAGTAACAAGAAGTCTCTCAATGAGAGATGTTGCTGGTGCCCACTCGAACAAATCGATGAGCAACAGGATGACAAGTGACAGTGATTAAAAAATGGGAGAACTTTATATTATAAAAGATCAGTGATAAATGAAATATAAAACCCACAATTTATTGTGTATATTTAAAGTACACTTATTTAAAAATATAACTTTCAAATTTATAATCTTAAAATCATGCCTATTTTATAATAGTCCCCAAACATTCAAAATCCATGTATCAGTTATGAAACTGTCTTCTCATATTCAGGAAAAATTGGTTATCTTATACACATCAAATTAAGTGCAGGAGGATTGGTAAGTCATTCCTATGATGATGAAGGCAGAGCAACTCAGGAACAACCTTCTAAAATATGAATGAAGTGTTGGAGCAATAGCATAGCAGCTGACCCTAGCATTCAGTCCCTAGCATTCCAAATGGTCCCTGGGGCACCAACACGAGTAATTCCTGTGTGTAGAGCCAGTAGTAGCCCCTGAGCATTGCTGGATGTGGCCCACACCCCAAAATCAAAATAAAAATGACCAAAGCTGTCAAAAAGAATACCCCATCGTATAGAAGCAAAAATATAAAGCTGGGTCAATCAAGCTTCATACATGTCACAATTATTAAGTCGCTGTTAAAATATGTCCTGTTATTAGAGAACTCTATTGATCAGCTTGAATTAAACAGAAATTGATATTCCATTTTCCTTCCTTATTGCTATTCTTGACAATGAGGAACAATGTAAAAAAAAAAGGTGGCCAAAAGGACTCTGAAAAATCTTGGTTGATACTCCTTATTACCAGCTGTTAGTGAAGAGTTGAAATAATTGGGTGATAAATGAGTCTGTAAAAGACAAAATAAAATGTTATGTTATGTTCAGTAGCCCAAATTAAGAGGGATATAGTCCATAATCAGGTCATTTGTATACAGGATATCTAAGAGAATTAAAATTAGTTGAAACACACCAGGTTGTAAAGTCTGCATTAGAAAAGTTAGGTCTTTGTAATTGGAAACTTAAGACAGTCTTGCAATTAACCATAGAGCTGAGTTCAATTAGGTCTGATACTTTTAAGTACCTGTATGAGGGGGTTATATTTAGGTGGTGATTTTGAGGTCCACAGTGGCAACATGATGTACTTTTATGTTGGAAATTGTAAACTCCAAGGCATTCTTTCCTTCAATTTCTCCAGCTATTCAAAAGGATAAACCTCCACAAAGAAAATAGTTAGGAGCTTTGTTTTTGTTTTGTTTTATTACAATATAACATTATGAAAATAATGGGTATATTGTTCTTTGTTCAATATAAAACTCGATAATAGAATATACACCACCTTTTGTTCCACTGATTTGTCTTAAAATTTCAAATTAAAGCATTATTTCTGTATTCTTTAACAAGCAAGGCAGTGGAGCTGGTTCAAAGGATAATATTTTAAGTACTTTAAGGAAAAAAATAGGAGTTGGAAAAAATACAATATGTTCTGATATTTGTGCTTTTCCCCATAAAGTTCAGCATATACCCGTAGCCAATCAAAAGTCTAACAAATGTATATTTGCTACCAGATTCACTATTCAGAACTTTTCTATTTACCTAATTGGTAAATCTTTTGAAATTAGATTTTTAACACCCTTTAAGTTTCATTATCAGATATCCCAAAGGCATTAGCTCCATAGAACTTTTGTTAAGTGTAAAAGATGTAAAGTTCTTTCTGAAATTGCCTTCTGCACATATTTTTTTGCAAATGTGACAAAATTAAGTTTTAGATGCTATAAAGCAAAAGGCTCTTATATCACAAAACTTTTAGAAGCATCAAATACAAAATATTAGTTCCTCGAATCTAAAGGGTGAAAATAATGTGCATGAACAAATAGGCACAAAAACAGGTAAAACCAATCTGGGATAATAGTAAAAATAAGTATATAAGTCAAGGAGATAATGACGCTGGTCCTTTGAAAATTTAATACTGGTGGGGCTGGAGCAATAGCACCGAGGGTAGGGCATTTGCCTTGCACGAGGCCAACCCAGGTTCGATTCCCACCATCCCATATGGTCCCCTGAGCACCGCCAGGGGTAATTCCTGAGTGCATTGCTGGGTGTGACCCAAAAAGAAAAAAAATAATACTGGTAAAATATTGGTCCAGTACCAGTATTGGTGAATATTGGTGCCATTACTTTTCATAACCAGGGTTTAATAATTAACATGTGAATTTTAACAAGTGTAATTTAGACTTCTTTCCTGATCACTATGCATATTAAACTTTCTCTTTTGTATATTTGTATTTGTCATTACTCCTAAGCACTTTCACATCTAACAGTAGGGAATTAATTATACTTTAGTCCAAAGAGGCATTTGGAAGTAAGTATAGGTGCATTATAATGTAATGCATGTAATGTATACTGCACCCGGGCATATTGATGATTATCTCTAATCGCGATTGCTATTCTTTGCATTGCACAAATGGGTTATCTAAATAAGAAGAGATAATAAATGCCAAAATAATTTTCTAACAACAACACAGTGGAAACATACTGATCCAGTGTTGAGATGTGACATCTTCTAAAACACGGAATGGCAAAAGGAGGGTACCATCCTCAAGACTAAGAGATTTAAGCTTTTTCAAAAGATGAACAAACTATGGACATTTCTTTCTTTGGGTCTCACAACACAAGCACTTCCTATGAAAGTGACATGGCTCAAATAAAGATAACTTCTAGGGTTATTTATAATTGTTTTCAGAATTCAGATGCAGAGTCAGAATTACAGGGAAGAAAGTAGCCCTCCACCCTATTCAAGATGTCTTATATATATGCTACATAAGACTTTGTGAGGTGAGATTTTATGTCGCCTTCTATACTGTTCACTTCTGGATTACATTTGTGGTCAGTACGCTGTGACAGTTAGTGTAATCATATCCCATGTCTGATCTCATGCATCAATCAACTGTGTTTTGAAATGTTATATGCCTTGTGGTACTTATTTATGGTCTTGCGTTTTTCTTCCACCTCACTCATTCTGAACTGTTCATTAAAGTCAGTTTTTCAAATTGTAGAATGGTCAAAACTTTAATGGGAAAATGAGCTGGTTTGTGTGTCATTAATAACTCATAAAGCATTATAGCTAGTATTTGACAGATTTTTCAAATTTAAATATGGTTATTTGTTAGGGTCCCAGTATACCATTCTATTTTCTATTTAAATACACTATGGAAAATAAGTATACTGATAAGATGAAAATAAAGATAAGATCAAAGTAAACATATCACTGATGAGAAAATTTGTTAACTAAAAGAATATGTAATAGTTCAAAACAACCATTTTGTGCCACAAGGAGTTAACCATGTCTCATTTGTGTGGTTGTATTGTTATTGTATTATGTTATTCTCATAAAGAAGGATCATTAAAATAAACATTGTACAAGGAAAGTATACCTGTAAATAATGCTGACTTACTGGAAAATTACATTAAAAATAGAGACAAAGAAGAGAGCTTGAACAAACACATTAAAAAGGTTAATATATAAGCAATCCAATATTTTCCTACCCTTATTTGTTTAACTTCTTGGATTATGAAATATATTTCATAATAATATATGAGACAACTTAAATTTCTGAACTTTTAAAAATGAAATTTGTTGTCCATATCAGTGTTTCTACAGTAAAAGAGTTTTTTTGGAAGAATGCCATTGGCCCAATGAGATAAGAGAACTGCTCTTATATAATTTGAAACCACATTTCTTTAGGTGACTTTAAAGGCTAAGGAGGCCATTTTAAAATTAATGTAATTCTCTTGGGAGATACCATCACACTCAACTCTACTAAAATGCTCTCCAGTAGATCCTGTAAGAAATTTCTTAAGTTTTGACACAATAACGTCTGCATTTTGGACTATGTTTCTATTTGTTTTTATTTTAAGCAGTTTTCTCTCTGTTGGAGAAGGCTGCCAGTTGTATCTCTGTTGTATTTGAAAGTGAAATTACCTGTTTGTACACTCAATTTGCAGTTGTCTGTGCCTTGCATGAATTTGTTCCTGCTTTGCATTTGTATTTATGGAGCTCTGCCTGGGGATTGCAGTGCCCCTGAATGGGAAGGAAAAATGGGATTTTAGTATCTTTTGCTATAACAGAATAATTTTAATTAGTTAACCCAAACCACCTATTTTATTATTATTTATATATTACATCACACTCTATAGGTCATTTAAACTGTACACCGTTTGCAGTTTAAGTGCATTTCTCAAAGTGCCTAGCACTGTGTTTAGGTCAAGTGACAAAAAAAAAAAAAAGAAATGCAAGTAGGTTTCTAAGTACAGTTGGGCTCAATGGTTCTGTGGAACTTGAAGCTGGGTGAGATGGTGTTTTATAGACTTTGTAGGTTGCTTAGACGCTACTTCAGAAACACCAACACCTATTTTCCCTACATTTCCTTCTCAGAAAAATCAAAACAGAGCAAAAGATCTCACTCAGCAACCCTGAATATTAAATGTAGAAATCTACCTTCTTTAAGTAAATAAATACTAACTGTCCTCCCCTAGTTGTACCCAGAACTACTACTGCCCTTGTTATCATTCCAATAACCCTGGGTTGGGGGATCACCCAGCTGGAAAACACTTGGCTGGTTTGAATTATTGGGAATAAGGACAGTGATGGCTTTTCTTATATGGAATTTAAGGTAATAAAAAGTTCTGTTTGGAAGCTAGAGAGGTAGTATAGTAGGTAGGGCACTTGCCTTGCAAGTGGCCAACAGGGTTCAATCCCCAGCACCCCAGATAGCTCTCCAAGTCTCACCAGGAATGATCAAGAGCTAAGAATAATCCCCAGCACTTCCAGTGCTAAAAAAATGTTCTGTTTGTTCATAGACATCAAATTAATTTCAACAATTAAAACTATTATCTTCATTACCTGATTATATATTTCAGGTCATGCACGTTCCTCCTTTGTTCCCTCCCTGAATAAATATGAGTCTACACATCATGTTTTTCTTTCTTGTTTTATCTTTTTTTCTTAAGTTTTCCTTGTTGAATTGAGGATCTCTAGCTCTGCTTCCTGCTGCTGTCCTTACATTTTTCTCTTTTTCTTCTGTTTTCCTGGGGCTTTCTTTAATCTTCAATACTCATTTGTGTGTATGAAATTGTGCCACGAACTTTATACCAAAAACTGGTTAAAATGTCACAAGTTTATGGTATGTATGTTTTACCAGAGTATAAAGCCTTCTAATCAAGCATTCAAAATGTTCTTCAGATTAATAGATCATAATACAGTGTCTACTAGGTCTCTCAAAAATGGAAGCAGTTACAATGTTCAGGAGGTATGATTGCAAGTAGCAGGGTTTCCACAGTGCCCATTTCACAGCACTTAAGCCCTGAAACCCTAGTGGCTTGAGAGGATTTTCGCTGTCTCAAACTGCCTTTGGCTGTAGCCAAAATGAATGTTTGTCTAAGTCTTGTCGTTTCTGTCCTATTGGCACACTGGAGAGGGTATATATTTTTATTATAGCAATAGTTTCCTACGCAGTGTCAAAGCTTATGATTGGTTGTTTTGGTGCCATTTGATAATTTTGCTTCTGTTTTCCTTGCAAATGAATTTGAATCATTAAAGACACTGCTTTAATACCGCTGATATCAATATGGTGGCCCTGGTACCGTATAGGATGCCAGAGATCAAACCTGGGTTGGCCACATAAAATGCAAGTGCCTTACCTTCTGTACTATCTCCCCAGCCCCCAAATCTCTTTTGAGTTAGCTTTTGTGTAATGATATGATACTGGTCCGGTCTTCTTCTTTTGAATGTAACTTCCCAGTTTTTCCAAGTCTCCTGTGTTGAAGAATTCTCTTCTACATTTATGCTCTTTGGTAAGAGAGGGAAGCTGAGAATCATGAGCAGTATTTCTGGGACCTAGAGGCCATTCCCTAACACCATAGGCAGACTACATGGTGGGATGGTCCAATGCTAGGACCTGGCCTTACTGCTCTGTTTTGGCCTTGTGGTGTTTGAGGCCAGAAAGGCTTCACAGTGCAGTGCTCAGAAGTCAATATGATGTCACCTTTTTTGCAGTCCAAGAACCATATTTTGTTTTAATTGATATCATATTTTTCTGCTCTGCAGTTTATTGAGTTCTTCTTTGATCACTACTACTTATCTCTCTCTATGTGTATATATATATTTGCATATATATACATATATATACTTTTAAAAATGGGACTGGGGTGATAGCACAGTGGGTAGGGCATTTGCCTTGCACGCGGCAGACCCGGGTTTGATTCCTCTGTCCCTCTCGGAGACCTGGCAAGCTACCGAGAGTATCCTGCCCTCACCACAGAGCCTAGCAAGCTACCCGTGGTGTATTCGATATGCCAAAAAACAGTAACAACAAGTCTCACAATGGAGACATCACTAGTGCCCGCACGAGCAAATCAATGAACAATGGGGTGACAGTGACAGTGACTTTTGGAAATTGAATCACCATGAGATACAGTTACAGAGTTGTTCATGATGGACTTTCAGTCACATGATGTTTCAACACCCATCCCTTCTATTCTATTGTAAGTAATTTTCTCTTCTCTATTTTTTTAAAGTTTGAATTTGAGGCCATTGACTTTGAGCCTTTTACTCTTTTCTAGCACAGAGATTTTTGAATATTGCTCTTTTGTTTTAACATTCATGGAGAATTAAATTGATTTTTCAATGTCTGTCACTGTGTGGAGATTTTGCAAGTTCTCCACTATGTCTGTATGGATTTTCTCCAGATAAACATTTTTTCTCTCATACCCTAAAAGCATAGTAGATTGATATGTGTTGGTGTGTTATTCCTGTCTGAGTTAGTGTGGGTCTGTGTGGCATGTGCATTTTCAAGGAATAGTGTCCCATGCAGGGCTGGTTGCTGCCTGGCCCACTGAACTGCTCGCCTGGGTCTTTCTTTGTTATCTAGGCCTGCAAATATAAGCAGTCCAGAATGAATGAATGAATGAGTGTATTATACCCTGTAAATGATAAATTGATAGTAGACGTATTTGGAGGTCTTTCTATGTGTTTTGTGATATTTCTGTGACCAGAAGTACACCATCACAATTGATTTAACTCATATTTATATCAATTAGTATATGGTAAAGTTGGCTTTGTTTTATGTCATTTTGCTTGATGTATCTGTTTCCAAACATCTATCAACAATGCCAGGAAAGAACTCGCGGCGTATGTATTTATGTGGTGTTTGTAATTTTCATTATGAGCTGTTTTTAGAGACTCCTGCAGAGCTCTACATGCTTTGTTTAATATTCACTCAATTCAAAATGCTTTATAATTTATTTTTATTTCTTCTTGACCCTGTCTATGTACAAATATATTATTTTTAAAATTTTTATGACATTTTTGGATATATTTAGCTATATTCTTGTCAGAGAGAATATTTTTAATGACTTGAATCTTTCCAATTCTTTGAAACTTAATTTGTGATCAAGAACATGGTTTATCTTGATAAATTTAAGGCTTTTGAAGATAATATATTTTTTCTGTTAAGGTTTATTGAAGAGAATACATATTTTTCTGTTACTGTGTAAAATCTTCTATAGTCATCAATTTCATACAATTGGCTGATCATGTTTTCCATGTGCATCATGAGGAACAGATGCTAGTAGTACACAAAGTAGTCTTGGGTACTTTGGTGGTGATGCAGTGCAGAAACTTTTTACATCAATACTGTAAAGCTTAACACTGTTGTAACCATGTTACCCATGCTGCAATAATAAAATATTCTTTATTGTTTGATATTGAGAAAAGCATAAAAATCTCTGCCAATATGTCAATTTCTAATTATGACAATTTGTTTTATTATTCACAATAACCTATTGTTAGGTATATGTCTATGTTACTTTTGTCTTCTGGATTATTTGACTCATTTATGATTAGGAAGTAAACTTCTTTATGTTGACACGTATTTTATGTGTTTTAATATAGCTATTTTAACATTAAAAAAATATTGTTAACATGCACATGTTTTGTATCTTTTGTATTTGTTTCTCCTTCATCCCTCTCAGAGAGCCTAGCAAAGACAGCCCACAGACTGGGAAAAAATATTTACCCAATTCCCATCTGATAAGGGATATATAAGGTATATAAGGCATTGGTAGAACTTTACTTGGCACTGTTATTTTTAATCTCTCCACGTATTTACCTAGTCAGCATGTATTGATCAATACTCAGCTAGCTGTCTGGGGATGACTTTCTGCAGATATTTGGATTTACTTCCTTGATAGCTTTCTCCTCTTCTTAGGAACTTTATCAGCCTGAGACTCCTCCAAGTCACAGTCCATCCCCTGAGTACTGGAACTCTTCTGGACTTCATAATGGATGCCATTTTCTGATCCATAACTGGGGGACTCTCAGCTGAAGCAATTGGGTTTTACTCTGTGTCTTGTGTCTCCGGTAGTCTTCTTTGCCTAATGACTATCTTGCATACTGTTGTTTGATATGTACCATGTAGCACTGCTGTAGCACTGTTGTCCCTTTGTTCATTGATTTTCTCGACTGAGCACCAGTAACATCTCCATTGTGAGACTTGTTGTTGCTGTTTTTGGCATATTGAATATGCCAGGGGTAGTGTGACAGGCTATACCGTGTGGGCAGGATACTCTTGGTAGCTTGCCGAGGTCTCTGAGAGGGATGGAGGGATCAAACCTGGCTTGGCCACATGCAAGGCAAATGCCCTACCTGCTGTGCTATTGCTCTAGTTCAATATGTACCACAATCATCTTTAAATTGCTTGAGGCAGCAGATTAAATATTTAATCTCTATGAATCTTGGGCAGAGTGAAAATATAACTTGGAATGCTTTTTAGAAAGGTTAAAATCAATTTCTTTTCTATCACATTTGTCTTTGGGTCACTCACAGTGATCTTTGGGCTTACTCCGATTCTGTAACCAGTGAACATTCCTGGCAGTGCTCAGAGGGCAGATGCAGTGTTGGCATCAAAATGAGTCAACTGCATGCAAGACAACTGCCTTCACCCCTGTGATTGCTCTCAGCACTGAGAGTTAAACTTGGTTTTTAAATTTGTACTTCAAAGTACAAATGTCTGGTCAACTATATATTTGTTTTAACACTTGTCAGCTCCTGGAAAAATCATTAAACAACTGATTTGGCAAGAACCTTTGAGTGATTATGGATACAAAAATTGTCAGTGTCACTGCCACTGTAATCCCGTTGCTCATCGATTTGCTCGAGTGGGCACCAGTAATGTCTCTCCTTGTGAGGCTTATTGTTACTGGTTTTTGGAATATCAATACTCTACGGGTAGCTTGCCAAGCTCTGCCATGCAGGCGAGCTACTCCGGGTAGCTTGCCGGGCTCTCCGAGAGGGGAAGAGGAATCGAACACGGGTCGGCTGCGTGAAAGGCGAACGCCCTATCGCTGTGCTATCACTCCAGCCCATAT
The DNA here is from genome assembly GCF_027595985.1 of Sorex araneus. Taxonomy (NCBI): domain Eukaryota; kingdom Metazoa; phylum Chordata; class Mammalia; order Eulipotyphla; family Soricidae; genus Sorex; species Sorex araneus. The sequence continues at coordinate 237,628,718 of NC_073313.1, forward strand.
AAAAATTGTAGTAATAAGAATATTTTAATTCTTCTTGCCTCAGAGCGAGAGCATGAGAAGCAGAAATTATATTTATGGTTGACTTTCAATTAATAGATCTATGACCTTAGGAGTATAATGTATTTTTCCCTATAATTCTCAATTCTATCAGGAATAAGTGGAAATGATAAATTGAGAACAAATGAAAGCAGATATTAATTATTTACAGTGGCTTTTCATTTTGAAGAGGTAAGGTGCTTGTTATCACAAACTGGTTTTATAATATAGTTTATAAAAACATTGATCTTGTAATATGTCTTGAACATAGTATTGTTATTGATCTGACCATTCTAGTTGTTTCATTGATTCCTGTGGGATGGTCAAACAGCAATTATAATTCTAAGTGATTCTTAAATATCAAAAATGCTATCATCACATATGTTAATGATATTCTAAATGTGGTTGTAAAAAGAAATATGAGGGAAATTTTGAAATAATAATCAGAATTATGGCGAATTTACAGGTTCGATGGCCCACTTATAGCTTGCCCCAAGAGAAACATCTAGTGAAGGTTGAGCCTTGCACCTTGCCTATTTATGCTTGCCCGAGGTAGAATTGAAAGCTTTCTTAGTGTTTCTTGTTAGTAATACCTTGGTGTAATTTAGCATATATAAATTCTATGCATGTGGATTAAACTGTCAATTAGAGGATAAATCATATTTTATCATAGTTTTATAGAAGAATATGCTCTAGTGCATTTTAGGACTTAAAATTAAGTAAGCAAAAGTGAACGATCATGGGCAAATGTGGTGGGTGAAAAAATGATCCATGTTAATAGATCAAAATTGGAGACAGTATTATGAACTCATGTTTAGCTTAAGATAAATGCAAATGGAGATAGCCACATACATATTTATGACAGATCTCTCTATAAATATATGTATATGCTTGTGATATTGGAAGTATATGCATCCATATATGTTATTACTATACATACATATATTTCCTTTCTGTGAAGACTCAGAGTGCCAGAAGCACTAATAGTCCACTAGAAAAAGTATAACTATCACTCTTAACTTGTTTTACAATACATATTTTAATAAAAAAAGAGTTCTTTAATAAACTACTTATTCTAACCCTAAAACTACTAATATATAAAGTGAGCCTGGAACATATAATAGTACCAAGAAGAAAGCAGTCTTATTAATTTTTTATTCAGTGTTCAAAAAAATCCCATACTGATATTATCATGTTCAAAGTGATACAGAAGTCAAATGAAAGATTGTCAAGCCTGAAAAACTTGGAACAAGATAAATATATGTTTTATGACTATAACCCATAGTAAAAAAGAAGTACTCATGAGTCTTAAGTAAATAAATTAATGAATAAATTCACAGAATATAGGTATAATATCCTATGTGTAAGAATTATGAATAATTTGTATAATTTTTTTTCTTGAAGGAGGATGTATAAATCCTTATCCCTTAATTGTGAACTTTGCATTGTAACTTCTGAATAGAGAACTATGGAAAAGGAGTAAGAAATGAATTTACACTGGAGACAGTTGACAAACTAGTTCAATAGATCATCAAGATTAAGTATTCTTCTATCTCCAAAATACATAAATGCAGCCTAGTTATAAGCAATAATTCAGATGACTCCAATATATGGAGCTATGTGTAGAACGTGTAACTAGTACTTTCCAGAGTTAAGATCAGCTGAAGATTAAGAAACTATCAGAGCTAATGGGTTCCTGAGCCTGCCAGATGTGATCCCTAAGGGTAGAAATAGAAGAAAAGGTTTAGCACTGTCTGGTGTGGCTCAGAAACAAAAAGAAAGAGGGGGGTGGGGAACTATCAAAACTAAGAAAACCATCCAGAAACCTAAAACCTAAATGTAATCTGGAATGGGAGCCTGGTATAAATATAATATTTTAGGTAAAAACTCAGAAAATATGGCTAAATATGGAATTTAGTTAAAGATGTCATATGACTTTATTGTGATAATATACCATTGATGCAGGGCGTTAATATCAGAAATGCCAGGTGTTGGATATATTGAAGTCTTACTTATATACATATTTAATATTTGTGTAATCTGAAATTTTTCTAAATTATTAAAAATATTTATATTATTATAGCCTTATGTTAGCAGTTAGTACTTTATGATAAAATGAAATGTAGGCAGCATATTGGCTTTTATGTAAAATTTTTTTCTTTATTTTTTATATAAATGCCTATGTGATGAATATTTTTATAAAATGTTTCTGATTGATTTGGAGGTTAATGCAATATTCAATCTTCATTGGTAGAACTAAATAAATAATGAGAGATACAAAGTGAGGAAAGCATGCTTATCTTACTGAAAGTTGTTTCATGCTGTGTTATTTCAAACATATTTTTTTACTCTCTTCTTTGTTCCAGAATAAAATATTTAAACACTATGTATGCCTGTTAGAGAACAGTTATGTCATGTAGAGGCTCCTTTGAAATATCCTTCTGAATACCAACTTCCTTCATTTTTTTTTTCAAACTTTAACCCTATTATGGTCCCCCCAAAGTCCAACCCATTACAAAGGAACCATTTCATATTGCTGATGATTAGATGACATTAGGCTGCCGTGGCCGCGCGGTTTTGGGTTTCTATATAAAGTCCAGGGAAAATTCTGCCTAAAATTCTATCGCTACAATCTTTTACCCTTCAACAAAAAACTCAGTACTATTGTTTGGAGTTTCCCCCCACGGTAAGCCCTGCCAAAAAGGAACATTTACATGTTGCTGATGATCAAGAGATATTAGGTCGCGCGGCTGCTATTGTCCCCACAAATTGTCCCCCTGCCATGCTGTGTAATCCCATCAATGACCAAGATCCAGAGACTATAAAACAATGCTCCTGGATTTTATAGCCTAGTTCTCCCTCTCAGAGAATCTAGCAAGGTACCAAGAGCATTCTGCCTGCATGGCAGAGCCTGGCAAGCTCTTTTTTTTTTTTTTTTTGCTTTTTGGGTCACACCCAGCGATGCTCAGGGGTTACTCCTGGTTCTGCACTCAGGAATTACTCCTGGCAGCGCTCGGGGGACCATATAGGATGCTGGGGATCGATCCCAGGTTGGCCGCGTGCAAGGCAAACGCCTTACCTGCTGTGCTATCTCTCCGGCCCGAGCCTGGCAAGCTCTTTGTGGTGTATTCAATATGCCAAATACAGTAACAATGATGGGTCTCATTCCCCTTATCCTGAAAAAACCTCCAATGTGGCACCGATGGGAAGACCGAGTAAAGAGAGGCTGCTAAAATCTTAGGGTTAGGATGAATGGAGACATTACTGCCCACTCAAGCAAATTGATGATCAATGGGATTACAGTGATACAGTGGTTTTTTTTGTCAGCTATCTTTGTCATTCCCCTTTCAACCTTCTCTCTACCCTTCTCACTTTTTGCTCACGGAGGCAACCTTGTCTAGATTGCTCACTGTCAGGCCATGCACCACCCACCTGATTAAGTACAAAAGGACTCCAGAAGGAGCAAAAGAACGTGTCTAGCCACTCTCTACTCTTGCATCCTAGAAAGGATCCTCAAGCTTGCTGCATCCCTGTACCAGAGTTCAAGTGCAAACCAAAGTGACTCTTCCCCCGGCTCTCTCCTTTCTACTCTTGAATATCCTATTGCTTCTTCAGACACATACTAATAACTCTAGCTGTCATTAGCCCTGAATTACTGGTTGTGGTCTGTGGTTACCCTACACCATTGAACTCAGCCTAATTTGTCCTTATTTGGAATCTACTATAAGCCTACTCATGGCATATTTAGAAAATCAGGAATAGCTGGTAACTGTCAGGGAGATAACTCAAAAAGCTGGAGTGCTGGCCTTGAGTACATGAGGTCCTAAATTCAATTTCAGGTACCATGAAGCCTACTAACACCTCTAAGGATGGCTCATGTGTGCTTCTGGGCTGGCACCAAATAGAAAAACCCAAATAATACAACTTCTGGGCTTGAGTTGTACTATTCATCTGGCCTGCACAGCTATGACTGAACAGTTCCCGAGGATAACCCCAAGTCTTCCAGAGTGCTTCTGGGAAGCCATGCTTCTGTCTCATCCAAAGAAAATATTTAGCACTCTAAAAGCATAACCGTTAATTTTGTTTTCTTCCCACTTTTATAAAAGCCCAAAGTTGAAGCCAGAGAGAAGGCAGTTTTCTCCAGTAAACAGCTTCGTTCTATAGGTCTAGATTCTTGACATATCAACTCTTCCATTTGTCATTTCCTATTTGGTTTGAAATTCTGTAAACATATTTCTAGTTTGGTTTCAAATCCAAGGCTTTTGAAGATCAGCAATGAAAATTGTAGGATTCCGCTTCTGAGCATGTGGAAATAAACAAAGACCACCCAAATGAAAACAAACAAGACTGTTTGTTCAGAGCTTGCTCTAGTGACGGAGTCCTCAGCCATGGCTTGTGTTTGGCAGAGGTATTGGGACAGGCAGGGAGTGGGAAAGCTTCTGCATATGCTCTGATCAGAGGCTGTTGGCATGGGGAAAGTGGAGGCTGGCTGAGTTGAAGAGAGACATCTAATTTGATTGTTTGGGAACATGTTTGACTGTTTTCTGCTTCATCATGAGAAGAAACAGGGGAAAAAATGACAAAACGGGGCTGTTTGAAGGAGCTGTCTTTCTCTGACTCCTGAGTGTTCTAGCTCTTCCCTCTTTGTTTCATCAGTCTCTCAGGCATAAGAGCCTGTGATTTGTTCTGCTTTCTTACTCATCGGATGGATCATGGAAAGATTAGCTTCTGTTTGCTTGAAGGGCAGTTTAGCAAACTTCAGGGGAGAAAGCATCAGTCTCTGGAGACAATGGTAGTGAAGGTTAAGAGCAAAGAGATGCTCAGGCACCTGGAGGTTCTGTGGACAATCTGGTAGACTGAGGCACAGAGAAACTGTGCTGAAGTATTTTCCATAGACCATTTTTATGCCTCAGGGTTTTGGCACAGCTGACTTTTTGCCTTGGAACTTTTTCAACCATTAATGTGACTAGGTCACAGTTTTGCCAGCTCTTTTGTTGTGTGGGTGGCAGCCAAATTTCTGACGAGATCCAAGAAGGAAAACGGAGTATTCATCCAAGAATATGGAGTTGGGAAGTGAAAACCATGTGAGTCAGGAAGAATAAAAGATGAAATTTCTAAATTCCATTCTAAACTCCAGTGTAGATTCCTGACAGCTTTCCATGTAAACTGCTGTGAACATTCAGCTAAGACTTGGAAAAAGCCCTGACTCCATCTCCTTTTTTTTCCAGTGAAGATGGGAGTAAATGCTCAGGAAACAAGTAATGTTGCCTGTCATGCCTTCTTCTCTCCCTAATATCCCAGCTCTGTTGCTGTTGAGTGACTAACTACTTTTACAGTGTCTCTGCCCCATATCTTGAGAGTGTATTTGCAGACTATAAAGCTAACCTCTTTCTCACATATTCCCAATGTAACAATACCCCTCTCCCCACCCCAAAGTGACTCAGCTTTGTTTTAGTTCTATTAAAAAAGCATGTGTACTCAAAATTAAGGCACTATGATTTTAAAAAAAATAACGTTCATAATAGTATTTCCAGCACACAATATTCCAAAGATCTCACCACCAGTGTGACCTTCACTCTGCCAATGTTTCCATGTTCTCTACCATCCCCCAATATTGACAGGCATATTTTGAAGTATTATTAGAGTTTGGCTTTTCTTCTTGCAGTGTTTTTGGCTCTGTGGTTTAGACATATACATATAATATTCTCACAAGTACCAATGTACTCAGGGGCCTTGGACCTCCCCATTATCTCTTATCTTCCACCCCTTTCTTGTTCCCATGATTCATTTTCTTCCCTTTCTTTATTTCTGTAGTGTAGGGTCACAGGTAACCTAGGTAATATCTTTGACACTTGCATTTCCTTTTCTTGTACATACCACAGCAAAGTCAGATCCTATGGCATTTATCCATCTACTTCTAACTTACTTCACTCAATGTGATTTTTTCCAGCTATGTCCAACTTACAGTGAATTGCATGATGTTATGGTTCTTTGCAGCTTCATAGTATTATATTGTGTAAATATAACAAGTCTTTGCTATTCACTTCTCTGTTGTTAGACACTTGGGTTGACTCCATATATTAGCAATCGCTATAGTCAGTAGTACTGTGCATAAAGGCCAAACCATTGTTCTTTACTATAATTGTTTTTTGAATGTTAGAGGTATATAAAAAGACACAAAATTTCCAGGTCATATGTATGGGAACTCAATTTTTTCCTTTCTGAGAACATCTGTCATATTTTCCATAGGGCTGAAACAGACATAATTCCCACCAGCAGTGGAAGAGAATTCCTTTTTCACTACATCTTCGCCAGCATAGCTTGTATTCCTTCCCCCTTTTTATGATATCTGCTATTCTCAATATTGTGAAATAAATAAAATAAATGCCATATGATCTTACTTTGCTGTGGTATGCACAATAACTGTGGCATGTACAATAAAAGGGAATGCAAGTTATAAAAGGGTATTACCTAGGTTACCTTTATTATCTTGATTTGGATTTTCCTAAGAATAAGTGATGATAACCACTTTTTCATGTACCCATCAGTCAGCCCTCTGTCTGCTACACAGAAGTGCTCATACATTTCCTCTCCTCGTTTTCATTTTGTTTTGTTTTGAGGACATACCCAGTGATTCTTGAGTCTTACTCCTGGCTCTTTGCTCTGGGATTACTGCAGGAAATCAGGGCCATATGGGGTACCTAGAATAGAACCTGGGTCAGCCATTATGTACAAGGCAAGCATTTTACTCACGATACTATCTCTCTCTGGCACTAGAGCGATAGCACAGCAGTAGGGCATTTCCCTTGCACACAGCCAACCCAGGTTTGATTTTTCCGTCCTTCTCGGAGAGTGCGGCAAGCTACCAAGAGTATCCCGGCCTCATGGCAGAGCCTGGCAAGCTGCCCATGGCATATTCAATATGCCAAAAACAGTAACAACAAGTCTCACAATGAAAACGTTACTGGTGCCTGCTCAAGCAAATTGATGAACAGTGGGACTACAGTGCTACAGTGCTACTATCTCTCTAGCCCTCCTGTACCCATTTTGTGATTTTTTAAATATCTTATTATTGATCTCTGATTAATTTGTATATCTTGGTCCTTTATACTTCCATAGGCCTTTTTCTGATGTGCTAATTGTAGATATTCTTTCCCATTTAATTGAGTGTCTTTTAGTTTTATCCTGTGTTTTGTTGCTGTTGTTTTTTGATATGCAGAATCTGTAGTTTTCCATAATCCCATTTGTTTTTTTTTTGTTTGCTTGTTTGTTTCTGTTGCTTTTACCAGTGTAATCATGTCACTCAAACACCTTGTGAGATTGTAATGTTGAAACAGTTTGCCTATATTTTCCTTAACACATTTTATAGATTCTGTCCATGTTTTCTTTAGTGTATTTTATGGATTTGCTTGCTGTACCCATTAATTAGTGATATTATTATCACAAGGTCTCTGATCCACTTTGAATTGACTCTTAAGTGAGGTGTGAGATAAGGATTCAGAGGGATTTTTTCACATATACTTATCTAGTTTTCTCAACATGATTTGTTGAACAAACAATCATATCCCATTTTATGAAGAAATTCCTGGCATGCATCAAAAAAGAAATTTAAATTTGGTGTGGAGGGGAAGTGAGGGGCCACTAAAATTAACTCATAGTTTGACTGTAGCCTTGAAGGATAATGTATAGGTTGGGAGCAAAGACTTTGGATTTAATCTCTCCTAAAACCTATTAAATCATCAGGCTAAGATTGTGGGGGGATTGTACCTTCAGACCCAGTGATCTGCTCTTGTAACAGAGAAGTTGTATTGGTCTTTGAGAGTTAATTCTCCTTGGTTTCTCTTATTTTAGCATAGTACTACTGCAGCCTCAATTCCTCTTGATCATTTGGTTGATGCCAAGAACATAGGCTGTAAAATAAGAGGAATCTAAATTTTAATTCCTTTTCAATGAGGCATCATCTTCTGACCTATGAACTCTTATGAGCAAAAACTAAGTATAACTTTACATGCCTAGGCACTATCACAGTAATTTTTATGTAGAAAAGTGAAACCCCACTACAGATGTAATATTTAAGAAATATTAGGGTGGGGGATATTATAATTGTATGGTATTTGCCTTGCATGCAGGCAACCTGGATTCAATTGCTAGCAACCCATATGTTCCCCCAAACCTCACCAAGAGAGATCACTGAATGCAAAACCAGGAATAAGTCCTGAAAACTGCTAAGTGTGGCCTAAAAGGTTTTTTATGGTGATATCTTTTTCTTTTATATAGAAATATTTTTTCTTTATCCTTTAACCTAAAAAATATTTTATCTGTATTTTGACTTTGTTTTTTTAGTTTTATAGCCTTATGCATTTAGATTATTGTCTTATATTATGAGATTCACTGAAATTTCTAGTGACTGGTATTAGAAATGATTGTATATATAGATAAGTATAACAGTTAATATAGAAGAATTTGAGTCAAGGAATGACTTATCTTTGCAGTTGTTGTCATATTTGTATATTGAACTAATATTAGCAGTTCAGTGTTGACAATATTCTACCCTATTTATAGGATTTTGTAAATCAGGACAGTGGTAAGAATGTATGCAGTTCAAATACATAGGGGATCTTTGCACAATAAAGAAAAAAGTCAGACAAGATGATTTATTTCTGTGTTTCATGGGAATACTAATTTAATTGCTTTCATTTAAAACTTTTGTAAAAATGGCAGTGATGGTTATATAAGGAGGAAGATAGTTTATGTTTAGTTGAAGAGATCTGGCCCTCTCTTCTGTTAATGAATGACTTCAAAGCTGATATTTGCATTAAGAATAGTAATGTGATAATTTTAAGAATAACCATTAGTCTGACACTTTCAGGATTACAAAACTAAATTCTAGTGAAGTTGAGACATGTGGAAGAACAGTGGTAGATATTAGCAAAAAAAAAAATCATTTGATCACAATAAAAATAGGCTTTTGCTTGAAAAACTGTCAAAAGGAATTCAAAGTGCTTAAAATGCATATTAGTGTGCTTCACTACAGTTTTGAAATATATTTAAATTATATGCAAATTAATTCATATCATGTGGCTTAAAGATTAAGTTTTGAAGTACTATCTTCAATTCCCTGGAGTAAATGACTATTGAGGATGCATAAATATCTGACAGACTGAATGAATGAATGAGCTTTTTGCTTGCTAAAGTTTCTTTTCTTCTAGAGAGCCCTCTGTAGAGGGTCATATTCAGAATGCAGGAAATTGGAAGGAGTTGCCCAAATCTGACCCTAATCAATGCAATCCAATTGAAGACCAATGATGTGGTTCACTGTAGATTTAAACACTGCAGTCATCTGAGTCAATACTTACCTGTTCAGCACCTTCTTGTGTCAGATGTTGTCTTAGTTTTTAGTCTTCAGTCTTTTGTTGTTTATTTTGGGGGCAGGGGTGCTATACAAGGCAGTGCTCAGGGCTTGCTCCTGGCTTTTTCAGGGATCACTCCTGGCACTGCTGGAGACCGTGTGTAATGCAGGGGCAACAATTTGGGGTCTTCTGCTTACCGACTATGCTAACTCTCTGGCCCCTTGGAAAGGTATTAGATGTAGATTGTATGTTTAACAACCAAGGATTGTTAAATAGTAGTTGTTGTTTTTGCCACTTTTTTCTTTGAATTCTGCCATGTTCACTTTTCTTACTTGCTTTCTTTAATTGTAAAATTTGTTTCCTTTTCAATGTCCTTTTCAACCTTGGCTTGAGATTTCCCTGCTGCCCATTGTGCTCTCTTTTCCTCCTGTTATGGCAAAACTCAACCCTAGCTCTGACTACAGCCTCTGGGGTGAGGCCCAAGCATGGTCACAATGTAAAAGCTCCCTGAGTGATCTTGATGCAAGGTAGTGTTAAGAGCTGTTTTCTGTACTGTAACCCAGGGATTGTTTTTATCTAAAATCTTTACTCTTGCTTCTCCTGATAAGTGTCATACTAAACTCACCTTTCTCTTAAGAATCGATTCTGATCTTATTATTTACTGGTCTTATTTTAAAAACAACTTTATCTCGAGTTTATTTTGTTTGATTTATTCTTGAATTTTAATTTAAATATAAATTTTGGACGTTTCTTCTTTTCTCAACCAGGTCACATCTTTATCACGTTGTGATCACATTAGCCATAGTAGCTACTTATTTGTCTCAGATGCTGTTTGTTTTCAGTTTCCTACAGCATGAAATTAAAAATCTTTGTCATTGAATATAAAGCTTCAGAAACCTAGTCGAAAGTAAGCTGCCTTATATGTTTCAGTCTTTTATGGAGAACCTGTATGTTCCCACTATCAGCGTTGTTTGACTTCACCAAAACACTGTTCTTTTTTCCCAAAAAAATTTTAGTCAGAGTACAGTACATTAAAATTCGTAACTCTTTACCTGAAATTACCTACAAGATGATCAGACTTCTTAGTCAAGACCCTGAACTAATAGTTTGAGGCTCTTCATGTTCCTAGAGTGAGCAGATGCCATTGAGCTACACTAGCAAGTGACAGGATGAACGGAGACATTACTGGCGCCCACTCAAGCAAATCAATGAGCAACGAGATGACAAGTGATACACGTGATACCTGAAATTCAGTGATCACCTAAAGATAAACTCCTGATTGTTCTAAAACGTAATGGTGAATATATATTTCATGTTTTCTTCAGAGCTATTTTTAAAGGAATTGGGAAGATGATGCCATGTGTGCTTTATGCTGAAACAGCAATGTTAGGAATATCACAAAATATTTTCTTCAAGTACATAGTCAACCACCATTACTGGGTGGCTCTTCTGTTTTAGGAACCTGTTTGTTTCTTACCTTGTTTTGACCTTATGTAAAATAAGATGAGAATATCTTAATTTCTGCTGAAGAAGACATAAGATAAAATAAGACATAAGACAAAAAAAAAGAAGACATGGATAAAAGTCCAGCAACTTTTATCAGCATTTTTTTGTTGTATGGACTTGACTGGTTGGTAGTTTGAGTCTTTCAAGGTCAAGTCAGCTCTTTTGTCTTTCTAACCCAGTTAGTATGGTCCTGAGGGAGAAGAAGTCACACCTTTTACTTTATTAGCTTTTTCTTTTCCTGAAATCCACTCAGCATGATAGGTAGTTATTGAAGAGCTAGTGATAAAAAAATCATAGAATAAGCTGAATTTTCCAGTTCTTCTATATTTAGTTCCAAGTTGAAGGGATTGGCTGCCACTGGGCAAAGCTTGGGATTGAGGAGTTTTAAGTAATAGCCCTTGTTTATAGAGCTATTTCTAAAAATGTTCTGATGTGATACAGCATGTAAATTTTCTAAGAAACTATGTTGATAAGTGATAGTTGACTTGAAACTCTGACTAATAAACAATTCAGAACTTTGTAGACACAGTTAATTTTCTTCCAAAAGGAGCCATCAGTTCTCCCAGCACTCTGTCTAGCAAATGAAGCTGTGTTCCCATGGTGGCTGCAATCCAGCTGAGACTTCCTGCCTCAGTCTCCAGAGGACAAGGTGCATGGATGCCTTTCATTCACTGTAGCTGCAGAGAAAAAGGAGAGCACTTTCCTGGGACAACTCTTGCTCCATTTCATCTGTTATATGTGTGAAATAGATTTCTTCATTTGAATTTGGTGAGTCAGTGGAGTTTAGAATTAATCATTTACTTCTAGCTCTCTTTGCTGACACACACCGATTATATTTTTAAAATGGTAGCCACTTTTATAATCTCGATTACTGAATAAATTGAATGCTTATCCTTATTATTAATCTTATTAATAATACACTCTGAGCTATCAAGGTAACCAAATTCTGTTGTCTGAGCCCTCCTCCATTTTCCAAACTTGGCCTAATAGCTTTGTTTTCTTAGATGATCTGCAATTTAAAATTTTTTACTTGAACTTTGCTTTGAACAGAAAGATTAGGAGAAAGAAACTGCACTTCAAAGGGAAATGTAATTTTACTCTTCCAGCAACATTGCTGAGATCAAAAGCACTTGAGAAGAGAGCTGGGTGGCCATTACAAGTAATTGGAAAAGAAATACAATTTCTTATTACAGCATCTAAAAATGAGGACAATATCTTTAAATTTCACATTTATATAAAATTTTGTACAAGCTTAATCTGCATGTCTTAATTAGAAGCTACTATAAAGAAACTTCATTGTTTTTATAAGTGGTGTCCAAGAATAAAACTGCTCTTATTTAAGCATTATGTGGCAGAAATATTAAACTCCACTCTGGTATACAGTAAAAGTAGAAAGAGTTATGTGCCAAAGAAAAATAGAACAGAGTTTGATGATAATTAGAGGAAAATATAAGTTTTTCCAGTCCCGAATATAATATGCTGTGTTTCTTTGCCATAAGTTAGCAACTTATTTAGGCACTAAAGTAGTGGAATGTCTTTCAGATAAAACCTTTTCATTGTCAAGTTTGTTTTGTAGTTTTCACTTTGCACTATAACCTTCCTGCTTAAGAGGGTCCTGTTTGTATCAGTCTGGATGTATTGATTTATAAAATAAGATTTCAGAACTTTTTACAATAAGTTAATTGTGAAGAGTAGAATTTGTCACTCTGGATCTTTGTAATCTCAGCATACTGTTACTACATTGAAGGGCCAGATGGGGGGGCATTGTTATCATTTTTATGGCTGTGGTTGGGTGACAAACACCTGGAGGTCTTCAGGGCTTATAAGGGCCTGGCTCTGTGCTCAGGGATCATTCCTGGATGGCTCAAAAGGAGCAGATGTGGTCCTGGGCATAAACCCACATCAGCCACTTGCAAGGCAAGTGCCTGATTTGCTTTACTATATTAGCCCCTCAGCAATAGAGCTGGGCCAATGTAGGCTGGGCACATCAATATTAGGCCCTTGCAGTGTGGCACCAGTTGGGCCCAGTGTGGCTCAGGGATCACAAAGACTATAACTGGAGCTGTACAGGGATTTCTGCAGTGCTGGCTGTGGTGAAATATCCCTGAATCATCAGCTATCTCCCAAGTCTTATCTGAAAAAAAAAATAGTGTATCTCTACAACATTGAAGCACCCAGGCTTGCTTTTGTATTTCGAGTAAATTCAATAGCAGTTGATTTTTCTTTCTGTTCAAGAAATAAGGAAGAAATCAAATATAAAGTGAGAGAATAGCAAATCTTCTAAGTAGCCCCTTCTACTTGATTTATTAGCAGGAGAGTGGGCAATCCAGGTAAAGACTGCTTCCCAAATGAAGGCCAGTGGTGGTTTAGTCAAATAATAAACATGTACTGACTCCAGTCTGCTCTCTGCTTAAGTGCTGTTTACAATAACTTGCATTTTTCTAAAATCAAATTTAGGATTGGTAACATGGTCGAGTGCCCTAAATGTCCTGGCCTTGCCTTTCTTTCCTACATTGCCATGACTGTACTTTTTCTCTCCTGCCAAAATTAATTTTCTTAATTGCAGTCTCCAAAGCCCCACAAAAAGGGTGTTCTCGTACAATTTCTACTGTCCACTCAGTAAGGCCATTCTTAAGCTCTCATATTAGCCCCAAGGCCCCAACCTCAGTAAAGAAGTTTGCCTTTCTTGATCCCTCAATAAACTCTCTTTTCAAAGATTACAGAGTGTTTTTTTTTTCTCTTACTAGCTCATTCTTCTTAGTTATTTATTTGTATTTACTTTTCCCATTTTCTTAAAGGATATGTTGTCTTCATAACAAGTTGCATCCATTTTTGTTTGTCTTTGTGTATATGTTATACATCCTATTCCCAGCACAGAATAAGCTAAAACAAAGTTTACTGGTACCTTAAAAGAGAAAGAGGAGCTTACAAATAAAAATCAAATACTGTTTGGAAATAGAAATAAATATTCAGCTTTTAAAAACCAGCAACTGTTTTCTGAAATTTTAGAATTCAGTGAAGTGCCATATGATAATTCAGGCCAAATTATCTTTAAAGTAAGGCAATAGCACCTGTATCTGGCCATCACTAAAGCAGAAGTGAACAGATGTGTTTCAGTGAAGAGTGAGTGCTTTGTATGTACGAGTTACGTGGTTCAATTCCTGGTTAACAGTCTCTAATCCACAATCATGTTTTTCACTAGAAGGTATATGCTTTTATTTTTTTTTAGCTATCGTCCTCATAAGGAAATCAAACCTTCCAAGAGAAATGCATTTCCAAATCTAGGATGCATTTTGAGAATTAATAGAATGGAGCTGGAAGAGAGGAAAAGCTAGAAGAGAGATGGATCTTAACATTTAGACTAGAGAAATTTCTCCTCCCTTCCTCCCACAGTTCAGCAACAGAGTGTTTATTAAACCGAAAGTGATCAAATCGCTTTTACTGTGTCAGCGTGGGCTGAAAAAGACACCTGCATTTCATGAATTGATGAGTAATTGTTTGCAGTTCTGATTCTGAGTACTCTGTTGATTGCAGCATGTGATGTGGTTGGGGGAAAAAAAAACACATTAGTTTTAGAGCTAAAGCACCTGGATTTAAGTCTCAGTGTCACCGTTTTACTCATTCATAAGACCTAGGACAAGTCACTTAACCTACGCCAGGGTAATTTTATTTAGAAAATGGTAACCTGCAGAATCCTTGCACGTATCAAATAAGATAATTACAGGAAAACTCTTTCAAAGCTGTGTGAAATCCTAAAATGAGCTCCTCAGAGTTAGCTATGATTTATCTGTAGTTGATGCTCTTTGTGCCACTGAGGGAGCATTGCCCCAGTCCCTGCCCTAGACAAACATATTCTGGAAATAGATGATGTACATATTAGGAAATATGTTGTGATATAAAAGGTGGAAAAGTTCAGGCATGAAAGAGCATATTCTGCCCCTCACTTCACTTCTTTTCTTTTCCAAATGTTTTATAGAATGTATATGATACCTGAGAGAGGATGTTATTTAATCTAAGGAAGAAAGTTTCCTTTGTGAATTCAATAATCTACTAATCATCTAAACATAGTATATGAAGTAGCAGAACATCTGAGAATGAGGTAACACATAAATACAAATATTTTCGAATTCTTTTTAATTTTGTTTATTTATTTATCTTGCTTTTTGGGTCACACCCAGCAGTGCTCAGGAGTTACTTCTGACTCATGCACTCAGGAATTACTCCTAGCAGTTGCCTGGGGGACCATATGGGATGCTTGGAATCAAACCTGGGTCTACCACATGCAAGGCAAACACCCTACCCGATGTGCTATTGCTCCAACCCCTCTTTTTTATTTTTTAATTTTCTGAGCCATACACAGTAGGACTCGGGTTTTTTGTGCTAGGTCTGTTGGGCATTGGGCACACGCAAGGCAAGTGCCTTAACTTTGTACTATCTTTTTGGCCCCACGGTGCCTATTAAAATAAGCATTTGGGCTAGGGGTGATACTTCAAAAGACCAGAGCACATGTTTTACATACGGGAAACCTCTGTTCAATCCCTGCACTGCATGTTCCCCTGAGCGTCTTGCTAGTGACCTCCAAACTCTGAACTGGGTGTAGCCTCTGAGCACTGCCAGAAGTGCCCACTGCCCCTCCCTCCCCCCCCCAAAAAAAAAGAGAAAAAGAAAAGAAAATTAGCCTTTAAGTGTGAAAAGAACATTTTGCCTTTTTCTTTTTGTTTAATGATTTTCATGATTATCTTTCTCTGACCAATCAATAATACTCCTGTGCTTGTGGGGATAATTAGGCATTTTGATACTTGAATTTGTCCAGAGATACAACTGATGAGGTTTTTAGTGTTCTTGAGGGATTAGTTTTGCATCTAAAATTTTACTTTTATATTATGAAAATTATAAGCAAATTGTGAAACAAATATTAACATGAAATGTTAAGTACATCAATCATATTATATTTATAAATTAGAAATAATACATGGTAGATAAAATGATGATCATATATATATACATATATATATATATATATAAATGTCTATGTGTTTCACCATAGGGTCAATGAGACTGGGTTCACTTTTGCTCCTTTTTGTGATGACACAGAGAAATACAGTGTGAACTCAGATTTCTCCTGGAAAATGGGATTGTGACTGATAAATTTTTCTTTTTAGAGATTTCCAACACGGATCATGTACCTTTTGTTTATCAAAAAGTTATTATGAAAGTAATTTTTATAGGCCATCTAGAACTAAGAACAGAAAAAATTCATCTTTGAAATTTGGAGTCTCTGTAGCAACCATTCTCCTCTTATGCTTTCAGATCACACATTTGATGATCAGTGAGATGCACCACCTTCAATAACTTGAGTAATTTAACTAACATCCAGTGGTGTCTGATTAGACCCCCGATATGGCATACCTGCACATGAATTATTAGAATGCAATCCACAGACTCAAAATATAACAAATGAAGTTATCCAGGATATTTTTGTAATTAGAATCGACAGTTTTCCTTTATACATTTAACATAGTAAACAAGTAGTTGGAAATGAATGTTTGTAAGATGTCACTTGGTCAATGCTGAAAGCACAGAAAGCACAGTGTAATTCCTCCTGATCCTGACACTGGGCCCATACCCAGTCCCGCTAGTCCACTCTTGATGCCTCAGGGCTCCCTCCTGCTGTGTCTGCACTCCAGATCTCTGGATTATCTCACCTGCCCAAGTTCCCCATCTCTCACAGATAACTTTGGTTTCATTGGCATAACTGTTCTAAGAATTCTGTATGTTTGCTGTTTAGGGTGAGAAGCACACAGATATCAGTAGTATGGCCTTTCTAGTTCCGTAAGCTGATGAATTGTGTTGGCAGTATATCTTTCACTGGCATCCACTGGAGAGTGAGTTGTCCCTGATTAGGGAAGCTTTGATTACTTAGAAGTCTTCCTCTTTATTGGATACTAGGGAATAAGACTATTTTTTTCTTTAATGAAGTAGTCACTTACTGAAAACCTACCTTGTTCCACCTGACTTCTCTTGCTGAAGCTTATTCCTAGCCGCTGCTTTTAATTTGGTCCATTTAACAAAATCTCCAGAACAGGATTTGGGGCTCTCAAGATAGCAAGATGATATTGCCATATTGAAATAACTAAAACCTATTATTTTTACCAAGTTAATTTGACAAAGTTACAGGTACTAGATGCTTACTTCACTAAAGTTGCACTTTTCTTTGATTTAGATATATTTTCTAATTTATTTTAAAAATATTTTATCATAAACCTACCTTTAGGTGTGTTGTGACTTCCTGCCTATATTTCTGCTTCCATCCAATGTGACTATGAGTGCCACATCTTCCATTCTTGTATCATTCTGACAGCAGGCAGGGATCAGGGGTGAGTGAGAGGGAGCGAAGGAACACAAAGGAGCAGGAAGAAAGGTTTTTTAGTTTTTCCCAATATACTGAAATTCCCTGTGTATTTTCATTCTTTTAATTTTATTATGGCAGTTAAGTATTCTTACACAAGCCTAAGGAGGCTAAGGAGAAAAAAGGAAGATAAACTTAGAAAAATCAACAAGAAGAAAGGTAGACCATCCTAAAAACTGGCACCCAAAAATTCTTTTCAGAAGCAGATTTTTTTTTCAGGGTAAGACATGGAGAAGACAGTGGTCCTAGAATTTGATCCTTTGAACCACTCTCATTGTCTCTGATGCTGGATTTCTCAAGGCTTCATTGTACAGAGATCTGTCTCATTTAATAATAAATGGCTCAGCACCACTGCCATAATATATATTTTAATTGCTTTCGGCAATATGGTTTAAAAAACTGTTATTTGTAGGGTTTATGAATGGAAAATTCCAGCACCACACCCTCTACCAAGTGTCTGTTTCCATCCACCATTGTCCCAGTGTCCCTCACATGCTTTTCTTTCTATTGTGGCTTTTAGTTTTCTTCTCCCTGCATTCTGTAGCCCACATGTTCAGCAAAGAAGTGAAAGGGTAAGACATAAACTTTTAGCATGATATTCTCCATGTCCATCCATTTATAGGAAAATTTCATTAAAAAATTTTTTTTTGCTTTTTGGGCCACACCCAGCTATGCACAAGGGTTATTCCTGGCTCTGCACTCAGGAATTACTCCTGGCAGTGCTCAGAGGACCATATGGGATGCTGGGAATCAAATCCAGGTGGGCCGCATGCAAGGCAAGTGCCCTACCCACTGTACTATCGCTTCAACCCCCATCAATTTCTAGTTTTTTGAGGAATATCTATATTGTGTTCCCATAAGGCTGGACCACTTGGCCTTCCCACCAGCAATGAATTAGTGTCCTTTCTCCCTGCATCTGTACCAGCCCTGGTTGTTCTTGTTCCTTTGGATCTGAGCCAGTCTCTGTGTTTTTATATGATATCTCATAGTTGTTTTGATTTGCAGTGAAATGAGTCAGAAGGAGAGGGACAGATATAGAATGACTGAAATTATTTGTGGTATATAATATATATATATATATATAGTATAAAACTTATATCTAAGGCCAGGGAAAACAGGGACTAGGAGGACTAGTCATTGGTTGCAATCTACCACAAATATGTGTGTGTCGAATGGTAGATAAGATAAAGGACCAATATGACAATAATAGTTAAAAGTTACCTACTTTACCTAAGCGATATACACAATAAAACCTTTGAGTATCTGTATTGCAAACCACAAGGCCTGAGGTAGGAGGGGCGAGGCAAGAAAGAGAGAGAGAGAGAGAAGAGAGAGAGAGAGAGAGAGAGAGAGAGAGAGAGAGAGAGAGAGAGAGAGAGGAAGCAAAAGTGCTTCCTATAGAGGCAGTCTGGGAGGGGGCTATAGAAGGGAACTAGAGACACTGGTTCTAAATGTGTACTTATGGAGGGATCGGTGTAGGAACACTGTATGACTGAAATCTAATCATGAACAGCTTTATCAGAGTCTATCTCACATTGATTCTATTAAAAAAAAAAAGGTGGACTTTCCTATTTATCACCAAAATGTCAAGACAGACAGTTGTATATAACACGTACACTTACATAATTTATACAATATGTTGTTTCTAGATGATTAAAGTAGCAGCTGATATTAAATTACTTTGTAGTAGTACTTAAAGTTCCATGTGTAATATGGTTTAATAAAGATTTAAGGTCACAAATTAAACCTATTCTATATTAAAGGTATAAAAGCATTTCAGAATCCAGGTTATTTGTGATAGCTCTGGAGAATAATTTTACTGCCATTCACTATTCTGTAGGAAAGCTTACTCCTTATAAAATTTCTACTCAGTGGCTTTTTTTTTTTAATAAAAATATATATATAAAAAGGAACAAATCTCAAAAATGTCTCTACTTATGCAATTTCTTATTTTTATACAAAAGTATTTAATAGCCCTTTTTCTCATGATTGATCACTGTATCACTGTCATCCCATTGTTCATCAATTTAATAGAACAGGAACCAATAACGTCTCTATTCCTCTCAGCCCTGAGATTTCAGTAGCCTCTCTTTACTCATCTTTCCCAATGATTGGAGGCTCTTTCAGGGGCATGGATATGAGACCTCTCATTACTGTTTTTGGCATATTGAATACTCCGTGGGTAGCTTGTCAGGCTCTGCCTGTGTGGGCGGGATACTTTCAGTAGCTTGCCTGGCTACTGTATGTATATATCATGATTGATATTGATACATTTTTATCTGTGATATTGTATTATTTCTTTGATGTTTGTTTATAGATGCTTCCTTGTATATAGTTTCTTTCCTTGACCTTTAGTACTTTTAGTATTCTAACTCTGCGGTTTTTGTTATTCTGATAGGATATGTCTTGGAGAAATTTTATTTGGATTTCTTTTAGATGGTACCCTCCGGACCCTCTTCTGCTCTGGTAACTCAGCAATTATTTCTTTAATTGTTGCTTCTTCATCAGGGTTGTCTTCATACCTCTCTGGGACCCCCATGATTCTTGTACTGTTCCTCTTGAATCTATCCCAAAGTTAGATTGGGATAGATTTGTGTCATCTGTTGATTTGCTTTGAGGCTTTGTCCCATCTTCTGTTGTCTGGAGGTTCTCTGCACCTCATCTTTTTATTTTATTTTATTTTTATTTATTTATATTTTTGCTTTTTGGGTCACACCTGGCAATGCACAAGGTTACTCCTGGCTCTTCACTCAGAAATTACTCCTGGCGGTGCTCAGGGGACCATATGGGATGCTGGGAATTGAACCCGGCTCGGCCCTGTGCAAAGCAAACACGCTAACCACTGTGCTATCGCTCCAGTCCCCTTTGTACCTCATCTTGAATCTCACTAGTTCTGTTCTCAGCAGCTGTTAATTTGATTCTGAGGCTTTCTGGTGAGTTTTTCATTTCACTTACCAAGTTTTTCAGATCTGTCATTTCTGTTTGTAGTTTTATCATTTCTGGTCTTACATTATCTTGCGTTTAATTTGTGGTCCAATCTCTTGTTCCTTGTGCTCCTCTCTAAATTTCTTATTGGAGAGATTATCGACTGTTTATTATTGGTTGAGTCTTCTGTTATAGCATCTTCACTCACTAAGCCTGGTGGGTTTCTACATTTCTTCACCATTCTGTCCCTTATAGTTATTTCTTATGTGTTTTTTGTTGTTGTTTGCTTGTATGTGTGCATGTGTGTGTGTGTATGTGTGTGTGTTTGTGTGTATGTATGTATGTGTGTGGTTTGGGGTGGGGGGGGTTAGGTGCATATAGTTTGAATTTCTTTGTGTGTTTATGGCGATTTATGGAGACTGAAGGAATGCACAGCCTGGGGAAATGCAGAGCAGAGGGGTGGGGGAACCTGACCTGGGGGAATAAGTGCAATCTGTGTGAAATGCAGGGTGGGAGGCATGCTGCTCAGTTTCTTCAGATTCCTGAGATAGGGGCTGGATCTTTGATGCCATTCCTAAGTGCAAAAGCTTGCCTGATAACTCTGTTTTCTGGGAACCCAGTACCATAAAAAGTCTCATACTGCTCAGTATGAGACTACACATGTTTGAGTACTGCAGCTACAAAATGTGCAATCCCAGGCAAATATGATGTCCTGAAAATGCACCAGCACTGTAACTAACAAGAGTGTAACATTGGTGAGATTATGTGCAAACACCAGAACTAAAAGCATATGATCTACTGGTTTGCACTGTGGCTGAGTGTGTCAGCATTACTTGTAGCCAAACATGTAAAATCGCTGGTCATTCGAGCAATAATTAAATGAACAATGAGGTGAAAGATTAAAGATTACTGCATCACAAAATATTTTAAAATAAGCAAAGGAAGTCCACACAAAGGTAGAGCTAAATATTTGACATTCTTTTGAAAAGCATAGTTTCTCTTAAATCATCATGAAAACTTAATTATCAGAGTTATAAGCATAAAACCATGCTGAGAACATTTGTCTTATAAAATAAAAATTTTAATGCCATTTTTTATCAGTAGTACTCTCTGAATAGTAATGCACATAGCCTAACGTGAGCCAGAGAGATTTTTCTTTTTCATCTTAGTCAATATATAGACATTTAATAATATTGGCTATCATTTCTTCACGTTCAGGGAAAACTTATATCTAAGTATATCACTGTATCACTGTCTCACTGTCATCCCGTTGCTCATCGATTTGCTTGAACGGGCACCAGTAACGTCTCCATTATGAGATTTCTTGTTACTGTTTTTGGCATATCAAATACGCCACAGGGAGCTTGCCGGGCTCTGTTGTGTGTGGGCGAGATACTCTCGGTAACTTGAGGGGGTGGAGGATAGTATAGTGGGTAGGTCATATGCCTTGCACACAGCCAACCTGGGTTCAGAAAGCTTTTGTTGCAGAAAGCCAATCCCAATTCCATCAATTCTTGGCACCGCATATGGTGTACTATCGCTCCAGCCCGTATCTAAGTATATAATCCACAAATTTTTTTAGTGTGTTCCTTTCAATGGCTACTACCTGGAATAACAAGGCCATTTAGTTTCAATAACTCAAGTTGAGGCAAAGTGAGCTCAAACCCTCATTTCAGTCACCTATACCAGAAACCTGATGAAGGTATATAAAATATCTCATAAATATCTGAAACACAGTTTTTTAAAGCATTATTTATCATAGTATTTTAGTATTTTATGAATTAATTTTCAAATAGAATATTATGAACTTAAATTTCTATTGTTATTTAAATTTAAGATGACCAAAAACTAAGTGGGAAATAAACATGCTAGCAATAAAACATCTTGAATTTTTGAGAGAACGATGCTAGTGTTAGTGCAAGAACTGTTGCTGCTTTGTTAGAACTTTGGATCTCCGTGACTAGGGCTCTTGAGACTAAATGCTGCATTCACATCTATGTGGGTTTTGTTTCTTTATCTCTCACAGGGATGAGAAAATTTTATTTTTCTCTTTTTCACATAGGTGACCAAAATATTACCAACACTGTAATAGCTGCAAACTACTATTATAAATAATGCTTTTTTAAAAAAATGTGTTTCAGAGATTCATGAGATATTTTACATACTTTCATCAGATTTCTGTTATAAGAGACTGAAACCAGTGTTTGAGTTCACGTTGCCTCAACTTGAGCAATTGAGGCTAAATGCCTTTGTTACTCCAGATAGTAGCTGTTAAAGGAAACACACTAAAAAAATAGCTGTAATAAATATGAGTTTTCTTTTTTCCCAAGTTAATGAACATTAATGCAATAGTTGAATTTCTTGTATCAATACCAGTGACATCAGAAGACAACTCAATCAAACTCTCTTTATCATGAGGGTAAGTAAATGAGTTGACATCTTCCATGAAGGGATTATTAATCCAGAGGTAATCTTTACATGGATTCTCATGTTAATAATACTAAAGATTAAAGTTTTCAGCTAATGCTCTTATATTTTGACTTACAGAATATGATGTTCTGGTAGGTATTAGCAACTATTGAAGTGTATTGCCCAAGTGGAAGCATTTCTTGATCTCTCTCTTATATGTATCTATTCCAAAGAGTCTGATTAAAAAAAAAAGAGTCCATTTTATTAGTCTGAAAATACTCTTAAAAAATGTCCTGCAGAGAATCATGAAGTTTGTTTAGAAGGTTGTGCTTTACACGCTTAGTCATCCTTTACTTAGCAAATAGTCCATAGTGGTAGAGTTCGGCTCCCATAGAAACTGTTTGGCTTCTTCCTTCATTGGACAAGGCAGTAAAGAACTTTCTTCTATATAGCACTTGCCCTTCTGCATGAAGGAGATCTGGCTGTTATACTCCATATTCTTAAAAAAACATTGTGTGAATGTTGCGGCTTTGGAGAGTCAGTAGAAAGTGGATTTTACCACATTATCATTACCAGTTTTTATGCCACTTTTTATTTTGGCAGAAGGCAAACTGTGACCATTTTTTGATGTTCACCTTTTTATTTATCTTATATGCTGTGATTGATTGTAAAGAAAAGGGTTTCATGCATGCACCAAAACCTCTGCCACAGTGTTCCCCACTTCAGCCCAATTTACCAATTCTGCCCGTGCTGTGGTAATCTTAGTTCTGTAGACCAGTGCTCAGATTCTGTCACTTTTATCTATTGGTTTTTCCCTAACTAGTTTTCTTTATGGATTGCAGCAATAGCACAGCAGGTAGGGTGTTTGCCTTGCAAGAGGCCGACCTGGGTTCAATTCCTCCGTCCCTCTCTGGCAAGCTACCCATGGTGTATTTGATACGCCAAAAACAGTAACAGCAAGTCTCACAATGGAGATGTTACTGGTGCCCGCTCGAGCAAATCGATGCACAATGGGGTGACAGTGCTACGGTGCAGTGCTATTGTTCTTTATATACCACACAGGAGAGAGATCATTTTTATCTGTCCCTTTATTTCTGGTTGATTTTATTCAACATGATAATCTCCAGATCCATCCAATTATCAGGAAATAGCATGATTTCACCTTATATGTGAGTAGTATACATTTTGCATATATTCAGTAGTTTCTTTATCCATTCATTTTTTTCTTGGACACTTAGGTTTTTTCCAGATTTTCACTATTATGAATAGCTGCAGTGAATATAGGCACACAGTCTTTTTTCAGTAAGATTTTTGGGCCCTTGGAATATATGCCAGTAGTAGAATTGCTAGATCATGTAAAGTTTCCAAAAGTGTCCATATCATTCTCTAAAAAGGCTGCACTAGTCAACATTCTTATCAGCAATGCATGTGGGTTTCTTTTCCCCACATCAACACCAAACCTGGTTGTTTTGTTCTTTTTTGGTATGAGCCACTCTCCCCTGTGCGAAGTGATATATTTATTTTTTCATTTTCCTGATGGCAAATGATGATAAAAATAGGGGTTTTTTTGGCTTTTCATTTTTTCATCTCTCTAAAGTCCCTTCAATATTGGTGGCCAAACCAGCGGTGCTCCTCTCAAGGCTGTTGTTTAGAAGTTGTAGAATCTCTGCTTTTTTGAGCAGTTTGAGGATCCACAGTTTCTCAAGTGCCTCCCAGATACAGGGAAATCCTTCCAGGATTTCCCGACTCCTCAGCAGCAAAGTAGATTTTTTCATTATGAATATTGAAAGGACAACAAAATTGCTGGAAGCAATGATTTGCCATTCATAGTGAACTACCTCATTTGACGTTTCTGCTTCTTCATCTGGTTGTGTAATCTTTTATATATAAAAATTACTGGGGTTTATCCATGAGATCACAACTTCCAAGCCATGGGGGGATTTTCCTGGAACTTATCTCTACTATCCTTAGGTGCTAGTCTCCTATTATGTTACTTTATATTCCACAAATGAGTGCAGTCATTCTCTAGGTCCCTCTATTTCTGACTCATTTGACTTAGCATGATATACTCCATGTCTATCCACTTGTATGCAAATATCATGATTTCATCTTTTCTAACAGCTACATAGTATTCCATTGTGTAGATATACTAATGGTTAAAGTTTTCTTAACCAGTCATTCGTTCTCAGGCATTTTTTCCCCAAATTCTGGCTATTGTAAGTAGCAATAAACATACAAATGCAGATGCCATTTCTACTGCACTTTTTTGCAACTCTGGCATATGTTCCCAGAAGTTTCTGGGTCTCATGTGCTGGTAGAAAAGGCAGCGGGGATAGAGAAGGGACCACTAAGTAAATGATGAAAATGACGGTTGGAGGGCTTGCTCAGGATGGGAGATGCATGCTGAAAGTAGACTATGGACCAAACATGATTGGTGCTTAGTACCTTTATTGCAAACCATAAAACCCAGAAGGAGAGAGGGAGAGAGAGAGAGAGAGAGAGAGAGAGAGAGAGAGAGAGAGAGAGAGAGAGAGAGAGAGAGAGAGAGAGAGAGAGAGAGAATGTGCCTGCCACAGAGGTGGAGGGGTGTTGGTGGAAGGGATACTGAAAATATTGAAGGTGGAAAATGGGCACGGGTGGAGGGATGGGCACCCGCATATCGTATGAACAAGACATAGTCATGCAAGTTTGTAAGTCTGTACATGAGATACAGTAAGTTATAAAATAAAAACAATTTTTTTAAAAAAATGACAAGCAATTTCAAAAGGGTTTGATGGATGGGGGCCTGAGTGATAGTATAGTTGGTAGGGCATTTGCCTTGCCCTTGGCCAATCTAAGTTTGATCTTTGGCATCCAAGATGCTCCACAAAGTCTGCCAGGAGTGATTTCTAAGTGCAGAGCCAGGAGTAATCATTGAGCATTGCTGGGTGTGGCCCAAAACAAAAAGCAAAACAAAACAAAAGGTTTGATGGTGTTATTTCATAGAATTTTAAACCATTCCATACACAAGAGCCTTAGTAAAGTTCACTGCTCTGGGCATCCGTGAACTTTAAGTATTCATATTTGCTATGATCCTTACAAAATTGCTTTCAGCTCTAGAGTTTGGAAAATGTAGGATGTGTTGATGGCCATAAGGAAACATGATTGTGTGCATTCTGAAGAGCATGGGTTGGTCCTGTCAAATCAAAATAATACTAGGACTTTTGTGTCCTGTAGGGTTTTTTCCCCCTAAATAGTGGACATCTGTGAGCCAGTTACATTTTCCCACAGCCAGACATAGACGAAGACAACACAAAGTAGCTTGCTGTGTGAATTTTTCTTAGATTAAAGTTGCAGCTTTCTGCTGTTACTCCCTTTCATTTGGGCCTACTAAGGCTCCTTCTATCATTTTGCAGTAGGATGAAACTAGTAGGGAAGACAGAGTGCTTGAAAGCTTCCAAACAGAACAGAATGGGAAATTATGGCTTTGTCCAGGGTTACTGTGAGAATGGATTTGGAGAAAAGGTGCCTGCCCACACTGAGAGACAGTGCTTAAGGAAAATTACTGGGTATGAGAGAACAGAGTGTACCTAGGAAGGTGATTAATGTAAAAACACAGGCATTTTAACAATGCACTTTGATTTCTTTAATTTGATTTATTTGTAAAGCTTCAAATGCTGCTCTTATGTCTTCATTAATGGCAGAGCAGAAAGCAGTGTTGTAGCATGTCAGCATTTCTCAGATAATACCATACCTTGTTGGCTCTTTGATTTTCTTTTGGAAGATGCAAAATTTGTGGTAGAGTCAGATTTTTAGACAATCACCATAATACCAGCTTTGTATTGTTTTATATTGACTAATTTCCTAGAGTTTCACTTTTTCCCATTTTTGGTGAAAACTAGGTGTCTCACTAGTTTTATTGAAAATATGCTATTTTCCTTAATTACATTTTTTTAGCACCTTTGTGCCCTTTAAATGGGCTATTGTATAAAGTGCAAAATGTCAAAATTGTATCAGAGGTAATTATCAGCTATTTTTTTCCAAAGTGGAAGGATTTTCATGGTGTTAGCACAAGAAATTAAATCTAAAGTAATAAAAGGAAACTTTATCACTGTTGAAAGTTATAGAGAATATGTGATATGTAATACCGAACTGAATTTAAATTGGTTTAAATTAGTAACACAATTCACAATATTCAGATTGAAAATATTCCAGAAGGTTCAGCTGCCTCATAGAAAATTAAATATGCTGAATAATTCCTAGTCAGGCTAAAATTTACTTGAAAAATATTTATTTTTTCTGTTTATTTAAATTTTTCATCTCAGGGTTGATTCCATAGCAGAATGTTGAGTTTGTGTGTGGATTTGTTTGTGTTGGTATGTTTGCATGCACGTACTTTTAATAGTACATATTTTTCAAGGCAATAATCTTTCAAGCCCTACTCTAATCTCTTTAGCTTTAAAATCAGGTGATATAAAACTCCCATGTCACTACTAAATATAAGCTATGTTGACAACAGCATGGGTGTATGGATGGTAGTGGGAGTGAGAAAATTATTGCACAGAATTTATGTAATACAGAATTAAGGTGGTATTGGATGTTTTATTTCCCTTAAAGAATAATGTTTTCTCCAATAAGCAGGATTTAATAAGAACCTTAAAAAAGAAACAATATGTTGGCAACATTTGGTAGGAAAAGTTATTATAGATGGTAAATGTGATCACTGGCAAAAATAATAAAATATGAAGTTGTGTAAAATCTGAATGAGAGTATGAGTGCAAAAATATTCTTTGTGATGTCTTCATTTCATTAAGTTTTTTCACTATATCTCACCACTTTCTTTGGGCCCAGAGGGTTTCATTTGTTAAGACTGTTCTAAAATTTAAAGATGCTTCCTTGTATATAATTCCCTTCTTTGACCTTTGGTACTTTCAGTATTCTAAGTCTGTGGTTTTTGTCATTCTTATAGGATATGTCTTGGAGCATTTTTATTTGGACTTCTTTTAGCTGGTACCCTCCGGACCTCCAGGATCTGAAAAATCTATTTTTTTTTTGTTTAATTTTGTCTAAAATTGGAATTTTTCACTAAATTTATCTTTTAAAAGTCCTTATTTTGTTACAGCTGTTAGGATTTGTGAGCAAATGTTCTAGAAAAGAAGTAATTTTGGAGCCCTATATTTATATTGATGCAGTAATGCTTACAGCATTATGTTTTTGTGTCATGGTTTTCCACCTGTTTAAAATCTGTTTCCACACTGCAGCAACCACCAATGGACTAATACTTTCCACCATAGTTCTTAGGGCACCAGCTTCCCCATGAATACCCTCTGTGATCAGAATCCAAGTATTAAAAAATTGTACTTCTTAACTATACACTTGTTTTTAATTGAATCATAGTGAGATACACACTTGCAAAGTTGTTTGTGATTGGGTTTCAGTCATATAATGTTTCTTCACTGGTCCCTTCGCCAGTGTACATTTCCTATCACTAATGTTCCCGGTTCAACCATAAAATATTTGAGATCTTTGTAACTGTTTCCTCATAAAGAGAATTGCCCCTTTGGAACAGCATACTCTATGCTTTGCTTTTCTTAATTTTTCAGAGCCTATTCATCCATAACCATGATGCTCAGTCATATAGCCCTAAATAATACCATGTATCTGATAGGAGGTAATGTTTTATAATCAAGTAGAAAACTTCTTAACTTGTATTGAGTTGTAAACCTTCAGTTAAAAACTAAAGTAAACCCAATAACTTTTTATGAGGGATCAAATATTTTAAGATATTAGTTTCATATAAGAATTTGAATAAGTGTATTGCAGCTTCATTTTATGTTAATCTTTATTAATAACATGTGTTGTTGATATCCCCATTCCAGGTACACTTTAATATATGACAGTGCTATATATTTACATGCACCGCTGTCACTAGATTTCTGACCTCAACTTCTTTCCATTCATCTTTTCCACACTGGGTCACATTTCTAGGTCAAGTTATTTAAAGGGAAAATGATGAATGATTATAGAGATATAAACTCTCATAGAATCTACATGTTATAATAGAAAAATGCATTATGCATGCTAAGAATTTCAAATGACTAGATGAGAGATGAAAATAGATGCATGTGCTAAAAGTCATTTTGAAAGAATGTACTAGAAAATAATTTTTATACAGGTCTTAATATTACCTGCAAAGGAAAAAACTAAAAAGCCATGAAAATATCTGTAGTCATGAGCCCATTATGCTTTATAACAATCCTAATGACTTAAAGGAAAATATAAAAATGACAATTAGTGATACATATAAATTTGTATATTTTAGCAATCTAAGATTAAAATTACCATTTTTAACAACTTTGTTTTGGGCTCACCCCTGGCCATTCTCAGAGTTTATACCTGGCTCTGGGCTCAGAGACCACTCCTGGCAGTGGTATGATGAATCGGGGACCATACAGGGATTGAACCTGGGTTGGCTGGATGCCAGGCGAATGCCCTACCATGTACTATCTGGTCCTTGAGCAGCATTTTATATGAAAACCTTAGGTTTGAGATTTCTATTTATATAATACTCTCAAAAATTATGATGTTTATTATAGAAATTGTGATTAGGCAGTTTAGTTTAGTCCATACTTGTTACATAGAGTAATAAACTATAACTAGATGTATAAAAACTATCATTAAAATATAACTTTAAAATACAAAAATAGAACATAAATGAGAACAATTGTTTATATTCTATTACTTACAAAAAACATTGTATCTAAATATTACTCACCTAGAGAACATCTAAAGTACTTTATTAGAGGAACAGTATGACGGCTGTACTCAATGAAATATAACTCTGCCATTAAAAGAACAAGGCTTCTCTTTTAGAAAAATGGAACTTCTCTTTTCAATTATGAGAAGAGAATAAAGGAGATGAAACATTACTATTAGCTGTTTTTACTCATGTGTGATATAAATAACTATAACAGAATAACTGGGAAAGTGAAAACAAAACTAGAATTAGTATAAACCATAGTGGTTACTTTGGTAACAGATGAGAGGATAGAGCTGAGTAGCTGGGGATCATTTGGTTATTGTTGGCAGGTATTGTGAACCCTACACAGAGATATTAATTAGGCTATACTCTTGACATTCTATATTGAAAGATAGGATAAATCAAAAATGGGAAAATCATGGTTAATTTCTTTCAAATATGAGAACCTAGCACAAGTACCCTTGCTTTGTTTTGCAGTGCTACTAATGATGATTTCACATGCACAGAATTCCAATATCATACTCATCACTGAGGTACATTCTTTTCCTTGCCTTTATTTGAGTCAAGATAAGAGTTTTGATTTCAGCTCTTTGTTTTTTTCATATGAAACCATAACCTTTGTATGTACACATTGGTCTCAAACTAGAGAAGTTTCTTAATAAAAATATTTATATGGTTCAATGAACAGACAGTGTTACCTCAATTAAAAAATAAAATCATGAACTTTACAAGCAGATAGAATTTATTAAGTTAATACAGTCACTTGAAAGCTGTATGTATGGTGGAGTGGGGAGGGGATGGGAATCTTAATCACCACTGATTATCAGAGAAGTGGGAATCAAAATAGAAATCACTTCATATCAGTAAAACTGACCCATATCAAAAATATTAAGGCCCCCCAATATAAAATAAGTGGATGGGGATATGGTATAAAGGAAATCCTAATTAATCGTTGGTAGAGTGTAAACTGGTCAATCTCTATAGTCAATATTATGGAGATTTTTTTCAAGAAATTAAATATAAAACTTCTGTGGGAGAAATTCCATTACCGTGTATCCCAAAGACACAGACACTGATTTGAAAATAGGTGTATTCACACCTGCTTTCACTGCAGCACTATTTATAATGGCTACAATCTGGAAACAACCTAAGTGACTAATGGCAAGTGATAGATAAAGAAGTTGTGATACATGTATTCAATGTGGTACTACTCAGCTATAATACAAAATGAAATCTTGCATTTTGCTAAATGAATTCACCTAAAGGGTGTCATGTTAAAAGAATTAAGTTAGAAGGAGGGAGACACTTGGTCATAGGTGGTATGTGAAGCAACAAATTTAAGGAAATAAAACGAACCTTTAGACTCTTACAGTAGACTGAAGTTACCCAAGGGTATGAGGAAATGGAAGGTACCGGTCATTTGTAGTGAAGAACTAACACTTTGGTGGTGCGTGTGGTATGGTAAAATTGGTAAAATTGTAGTCCCAACATTTATAAACATTTAAATTCTTTGTAAACCAATGTTAACTGAGTAAATGATAACAAAAGCCTCCCTCCCCTCACCTGACCACCCCACAGCAATCCCTTAAACTGATTTTTGTAAATGCACATAAAATGTGCACCTTTGGTTGAGATATTTCGTCATTTTAACATTCATTTTACCTTGGGGCTGGAGTTATAATACTGTAGAGTGTTTGCCTTGAATGCAGCAGACCTGGGTTTGATCAGTACTTGGCATTGCATATGGTACCTCAAAGCTCTGCCAGGAATGAACTCTGAACACAGGTCAGTAGTAAGCCCTGAGCACTGTTAGGCATGTCCCGAAAGCCAACAAGAATGTAATCTTTTGTTAAATCCACTTACAGACTTGGAGCAACAGTACAGTTGGTAGGGAACTTCCCTTGCATGCTGTAGCCCAGGTTCAATCCCTTACATCCTGTGTAGTCCCCTAAGCACCACCAGGAGTGACCCTTGAGAACAGAATCAGGAGTGGCACTGAGCACTGCTGAATATGTCCTGAAAACCAAAAACTAAATAAGAATAAGTAAAATGAAATTTAACTTACCAATCTGCAAACTGGGATCAGTAATTCAGTGGATATTGCCAAAAATTAAAAGAAATCGTGAATATAAGGCCAATATAATAAAATGCTCAATAGTTGAGGATTAAAAAACTAAAAATATTCTATTTTTCTCTACTATAAATGTCGACTATAAATAAAGAAGATAAATTCTTTATTTTCAACCTTTCCTCAGATTCATTACCTTTCTCCTGTACTCCCATGCAGATAGATAATGCTAATAAGCTTGCAAAATCCTGTCATATACTCTCAGGATAAAACCTGACTTCAGTGCTTATTAATTATCTGGGTCCTTCTTTCACTTTGATTTCAGTGCAGTGGATTCTGACAGTCTTTGATTTGTAAGTTTCATTTTTTAATTGAAAAAAATGTTATCTGGCTTTGTATGTGTCTCACTTAGTTTCCATTCATCCTACTCAGAAGTTAATGTTTCAAGTTCATCATTGACGATTATAAAGGTCTATTTTTAGGAATCACAGTGACATCAGGACAGAGGTAAAGGATCTTAGCACTTTGTCATGAAGGTTCTGAACTTTGAACACGAAAAGTATAACATGAACATATTGTAACCATGCTACTTCCATAACAATTTTTTTAAAGATTCTCTTACAAATATGTGTTAAGATTCTTTAAGATTATTTTGGAGTCTTTCTCATGATAGTGTCACCCTTGTGCTTTGATTTTTGATGCTGCTTGGGTAGATAAGTTGACTTCATGAAAATTCTTGAAACACATAATTTTAGAGAGACAGAATGCCACAAATGAGAATCAATGACTATTTGGGGAAAAAGATACCAACGAGATTTAGGAATCAAGTTGGGGGATCTCTTACCTTTGACAGAATAATTAAAATAATGTATTTTTATGCAGATAGGACATAATAGGACGTAATGTAAGCACTCAATATTTTCTGAGAATTATAATTATTTTCAGTTGTAAGATACTCTATTACTGTTCTTTACAAATAAAGCTTCTTTTGCAAATGTATTTGTAATTATGACTTATAAACGCAGTCACTCTGCTTAGCTGGCTCAGCATATGACTAGGCTACGTTCTGACCTCCTCACAAGCTTTTAAATGAGTGCAGTTTGAGGTGCTAAATTCTAATATGAGAAGCATGTTGGCATTTAAGGAATAATGCAGTGCTGATATCTTTGTGATCTAACTTTTGAACCTTTTTATGAAATGTAAATGTTAATGCATTGTTATCATCCCCAAGTACTCATTTAAGAACCTTAAAAACATATATTTCTATAACGAATAATACTTAATGAGCATCTGCTTAATAACTTGACAGTGTTAGATGTCTTACCATTTATAGGAATGGTAAAAAAGTCAAAAAGAGAAATAATTTTTCAAAATACTATGTTTCTTATGCCTGAGAGTAGATGCTTATTTATGGTTAAGATCTATATTTAAATTAGCATTCTGTTTTTTACCTGCCCTAAGTAATCATATAAGTGAGTT
Source organism: Sorex araneus (assembly GCF_027595985.1). Lineage (NCBI taxonomy): Eukaryota > Metazoa > Chordata > Mammalia > Eulipotyphla > Soricidae > Sorex > Sorex araneus. Next base: position 237,661,639 of record NC_073313.1, read on the forward strand.
AAATATTAGTATTTATTTCAGAAATACAAATAGTTTAGCATTTAGTGACCCTAGAAGGAGAAATGGTTTCTGCTAATGGAGAATTTTAGTATTAGTTCAGAGAGAATGTAATATTGTAGTGTTTATCTTTCTAATAACAGAAGGGCTGCTATATCTTATATTAATTGTTTATTTTAATTATATATATATTTATATTCACCTACATGCACAAATTTTTTTGAGCTGGTGTATTCTAGCCTAAGTTTCAAATAGCAGTCAATCACTTTGAATAACCTGGATCTTTTGCTTTGGCAAAACTTAAGTAACTGGTGTCTCCAAATTTGCTATCTGAAACCTATTTTAAATTTTGTCTCTGTTGTATTTCATTGGAAATGCTATGTGATGAGAGATTTGATATGCTTGTTTTGTTACTTTTTTTCTTATTCCCTTCTTTAACAAATGAGAAAGGAACTATCTCATTATTGAATTTGTTCTTCCAGTAGAAGTCATTTAAGCCACAATGTATCCTTGATATTTTCCAGAAATTTTTTCTGTGCATGTGAGGTTTTCTATTTATTGTGACTGGGTGAACCTAGGCGGACTGCCTTAATCAGTGAAAGTATGTGCATGCATGCATGATTAATGGGGTGCATGTGATGAAAGCATGTGAGAGGTGGAGGGGGCTGCTGCTGCTTGGTGTTCCTTGCTCAGCAGGCAGTTGCTGATCTAAGTCTTTGTCATTAGCTCAAGGTATTTGCTTAATTCTAGTGGGCAGCGTTGGGGGAGGTTTACCCAGAATCCCATTCTCCTGTTTTGGTGCATTACACATCATCTCCATCATCTAAGCAACTGCTTAGATGAAAATACTAAAAAATTTGACTCCATCTATAAGTTTGCACGCCCTGTACTTAGTGCTTTTTTTTTTAAATGGTTTTGCATATGTTTTACAGTGCTCCACACATGGGATATGCTATTTTTGTGTCAGTAGCTTGATTATTATGACTGTTTGGCAAATTGCACTGTGCTGCTCAAGGAATCATATTGTTAGCATCTGGTGAAGGGAAAAAAGTGATTGCAGAAGCTGATCTCTTCTAAAGAATGTAGTTAGGTTTGCATTTAATTACTATATTGTACTTATTTCTCTGGTTGGTAGTTTCTTTAGAGCTGGGAAAATGCTCATACAGATCAGAAAAATTTTAGTAAAATCCCACAAAGGAAATCTGGTAATACAAATGTGTCATTTGAAAATGGAGACTTGCCTCAGTTATGCCATGTGTCCTCTTATGTCTATTAGTCAACTTGGGAAGCACATTTTTCCCTTTTGTGCCTTTTTTCCCTCAGTCATTAATAAAGATGAGTAAACCTGTACAAAAGATACTTCAAGTCTTCTTTCCAAAATGATTTTGCTAACTAGTAGGTCCTATGAGAGTATAAGTGTATAAGAAGGAACAATCCACTCTGCTTGATGTCAGTCAAATAACTTTTCCCAAGTCTTTAAAAAAAATAGACTATGAGCAGAATTTTAGAAATTTAGAGAAAAAAATTGAACAGAATAAAAGTAGAAGATAAAGAGGTTTAAAGTCAGCGTAGCTATAAGTGAACATTATGCAAAGGAAGTCTCTAAATTTTGTAATGTTTTATGGGATTTTTTTATAAAATTAACTTTAACATAAGATTCCATGATGTTACCATTTTTCATATCAAACTGTACTTGAATTTTCCATTAAGTATTTATACAAGTTAAATAGATCAGCAGTTTTAATTATGTTATTATTGATAAATTGACACTTTTCAATAAATTGCTTGTTATTAAATAAGTATAATGATCTCAGAAAAAAACCCAAAAATCAAAAAACAAAATATATTAACCAATCAGTTAAGCTATCTCAATTTTAATAGGTGCTTTTGATTAAAAATAGTTGTATGAAAGTTATAATTCCTACATTATGATGTAAACACATGTGTTTGAAAATAAAATGGCAATGATGTTTTGCAAGAGACTGCCTTTAATGCATTAAAAGGGTGTTATACTTTTCTGAGTTTCTTCCAATAAGTTTTTCTTGGCAAAACCTGTTTATTTGCTTGGGTGATTTTTTCCTTTAGCCGTGCTTTTAAATTTTAGAGAAATGTAATAGTCTTACATTTTCATAATTGCAATTATCTAAAATATTACATAAGTATGTGTATAGGTAAAATTCTAGACAGTTTGTTAAAAATCTCTGTGTTGATATATAAAGAATATTTCATAATAAACTATGATGATAGTACATTATTTTAACCCAATATTTTAAATGGCCATATTGAAAAAGGTATTAGCCATATAATTTTTAGACATGGTATAATATAAGTATCAAGCAAAAATGTTATCAGAATTGGTGTTTTCTGAAAAAAAAATCTTTATGCACAACAAAGTGCTTTAAGCAGTGGATTTCTAGGGATTAATGTATTTCCCAAGGGTCTCAGCCACTGTGCCTCTGGTCGTGGTCTTAATGTGCTTCAGACAGGCAGTAATTCTGTAAAAATGCAATGCTCCAGAGTGTCTTGTTTCTTAATTATGAAATCTATCCTAATTATTCTTTTTTGAGTGCTAACTTATTTAAATTATTAAGCCTCAGTAACTCAGCCAAATTTTCTTTAATTGAGATGGAATACAGACTATTGAATGTTGTTTTGTCACTAACATAATATATAATAAAGAGTAGCCTATCACAGGATTATTTTATATATATGTATATATGCATAAATATATATTAGAATATTAAAGCTCTTTCAGCCCTGTGCTATTAAAGTTAATTTCCAATTACTTGTCTTTGTTCTCACAAAATATTAATGTCTTGGCATTTAGAAAGCTATTTGAAGATCAAAATGCCTAAAATTTGCTAGAATTAAGTCCCCTATATTCTGCTTTTGGTTATCATTTTTACACCCTGTTTTCCTTATTGAAGTTTCTTAGAGCCATTATCATCATGGGGATCCAATAATATATGATTTCATTATTTCTTTGGATTTGGTCTGATTTGATGAACATAAGTTGCCTCATTTGGGGAGTCTATAAGTTATAGACATTTGGGTAAATAATTGTTTATACTGTGTAAAACTACCACAATGACAAAATAGAAAATGGGTTTTTCAATTACACAAAAAAATAGCTATTCCAACCAGTTGGAGGAGCCGGGGAATAGTCTTGGTGGTTGACATTTGAATTGAGTTGGGCATTAGATGTCCGTGAGTCTGTTTAAGACCTGGGTAAGTGAAACAGCTAAGATGGAATAGAATAGGAATCATGGTTGTGGTATTTGAGGCCAAATATTCAGTAATCTGTAGTCATCATTCAGCCTTCATTCAGTGCTCTGCTTGTGTTATGCAGAATAAATCAGACTTAAGGAAGCTGGGAATGAGAGTCAGTGTCAGACTCTCCTATAGACAAATTCAGCAAACTAAAGGACATGCTGACAACCATAACAAATAACTAAATGAGTAATGAATGAACTTTGGGGATAAACAAAGAAATAAAAACAGCTTGACAAGATGCTCAATCACTTCCCACAAATATTAACTGAACACTTTTTATGCACTAAGCGTGTTGCTAGAAGCTGAACAGAAAATAATGACCACAATAAATATAATTTGTGCCCACCTGGGTCTCAGTCTAGTGGGAGGAACCCATTTTAAGAAACATTGAAATGCTTTGTAAACAACAACAGATATCAAATAAGTTGTGGATATTTTATACCTTGTAGAGAAAAATAAGTCTTTGCTTACATAGGTATGTAATATGTAATTGCATGTTGTGTTAAAGGCAGTTTAAAACAAAACTGGGAAGAGATTCGAGAGAAAGATTGAGGAATCTTCTTTAAGTAAGGGACAAAGAAACATTTTTGAGGAAGCTATGATATTCTGACCCCTGAAGGAAGTGATGGAGATAGCAGAGGGGAAAAGATCTTGACTTAGATTAGATCTTAGAAAGTGCAAAATGCCAAAGTAATCTATAAGAATGTAATAAAATAGACAAGGAAGCAAGTGGTATCTGATGAGGCTCAGGGACATTCCTGTTGTTTCCTCCAGGGAAAATTTTCAGAGAGTTTAAGAAACTGAAGCTGAAGAGAAAATTGGTACCAAAAAAAGTGAGGAGTCAACTCTTTGAAGGTCTTTATGGAAGTAGTGTAGTTCAGCTGGAGTTCAGGGAAATTTTTTTTTTTTGTGACATCTTTACAGAAGACTTTCCTTAGTGCACTAAGGAAAAGAGATGAGTGAAGTAGAAGTTATAAGAGTATTTATACTAAAAATAATGTTTAGAAGAACATCCCAAAGTGTTTCCTGAAAAAACAGCAAGAGTCTACTTTGGAACAAAGAAGTAATTTAACGATTTAGATTATCTAAAAGACAATGATAATAAATCAGAAAATACAACTTTGTAGTAAAAAGTTCTGCGGAACTTTAATGATAGCACCATTGTCTCTTCTACTAAGACTAGACGGGAAGTGAACATTGTTGAATCACTACTGTAGTGATAGACACACAGGGTTCATTGCTTCCAGAATGATTGCCGTGCATGGGACACCGGAAAGAATGTCTCTCAACAGAAGGTAACTCTGTTCAGAAAGGATCCACAATAGGCAAATAATAATATTAGTCTCTGTTATAAATTTATGAAGATTTAAAGTTTAGAAAAATGTATTTAGAGTTATGTCAGAGATAGTGTAATTATATGACTTCCCTGGAATGACTTCCTCTCTCTTAACCCCTTCTCTTGTAAATTTTAGAAAAATTCAGCACTCATCAAGGATTCACATTAATCCAGACCATCATGGGTTTTCTTTGCCTCACTTTTCCAATGCAGACCTTTTAGTATGCTTTGCTTTCTTCTGTTGTCATTGATGAGCTTCTTGAAGGCACCACTTCCGCCTACTTCTGACTCTTGGCACAATGCATTTCAGAGGAGAGTCTTCTTCATCAGAAAATACCTTTTACTCCTGAAAATAAAAACTGTTTGTATTAATCTCTTCCACACTTGGTACCTTAATGAGTTTTCTTACTTGGATGAGAATTGACCCTAAAGGAGGAGATTAAAACCACATTCCAAACAGAGCCTTGATCATCTGAGGAAATGGTTTGCTCTGAATACTTCTTATCTTTTATTTATTTTTCAGCCTAACTGCCAATGTAATTCCTGTGTTCATATCTGAATGCCAACTTTGCATTCACTTGGATTAACTTGTAAATTGATTCAGTAGTATATTAATAAATTTAAATTTACAGAAACTGGGCTGGAGAGATAGTATGATGGTTAGCACACTTGTGTTGAAAGTAGCCAACCCCGGTTCAATCTCTGGCATCATATATGGGTCCTGTGAATCCTTGCAGGATTGATCCTTGAGCCCAGAGTCAAAAGGATGCTGGGTGTGTTCCCCAATACAAATGAAATTGTTAAATTACATAAGCTATCTAATTAATCATTATCTCAAATAGCATGTAGGCTATTAACCTTATAGTTTTATTATATTGCTAAAATGTTTTATTTTAAGTTCTGGAAAAATAACCTTGATCTAAAATATATTAATATATAATCTCAATTAAAACTTTTGGTTTCAGTTCCCAAGTGATGCTCAAGAGGCCTTGGAGCCTCTACTATTGAATTTCTGCCAATCTGGTCTGTATTTCAATGTAAGGGCCAAAGAAAGTGGTGCCGTTTATGCGCACTGGTGTCTGGAGTTACACAAGTCACAGTGGCAAGGTTGTTGGTCTGCACCAGGCAGTGCTCAGGTGACTATATGGTGCTTGGGATCAAACTGGAGTCAGCCTCCCATGAGGCATGTGCCTTAAGCCTGGCCTTATCTTGCCATTCCCCTCAATTAGAATTTTTAAAAATAAAATTGTTTCTGGATATTTTAGCCACCACTTTAATATTCATAAGATTACATTGTAGTTCTCATATTTTTGACATTTTTATCTTAAGTTCTTGTGTAAATACTTAAAGTCCTTAAGAAACATTTCTATTCTGAAATATCAGTGAAACTGGAATGTAAAAACACGAGATAACTAATTTTTTGGAGACTTTTCATTTCATAGAATATGATTTATGAAAAAATATTTGTGAGATTTTAAGAACAAAACAGTAGCTAATTCCTTTATTTTTTTTTCTAGATGTACACAACATGTGTAATCACAGTTCCTGTGAAAATATGTTAAGTGATTAATAATTCCACTGTAAATGTTTCAGTTACAAATAGTATGATGCATCATTGGAAATTAAAATTTTGAATATAAAAATTCAGAATTTATTTTATACACAATTTAAGAATTGAAAATATAATGTATTTTTAGAAATTGATAAGAATATCCTTATATCAGCATCAAGATCTATCATCCAAGAAGCTCTTTCTTTTTTATGTGAAGGTTAATGCATGCAATCAAAAGACCTTCTTCCACCATTTATAAAAATCAGACTTGCCCGCGGAGTATTACTATTTGTAAAGAATGAGAAACCTCAGATGTTGTGGCTTAAAATATATATCTTTCTCTGACATTGGAGTAGATTAATAGCATTTCTTATGAGTGAACTTGATTCCTGACATTCACTTCAATGCTAATTTAATTTAGTTACTGAGATAGCAAAGGCTTCCAAATTTTATGGTAGTTGAGTTATCCTGGGATTCTGATGAGTGATTGGGAATATAAAAGAACCCTCCTCTAAAGCCTGGACAGTGATGGAGACATTAGATAAATTCCCAGCATTAGCAAACCTAGAAAGCAAAGCTCTTGTGCATAATCCACAGCAAAGCCTGAAACCCTCTTGCTTTAAGGAATTTCCTGGTGGCCTTAGGGAGGATATTAATGGAACTCTTTAGGCTTAACCTCGTTAAGAGACTGTTATGCAGCCCTTGTTGTTTCTACTTTAAAGTCAGGAATTTTAAGTAGATTAGAATGAAGAACAGTGCAGTGCAGCATAAAGTTAACATTATACTGTTAATAACATTCAACTGAATTATTAATTTCTACCAGAAGTTGCTTTTAAAATAATCAGGATTAACTGTAGAAATAAAGATTGTTTCCCCCTCTTTGCTTCTTTATCTGAATAATAATTCATTATAATTAAGATTACCTTATACAAACAAAAAGGGAGCACATCCATAAAACTTGTTATATTAATGACTGATTACATTAATGTTCTATAGCTATCTAATTCTTTATTCTAACGGTAAAAATATAATAATCAAAGGAAATGGTTGCCATTCATGGTGGAAGAGTTTTGTTTTGTTTTAATGTCTTCTTTAGAACCAGGGGGTTAGAGGACATTCTTTGAGATTATTACCAACAATAGTTAAAAAATCAGAATTGAAATTTGCTGGTTTGCTCTTTCTGTCTTCTGGTTAAAGAGCCATTTGAAGCAGCATTCAGGCAACATGGCCTGGACTCAGAGGCAGAGGGCCTGGCAGATGGTACCACAGGATGGAGAAACTGCTGGCAGATGGTATGGACTATTTGAGCAACAAAGACACTTTTGGCTACCAGTGCTAAGAGTTGGAAAGAAAGAAGAAGACAACTTACCCAGTGTTGCCAGCTTGTATACAGAAAACGTTTTGGCAGAATTGAGCCCGATAAAAGATATTCAATTGTTAACTGCAAGGAAAGCTGAGCTTTTGTTATTAAGTTTCATAAAGCCTGCTCCCCCTGGTATGATTTGAACATAATTTCATATGGAGGAGTCCTTTAGAGATCATCTAAAGCAACTATGCAAACAATATTTACACACATGCATTCTGTTTTTATTACTGAAAAGATACCACTCAAAACTTTATTTATAAAAGGTATAATCCACTTTTCTTTGTATGAGGTTGAAAGAATTCTTTTGGTGACCATATTTCTCTGACTTATTTGTGTTGTATAGTGTATTTAACATTGTAGGGTTTCAGAGTGGTTTTGTTAGGAAACTTAAAAGTAACCTCTGGCCATGTTTGGCATGAGGAAATAATGCATGCTGATGTCAGTTTGGCTAATGTGACATATAGGTGTAGGGTTTTATCAGCAACTGGTGTGTGTAATTGTGATACTGAATTACTTCGGGGTTATAGTCATTACTGCATGTATCACATTTGTTTTCCAGAGTCTCTGAAGTAACCTGTAACAAATAGGCATTTAGTGCCTAATGATTTCATTGGGGCTGCTACAATTTTTCATTTGTAGGATTATTTTTTTTACCTATTGCTACCTAATATCTTGCCTCATACACCTCTTGTTCTATATTGTGTCTCCAGGATTAATTAATTTACATGACTTTTACTTAATAACCCTTATCCATGCAGCACTAAAAAGTGAAATATATAACTTGGTTATTTTAAGGTGATTATTTCCCTATATTAAGAAATATGTGATGAACTATATTTAGACATGTTAAGAAGTAAAATTTCAAATTAAAATGCAATATCAGAAAAAGGAAGGCATAATCACATATATATTCCTAATAATTATTTTTCCTTAGCTCATTGAAATTTTAACTTTTTTATATCAATTATCATAAAATGCTGAGACTCTTCATATCAGTCAAAGACTACTGACACTGTAAAATAAAGAAATGATATAAAGGATCAGATATAAGACAGTTATTAAGGCATGGACACGTACTAGTTTGATCCTCAACACCCATTGATGCCCTAAGCCCCATAGGGTGCAATTCTGGAGTTTCCATACACCACCAGGTGATTCCTGGCACTGCAGAGCCCAGACAACATAGCATCCATAGGCCACGCATGGGATCACGTGTCTGGTTTGTAGAAAATTTCAGGAGGGGTCTCTGACCTCTAAAACACACTTGGGAGACATGCACTTGTGTCACGCTCCCCCCACTTAACAAAATAAGTGATATGTAAATATAGAATCATAACTGCATAGATGCATATGAACCATCTAAATTACCATTGGAATGATTGTTCAGTGTTTTGAGAAGCCCTCTCTCCATGCCTTTGGGCTCTGCTTAAAAAGAATTGTCGGTCTCTGTAGTCTGATTTCCCCATCTTTAGAAAACTGCACATATAACAGGGATTAGAGGACTGCAAGAGGGAAGCATGGGGATAAACAGGCACAGCAAAAGATACAGAAAATTTCTGTTGCTAAAGAATGAAATGATGGGGCTGGAGTGATAGCACAGCGGGTAGGGCATTTGCCTTGCATGCGGCCAACCCGGGTTTGAATCCCAGCATCCCATATGGTCCCCTGAGCACTGCCAGGGGTGATTCCTGAGTGCATGAGCCAGGAGTGACCCCTGTGCATCGCTGGGTGTGACCCAAAAAGCAAAAAAAAAAAAAATTAAATGATTGATGACTCAAGTCTTCATTCTTAAAGTAATTTAAGAAACACATCAACAGGCTATAAAGACCTTTAAAAAATGTATATAAAATAAAGTCAATTTTTTTTATCATTGAAAGAGCAAACTCACTTAGTTCTATACTAAGTTGTGAATTTCTTTTCCTTTCCCTTCTGCTTTCCAACAAACCTTTGTGTCCTCCCCCCCCACACACACACATATAAAAATTAATAAGAGCAGACATTAATATTCTGGAATATTTGCTGATTCAGAATCTTTTATTCTGTGTTTCTCTTAAGATAAAAATACATTAAATACCATGTGTTTCTCTTAACATATGTTTTCCCAAAGTGGAAAATGATACTTAAAAGCTTTGCTTATACGGGAGTCCCAGATGAGGCCCAGGGAGTCATGAGAGTCTGGTTTTCCTGGTTCCGGACTAGAGGGATCCCGGTGTGCTGAGTAAGGAGCAGGTTCAGACAGTCGCTTACTTGCTCTGTGACCTCAGACATGCTACTCTCTTCTTCACCTCTCCCAGATGGAGAGAAACAATTCAGACCTCACAAAGAGCCAGAGTAAGAAAAGAAAAAAACCATTATGCTTTGTCATATATATATTTCTATGGGAGTGGAGCCCCCAAGCTGTGCTCAGGATGATTAGGGACTTTTATTAGGGTACTTGGCCAATCAGGGCTAGTCAGTTCAACATAATGACCTGAAGATGCATTATTCAGCCAGCCTAGCAGTGTTTGGACCACTAGACCACGCCGATGCTTGGGAAACTGTGTCACTAAACCTATATGCCAGTTCCACAGTTCTATAGTCTACAATCGAATCCTCTCTGTGTGTGCATCTTCAGTATGTACTCCCACTTTTCCTCTTATCACCTTCATTTTTTCCTGATAATGGGGGCAGTGGTTGTGGTATAATGGAAACTACTGGGTCACAAGAGCCAGACAATTTTCACCCTGGCTTTGTTTTATTCAGGCTACATTGCCCGCCTGAAACTATGTTTTCTCGCTATGATAAAATGCCAGAAAAAGGGAGGTAGCTTTTAATGCCCTTTTTTACTCTTTCTTAAAGAAAAGTCAATCTGAAGATTTTCCTATCAATCCAGAATACATGTTGTAAAAAGGGAAAAATTGATATCGATTATTTTGAAGCCATGAGAAAGGAAATCCAGAAAGCACACATTAGTTGATGTTTGATGATCAAATTCTTTGAATCTTATTTGGAATTTATAGGTTGTCTTATTGTAGTCAATGCTTTGATTCCCTTGTCAGTAAAATGGCAGTTTGTTCAGATGGAATGAAGTCTACATTTGCACTGTATCAAAGATGGAATGATTTTTTGTTAAATTCATGACTCCTGTGGTTTTTTTTTATACCAAGAGACTTTCCTTAAGAAATTTACCTAAGAATCTAACATTAGGATATCCATATCTGTTCTTGTCACAGGAGACCTAATTGTTGATCATCTCTTTTCCTCTTGTCACTTTATTTCCTCACACACTGTGATAAATTTCAAATCTTTACATTTGGCGATGAGAGACAGGAAAATGCTGTATTTATCATTTCATCTTCACCTTCTAGCCAAATATTTTTGAATGGGTGAGTGTACAGGTTCTAACCATAACTTCATTATCAGTGCTTCATCAGCCAATGAGTCTCTATTCTATCTCTTCTTCAACCTGCTGAAGGTTCCTTCTCTTCCTTTCCCTTGGCATGAGACTGCCACAGCCCCTGCTTTTACATCAAAGCAGTTCCTTGGGATGTGAAAGGGCTTCTCATTCTCATTGTCAGACATTAGGCATTAGGAGTGGGAATTTTCAGTGTTTTACCCCTAAAACTCAGGTTTTCCTTTGTCTAGGCCACACCCACTTGTTCTTGGGGAATCATATCCATAGACCATATGATTTCAGGGATGAAACTGGGGTCTCTAGCATGCGCAACATGCACTCAGCCTCTTGAGCCATCTCTCTTTCCCCTAGAAATCATATTTTAAATTGTTAGTTTTGTATTCTTCTTACAACAGACTGAGTTAGATAATTTTTTTTCTTGGTGAAGGTATATAACTAACTTTTACAAATCAATATTGTGTCTCTAGGAATACATAGTCTGTAGTCCAGTTAATTGATTTGCTGTGAATTGTGTGAGGTAACCTATTTGCAATTTGAGATTGTCTTTGGCAGTGGATATAGAAAGGAACAGTATCTATATACATGAAAATTGCTGTGCTCTAAAAAGAACTTTAATCTTGTGATAAAAGAGGAGAATATTCCCAAATAAGTCATTGGCTTTTCCCACATGCCCAAATTTTCACATTAAGCAAGACCTTTCCAGAACACATTGAATCTATGAACAGATTGAAGTTGAATTTTCTAAAAATTGAATTTGAATAAGGGCTTCATTATTACAAACTTTGCCAGTCTCTACTGTTTACAGTTCAAAAGAAATTTTAAGTGGATTATTTTCATTTAAGCTGTCATCTGTGATTTGATTTTCCAAGGGGTGCTCCTTTCATTTTGATTGTGCTTCGCAGGGGAAATCTTTTGATAGCAAATAGACTGTTCTATGTTCTATTTTTATACCTCTTTTTTGTACTTTAAAGTCACTACATTTCCTCTGGACTTGGTGGCATACTCCTCAGTGACCTCTATGCACAGCTTCAATATCTGTCTTCCACATTTGAATGTAAGCATTTAAATAGGAAGACTTAGTTTTATTTGTTTGCTGACATACTCCTGGTGCATCTAACAGTGTCTTGGTACATAATAGACACTCAAAGATATAGGTGAGTGAATTGAGTGCTTTGAGTATTGATTATGTAGGTCAAGATTTCTTGTTCTTGGCTCTATTGATACTTGGAGCCAGATTAGTCGCTATGATGGAAAACTTGTCTTCTGAATGTATTTTGTCAGGCTCTTAATACCAAATTCCACTTCTTCTGATGGCTACCATTAAAAAATGTGACCAGACATAGCCAGCAATTGAGAAATACTGTGTGGATAAAGAAGAGTAGATCCAATATCTGTTTGTTAAAGTGGGGAACGTGAAAAAAATAAAGACATGCTGGTAATCCACTTCCAGCATCATGAGCTATATGACATCACACGTGTGTTTCTTAATCTTGAATAAGGTTATGTATTATTGTAAGAATTAAGTGGTTTCAAGTACATTGTGCAGTGATGTCCCTGGTTTTCAAGGCAGATTCTGTTTGTGCCTATGAATAACCTCCCAACCCACCAAAGTCTTCCTACTCAGTGTTATCATATATCTTGAAACATGATCACCATGATGCCCTGCATAGGAAAGAACTTTTTTTCAGGTGTCTAGTCATTTTTAGTATTTTTCTCTCTTTATTTTATTTTGCTCTTAATTGATTATTACTTATAGCCATTTGAGGAAGGGGAACTTTAATATGTCATTTAGAGTACTCACAGAAAAATTGACCCAGGAAATTCAGGTTTAATTTCTGCCATTATATGACTGAATTATATATGTTTTGATGAGTTTTCTCTGTGATATTCAGCTGTATAATATTGTATTGTAAATAGAATGACATAAATGAATCATTGAAACCTATGTCCATAGTAGTTGATACTTAAATCATGAAGGCTCTCTTCCCTTTCTTACTAAAATTACTCAAACCATGTTTTTCATATATTCATATTCCCACTCTTTAATATATAATCATTGGATAATTCATATTTTAATAATTAATAATATATTCAGAAGCTTTTTTGGTACTTACATTGTTCTGCATCTTGTAAATTGCATAGTGTATCCATAGTAGATCTTTTAGATTATGTTGTCTTCTGAGTTGTCTACTGAATAAAACAAATCTGAAAATCACTACATGAACTGTCAGGAATATGGTCATTTGAACCTTTGTAACACTTTTAAAACATAGTTTTGTCCTTGCCAACAGTGCATTGCCCCAACATATGGGGAAAAGAACATACTTATTTTTCAGCAACAACAAATGTAAAATAGTTAAAGACTGAACTTTTGACATAATTATAGTTTTGACCATGGAAAATCAGTGAGACTTCAGAATAAATAAATGGCTTTTCAGTTTGATTCTTACTTTTAACTTAGTGTCCATAAGTACATCCAAAAAGTCAAATTAATATTTTAGGTCTGCATTAGTAATGAAATATGCTTCTCTATTTTCTGAAAATGTCTTCTGGAAAATCTTCCTGTGTGAAAATATCTGGGATTGTGCTGGATATCCTCTTAGGGATATGTGTAAAAACAACTTTTTGCAAAACATAACTGCACCATCCCTAAGCACCATTACAGCATGCTTAATGGGCTGTAATGGTATTTTTATTATCTTATAACTTTGGCTCCCGTAATCTGTCCGAAGGTATTTAAAATGTATGTAAGTTCATTGTTCCATGTGCTTTGTGTCCCCTGAATAAATATTATACCCCTGTTGACTTTTTAATTTTGAAATCCGATCAGAGTAATGAAAGAAAAGTACCTGACCATTTTATATTTGTTTTACTCCCCAGATTCACAAAGTTCTTTTTAGGTTCCAGGGACATATTTTGCAGACATTTATATGATTTGAATAGATGTATTTGGTTGTTGAAAAACTAAAACCCTTCCTTTGATTTATTGATTTTTAACCCATCTTGCAATGAGTCAAAATGGAAGGTTTTGAGGTATTCCAAATGACTAACCTCACATTCTATGACCAAAAGTATATGAAAGACACAGTGGAAGCACTCTTTACAGAAAAGATATGGAGTTGGGCTGGAGGAAATGAATACTCCAAGAGAGACACATCCTAGGTTCCATCTTCATTATAGGAATGAATATTGTGGAAATTATCCCCACCGGTCATTCACCTCTGGGCTAATGATGGACTTGTGTGAACTATTTCAATGTATCTACCTATGGGAGATAGTAGGCCTATCCAAATAAAGAGATTGCTTAAATTTCACTAAATCTGAAGCACATTGTTGAGAAAGTTCAAATCAGTCTATAAGTAAATAATATTTCATTAGGAATTTACAGTGAGCCAAAGGTATTGTTAAATGCTTTAAGAGCTTTGTTTTATTTAATCTCCATAGTAATTCTACTACACTGATATTAGTGTCATTATTACTATTTTCATTTTATAAATAGAGAAGCTGATAATCACAGAGATTGCGCCAACTCCTAAATTGTCTCAGAGCCTGTAAAGGGAGATGTTATGGTAGAAGGATACGATATATAAAATGTGAGATTTAAATCTCTCATCATGTCCTAGTGGCAACATTTTTAATTTGAAAAAAAAAAAAAACACAAGAGTGATTCAGCTCCCCCATCTCCTCATACACATACTGATAGTTCAGATGAGGACTGCCTTAATGACCTAAAAGTTGAGTTTTCCACAAAGAATACAATGAAGTATTGTTACTTTAACAACTTCTTGGGAGGGTTATTGCTTTTATTGGCTATTCTATGAATGTCAGTGTTATAAGTAATTTAGACTTCGGCCCACAATGATGGAAAATATTAAGTTGGAAATAAAATTTATTAATATATTGCATTAAAATGACTTGAAACTGGCCTCACATGCTGAAGGAAAAGGCAGCTGAGATAGAGAAGGGAACACCTAGTAGAGAATGTTGGAAAGACCCACTCGGGTTGAAAGCTGTGTACCTAAAGTAGACTATAGACCGAACATGATGGCCAGTCAATACCTCTATTCAAACTACAACACCCTGCAGGAGAGAGAACAAAAAAAAAAAAAAAAAAGGGAATGCCATACCACAGAGGCAAGGTGGGGTGGTGGGGTTTTGGGTGGGGGTGGTGGGAGGGATACTTGGAACATTGGTAGAGGAGAATGGGCACCAGTGGAGGGATGTAAACCAAATGCAAACATGAAAGTTCATAAGTTTGTAACTGTACCTCACGGTGATTCACTAATAATTTTTTTTTAATAAATAAAAAATAAATAAATAAAATGGCTTGAACCAGACAAATGATGACTTGGGCTTGTGTTGGTAGCAATAAGGCTGGTTGATGTTGACTTGTGTTAAAGCAGGCTGGTCAATATGTGTAACCTGTTCAGACTATGTATTTTAGGTAGAAATTACTTACAATGCTGATTAAATAGAAAGAATTTGAGTGATAATTGTTAGTATTTGGGAGTCAAAAATATCCACAATAAAGTAAAATTAAAAATATATAAAAACCAGAAACAGAAAACCAGACTAAGATGCTTTCTTCTACTTAATTATAAAATGAAAACTCATCCCTAGAAAGTGAAAGTGAGGTATTGTTTATGTCAAATACCATTGATGAATACAATTGATATTTTTCAAATGATTATTTTTATGTTTTAAAATTTAAGCATCATGTTTATAATAATGTTAACATTTATTGTATTAATGTGCACCGCCTAGCTACCAAAGTGCCCAAGAGTCCCCATCACTTTTTCTGTCACCTCTGTTTCACCTTTTCATTCTCCAACTGCTTTGAAATTTGAGTTTTATAATCTAAGACCAAGTGTTGGTCATTGTTTGATATTATTTCCTTGTTTTATCTTTCTGTACACCACAGTTGAATTAACCCATCAAGGTATCATGTTAAGTGAAATAAGTCATGGAGAGGATATATATTGGCTCATGCGTACCTTTTAACATATATTTTATATTACTTATATTGATGTATCTTTTTTTTGTTTAACTTTATTTGGCTTTTGGGCCACACCTTACTATGGCTCAAGAATTCCATCTTCTAACTGCACTCAGAGATTACCACTCTTTTTGAGGCTAAGGGACCATATGGATTGTTTGTGATTGAAACTGGGTCAGCTGCATGTAATGCAAACACCTTGTCCTCTGTACTATTGTCTGACTCCTAAATTTTTCTTTGGAAAACCTTATATTCCTAACAACATGATTTTTCCCACACTGATCAGAGAGTGTCTTGCCCGCATGCCTGGCTATCTTCCCTGGGGCCCCTCGGAGGGGATGGGCTCCAGCTTCCCTCCCCACCCCGAGCAGAGCTCCCTGTGGCCTAAGACCACCAGAACCTAGCTACAGCCATGCCTGAGGCCCCTCTCCACACATTCGGACAGACCTCACGCATGAAGGTACCGGCAGAGGAACCCAGGTGTGTGTAATTCCATCAATGGCCAATATCCAGAGACTTAAAAGCAAGCTCCCAGAAGCGATATCTTGTAGCCTACTTCTCCCTCTGGGATAAACTAGCTAGCTTCTGAGAGTTTCCTGCCCACAAGGGATAGCCTTGCAAGCTTCCCCTGGTGTATTCATATGCTAAATCCAGTAAGGAGCTGGATCTCATTCCCCTGACCCTGAAAGAGTTTCCAGTATGATATGTTTGGGAGGGCCAAGTAGAGAGAGACTTCTGAAATCTCAGGGAAAGGACAAATGGAGAGGTTACTGAGCCCGCTTGAGAAATTGACGATTAACGGGGATTTCGTGGTTTGTGACTCGTGATCGATCAGAAATTAGTTTTGTATGTGCATGTGTATGTGTAAATATATACATACACACAAATATATATACACATGTGCATACATGCACACACATACTATATGTATGCATACTATATTTTTATATTGCATTGAAAAGGAATGCATTTCAATGCTATTGTATACCTACTTTATATGTATTCATATAGTATGTGTGTATGCATGTGTACATATGTCTGTGTGTGTGATTGTTGCCTTCAGTTCATTTCATTCATTTCATTGCTTTAAGAGCTTGTGGGAATTCTGGAAATGAACCTGGTTGCATTTGTATGCTTTCCTCACCTCACAGGAGATTCTGATATGAGTGTTTCATAGCCAAACTTTGGCAAGGGCTAAATCACATGTAGAGTTATGCTTCTGGTATTTCTAAGAAAAGTTACCTCTAGACATAATTTAAATAAAAAAATAGTCTGTTAGGCAACTAGAAATTTCTGTTTCTTTTTCAAGTGTAAAATGTGAGCCTACAAACTGACTTTGTCATTATAGAGCTTATGTTTAGAAATACCTGGGAATCAAAGAAAATAATTTTTTAGACTTCCTGGATGAAGAATGGGTTTTTATTTTTAATAGAGCTTTTGTTGGCTATGATTTTTTTTATCCAGACTTACAACATTGGACTTAGACATGGTGGTGATTTGCAAAAGTATGTGATCATTCAATTGCATTTCCAGCCTTTGCTTGTTTCTGCCCCCTTCCTTTGAATCTCAAGTGTTTGGGGATTATGTTTTATTTATTTTTAATTTAAAATTTTTCTTGCCAATGGTTTATTTAAGAGGAAGCTACAGATAATGTGTAACTTATTTGGAAATATGTCAAAAATAAGATGAATTAATGAATAAATTATGGATAAATATATATGTAATAAACAGTGTAACACACCATCAATTGCATAATTTGGTGGGTGCTCTCTGTAAAATTCTTCTTACTTTGCTTTCTGTTTCCAGGTTGGAGGTAAATGACTGAGCAATTATTTTTTATTGAAGTTTAGATAACATGTTTAAAATAGTGTTAACTATATGTTCTTAATGTATAGTTATTGCATCTCTCTGCTACAAAAGAGCCAATATCCTCTACCAGCTCCCTACATTTCTTCTAGTACACCTTTTTCTCCTCGCTTGTTGATCTTAATTTTATAAATTCAGTGATTTTTTTCTCATTTGATAGTCAGGTCCCTTGTTTTGTCTCTTTCTGTATGCCACAGATGAGTGAAAATGTCCAATATATTGTTCTATTGTGTATAACACCACAACTTTTTTCCATTCATCTGTCATTGAACATTAGGGTCATTTCCATGTCCTGGAAAGTACTGAGTAAGCACTTTAAGGAGCATAGGCGTGCATTTATCTTTTCAAGTTCGTTTTTTTTTGTATTTTTGAGGTAAGGTCAAAGATTGGAATCACTGGGAATTCTGTTTTAGAGATAAACATATGCTATCTATTTAAAAGTTTTTGTCAAATCTTAAATATAAAGATTCCTGTTTCTCCATAATGGCTACAGATAAATGATAACCAGCATATTCCCTGTTTTCTACACTTTCAGCCACCACTAGTGTTTTGCATTTTCTCTTAATAGTGTTTCTGTTGCTGTTGTTAGGACAACTAGTGGTTGTCCTAACAACAGCAGGCTTGGGTATAAAAGCAGTTCTCCACCCTCAGAAGTCTTTATTCTTCCCTTAAGCATGAGTCAGTGAGGCCTTGCTTTCCATAACCATCCCCTTTCTTTTCCCTCTCTCTGGGTCTTTTTCCAAGACTATCAAAATGAGCACTTTTACTGAGTTGACAGAGAAATTCCCCTTAGATTGAGCAACAAGTAAATTTAAGTATGTTGTCAGGCTGTGAGCCAGGTAAAGGGCTATGCATGACAATTAATTGGATAGCTACCAAAATACCTCTTACAGTAACTGTTATTCAAAATATCCCCTGCTGAAGTTAAAAAGTGTTATGACTTAATTAATTGATGGTTTCTAAGGTTCCCTGATATGTCTATGTACTGTTGATATGCAGAAGAGAAGTACATATATATAGATCTATTATAGATTGTTCTGGGGGTGTACTGTTCATAGCAAGTCAACAGGTAAATTCCCAAGTCTTCACACCATTGAAGAAGAAAATAAAGGTCACACAACCAATATGTTTTATTTTCCCTAACTTTGGGTTTTCATTAATTCATGTACCATTGGGTGGGTCACAGTGATGCTGTTGCTTATAATAGAGCAATAAGGTTTTTGTTGAAAGGTTGGTAGTTCAGCATAAAAGAAAAGTCATACATACATATAATAGAGATTGCTGATTTTTATTGAAAAGCCTCTGAATATTATGTATATGTGCTAATGTGCATTTTGAGAAATGAGACTAGATAGGTTGGTACAACTGTGTAAAATGTTATGTGAGCTATGAAAATAAATCTGAAGGATAGGGAGGATTTTGTTGGTCAACTGAAGTGAAGAGGCATTCCACGTGTGAAATGTCCTTCATCCAGGATCCATAAGATAATTGACATTAATCCTGGAGACAGAATGTATAATCAGCAGATTGTAAAATACTCTGAAAACTGTTAATGGCAAAAACCAAGGTGAGAATTTACATGGTTTCATGACGGTGGGGTGTTATCATACTACTGACGGTATTCTTAAAGGATATTAGAATTAATCACAAAGAAAGTTGCTAGAAATTTGTCAAAAGTAGAAAGATAAATTATTTGAAAAATATATGACAAAGTTTCTTGGCAAATTAGAGCCAAAAATACTGCTCAAATGTAACAAAGAGATATGCTGCTATACTGAGGGATGAAATTCTGTCACTGTCGCTGTCACTTTCATCTCATTGCTCATTGATTTGCTCGAGCGGGTACCAATAACATCTCCATTGTCAGATTTGTTACTGTTTTTGGCATATCAAATACATCACGGGTAGCTTGCCAGGATTTGCTGTGCAGGTGCGATACTCTTGGTAGCTTGCTGGGCTCTCTGAGAGGGGCAGAGGAATCAAACACAGATTGGCTGCATGCAAGGCGAACACTCTACCGCTGTGCTATTGATCTAGCCCAGAAATAAAATTAAAAACATATGCAAAAAAAGACTTTTAAACTAAAATAGTTGTTTTATCTGAAATGTATAAAGAAGGTGCACAAGAATTAAAGTTTACAAAAGGATTCAAATGAGCTGAATGAATATTATAATTAGGATTATCTTGTGTGTATATCTGTCACTGTCACTGTCATCCCAGTGCTCATCGATTTGTTCGAGCGGGCACCAGTAACGTCTCTCATTGATAGACTTATTGTTACTGTTTTTGGCATATCCAAAATAAACACACACACACACACACACACGCACACATTTTTCCTCTCAGAATCAGTATGAGCTTGCCTAGAAGTGTCATCTGCGTGCTGTGAGCCTTAGCAGCCAGGGCTGTCCTCATTGATTAGGGTCATCTGATCACTTTGGTAAATAAAGTTAGAAAATGAATATTCCTCTTGAACAGTAACAATAATTAAGTTTACTCATATTATGTTGTATAAAATTAGCTTGGAAACCTCAGTGCCTGTCAATTGAGTGAAAGTAACACTCAAAAATTGAGTTGAGTTTTAAAGTCAAGAAGCATATGTACCACTTCCTTTGTTTCTTTTTAATGTTTAATTTTGGACCTAACAACTCATACTGGGTTGAATGCCAACTTTTCTTTTTTGGTTCAGTAAGTTTTATGTTTGTTTTAAACTCTCAGTATTAATGATATTTTAGAGGAATGTAAAATTGCCTGACCATTATTAAAACATTTAAAATAAATGTTTGATAATTAAGGAATTGAGCTGGTGTTTAATTTTGTCATCTCAAATGCTCACTCTAGCTACTGATATTTTGATGTGGAAATACTTAACTTGAATTTAATTTGATAATTCCCCTATTTCAAATACATATTCTTTCTGGGAATTTTTTTAAAAAATAGGTTTAAAGTTATTTCCCTAGCTGTATTTTCATTAATGATTTAGTATTTTAATGCTTTTTTGATGTATTTTAACATTAAAATATATTTGTAGATTGTCATATGTATTAAAATTATGATTAAATGAAACCCTTTTACAATCTTTGCATTGATTTTCTTTTGAGTTATTGTAGCCTAAAAACAGATAAAAAGAGACAATTGTTTAGGAAAAAACACTAATCATGTCATATTTCTGTATCAAATGAAGATATATCCTTCTATTTTAACTTTAGACAAACCTTCCTCTTTGTTCTTTTTTTGTTTGATCTAAAGACAGAATTTCTAACACTCAGAACTATCTGTGAGACAGAAATATTTCCAGTGGGGGAGAGAATGCTTCGGTTCTATTCCCTTCTCACAAATTTGTTCTATTTTTAAAAAATGAGCGCTGAAAAGTAAATAATAATGATGTGAATGACTTTATTTGGAAAATCAACTGTCAATTAACTAATGAATATTCTTTTTTAATCAGTATGTTAATTGACAAACTTCCTGCACTTAGAAACTTGATGCTTGCCTAATGGGTTCATTTTGACTGTTCCTGATTTTCCCTTTATATTTTGGTAGTTCTGTTGGGTATAATTCTATTATTGTTTCCTGAATTCCCTAGTCTGGAGCTAGATGGAGCTGTGAGATCTTTTGTAAACATGCACCAGGCCACTTGCTCACTCTTTGGGTTGGCTTAGAGTAAGTGATGCCCACTTGAAAGTCCTCTTGCTCCTTTCCTCTTAAAGAGAGCATCTCAGAAAATTTGGACAGGCCAAACTTCACCATTAACATGGGCAAGTAATTTATAACTCCCAAATTATTATGTATTCCTAAGGAGATTAAACAAATAGAGATAAAATTACCGATATCAAAGCAAAAGGAAAACACATACAAGTTACAGTTTATCTAAGCTTAAATGTTTAACTCAAATGCATTAAGTTATTTTTTTCAATTAGAAATGCATTTATTTTTTTTTCTCTTCCCAAAGAGTTGAAATCTTGGAGAGATCCACAAAATACAGAAATTTTTTTTTTTAAAGGAAATACATGGTCATTGTTTCAGAACACATTTGTCCAATTTCATATATAGGCATGTTGATGGCTAGCTTGCTGCTGGGTGGAAGGATATCATCATATCCATCATATCATCATATGCATAACTTTTATGCAATATGCATAATGTAAAATATCTTTTTACAGCTCTGTAAAATATTTATAAATAATAAGTAAAAGTTGCCTAAATGATTTGATTAGAATTTAGTGGTAAATAAGTTGGAGAGTTTTCCTGTGACAGATGTATGACCTTTGCCCATGCCTATACTATAATTTGGGGAAAATGCTCTTATTTCTTGTAGGTTTTGTTTTTCCATCAGCTTTTTACTGGGTCAGCTGTGCAGTTGTGTTAAATTGCTACTCAGTGTGTTTAAAGTCTGAGAAATATGCACAGACTGCTGTCTGTCTTCATAATATCTGTGAGGACAGAAGTTGTTAAAGGTCATCTGCTTACTTGGAAACACTAATTGTAATAAATTCTTCTGTATGATTCTCTAATTAGCTTTAGTACTATGCTATTATGATATTTGGATAATTGTAGATGATTTTCATTTACCTAATTTGCAAATACTACAGAAATAAAATGATGCCTGGAATGCCATACTTTGTCTGATTTTGTAAGTCACTTACAGACCATAAGTTAATTCTCCTTGGCGGTTGCATCTCCTTGAACTTGATTCTTTCTCTGTATTTGCTTATTTGAACTTTTAAATACCTAAGAGTGAGATATTATTTCAAACAATGCCTAAAAGCTACAACAGTAGATTTCAGTAAGCACTTTACTCTAGAAATATTATTTCTTGTTTCTTTGGGAGGCTTTGATCTATACCTGATGATGCTTGAGGTCTAGTCATGGCTCTATGCTTGGGGTTAGATGAGAGGACTATGCAGTGCTGGGATTCTAACTGCAGTCAACCATCTGTAAGACAAATGTCTTCACTTCTGTATTATCTTTCCAGGCCTACAAGTATCATTTTTGTCTATCTCTATATTAGTGACAGATAGACAGTATTTTGACAATTAAATTAAAAAGTCATAAAAATACTACATGTAAAACAAATGGATAAATAAATATATATGTATATATAAGAATGGTATGCATGAAAACATACATTCTTACTGTCAAATTTTATTGAAATTCTACTTATGTACTTTTAGATGCATTTTGAGGAGATTCATTTCATATCTTTTTTCTTAGAAATATTTACTTCTCATAGCAATGGTATATAGGCAATATGTCATGCACATTAAACCAGTTTAACAGAGAGAGAGTATATCTCAGAGGTTCCTAGCCCTGGCCTAAAATATTGCAGCATAGTTTTAAGTAGGAAATGTAGACTCAGTTGTCTAATTTTCAAGCAGGTGCTGTATTCTGACATTCATTGTTCTTTTACCAGGTAGATATCTCACCAGCCATATACAGCACTTTCTTAAGTATATATTTTGTGCCACATACTCTTTAAGTTGCAGAACATTTAGTGATAAATGATTTTGAGGAGGTCTGAGCACTTATAGAATCTAAATTCTTGGAAGGAAGACAGTAAATGTGTTAGAATAATGAAAGACCCAAGAAGATAAAATTATAATGCAGTAATAAGGGACAAAAATAGAATGTCACATGAGAGAGTGACTAGAAACAACATTGGCTAAGTTGATTAGAGAATGTCTGCCTCAGTCAACCTGAATCCAAATTTGGAGTCTAGAGGCATAGAGAAATGAAAACTCGTAGGCAGCTTGCAGTGCGAGATGAGACAGACTAATAGAAAATAAGTAAGGCAGATGGGAATCAAATAAAATACAGGTAAGAGTGTAGGAGCTCTTGTTGTATGTAAATAAATAGCCACTTAGAATACAAATGCCTCTCAAGATAACCCTGTATTATGGCAGAACACTCTAAAGTCTGCTTCTGGTGATTAAGATGAGTCGTAGAGGCAAAAAGCTGAAATATACATGTTCTGTTTAAGAAAACAAACACCTGTGATCAATTTTAAGAATATCAATAAATGTAGAATAAATGAGTTTGGGGTGTTTAAAAATAATTAAGATCTATGAGTATAAAATTCACTTAAAGGGAATAAATACTGCATGACTGCAGATACAGCAAAGCCATCCCTAACTGCAGCATTTGTAGTTCTACTTGCAAAGAGAACTCAGTACATATAAAAACAGAGAGAGTAAAAAGGAGTTTTCAATTGCTCTTTTTATTAAGTTGAGCTAAAGTAATATACAGTAGAAAACAAAGATTTTAAATAAATTTGAATGACTTTTACCGACTGGAATCATTTTTGCAAATGGTACACTCTAATAAAGATTTTGAACTTGCCCTTCACTCCAGTAAATAACCATGTGCCTTCTTTCCAGTCAACTCTCCTTACCCGAGAGACAACACTGCTCTGTTTTCTACCATATAATTTTATTTCTACAACTCTGTTGGGGGAGGGGAGGTGCTGGAGGGCATGCCTATGTTTTCTCAGGGTTTACTCCTAGATCAGTGCTCAGGGATCTCTCCTGTTAATGTTCAGGAGACCGTTTGTGATGTCAGGGATCAAATCTGCTTAAGCTATGTATAGGGGAAGTGAAGTGCCTTACCCTGGTATAATTTCTCTGGCCCAGAACTTCTTCTTTGTGAACTCACACTGTGTCCTTTGGGGCTTAGCTTCTATGTTTAATGTATTGTTTGTGAATTTCAGGTAATTTTATGTGTCAGTATTTATTCCACTATTATTGCAGAGCAATATTCCATTGTTTGTGTTTATTGAAGAACATTCTACTCCTTAGCTATAGATTGTCACAAAGTGACACCCTCTAGTGTTTGAGTTTTACATTTTTCTCTGTGATGCTATTTAATATTTTAATTATTGGAAAGATTAAATTTCTGTTTTTTAAACAGGTTTCCAGAGCAGTATATTGTATCCTATAGGTTCATCCATTACTAGTGCCCAATTTAATGGTCTTAACCTATTTTTAGCATTGTGCAACCATCATCATAATCTAAATTTGAAATGTTTTATCTGAAAAATTTTGCAACATGAGTAGTCACTCCCCATCCAGATATTTCAGTACTTTTCATAGTTTTATATATTCTTAGTAGGTATTCCAGTAAATTGCTTTATTGTCTATTTATAATGAGCATGACAGTGGTAAGCTTTCTTCTGGTTCATCATTTTCCTTTGTGAGCCATGTGGTAAAACTTGATTGGAGTGTTCTCAGCTTCAGATGTCCATTTATGTCATGGAAAGGTATTGTGAAAATGCATGTTATTAGGTAGGTCTGGAGGGGAGATGAGATTCTGGATTTTAAATAAGTATCACTGTCATCACTGTATCACTGTCATCCCATTGTTCATGGATTTGCTCGAGCGGGCACCAGTAACATTTGCATTGTGAGACTTGTTGTTACTGTTTTTGGCATATCAAATATACCACGGGTAGCTTGCCAGGCCCTGCTGTGTGGGCAAGATACTCTCGGTAGCTTGCGGTGCTCTCCGAGAGGAATGGAAGAATCAAACCCAGGTCGGCCGCGTGCAAGGCAAATGCCCTACCCGTTGTGCTATATATCACTTGTGTCACTTGTCATCCCGTTGATCTTCGATTTGCTCGTGCGGGCACCAGTAATGTCTCCATTTGTCCGTGTCACGTACTAGTGTAGCCCAATGGTATCTGCTCTCTCCAGGAACACGAAGAGCCTCAAACCTTTCATTCAGGGTTTTGATGAAGTCTGACCATCTCTTAGGTGGGCTTCCATGCGGTCTTTTGATGTCCCAATGGAATCCAGTCAGTAACAGCTCTAGTCCAGCGGTCCTCTCTTTCTAACAAGTACTCACAAAATACATGTGCTGCACATCCATGAGCCACTTTGAGTCACAGTTGAAGTTTTGTTTCCAGAGTCATTCTTAATCCATTTGAATCTTAAAAGGTTTATCACACCCCCATGTAGCAATACAAAGAGGGACTGAACCTTTTGAAATTTAAAAGGACATTTAGAAAACCCTAAAAAATCTTAGCACATGCCATTAGTTTGTTAATAGCTCACTAAGGACTGTGCTAAAGACTGAATGAGAAACAACTTTAGAGAGTCTTTTAGGGTCTCTTTGGTGTTAACTGACTAAGAGTTGGATTTCATCAAAATCCTTTCTGTGGCCTTTCCTCAGTTTCTGGAATCACTATTTATCAGGTCTCTCCCGAAGCTCTTTAAGCACCTGGGGTGAAGACAGAATTGTAACTGGGATTGAAGCCAGTTGCAAGCTGATAGCTGGGACCTCTGGAAACAAAACTATATACACCCCTGCCTTTCATGCAGCGGTATTATGAGTGGAATGATGAATAAAAAAGAGAGATACTATCCTTAATAATTGCATTAAAAAGATTAAGTGTAGCTTAAATATTTTGTCTAGTAAAGTGCAGTAATCCTGGGACTCATTGCAGAGCCCTCTTTGAAATATAATAGCCTCACCTGAATCACTGGGCAAAGTTCTATATTGATGGTACCTCTAGTTTAAAAGAAAGTCTCCTCTCCAAGCAAGCATTCTCTTGTGAAGCAAACCAAATTATTCTGCTGTGCTTCGTAATATAATATAATTGGAGACACATTTGTATGTACAGAAAAGTTTATGGGTTGAGCTTTAAGATGTTTGCTTTTCACAAGTATATAAATGTCTCAGATACCTCATGCAACTCAGATTTTCCAGACACAGAGACCAAACAGATAGAATGAAAGGGAGGTTGTACTTCTTGATTTTACTACTTTTGTTAATTCACATTTTTTTCTTTATCCTGGGAGTTAACCCTATCACATTCCTATGTCTTTATCTTTCAAGGCCAATGGCCTCCAGATACTGAGACTTTTGCTTCCTTGGAATGTTTATCCATTTTAACCAATTGTTATTAAATTTTAAAGTGTATTAAGGTGTTATATTTTGCCAGTAGAGGCCACTGCCTTACATTTTCTGAGGCCACAACTGAAAAATCTGTTATTGAAAGATAAGGTCATGGCAATGAAAGCTCTTCACTGTAGAAATTTTATATAGTGAGTTTATTTTAAATAAATACATAATTTCCAATAAACCAATGAATAACTCCGTAAAGGCTAGTATTTTATGAATTCTTAACATACAGCGACTTTCTGGAAAGAGCCTGTATGCTTTTTTAAATAATGGAGGGGCAGTGAGTTCATACTTACTTAGTTGTTATAGTAACTGTGGTAATTTAGAGTAACTTATCACAGTTACTATAATAGGACATTGTGTTTCTATTCAACTTGAGCCAAATATCACATGTCTGCTTGGAAATACTAGTTAGAAGTTACTAGCTTGTTGTTTTCTTCATTTCAGAGAGACTAATCCTGGCTCCAGCAATTTAAGTATCACAGTTAAGTTCTTAGACTGAATAACTTCCTCAGACTGAACTTATTAAATTAGTTTCAATTTCCTGTCAAAGTTTATAGGCAGGTTGTAAATGAAAGAGCTGCCTCTGCTCTTCATTATCACTAGGTATTATAGTTTTTAAATAAAAATGTTATTTACTTGCACCTACTGTCAAATATTAAACTAGAGAGGCATCCATCAACAGTTCTGCTGAAACTGTAAAGAAAAGAGCTGTGTAACAGAACACCTGGCTTTAGGGTTACAGCACAGAGGTAGCATGGCAAGGTGACTTTGATATGTCAGAAACGCTAATTATGTTCCATCAAAGGACTGAAGAAATTGCCTTTTTTAATGAAAAGTATTTTATGAGAGGTGACAATGATCTTAGGCAAAGCAGTAAAACTAGGTGTATAATTATATAAATTCTTTACATTCTTATTAGACATAGCTAATTGACATGTTACTGTCTGATAATGTGGAAAAATAGTTAAATGTAAAAACCAGAACAATGTGTTAAGGAGAAAAAAAACGCTAGTGTTATATATTATGTATGAGCACAGAGTGTGGGGCAAAGTTGTAAGACAATTGAGAATAAAGATACATGTCAATTTTATGATGGTATAAAAAAAAAAGAAAAACAGCATGTTTTCCTGGCGTTGGCTTGTCTTTGTGACATACTGAACAACCCAAGGATGTTCTAATAATCAAAGTGAATTATTTGTTAAAATTTTCCAAGGAAAAAGTAGTGTTATTTTTTGCATGCTTCTCAATGTTATCTGAGTTAGGATATTTAAACTCTTTAAGCATCATGTTAGTGATGATAGTTCCGACTTGAGAAACTATTAAGTATTTTCTGTATTTCAATATTGATTGGATTATTTCAAATTATTCATGATTTTAGTCAAAGCTTATTTAGCATATGGTTCAAGATACAGAGCATACTCTCACTTGTTATTAAAAATCTATAGCTATAAACTTATTTCCATTTTTATTCAGATGTACTCATTCACTGTCATTGTCACTGTCATCCCTTGCTTATCGATTTGCTAGAGTGGGCACCAGTAATGTCTCTATTGTGAAACTCATTGTTGCTGTTTTTGGCATATAAGATATGCCACGGGTAGCTTGCCAGGCTCTACCGTGCGGATGAGATATTCTTGGTAGCTTGCTGGGCTCTCAGAGAGGGGCGGAGGAATCAAACCCAGGTTGGCCACATGCAAGGCAAATGCCCTAGCTGCTAGGCTATTGCTCCAGCAATATGTACTCATTAATATAACTAATTTTAGGATCCTCAGTTTTGGGGCTGAAGCTCTATTACAGTAGTTAGAGCATTTGCCTTGTACATGCTTGATCCAGGTTATATTCTGGAAACCCATATAGTCCAAGAGCCCTACAAGAGTGATCCCTAAGTGCTGCACCAGGAGTGAGCCCTGAGCACCAATGGGCATGGCCTAAAAACTGAATTAAAAAAAAACAAAACAATGAATTTATACTATGAAGAGATACTCTGATTTAAATGAATCTTTCCATTTCTTTCAAGTACAACCTCAGGTATTTTGGGTACTTATTTTGGTTTATGAATATTATGTAAGTACATTACAGATATAACTAAAACTATTAGTCAATATAATTGAAAAACAACATTTATAATGACTGGAGCGATAGCACAGCGGGTAGAGCATTTGCCTTGCATGCACCCAACGCGGGTTCAATTCCTCAGTCCCTCTCGGAGAGCCCAGCAAGCTACCGAGAGTATCCTGCCTGTACAGCAGAGTCTGGCAAGCTACCCATGGCGTATTCAATATGCCAAAAACAGTAACAACAGGTCTCACAATGGAGCCATTACTGGCGCCCACTCAAGCAAATCAATGAACAACAGGATGCAGTGCTACAGTGCTATAATGGAAGAACATATTTACAAATGTTTGCAAATCATGTATCTGATAAGCGCTTCTTACTCAATAGCAAAAATACATGCCAAAAGCACCTGATTGAAAAATTAGCACAGAATCTGGACACTTTTCCACAGAAAATATGCAAATAGTTGAGAGTATGTAAAAAGGTGTTCAATGTCACTCATCATCCTGGAAATGCAAATCAGAAACCCAACGAGTTTATCATCTCACTCTTTCAGAAAGAATGGCTATTACCAGAACACGAGATTGTTTAAATGTTGACATGAAGAAAATAGAATACTTGTATACTTTGAATAAGTGAAGAGAATGTACAGGAGTTCTTTAGATAATTAAACACATCTACCAGATGATCCAGTGATTCCATTTTTGGAAATGAAATCTGCATATCAAATATTTTTGTATTATCCTGGTATATTTGCTTTTTTGATATTTTACTTTTTAAAATTATTATTTTTGAATGTTATTATAATTTAGATGACATTATTACAATAGTATTAATATTTGTGGAATTGACAAAGATACTGCACTCCCCCACCACAGGAGTGCACATTACTCCCCATGAATGTCCTTACATTACTTATATTTTCACTTCTTCATTTCCTCCACATATCTCCCTACATTTTGGTAATGTGAGTTTTGTAACCCAGGGTAAAAGGTTTTTCCATCATTCCACTGAGAGCATTATTTTAAATAGCCATGTTATGACACCTGACAAAATGTTCACTGGCAAATGGATGGTTGAAGATAATGAGTTATGCATACAATTGTATGTGTACGTATGTGTGTTTATATACAATAAAACTTTATTCAGCTACTAAAGGAATGGAAATATTTCCATTTGCAGTACCTTTGGGTATTCTTGGAGAAAATTATAACAGAAATAAATGAACCTAGTCATACTGCATGATATGTGAGCTCTAAAATCACTGAACTTACAAGTAGAGAGTAGAATGTGATTGCCAAATTCTGGGAAGTGGAAGTAATAGAAATATATATGTGTATTTCTATATATACATAATGTATATAGATATACCCTTTATATATACACATATGTAAATACACATGCATATATATAAAGGATATCTAATTTCCACTTAGGATATCCTTAGGATAAAAGCACAACCTTCCTAAGTAAGCATATTAAATATCCAATATCATATCCCTTTTGAAAAGCCTGTGATATACACATATATATATTTCTTATAAGCAATCCTGAATATAAATTTAATTATTTTGAAGAACCCTAGGAAGAGTAAGTGTGAGTTTGAGTCCTGATGTTTTGTGTATCAGGATTAAGAGCAGAATTTTTGTTAGCCTTGGCAAAATGTGTGTGATTATTAGTGATGTCTTTTTTTAGAAAATTGTAAATTATAGGAATGCTGTACAGAAAGAAAGAAATGAAGCATACAGTAGTTATTTAGGTTTACAGGATTGACAATGATTTTTTTTTCTTCCTTTACAGAAGGTTCAGTACATAAGGCAGAAAGCTGTAATTGTTGGTTACTTTTGATGCCCTTAGCTATTTAGGATGTGAAAAGATGTGTGCTATAAATGTTTTACTCCTGTAATTGTCTTCACTTCTGAATGGTTCAATTATAGCTGTTCGGTAGGAAAGGTGTTGGTAGATTGATTTCTGGCAGGATTCTGGTAGTACTCAGAATTCTGGTCTTATTTAAGACCACTAAGTTCTTAAAAATTGCAAATGTGAAAGAAATGAACCAATTTTTGTTACTGGAGATGGATAGGGCAGTAGGAGATTTTTGGGTTTGTGACTCTTTCATCACAAACAAAAATTGGGATTTGGTCTTAGTGCTTGGTCTGGGGGAGCTTCTTCAAGGAATGTTAAAGATATTTAAATTGTGATTCTTAAGTCATATAGAGAGAGAAATTTTAGAGCTTAGATTTATGGTACAAGTCATTGGAGATTGTTGTTTGTTGTTTATCTTCATCCTAATCCAGTGACAAAAACCAAGTTGGTTTCTCTCAGAGCTTACAATGGAGTGATTTGTTCTAAACTTACTTCCATTCTGTAACAGCAGGACACTCAAAGATGAAACCAATGTAAACATTAGTATTATAAGAATCTAGAACAGAATATCATTTTGGGAATCAAATATCCTGTGGAAGGTGAGGATCCTGCAGGATTCTGAAATCCTTCATTTCTCTCCGTTCATGTCCATTGTAAAACTAATTATGATTGTCTCTTATCAGCATTAAAAGCCTAGACAATTGAATATTTCATTGGAGGTGGTTTATCTTGTATACTTAATCAGTTTTTGCATTTAGAGTTCATAGCTTGATTCTCAAATTGAGTTTGCAGGTTCTTGATGTCACTGAGTTTATTCTATTTACTTGTGCTGTTCTGACTGTCAAACAAAAACCAGGTGCCAGACTCTAGTCAGATTTAAATGGATTCTAACTGATGATTAGTAGAAATTCAGTGAGAAAGAAAGGCAAAGTTCTCTTCACTTTGATTGTTTTATTAAGTGTGAAATAGCTAAGCATCCTTTTATATTGATCAGACAAAATGTGACTGTGCTGAAGGATTTATTTCTTTGATGTACCTGGATTGTGCTTTTCAAAAGGAATAGATTGGATCCATGATTTTCTTTTCCAGACTGCCAACTTCTGATATGTGGAGATTGCACTATAAAATGACCCTCTTCTCTGAAAAATTCTTCTCACTGTTTTCAAAGAGACTGTCAAAGCCCAAGAAAATAAAAGGTTTGCTGTTGATGTTCTTTGAGAAAACTTGGAAGAATTGTTGTGCTTTAACATCTTTTACCATGTTGGAGTTATCAGCTGTTCTCCATCTCACTCTCTGGCTTGTTGCCTGCTAGTTCCATATACATAAAAGTTTGAAATACAGCGGAGTATGCAATGGACTTGTTATCTCCCAGAAACGTACAGCTGATGTGAGGCTGAACACAAATGACTTTCCCATGGACAGGATATCTGGTCTAACTACTTTAAAAAATTGCATAATCCTATAGGGAACCCTAGCTAACTAATGCAATAATTATCTAGGAGTGGAGCCAACATCCTGCAATTATATTAGAACAAACGTGCTTCAGTGTTTCTGTTTATGTATGTCTCTTGGCATCTTGAATTAATATTTTATCATATTTCACAATGAAAAAAATCCAGAGAAGTTTCAAAAGCAAAATATCATTGGAATTACCTGTTGTGTTAGAAGAAGAATTTTCTATAAAACTTCCTCCATATTGCTTGGAAAAATAATCACATTATTGAAAGAAGTGCATGAATACCTCATAGTCAACGTAGAGACAAGCATTTGCTTGAATTTGCACGTTAGAAAAACATGACTGTATTAATTTTTTTATCTTTGCATACTCATTTTTCTTTCTTTTTAATATGCTTATTATCTCTATATCATTTTAATAAAGCATAATATAATTAGTTATTATTTTCTCTGAACACAGATAAGATTGATAAGACTCAATAGCTGCAGGTTGGTAGACCTTAATTGCCAGCTGTTTCTTCAACAAGATGCTTTATGTTTTATGCATTGCTTATACATCCATTTATAACAGTAATGAAACACTTGGAATTTTGCAGAATAAAATGAAAAACCAGCTAGAAAGTTGTAAGCTATATTTTTTTTTTTTACCATGAATGACCTACTATTTTTATATGTGGGGAAATCATTTCAATTTGTATATCTCAGTGTGGAAAAGCAGATATTATTAGTCCTGGTAGATGGACTTCAAAAGTAACATCGTAATGCTAACTGTGAATAGACTTCTTTCAGAAGTAAATTTCTAGTCCATTAGAAACTGAGTAATGGAAGATCTGAGCCTCTCTGTCCTGAGTCAGAGCCTTGCTTTGCGGGAATGATAAAGGACATGGAATGGTTCAGAGAGAGAACCAGGCTGTAATGAGGAATTGAGAATGTTGTTGCTGTTATGGGTCAGGTGGCAGTCTCCCTATCCTGTTTGATAAAGGTTGGGTGTTTTGTTTGTTTGTTTTGCATTATTCCTGAATGTTGAATATATTAGGCTGGACAAAGATAAAACTAGGCACCAAGAATAAGTACTAATCCATGATTATCATCTAGTAAGTAGCTAATGGTCTTGACTATCATGAGGTACTTTCTGTCAACAAGTAGAAAAAAAACATCTCCTTTAAGGGACCTTTAGACACCCACACTGCTTTACACTCACAGGCATGGGATAGAGATAGTTGAACTCACAGAGGCATGAAACTGGAATTTGTCTTTGGAATGTGATAACTTTGGTTGATATTCATTTCAAAACCTTTCATATTAAAATCATTTTTAAAAATTTTCCTAAATTATTTTTTTTGCTATTCTATTTCTAAATTTTTTGTTACTCTATTTCTAAAGTAGGGATTCAGTTTGAAAGTGTGTTATGGCCGAATACTTGTCCTATTGTATGCACAGTCATTATACTAAAATGTAGTGATAAGTTTCTCTTAATATGTTGTCTATATTAAATTTTTATGAGGTTAAGAATCAAGTAGTACTTTAATGATTTTTCTAAAATTTAGCATTGATAGTGGCTGATCTTATAATATCAATAGAACACTTTACTACTGTTTGGTGTGTTTTCTGGAAAATGACTGATTTCTAAAGCTGCAGGATCTCTTCAATGTGATGAGGTTGAATTAGAATCTCAGTTCTAAAAATGTATTTTGTACATATATCAGGATCACCTGAGATCTTATTAGATATGCAAAACTTTGCTCTCCTACTTAGCACAGAGGTAGGGCGTTCACCTTTCACACGGCGGACGCGTGTTCGATTCCCCCGCCCCTCCCCGAGAGCCCGGCAAGCTACCGAGAGTATTGCAGATTCTGACAAGCTACCTGTGGCGTATTGGATATGCCAAAAACAGTAACAGTAAGTCTCACAATGAGAGACGTTACTGGTGCCCACTCGAACAAATCGATGAGCAACAGGATGACAGTGACAGTGACTTACTGTTTCGGAAAAATTATGAGAAAAGTCAGGTGCTTTTAAATATTCAAAGATTCACTTCTATTGTAGTAAAAATTAGTTATGCTTTAGTAGATGGCTTTAAGAGTCTTGAAGTTGTGAGGTTATTACAAATCTATTCTTTATTTTCTCTTTTTAAAAGTATAACTATTATTTTTTACCATTTTTTTTATAGGAGTGTGTTCATTATTCTTTGCTCACCTGGTTCAGATGCATCAACTGTCTTATACTTCAGTAATCTATTTATTTCTCTGGTTCTTGTCTTTTTGTTTATAGTGGATGTTGGTGTTATATGATTTTGTTTCACACTTCAAACAAATATCCTTCCTTGAATCTGGATATTTTTAGCTATTACTTATTTCTTCCATCAGTTATTCTTCTCCATTTCTCTCCTTCCTCTCTCTCTAGGACCCCTATAATTTAAAGATTGTTCATCTTGCATAAAATATCTTATTTTTTTTTCATTTAGGGGCTGGAGCAATAGTACAGCAATAGTGCAGCTGACCCGGTTTTGATTCCCAGCATCTCATATGGTCCTCTGAGCACTGCCAGGAGTAATTCCTGAGTGCAAAGCCAGGAGTAACCCCTATACATCGCCGGGTGTGACCCAAAAAGAAAAAAAAATTCATTTAAAAAATTCCCTTATTTTGGTCTAAAAATGGTACATGGGTTAAGGTGCTTTATTTGCACACAGCCAACCTTGGCTCTATTTCTAGCACTCCATATGGTTCCCCCAACATTTCCAGAAGTTATTTCTGAGCAAGAATAAAAGCCAGGATAAGTCCAGAGCATTTCCACACCTAGAAAACTTTTTTCTATTTATCTTCTTAATTGATGATATTTTATGTCTTGTCTTTGAGATCTATGATTTAATTTTTAGCCTCTTTCATTCTACTGCTAATTAAAAAAATTCTATATTCCTTAGCTCCTTCATTTCTATTTGAATAATTAAAAAATTTTTCTCATCAATCTCCCTTTTTTGGGAGTTGGGTTGGTTTTGGGGCCATAATGAGTGATGCTCAGAAGTTACTCTTGTCTCTGCACTCAGACATTACCACTGGCGATACTCAGGAGACCATATGGGATTATGGGGATTGAGCCTGGGTCAGTCACATGCAAGGCACATGCTTATCTGCTGTACTATCACTCTGCCCCCTGCCCATCAGCCTTTCTTTGAGCTTATGAGTCTCTCTTCCAGTGATATCCTCACTTCAGTGAACATTGCTAAGATTATTGTCCTATAGTCATCCATGAGTAGCATCAAATGTTCTAATATGCACTGTCAAAAGTGCTGGCTTTCCTGGTTTTCTGTATCCATCTGTTAATGTAACTCGATTTCTTCATATTTTCGTTATTCCTGAAGCTTTATGGGTACTAAGAGTGAGATTCTCAGTTCCAGGCGATTTCAGCAGTGCTCCATTGCTCCTGTTTACAGTATGAGACTATAGCCTGTGGCACTGTGAGGCTGACAGCCAGCACTGCCTTGTGAGGATTTCTCAGCAGGCCCAGTAGGGGTGGAGTTAAATCTAGTGCTTTTGTAGGCTGTTTAGGGCCACAGTGAATTCTTCTGTATATTCAGTTATAAATGCAACTGCTAGGTCCATAAATGACAGTCATTACTTTCACTAAATATTTTATCAAGGAAGACTCTGAGAAGATCCATAAACCTTACACAGAACATATATCACAGATGAGCAAATATTGATATTAATATCATCTTCATCTCCTCGGTCAGATCATCACTGTCACCAGCACTTTGATATTCCAGTGGAAACTCTTTGTTTTTGTCTTTAAAACACACTGCTGAGAGCTAAATTATTACTTGATATTTCTTTTTTTTTTGTCATAATGCATTTTTTGGTATTTAGTTGCATGAATTATACTTTGAATAAATACAAGGAGATAGATAAGGCTCCCATCCCTTTTAGGTCAAACAGTGAGGCTTCTCACCTCACACAGAGATGGATACAAAGCATCTAAGTACCTATTAGTCCTAGAAAAGCACATCAAATGACTTGGCTGATAGCTAAGAACCTATGGAATGAAAAACATTAATGAATTATGCTTTTAAATTTGAAATGCCATGGCTGCATAAATTTAACAAACCCCATATCATAGAAGATAAAGAAGTAATATAATTTGAATATTTCATAAGTAAAAAGTATGACTTTTTAATCAAGACACTAGGTTTTCATTTTTTTTCCCTTTAACCATATGTATTTTTTTTGACCAAAAGTTTAATGAAACTGAACAAAGTAGAAATTTTCCTTTTGGTAATAGTACTGCTCTTAATAAATAAGGCAATTCTGCTTGTGTTTATAAATTGTCTACATAGTGAACTAATGCTCACTGAATGTCTCTTATCCTAACTATGGCATATGTTTTTCTTATTCACATTGAAATCCTATGAATAAATTACTGTTTATTTTTTGAAAATATAAATTTGAATAAAACTCAGGTCATGTAACCTAAAACTTTATTTAAGATTGGTTTTATTTAATATCATTTGTGCATATACATATATGTGAATTGGAAACAGAGTAAAATAATCAGATAATTAATTATGGGGGAAACAATTTCTGTGTTTCAGGTCATCCACTACTTTCATACTTGTTTGATTTTGAAGTTAAGTGGGGAAATTTTCACTATTTGGGCACTGTAGCTACTTTTTGCAGAAAAGAAGAGCTGACTTTTTCCATCACAACTGGAGTCTATAATCCTTTGTAGTTGTAGAAATTTTTTGTGGAATGATCACAAGATGAGCCTCACACTGTTCCTATGCACTAACTAACTTATATATGCAAAATCAGCATTGCAACATAAAATGTTTTTTCCAGAATATACTTAGTAGACATTTCATTTCTTAGGTAAAGTTAGTAGGGTCCCTGAAAAAAAAAGTTTAATTGCAAATTTAATTTCCTATAGTTCTTTTTTGTTGTCCAAGATTTTGATAATTAATTACAAAAGACTTAAAATTATTTGAAAGCCTTACTTTTGTTTACACAATCTTGCTTTTGAGCCCCTTTGACAAGCTGAGAAAATTCTTAGAGAAAATAGGATTTTGTCAGCTACTGAGTCTTACCTGGGTTGGTTTCTTACATCTTGATACAAAGTCTTGGAGATCCAGTCTTTAATTCATGTTTTTCCATAAACTTGAGTCAAGACTTAAGTTGTGTGTTGTCAACCTATTTTTATGAGATTCATCAATAATCATGCCATAGAAACATAAGCAATTGACCCTCATCATAAAACATCAAGGAAGCTATCACCTTTTCTGTACCACCAGTAAACATTGGGATACTTTGCAATGATGAATTTCTGGGTGTTGTCTGACAGTGTTTTAGGTCTTGATGTTTTATGAAGTATTCTTTAGTCTCTGTGTTACTATCACACTTGGCAATTCTGGTTAGTGATCCTTGGGCGGAATACTAGCTTTAGTGATTCAATGGTATAGTCTTAATGTTATTTAGAATAACCTTTACAAATTGTATAGGCTACAAATATAAAAAATATTTGAGATTCATGCCGAGGAAACATGAAATCGAACAAAAAAAATCACATCAATAATATCTTTCCAGTACTACATAGGCTACGTAAACAAACTGCTCGGTTCCTTTCAAGCTGGCTGTAACTGGTGAAGAATAAAAATGATTTCTATAGACTGAGAATAATCTAGCAATGAGGACATTAGGGGATTCTTGTCCTGTGAGGAATTGTCAGACAGTTGGTCTGTTTAGCATCAGGGTGTCATATAAAGGCAATTTTTTTCAGATGGGGCTTTAGCCTAATGACTGTGACTGCCTAACAGTCACTACTGGTGTCTGGCAGGCAGTTGAGGCATTTTCAAAGGCCTGCAGGGTATGTATCATTACACTAAGTGTCTCATGCAGCAAGTCCATTGAGGCAGTTTGGCATTATTTTTATAAAATCAGTTTTCAGTTCCATCTGTTCAAAAATAGGTAGACTTGATCTCTTTGGTTCCTTTGTTTTTTGTTTAGGAAAGTTATCTGCTCAATTGAGATGAATAGTAATTGGATTATATTACTGTAATTCATTTATTAACAGAGCATTAGAATCCACAGTAGTGTGTTTCCATCTTAGAACCCACAAATTACCAATTAAACACAATCTTCTGTTCTAAAACAATGTGATTATTTTTGTTTAAGCCTATTTTGGAGGCTGAGTCACTCGCTGCCTGCATATATCTTTGTTTAAAAAGCATTAGTGGAATATTACCAAGCCGAAGCCATTACTTGTTTGTTTCTGATTTACAGGAGCAAATGGTGCTAGTTGTTTATTCAGACAAATCCTGGCCATATTTGGGATGCCCCTTCTGCATTCTGGTTAGTTGTATAGAAAGTTGTGTGTGTGTGTGTGTGTATGTGTGTGTGTGTGTGTGTGTGTGTGTGTGTAAATCAAACCAGTTGTTACTGAGTAAAGTTGAGAGAGATGTGAGCAGAGAGAAAGGAAGAGAAAAATGAATTCAAGAGAGAGTAGGGGGGTGTTTTACTAGCAAAACATTACGAAGTTGTATCGCTTAACCATAAAATTAACTGATTTGAGACTGTTTTAAATATCTCTATTTTGTGAAAATCAAACTTCTGTAGCTGAAGATACATTGTTTTTTTCTTATTTAACAGTGCCAGGGCCCTGCTCAGGTGAGAGTGTGCTCCTGCTCTTCACTCTGTCTTCTCACTCAGCCTCCCTGGCATTTAAAATTTTTTTTCTTCAAACTCAAGAGCCTGGCAAGCTCCCCACGGTATATTCGATATGCCAAGTACAGTAACAGTCACATTCCTCTGACCCTGAAAAGAGCCTCCAATCATTGGGAAAGATGAGTAAGGAGAGGCTGCTAAAAATCTCCGTCTGGGATGAATGGAAACGTTACTGGTGCCCATACGAGTAAATCGATGAACAATGGGATGATAGTGATACAGTGAGCAATACTGGTTGATTACCATTCTGTACCTGATGTGATTTGGTTTTGGAGTTTTAGCCACTTAAAAATCTCTGATTTTTAACCCATAAAAATGTAGGGTTACTGCAGACATGACTTGAACACACATGGAAGCAAAATAGTAATACAAGTTGACTCTTCAATAGTCATGAGACAAAATGAGATAGAATATGTTTCAAATATCAACACAGCTTTGGAAGTTCTGGGTTTTTTTTATAAAGAGCTCATTGTTGATTGGAGTAGCATAAAAGTCTTCACTGAGGTGGTGAAATTTAAACTGAACTCCAGGAATATGAAGGGATGGAATACCTCAGCATTTCATTGGGGAGGGCTAGAATAAGAAGGTTTAGTAAAAGGATGGTAGGGAGGAATATGCTCGGTGGAGGGAATTAGGAAGCTTTAAAGTTATGAGGCAGTAGCATAAAATCTCCAGAAGCAGGAAATAAAACAGGATAAAACTGGTTTTGCAGAGACAGGAGGTGTCTGGGAGGTTTTAAAAATACCTTGACATCTTTGTGGAAATATCCACTAAACATTTTGAATATGTAATGAGACTCAACAACAATAAGGTTGATAATGAGACTTCCTTTCTGAATTCTTTTTAGCAGAAAAGATCGGACATTGGTTATGGAACAGTAATGCAAAAATTGAAGTGCATTGACTTAAGATATTTTAGGAAAGATAAAATATCTTTATTTTATGACAGAGACAGGCATAGTATCAAAAAGAGTGTTGTGTTGCATACATTAAAAGGTAGATAAAATCTTGAAAGTCTGCATCAAAAGGAACATAAATATGTTAGGAGGGGTGGAAGGGCCAAAATAATGAGGTCTGAGTAAAGTCCTTTGACTTTGGCAGAAGAAACATTTTGAGAATCACATCCAGTAATAGAGTAAGAAATCCATAATTTTGTTGGTTTAGGAGAGAATAACTAGCTGTTTTGTGAAGTAGTAAGGCTGGTAGATTCCATAAACTAAAGGATTATGGATGGTTTTAATAGCCTATTTATCACCTGATAAGAAAAGGCAGAAAAGGAATATTAAGTGCAAGTGAAAGGGTGAGATAAGTATGTGTGATATCATGGAATGCCTAGAGGTTAATACTTCTTGAATGCCATGCAAGGCATTGCTACATTTTAGAGAACTCCTGAGTCAGCTGGGATTCTCAGTCTTTCATTTGGCATCCTCAGAACTCCAGATTTAGTTTCCCAGCTCCTTAACTCTTGAGTTCTGGTCCAATCCAGAAGTGAGAGCACCAATACTTGCTTCACATCCTTTACACCCATAAAGTTTGACTCCTGGCTTTTACCCTCCTTGATCTTTATTAGTCTAGTTCTCACCTTTTTAAATTTTTTTTTTTGCCTTTTGAGTCACACCCAGTTATGCACAGGGGATACTCCTGGCTCTGCACTCAGGAATCACCCCTGGCGGTGCTCAGGGGACCAAATGGGATACTGGGACTCGAACCCAGGTTGGCCGTGTGCAAGGCAAACACCCTACCCACTGTGCTATTGCTCCAGCCCCAAGTTTTCACATTCTTAAAGAGAAAAAAAAATTCTTAGTTAATGCCCTAAGACAGGTTAGTCAGACATGCTGATATTTAGTAGCTTTTTTTCCCAATGGACAAAAATTCACAAGGCTCAGTGAAATTGTAAACTTAATAATACATTCAGAAAAATTTAAGACATTGCTGTCACTGTCATTCCATTGCTCATTGGTTTGCTCGAGCAGGCACCAGTAAATCCAAAGATCCAGGGAGATAGTTCAGATGGTTGCAGTGCATTCCTTGTACTTGCAAGGCCTTCAGTTTGTCTCCCAGAACCACAGTTTCCCCGCCAGCATGCCTTTGGTGGCCCCCTAGACCAAATGACTTAGCAAGACCATGTTGCTGGGTCAGGACCATACTACCAGGCCAGATAAGCCAGCGTGTCTTCCAGACTCCTGAGTATTCCTGGGAAGCCCCGTTGCACCAAAAATTTCAAGAGAAAACAGCAGTGTATTAAACCATCCAAAGAATCTTGTGCTTCGCCTGCACAATTTATGCACCCGTGAAACCAGCAGATCTGTGGGAGTGTGAGGACCAACAGGGTGGCAGGCACCATTCTTGCAACTTAATAAAAACAAATATTATGTTAACTATTTTTCTAAATATTTGAATAAAGAAAGTGAATCTGGTTGACCAAGTTTCATTCATGAAGTCCTGTGATTACTGACCAGTAGATTTGGCCAGTAGTTACTCTTGTCATCATTCAGTATCAATAGCTACTTTTTTTTTTCTTTTTTTGGTTTGGTTGTTTGGCCACACCCAGCAGTGCTCAGGGTTTACTTTTGTCTCTGCTCAGGAATCACTCCTTGTAGGGTGTAGAAACCACAGTCAA
Organism: Sorex araneus; assembly: GCF_027595985.1. NCBI lineage: Eukaryota > Metazoa > Chordata > Mammalia > Eulipotyphla > Soricidae > Sorex > Sorex araneus. The sequence goes on from NC_073313.1 coordinate 237,703,025, forward strand.
TTCAGTATCAGGGGTTGAGTCTCTGGGTTGGCCTCATGCACTTTTTCTCCCCACTGTACATCCCACCGAACAGTGAAGGTAAGGGAAAAGACTGAAGATATTAGGATGCCATCAGCATAACACAACTAAAATTTCTTTCTCACTAAATTAAGATTTTCAAATAATCTGTTCTTTCAGCATGGAAAGCATTCTTATAAATTACCCAAACTGCTTATTCTAAAACCATCTGAATTATGTAATGTCTTTTTTCTTCTTATAGAAAAATATGCGTGAAACGTGTGTGTATGTGTTTTTTCTCCCAGAAGTTTAATTTTACTTTTGGAATGCATTCTCTGGGGCTATCTGTTTTATTGCAGCAGAATGCTGGATTTATTGTGTTTGTTTTACCTTTTCCATGTGTTAGTAGGTAGCATTTATCACACTTCCAACCCATATGGCTCCCAGCTGGCAGTCTAGGTGCCATGTTAGTGGTTCAGTGGCCCAAGTATATGTGGAAAGGGATGAATCATTCCAGAATTGTGAGCCTAGTAGGCCTTACACAATTGTGTATTGAATACGTGGAGAGGCTTTGTTTGATTTTTTTTCACCAGTGCCTTTTCAGCAGATGACAGATCTGGGATAATATGTTAGTATTAGTAATTCTACTTTGCTAATAGGAGAACATAGTTCTCAGTCACTGGCCAACAAGATTTATTGGCCTTCGTTTCCAATGATAGATAAAAATAAAAGCTTTGGTCCCTAAGTGTATTTGTTAGGCATATATTAAATTTATTGGGTAAATTATTTAAAGAAGGGACATTAATGGATTTTCTGTTTTGGATACTATCCTTGACTTTCTACAATGCTACCCATTGTTTTGTTTGCAGGATTTTTATTGTAAATGAAATTAGATGGAAAGAATCCAGGAGACATTTTCAACTGAGTGTGTCACAAGTGGCACCTGAAAAAGACCCATGGCCTAAGGCCTGCAAGCCCTGTGTGACAGACAATCTTGCTTCACCTCCTGTCCCGTCTGCACCTTGTTTATTTTTATTAAGTGATAGCACGTTTTACTGCAGCCACTACAATGTCTATGCTGTCTGGAGGATTAGAATGTTTGATGCGGATGTAGTTTTGGATCTAAAACAACTGTGACATTGATCTTTTTCAATGGGCAAGAGATATGATCTCTTGCCATCATCCACTGCTTCCACTAGGATATGCTACGAATCTGTATCTAATTACCTGTGCAGCTAATTATCTCTGCCATGTTAAACAGAAGCAGTAATCTCATTTCCCTTTCAAGTCCATTTTATGGCATCAAACTGTATTATATTCCCTTTTTAATGGCTGCTGACAAAATTACAGCAGCACCACCGAGGACTTGATGAGGAATCTGCCTGCCCAGGACGCAGCTACACCTTGTCTGTTTTCTGTTGTTTCCTTTTCTTTTTTACAGTGTGCTATTAAATACCTATATATTTGAATCATCTTCCCATAGCTCCATTTGTTTGATTAGCATTGCAATACTGTGACAAGACACTATATCAGAGGTAATCGATCTGATTAGCATGGAGATGATATGAACACAGATTGTATTGATGTTTAATAGTGCAGGCATCCAGGTGTTGTAAACATTATAGATGTTTTTGTATGCTGTGTGCAAGGTCTCTGTAATGAAGACAGCAACCACAGCAGATTTTAGAGCTCGATGATTTATTTTCTGCCAAGTGCCACAGTGGGTCTTGCATAGTATATGGCACTCCTGTGCTGGATCCGCACAAAATGTTTTAATCAGTGCTCAAAATAAGGCAAATATTTTCACTGGAAAGATTCTAATCTTGCTTTATTAAGAGATGCTTGCCACAATGCAGTACAAAGCATTCGGAACGCTCATTGAAAACGATCCACATTCTTCGCTGAACCATATCCTCAGGTTACTTTATTATTATAATACATCCCCATTTGTAAAAGACACGCCGCGGTTTTGTGCAGCTCACAACCTCCTCCCATTCACCTCACGTAGTCTAGCTTAAAATTTTGCTATCGTATCAGTTCTCACTTTGATTAAATTTTTGCTAAAGATCATGTATCGATCTGGATTCTGCAGGTGAAGGAAGAACCAGTGGCCAGTCTTCGGGAGCTGGCTTTTGGCAATATGTGCTGAATAGAAGGGAGCCTGTGCTCAGGATGATTTGGGGTAAATTGTTGAATATTTTGCTGGGGTACCGTGGTGACAGGACATTCCTAGAAAAAGATCTCACGGTGACATCCAACATCCACCTGATATCTTTAACTCTTGTAGACAAATACAACTGGAAGTCAGCAGGTTATTTCATTTTTATGAGAAAAAACTACATGGGGTCTACAAGTTTTCACTTTTTATATTTATATAGTCTCTGAGCTTAAAATTCTATTAATGTACAATTTCTTATGACAAAAATAGGAGATAGACTAAAAGATTCTAAAGAGGTGTATTTGCATAAATACACATATGTGTGCACATATATACATGTATTATGTTTATATATGCAGTTTATGCTTACACATATATAGATATAACTTCATGTATAAATGTATTTTTGTACACTATGTGTACACATATATAAACATCTTGATATATGTGACACTTTTGGCCTCCTCCTTCCTTTTCCCACTTGCCTCATTCTTCCTATATCTCTTTCTACATATATTTTTAAGTCAAACTAATTGTATATTTTTAAAATTCTCTGTAACAATCACCTATCTGGGCCTCCAAGTTTGTTATTTTATCCTCCTTGTAACACTCTCACTCTCTCTTATCACCATCAGACTTTAAGTTCTTCCATTTGGCAGACAGTATTCAGCTCAAAATCCCCCCTTCATGCCCCTCCACCCCCACCTAACTTTGCCCATTCCTAGATTTCTGTAGTTAAGAGGCTCTTCCCCTAGAAACTATTAGAACCTTGTCTATGGTTTCTATTAAAGTTCTCCTGACTCTGAGCTACATGGCTATGTGTTCTTGTTTTTGTTTTTGTTTTTGTTTTTTGCCTTGGATGGGGACATCTTGAAAACATCAATGAATAATTACCTATGTCTACACCATGCAACAAATGAATTGTCTACTTTATATTATTTATCCACTATTCTTTTATTTAACACACATATATTGTTACTTGAAATTTACCTTCTGGAGAGAGAAATAATTAAATAATAATTCTCTACTAACTTGTGGTAAGATCCATGAGGAGAGCCAGAGAGACTAGTGTAGTTGGAAAATAGGGTTTTCTATGGAGCAAAGAGGCAGACTTCCCTGAGAAGGCCAGCTAGGTGCAGAGAACAAGAAAGGTAGAGGTTCTGAACCTGGTGCATGTCTGAACTGTGGTAGCAGCAGCAAGGAAAGAAGGAAGCCTTCTCCTGCCTTGTTCCCTTCTTGTGGTTTCCCTGACTGTTGTTGTTGTTGTTATTGATGATGATGATGATGATGTTGTCCACCTGTAGTCTCAGGATGTGAATCCTATTTAGGTGATTTTCTCTTGTGGACCCATGAAATATCCTGGAAGCATGTGGGGCTGGTTGAGGAGTATTGTTCTAGTATTAGGGTGGTTGGAGATAAGAGCTTTCAGGCTCTTGGCTTGCATACAGTTGACCCTGACTCAGTCTCTGGTGCCACATACCCTGAGTCCTGACAAGGAGTGACCCCTAAGCATGGAGCCAGGAATAACTGAAAACAGCACTGTGGGGTGCAGCACCCACCACCACCCTATCAATAAAGGGCAACACCGTTCAGAGTATTGTGGAATACATTGAGGACTTCGGTTTTGTTCTTGGAGATAATTGGGACCTCATTAGATTAAAAGATACTGTTTTTGAACAAGGAAATTAAATCATGTGATAAATCATAACAGTTACCAAATTGTCATAGCTCCTGTATCGAGAAGAGTTGATGAGAAGTAAGTCAAGAGATAAGTTAAAAAACGATGCTCTTAATGGAGGAGAGAGGATGTGGGCAGACTCTGGGTATATGTAACAGAATTCTCAAGAGGATTGAAAGGTGAATTCACAAGAGGATTCGATCTGGGGAATGAGAAATAGAAGAAAAAAATAAAATTCTAAGAGTTTTGTTACCAAGCATTGCTTCAGGAAAATGGTGTTGTGGCGGCAGAAAGGAAAACAGATATTTTTTTTAGAATTATGCTCTAAAGTTGAAAAATGAGAATATAACTGGGAGACATATACAATCAAAGGGGGTAATTTACAAGATGGCATTAAGTAAAAGAATAAAGGGCATGTGTGTGGTGCATCTGCAAATGGGCAAATGAATGCATTTGGTGTGCAAATAATCATTTCTATACTATCCAAAAGAAAAGGGGAAAAAAAACCACCTGTGAACCATATATATAAATTCAAAATTTGTAGTAGATACCAAAAAATATAAAATAAGCAAAACAAACTATTTTAGTGATGTGTTTTATTATTAACTATATATAATCAATCTCTTTTTCTATATACATAATATATAGCAACCATATACTGATGCATGCAAAATATTACCATTTAAAGCTATAACCAGGATAATAAGTCTTTAAAATTCATGTCTATTTTGCACATAGGCCACTTCTCAATTCAAGGCAACCCTATTATAGGTGCTTCGCAAACACAGGAGACTAGTGGCTCTGTAGTGGAAATAATAGCCCCTGAGAGAGTCCTTCATAAGCAAGAAAGGTCTACTAAAAAACATTAGGCAGGATGATTTATCACATTACATTTTTTCAGAGCATATGGCTCATAGGAATATATAAAGTGAATAAAAAGTGAAAATACAGTTATTATGTTGTTATATTTATATTCATTATTTTAAAATATTTTAAATAGAAAATTCAGACCAGAGTAATAGTACAGTCGGTAAAAAATTTGTCTTGCACATTTCCAACCTGAGCTCAATCACTCAGACCCCACATAGTCCCCCAAATCCACCAGGGGTAAGCCCTCAGCTAAGTCAGGGGGTAGACCCCAAGGGAAAAAAGAAATTTCTAAGTCCCCTTTCAGAGACACAAAAACTTTATCTTAAATTCATTCTACTTTAGTAAAAGAAAAAAAATCACCATTTCAACCATGCGATTACAGTAAAATTTGAAATGGGCTTACTCTTATTTATAACATTTGTAAAGTTTTGGGTGATTTAAAGGGCATTAAGAATTTTTGATGAATTATACATGTTGGTACTCAGAGATTAATGGTGTCCTTTGCAAAGAATTCTACTTTGTGTGTATTCTACTTGAATCTGTTGAAACTGTAGTAATGGAAATGCATCTTTGTAAGGTTGTATGTTATGTAGACATTTTCTTTAAACAAATAGTATGAGGTGAGGGAGCATAGAGAGACGACTGCAAGCCAGAATTGGAATAAGCTGAAACTATTTTTTAGGAATATTATACAAATATGGTTAGACTCATGTTATTGTCACGGATATTCCTATTTTGCAGTTAGCTTTCTGCAAATAAAGAAGTTGAATCTCCCTGCCAGCTTCCTTGCCATTACCAAGAAGGGGTTGGGTGGTGAGAGTGGGGTGTATTACCAGCTCTGCCAGTCTCTGGATCTGGAACAAGGAGTCAGGACTACAAGCCTTGGCTGGGGCTGTGCAAGCAGTGTGGGTGGATTCTGCAGACATAAAGTACTTAATGCTGGGCCCTTGAGAGTGGGACTGAGCTCTTCTGGGTCCTGCACCTCACGGTGCAGTGAACCAAACTCCACGAGACTGGTAAGGGTATCCTTGATTTGAGAGCCTCTCATTGCCTGGCAGAATAGGATGAGTTTCCAGACTGCATGGTTTATGAAAGTTTGGGATCAGCTAGTAATGCAGGAAATTTGGGTGTTTGGGAGGCTTGAGAAAGACAGTGGTTGGCTTTCCGAGTGATAAGTGTGCATCCTTGTCCTGGAATCCTGTAGACAGCTACTCTGCAAGCCCAGCAGAAGCCCAGGAGAGGGCATGAGTGCCCAGTCAGTTGAATAATAAAGAAATGAGTCATGGGTTTTCCCAGGTAATTGTCTTTCTGCATCTTTGAGCCACTGATACTGGGATTAGAGAAGTGGTTGCCAAGAAGGGAGCCAGAGGGGCTGGAGTGATAGTACAGCGGGTAGGGTGTTTGCCTTACACACGGCCAACCTGGGTTCGGTTCCTAGCATCCCATATGGTCCCCCAAGCACCGCCAGGAGTGAATCCTGAGTGCAGAGCCAGGAGTAACCCCAAGTATCACTGGGTGTGACACGAAAAGGAAAAAGAAAAAAAAAAGAAGGAAGCCTGATGGGATTGTTGGGGTACTCTCCTTGAGAAACACCTACCAGTACTTCACAAACCTCTGTATGATCTCCTACAAGTCACAACTTCTCTGTGCTTGTTTCTTTTTCTGTGAAAGTGGAGTTAGGACAGGATCTGTCTTGCAGGCCAAAGACCTGGTGCAGGAGGTAGGGTGCTTGCCTTTCGTGCAGCAGACCCAAGTTCAATTCCTGGCCCCCTGTATGGTCCCCCAAGCCAACCAGGAGTAATTTCTGAGTGCAGACCCAGGAGCAATCCCAGAGCACTACCAGGAATGTGTCCCAATCCACTGTAGCACTGTAGCACTGTTGTCCCATTGTTCATTGATTTGCTCAAGCAAGCACCAGTAATGTCTCCATTGTGAGATATGTTGTTACTGATTTTGGCATATCAAATATGCCACGGGTGGCTTGTCAGGCTCTGCCGTGCCGGTGGGATACTTGGACTGAAGTCAGGGTCACACATTTGCTAGACCTGAACTCTACCTACTGAGTTAATCCTCCTGCCCAATTTCTTCTGTTTTTCATCCACATATTTTTCCCTGAAGATTTAGATCAGACCTCACTATTTGCATGCAAGGTAGTCATTTTAAATACCCTCAATAAAATCAAACTTTATTTCTTCTCTGTGCTTGCTTGCTGGGCTCTCCAAGAAAGATGGAGAAATCGAACCCAGGTAAGCCGCATGCAAGGCAAACACCCTACCCACTGTGCTGTCGCCACAATCCAAACCAAACAAAAACTAGGATACCTCTTACAGGTGGTCTAGTTAAGGATTCAGTGTGTTTTGCTATATGTTAAAATTCGGTCCACCAGAAACAAAACTGAAAGTTTAGCTGTTATGTTTAATAATATATTAGTGAATGTTTAATATTAATGAATTGGTGACTAAAAATAAGGTTTAGGCTGGTAGAGGGTGGAAGAAATAAAGTTTGATTTTATTAAGGGTATTTAAAATGACTACCTTGCATGCAAATAGTGAGGTTTGATCTAAATCTTCAGCGAAAAACATGTGGATGAAAAACAGAAGAAATTGGGCAGAAGAATTAGCTCAGTAGGCAGAGTCCAGGTCTAGCAAATGCGTGACCCTGACTTCAGTCCACCAGTCACCCCTGAGCAGATCAGGGCCTGACCACTTAACATCAGGTCCACCCAGCGGAATGACTGTAGCCAGGAGTTGCCCAGGGCCGCGAAGCACTGCTGGGAGTGATCCCTATAAAACTTTAACAACCTAAAAAGGAAATGAAGTAAAAGCCTGTGATTTTTTTTTTCTTGAATGGATATTGCTTCAAATTCACTTATAGTAAGTTATGGCTGCTAGATAAAAGTACTTTCGATCTTGTAGAGAAAGTATGAAGAAATAAACATTATAAACATGTTTTTTGAATTCATACTTGGATTAATCACATGTCTCAGTGATGGACATTATTATTTCTTATATCTATTTTTATATTTTTAGATTGTAAACATACATATAGACTGTATAAATTAATCTTGAAAATTATATCTTTTAAACAAAAGCAAAAAGAGAGAATGTCTTGCTCAGAAAAGGAGAGATTTTCAGAGAGAATATACTTGAAAAGGTAAAATTTAATTTATAAGGAATAGCCTTTATTTTTTTAAGAGAGATATGCCTAGCTTAAGTATTTATACTAAGTGAATGTAATTTTTTAAACAAGGGAATAAAATAAAACACTTTTAAAATTATATAATTTTAGAACACATAGAACATACTGAAAGAAAGGAAATATAATTTTGTATTTCTGTTTAGAAAAATCAAGGATTACATATAAGAAAAGAGAGTTAACTTAGAAAAATTAAAACCTAAAGCATTAGAAGTTGCTAGTATATGTTTTTAAAGTAGTTTGTTTTCCTTCCCTAAACCATAAATGTTTTTAGAATCAACTTTAAAGTCTCATGGAGTGTCTTCTGGACTTTTAAACCAAAAGCTATTTATACAACTTTTAAAGTGATTCTTATCATATTTTATAAGCACACATGATTTTTAAGCTTTGCATTCCCTATTCATTTAACTCAATGTAATTTAGATAACTTGATAATTAACATTAGTCTTTTAATTATCTGAAACTTTTATATCAATAGAATTTCTTAAATTTTCTTTTGTTTATACATTTTTCCGCTAACATGACATTTTAAAAATAAAAGCTAAGAAAATATATAACTTTGCATCAAATAGTTTAATAGAACTAACAAGGTATTTTAAAAATAAAGGCTGAGAAAATATATAATTTCACATCAAATACCTTAATATGCTGTTATCCTATTGAAATTTACTGAATTCACAAATAAAGTTTGTTTTACTTTGTTTCATTGTGCCTTACCTCCAGGAGATTTTTCTTCTCCTAAATCAGAATTTACGTGAATATAAACTATTATCTATTTAAACTAACTTCTTTCAACAGGTTTTTGATTTAGGAATTTAAAGACTATATATTAGCAACCAGTGAAATTAGAAATGTTTAAGTTAAAAATAACCATTCTTATCATATAGGTGGTTCTTTCAGAAAATTACTATTATTATTTATTATTGGGATAATAAACAGCATTTTTTAAAGGTACACAGGAATCAAATAACAATGTTATTTGTTTTGATAGATAGTTATGGTTCCCTTTAAATGAAATTTAAGCAAATAAAATGTATTTCTCTATGACTTTTCCTCAACTGTGAACATTTTGGTTTGGAAGTGTAGTCTATGAATTCAAATTCTCTATTTTTTTCATTCTGTGAAATGGAATTCTGTGGTTGTTGTTATTTGTGCATGCAAGTGTGCACATGTGTGTTTGTGTGTGTGTGTGTGTGTGTGTGTATGTGAGTCTAGGTATAACTCCTTGATTATATCTTTAGAAGTTAGGTTTTGAGAGGCATTCTGGTGAGCAACGCGGCCCCGAAAATGCTCCGGACCCGAATTGGGGCCAGCAATACCGGGGAGCCAGAAGGTGGAGGTGCAGCCACAACACCTTCTCCAGATGGAGCCCTGGCAACACTGAGCAGCAACTAACACAGCTCCGGGATTCGGGACTGGGACACATCCAAGCCGCACGGCCTTTTCTAAAACCTGAAAACATACAATCTTTTAATGGAAAACTAATTATCAAATGCTTCCTTAGTAGGGCTATCTTGTTTGGGGGTATAACTCCCACAACAATAGTGAGTTTTGTGTTGAAATATGGAACATAAACAAGGTGAAGAGAAAATGAAGTGAAATTCATCAGTTATACAGTTGGGGTGGGGGGTATACCGGGGATCTTGGTGGTGGAATATGGGCACTGGTGAAGGGATGGTGTTTGAATACAGTATAACTGAGACATAAACCTGAGAACCTTGTAACTTTCCACATGGTGATAAAATAAAAAATAATAATAATAAAAAAGAAGTTAGGTTTTGAATAAGAGGGTAACTTAGAAATTTAAATTTAAGACATGCATTAAGTCAATAAAAAAGTAAGTGAAAATAAGAACAAATTGGTGGGTCTTCACTTGAACATTATCTCTTGCTATTTTCTCTGGAAGGGCAGTGATCTGTACCTAGATAAGGTTAAATGTAAGAACTCTGACACTAAGCTACCTGAAATACATTATCACCTCCTTCAGTGGTAAAGTGTTAATGCACTTTTATCCATTCCATCTAAGTTTCAGTTATCAATCATATAAGACAGATAACTTTTAGAACCTACCATACCATAGAGGTTTAGGAGGATCTATTGAAATCATACATGTAAATTCCTTTATATAGTTGCTGGCAAAATGTAAGAACTTAATAAATATTAGAAATTATACTCATCTATATTGTTTTTTGTGTTATTACCTATGCTATTTGTAAAAGGAACCTATAAAATGCAATTGAGTGGTAGTCATGCATGCATATATAAAATTCTACAGTCCTGTTAATTAGTAATAAAATTAGAAAATAACCTACTCGGCCATGTCTAGTACACTCAATAAAAGTTAACCATTGTTAACATGCTTGTTACTCTAAAGTCTTAAGAATGAGACAGAATCTACTTATTGAAGGATAATAAAATTAAAACTAAACAATAATCTAAATTAAAATTTCCCACCTGATAAATGTATGAAGTCAACATACCAAAATGAGCATAGTAGTACTTAATTGTGCCTGTAGGAAAGAGATAAATTTAAAAGATATTTTTAAAAAACAGGTAAGATTAACACAAATCATTTGTTATTAAAGTGTGTTCAATGTGGTCATGTCAAATTTAGTGTTTCAGAAAATTTTCTGGGATTAGGCATAACTGACAAAATAGTGTCCTTCATGAGCATTTTCCCTTATAGACATTTGTTAAATTTCCTTCAGCGAGGACATTGCAGAATAAATATTAGTAAAGAGCTTCATAAATAAATCACATATTTCAACTCTATAGAATTTTAAAAATGGAATTACTAGAACTTAGCTTTTGAAAAATTTAAACTATTAAACTTATGAAAATAATGTATAATAATATTTGAAACTGATTTATTTATTTAATTTTAATTTATTTTTTCTTTTTTGTGTCACACCCAGCGATGCACAGGTGTTACTCCTGGCTTTGCACTCAGGAATTACTCCAGGTGGTATTCAGGGGACCATATGGGATGCTGGGAATCAAACCCGGGTCAGCCACGTGTAAAACTCCCGACCCTCTGTACTATTGCTCCAGCCCCAAACTAATTTATTTTTAAAATAAAAATTTTCAGAGATGTAAAAAAATATAAACATGCGCATGTGCGAAAGGGTGCGATGATGTGTGTTCCTGGACTCTTGGGGCGGTTCTCTCTCCTCTCTTCTCTCTCTCCCTCTCTGTCTCTCTGTCTCTCTGTCTCTGTCTCTGTCTCTCTCTCTCCTCTTCCCTCTCTCTTCTCCCTCTCCTCTCTCCTCCCCCCCCACACATTTTGTGGTCTCGAGCCACTGTGTATGGACCAGATCGAGATGGCTCCTCCTTTGTGCTCTGCTTCTGTGTGTGCTGATGTGCTCTCTTCTATCTGTCTCTCTATCTCTGACTCTGTCTCTATAGTCTTTCCTCTGGTCTCTTCAGACCTCTCTCTGACTCTGTCGTCTCTTCTCTGGTCTCTTTTAATCTCTCTTCTTCTGATCTCTCTCTCCGAAACTCTCTGCTTCACTCTCTGGAGCCATTCTCTGTCTTCTGACTCTGTCTCTTACTTCTGACTCTGACCCTTACTTCTGACTCCAACTCTCATTCGCTTTGTGCTCTTTCTTTCCCCTGCTTCTGGCTCTGATGACTCCCTGATTCTCTTTTGCCTTGTGTTCTGCTTCTGTGTCTTCTCCCCACTTCTCTTAGAGTCATAGTTTCTATAGCAGTCACATAGGGTGGTGACAAGAAGCTGGGTTGAACATTAACATTGACATATTTTAAAATGAAGATATAGAACAATTACAACACTACAAGGACTTCTTAGTAAATTTATGATTTTTTTGTGACTCTTCTGTTCAAAGAATTATGTCAATACTGAGCTTCATTCAGAGAAGAAAGCCAAACATTTATAAAGAGAACACTGGTCATTGACTTCTGCACTTTAATTGAGATGTTGTGGCAGTCAGTTAAATAGAAACCACCAATATGAAACAAAGATTACTTCTAATATATCTTTAAAGTAATAAAAATTGTATATTTGATAGTTCTTGATTGGACTAACAATTTCAATGGTTCTGTAGATAATAAAAACACTAAAGGGAAACCTTAACTGAAAAATACCTGTATGGCATGATGAAGAGTCTTAGAAGTAGTAATGATGGTTGCATAATAGTTTAGATGCATTTAATGCCACAGAAGTTATATACTTAAAAGTGGTTAAAATAGTGAATTTTATGTGGTTCATTTTACCAGATTATGAAAGAGTAAGAAAGCAAACAACAACAAAAATAGTCATTTTAATTATAATTGTCTGTTTTCGCTTCTCTGAAGCCACTCTTTTTTTTAAAATTTATTTATTTTTAATTAGAGAATCACTGTGAGGGTACAGTTACAGATTTATACACTTTTGTGCTTATACTTCCCTCATACAAAGTTCGGGAACCCATCCCTTCACCAGTGCCCATTCTCCACCACCCGTAAACCCAGCGTCCCTCCCACCCTCCCCAATCCCATCTCCCCCCCACCCCACCCTGCCACTGTGGCAGGGCATTCCCTTATGTTCTATCTCTCTATTTAGCTTCTACGGCCCGCAATAAAGGTGTTGAGTGGCCACTGTGCTCAGTCTCTAGCCCTCATTCAGCCCGCAACTCCCTTCCCCCCCCATGGCCTTAGACAACATTATAGTTGGTGATCGCTTCTCTGAGTTGCCCTTTCCCCAGAACGTGAGGCCAGCCTCGAAGCCATGGAGTCAACCTCCTTGTACTTATTTCTACAGTTCTTGGGTGTTAGTCTCCCACTCTGTTATTCTATATACCATAGATGAGTGCAATCTTTCTATATCTGTCTCTCTCTTTCTGACTCATTTCACTCAGCATGAAACTTTTCATGCCCAACCACTTAACAACAAAATTCTTGACCTCCTTTTTTCTAACAGCTGCATAGTATTTCATTGTATAGATGTACCAAAGTTTCCTCAACCAGTCATCCGTTCTGGGGCATTCGGGTTTTTTCCAGATTCTGGCTATTGTAAACAGTGCTGCGATGAACATACATGTGCAGATGTCATTTCGATTATACTTTTTTGCCTCTCTGGGATATATTCCCAGCAGTGGTATTGCTGGGTCAAATGGGAGTTCAATATCTAATTTTTTGAGAATCGTCCAAATTGTTTTCCAGAAGGGCTGAACCAGTCGGCATTCCCACCAGCAGTGTAGAAGGGTCCCTTTCTCCCCACATCCTCTCCAACAGTGGTTGCTTTTGTTCTTTTGGATGTGTGATAGTCTCTGTGGTGTGAGGTGGTATCTCATGGTTGTTTTGATCTGCATCTCTCTGATGATAAGTGATGTAGAGCACTTTTTCATGTGCCTTTTGGCCATTCGTATTTTTTCCTTGGTAAAGTTTCTGTTCATTTCTTCGCCCCATTTTTTGATGGGGTTGGATGTTTTCTTCTTGTTAAGTTCAACCAGTGCTTTATATGCCATTGATATCAACCCCTTATCTGATGGGTATTGTGTAAATATCCTTTCCCATTCTGTGGATAGTCTTTGTATTCTGGTCACTGTATCTTTTGCGGTGCAGAAGCTTTTTAGTTTAATGTAGTCCCATTTGTTGATCTATGTTTTTACTAGATTGTGAAGCCACTCTTTCTAAATATAGTTATTTTTAAATTGCTTTAATAAAATGAAAATTAAAAACCAAAATAAATGTCTGAAAAATGAACTATTGGAAGTTTAAGATATGCTTCAGTATTTTTCTTCCATGGTACTAAAGTTCTAGATTTCATTTAAAATTTCATATTTAAACCTGAATATTCCAGGTTCCAGATATATCATATAGTTAACAGTTATATAGATATCATATATATCTATTTATAAAACTGACCTTAAGTACTTATGTTAACACATTCATTTATAAGAAACTCTGATTATTTTAGTTTTTATTTATTTATGTATTTATTTATTTATTTTCTAGTATAACTGAACAAAATGAAGTTTTCCAGTTCCCAACTCCTATATGGAGTCACTGAACACTGGCTGTTTATAAAACATCTTTTGGAAATGGAAAATGGGGTTAACATAAAGTACATACCAGGGAAATCCTTTGACTGGAGCCAGGGTTTAGTAGAGAAAATTCATGCCGCAGCCTTAGACTGTTAAAATTTTGAGAACCAAGTATTATAAATGACATAGGTTGATAGTAAGACAACCAGAAATTTCTCTCAGTTATGAAAACTAGAAAGACTATGATCAGGTTGGAAAATTTCCCTATTGTTCCGTTACTGAACTTAAATACAATGAACATTTTTTTTAATTTATTTATTTTATTGAATCACCATGTGGAAATTACAAAGCTTTCAGGCTTATGTCTCAGTTATACAATGTTTGAACACCTGTCCCTTCACCAGTGCACATTGATTATTTTATTTCTTTATCTCCACCTTTCATGGTGTCAAGAGAGCCATGGCCTGGTTCTCACTAATTTCACAACAGAAGAGATGGAGCAAGTTTTCTGGGGCTTCTCTCTCTTTATATACATGATTCTTAAAAGCCTCCCCACCCCTCTTCACACACACACACACACACACACACACACACACACACACACACACACACACACATGCTCGTGTGCCTCACCCCCGCTGTGTCCTCACGGTTGACTTTAGGATTTGATATGATAATATGATAAATGTGAAATGGCAAGGACATTCATCCTACAAAGGGACAAGAGAAAAGTTTAGGAAGAAATATATTTAATATCTTGAGTGTTATGATGTTTTTATAGGTGTATGCTTATGTCAAAATTTAATATATAACAATGCATATTAAGTATTAGTAGCTTAAATATGAGCAGTTTACTGTATTTCAGTTACTCTTTAGTAATGCTCTTACCTTTCCCTTTTATTAAAAAAATAAGCTAAAACAATCTTATGAATGAGAAAAGCCGTTTTCTATTAGGATTGGAAGATGAGAGATGGAAATTTGAGTTTGTAACAAGTAATTAATAACTAGAACAAAATATGCCTTTTACCCTATTGTGATATAGGAATGATTATTGTTTTCCAATTTAAAAAAATGAAGTAAAAATATAATGCTCTACATTGATATTTCTACAATAGGCTTCTGTTTTCATTATGATTTTCCAGCCCCATGGGGGGTCTTGTGATTTGTTTTACATAAACATAAATTGGATAAAACTATTATAATCATGATCACGATCACAAAATCCTATTAATCATTGATTTCTCAAGCAGGCCCAGTAACCTCTCCATTTGTCCTTTTCCTGAGATCTTAGAAGTCTCTCTCCACTGGGCCCTCCCAATGCTGTCCCACTGGAGGCTCTTTCAGGGTCAGGGGAATGGGATCCAGCTTGTTACTGAATTTAGCATCTAGGAAGCTAAAAGCGCTTCTGGGAACTCGCTTTTAATTCTCTGGATGTTGATGGGATTACACACACCTGGGTTCCTCTGCTGGTACTTTCATGCGTGAGGCTCCGAACGTGTGGAGAGAGGCCTCAAGCATGGCTGTAGCTAGGTTCCAGTGGTCTTTGGCCTGGGAGCTCTGCTTGGGGTGGGGAGGGAAGCTGGAGCCCATCCCTGTCGAGGGGCCCCGGGGAAGACAGCCAGGCGTGCAGGCAAGAGACTTGTTGTCATTGTGAAAACTATTACAATATGGTAAAAATTTAACCATTTCTTTGAACCCTAACAATGTTATTTAGATTGATCACTTCTTAATGTGAGACTCACAATCTCAAGATACTTTAATTTTTGCAGGAGAAGTTTTCCTAATCAGGTCACAAATTTTCTGTTCTTTAATTTCCTGTAAATATCCTCCATACTCTTGTTATTGATCTGAAGTAAAGTGAAGAATTAATATAATTCTGATTATCTTCATCTCTTCCTTTTTACCTTTTCAGTAAAGAAAAAGAGGAGAGAGAAGTAATCATCACAGTGGCCTTTTATATGTAAATCTTATTTTGCTTCTAACCATTATTGAGCTTTGTAAAAGCTAAAACTAAGAACCTGTGGCAAATGGAGGAACCTTACAGGGCTATATTTTCCATCTTTATAGAACCTTTTAAAAATTAGGTGACCACCCCCTATTTAAGGCTAAAATTATTCATTAGCCTGTCAATTTATAATCATGGGTCTACTGTTTGTAATTTCTCTGCCCTAAAGTATCCCATTTGCTATTGAATACTACTTAAAAGAACATTATTGATCTCTACTACACATAGAAATTTTGAAATCTTTTCATCAGAGAATATTGCAACCTTATAATAAAGGAGGCTCTTAAAAACTACTTTATGATTTTGAAATTCAATTCAATACCACTTCTGTTAAACTATTTTGTAAGAATTGGTGATTGAACTCAAATACTTATATATGCTAGGTTCGTACCTCTTCATAGAGTTGTATTTCTGCCTCCTGAACTTTGATATAAAGCATCTTTATTGCATTTTTTTGGTTAAACTGTTTCAGTATTCTTCGTAGGTAAGGAAGATTTTACTTGTTAAAAAAAACTATTTACTATTACTTAGTCAATTGATATTAAAACATAGTTATTAGTAAGCATATTAGTTCTAATAAAAAACCTTCCATTATTAATGTTACTATGAGAGTTCTGCCATAAACCTGAATTTTTGTTTTTAAGACATACTCTGTCAAGATTAAAACCTAGGTATCTGTTATTAATCTGGAGGTTATTTATTGTTCATATACATTTTTAGAGACTTACCAAGTATTTTTTTTCAGATTCTTTTTTTATTTTATTTTATTGAATCAGTGTGAGATTGTTACAAGCTTTCATGTTTGGGATATAATCTCACAATGATTAAACACCCATCCCTCCACCAGTGCACATTCCTCACCACCAATATCCCTGGTTTACCCCGCCTTTCTCACCCTCCCCTGCCTCCATGGCAGACAGTATTCCCCATATTCTCTCTCTACTTTTGGGCATTATGGCTTGCAACACAGACACTGAGAGGTCATCATGTTTGGTCCATTATCTACTTTTGGCATGCATCTCCCATCCCAACCGGTTCCTCCAGCCATCATTTTCTTAGTGATTCTTTCTCTATTTCATCTGCCTTCTCCCCTCCACTCATGAAGCAGTCTTCCAGCTATGCAGTAATCCTCCTGGCCCTTGTATCTACTGTCCTTGGGTGTCAGCCTCATATGATGTTATTCTAAACTCCATAAATGAGTGCAGACCCTCTATGTCTGTCCCTCTCTGACTCATTTCACTTAGCATGATACTCTCCATGTCTATCCATTTATAAGCAAATTTCATGACTTCATCTCTTTTAACAGCTGCATAGTATTCCATTGTGTAGATGTACCAAAGTTTCTTTAACCAATCATCGGTTTTAGGGCACTCGGGTTGTTTCCAGATTTTGGCTATGTGAACAGTGCTGCAATGAATATATAGGTACAGATGTCATTTCTACTGTGCCATTTTGCATCCTTAGGATATATTCCCAGAAGTGGTATTGTGGGTCATAAAAATAATTTGTATCCTTAGTAGTAGGATATATAAATATGTGACTTTATAATAATGTATATGTGTATACATATATTTACTAATGATAACTATATCTTAGTTGAGAAGCAACTTTCTATCACTAGATTTTACATATGTATCTTGTTGTTGTTGTTGTTGTTGTTGTTGGTGGTGGTGGTGGTGGTGGTGGTGGTGGTGGTGGTGGAGGTGGTGGTGGTCATGGTTTCAATGCTCAGAGTTGCTCCTGGCTTTGCACTTAGGAATTATTACTGGGAGTGTTTGGGGAGGGGCACATGGGATGCTGGGATAAAATCCAGCTCAGCAATTTGCAAGGCGAATGCCCTACCCCTGTGCTATTGCTGAGACCCTCATTAGGTTATATTTATAATATAATCTCAAGAGTGAGGAGGTAGTAGAGAAGTCAGTGCATAAGCATAGCAAGTGATTGACTGAGGTTATATTCCTGGAACCATGTGGTCCCTAAAAGTAGCTGGGCTGGGTGACAACTTGGGGACTTCCCTCACCACTTGGTCTAACTTTGAAGACCCCCAGCACTTCAGGGTTGGTTTGGGTATCTTCCTATTGCAGAATACAACCACCTTTATCTCCTTGAGCTACTGACTTGAACCAAGAGGAGACTGACAAAGAATCAGGTGGTCACTGATCTTCTGAGCATCTTCTGAGGAACACTGGGGGACTTATGCCAACATATATGAATATTTATAGTTTCATTAATTTCTTAAGTCCTAGTAATTTTTAAGGAAACCTGAATGTGTCTGAAAGCTATTTTAAATTATCATTGAAGTGTTAATTGGGATAGTATATATTTTATGTTCATAGTTTTATTTTTCTCTATTCATTTTTTAAAAAGTGGTATATATGATGATTTTTATATATTTTCATTTTTCCTTTATTTCATTCAGATTTGATTTTGTGTACACATATCTAATAATGTTCATAATGTTTATGTTTATTACATGTAGCATAGGGATATCTTATCACCATTGTAGTGTATTAAGAAAATCCTGATTTTTATTAAAATTCAAAACAGAAGCAATATAGTGAAGTATGAAGAAGCATTGGCTTTAATAAGATAAAGTGGGATTCTGTCTGGCTCATTTATGTCCCTGTAAAAAGTCACATAAACTCTTAATATTATTGTGGAAAGGGCTATGTAATAAGTCCTATATTTATTATTTTATATGCATTTTATTATTCATTAAGTTATCAGGAAACATATTTATAACTGAGTTTCAGGCATACAATGTTACAACTCCAGTCCTACCCTCAGTGTCCTTTCCTTCACCAGTGCACACAGATTTCCTCTCATCCACCCATCTGCCTCCTTGACAGGCACGTTTTATATTTCTTATAGTTTGGATTTCATAGTTACAGTATTATTGGCTTTGTAGTTAAAATATAATATATATAATATACATATCATCAGCCACCCTCCAGAACTCATATCTGCTTCTCCCAAAAGGGAGCATACATTGAGGCGCCCATAACCATACCACCGGACTTCCTGTAGAGGCTGTTTCCACTCGGGGTGCCCCAGAGGGAGGTGGGTGAGAGCCCTCCCCGCCCCAAGGGTCCCAGTCCTGGCAGCCAGCCTCCACTACCCAACTGCCGTTATGCTCCAGGCCGCTTTCTACACACTCGGGCTGAGCCTCACACATCATAAAACACTCCCTACTCATTTTACATAGAATCATAGAGGGAAATATATATATATATATGTACATATACATATATATGTATATATTAGATAGCCTGGCAAGCTACCAAGAGTTTCCCTCCCACACAGCAGAGCCTGGCAAGCACCCTGCGGCATATTTGACATGCCAAAAACAGTAACAATAACAGCTATTATTCCACTGACTCTGAAAGAGCCTCCAATAGTTGGGAAAGACGAGTAAGGAGATGCTGCTAAAATCTCAAGGCTGGGACAAGTGGAGACGCTACTGGCCGCCGCTCAAGTAAATCAATGAACAATGGAATGACAGTGATACAGTGATACAGTGATAATATACATACATATATATAGACAGATACACATCTGTATAATGCCCATATATTCTTATTTCAGTACCTTCCCATCTTTCACTTTTTATCCTCTTGCCTCAGTTTATTTCCCTATCTTAATTTCTATGCTCAGAAACTCTAAAACTTATCTTGTTATGAGAACTAGTAGAAAGAAAATACAGAAACCTCAAGTTCATAGAAGTTCTTAACTGAATCTTTTGTGTCCCTTGAGTTCTACGTGAAAGAGATGGTAAATATTAAAGAAGAGCAAGTGAAAGGGCTGTGATTTTCTCAGTTTATGGGACTTGGTGAAGTATAGAGCTGATCTGGTGGGAAAGAACAGAGAACTGTGGAATCACACAGCCCCCCTCCCTGGTATCCACTGGTATAACTATCTCTGCTCAACTCCCCCTCATTAATCTGTTTAATAAATTGAGGTTTAGTCTAACACTTTTATGCAAAAAAGTTGTAGCTCTTCATTTAGAAGATAATCAAGAATCCAAATGTGAATATGTTGATGGCCACTCAATGTTACTTAAAATACAATTGCATAGATTCATTTAAGAGAGAGAGAAGCCAGAATCATTTCTGTGCTCTCCAAATGGCTTTCAGAAGGATGCTCCATCAGCCTCTAAGAGTGAGGTCTCCAATCTCTGCTGTTAGGTTAGCAACACAGCATTCAGTGGTTACAATGGGGAAAAGCCTGTGGCATAGTGGCTTTAAGTGGAGTAGATGCTAAAATGACATTTTCTTGGGCAGCTGCTCTCCAGTTAGATTGTTCAAAATGAGTAAACTCGGTGGACAATTTTAATGGGATAATAGGTAAGGAAAAAGTATAACCCATCAACAACCAACTCTTGAGGACTGGTAGTGACCCTTCAGCAATTTTCAGCACCTAAAAATATTCGCTACTAAGTCGGTGGAATTAGAAACAAATGAGAGTTAACAAATGAAATGCTAAGACATTGTAGGAGTTAATCCAAGAAAATGAACTCTCAGATATCTTTCTAAATGAGGTAGAAAGCAAATGGAGCAAGACCATAGAGGGTGTTGTGGTCTTTAGTTTTAGTTAAGGCAGTTTTGCTAAATATTGATTACTTTAAAAAATTCTGATTGCAGTTATAAGTCTTAAATTGCTGTCTGTTATCCTTGCCTGGTTGGATGGCTCTTTACATATTTACCCCCTATGGCTAACCTTAGATGGAGCAATGTATTTTTTGGAAGTCACAGTAACCGTATAGTCAAAGAGGTAAAATAAACCCTTTCTCCTCTATGATTCCAGGTTAGATATCCCTGTCAGAGTGCAGCTCATTTAGACTCAGACTTTTCATGCTTTGATGCACAATAATTACCCTATCATCTCATTAAAAAAATTAAAATTGCAGCAGAAAGTAACAGCTCCTTTTTCTTTTTTTCTTTTGTCTTCTCTCTTCATTGGAAAGCATGTGGTTGTGTCAATGTGTGGGGGATTTGTGTGTGTATGTGTGTGTGTGTGTGTGTGTGTGTTAATGTTAGAGAAGGAGAATTCTCCCATCAGACTTGTATGTTTGGGCAGAAGACCATATTATTAACTAGATAACACATGGTGTTTTGATTGTTATTGTTAATTATTTATTTTGTTCAAAGTGGCATCAGGATAAGATATCAGTCTCTTCTCTCCTATTGGTAATTTAATCACTATCATTCTATTTGATAATATCAACTCAAAAAATATATTTTCAAACTAATACTTGAAAATGGAATATGTTCAAAACTTTCTGTAATCGTCTGGTTTTTAGTCTCAGAGGAGGATTTCTTTGTTCACCAAAAATGAAATAGTTTTTCCCAGTTTTACTTTTAGGTTAAACATTTATTGTGGAATTGTTTAATCTGCATAGTTTCTAAAACCATTTGAAGTGGGTTAACAGTATATATCTCAGAAAAATATCTCAAACAATGTATATCCGTTTATAACTAATGAAGTGTTATAAATTTCATCCTATCTCTAAAGAATTAGGAATATTGAAAATATTGAAGCAATATGATATTTCTCTTTGAAAAGTAAAGTGCATTCCAATTTTTCAGCAACTATGAAATCTGTCACTATATCTATAATAGATGATCTGGATCCATGGAGTCAGAGTCACAGTTTTAGGTTTTATCTTTAAAAGCTTAAATTTAAACATACTTCCCACTGTTTTATATGAAGGTAAGTTATATTATGTGATAAAATCTTTCTGGAGGAAAATTCCCAGTGCAACTAATTTCTCTAGAGTATTCTGCATATAATGCAGAAGGATTTATTCTTTGTTGAGAATTTTCTCTTGAAGGCTTGACATTAATACAAGGGACATTTTAGGCTTGCTTGAGACTATAGTTTCAATGATCTTCACCGGTATATTGTCATGACACTGTGTCTTATTATCAATGTATTACAAGATTTTCCAGACTAATTTCTGCAGGGTTTTTTTAGCACATGCTTTATTTGTAGATATTCATTAGATTTACTACAAATTATATTGTTCTGAAGCAGTCTGTCATAATCAAATAAAGCATCTCTTAGGGTCCTTGATACTTATAACAAATAAATTAAACAGATGGAATATTTTTTCTTCTTTAAGCTTTTAAAATAGATAATAAGGATAGAAAATACAGACATCAAAAAGTAGTAAGGGCATTTATACATATAAACACATGTTAAGATTTGTTATTCAAAATATAATGAAAATTTGGAGCTAAAAAGGAAGTTTGAATAGCAAGTATAAGGAAGTATATTAAGATGAAATTGAATTCTGTATAAATGAGTTGCCAAAGTTTACATGAAAAATCAAGTTAAAGAAATTAATATACTAGATAGTTTCCTTGACACTGTTTTTGTGGTACAGATTTCAGGAGAGTGAAATATTAGTAATATCTTCAACATAGTTTATCCAGTGGTAAATTTTATTTTAAAATATGTTATTTGGATTTGCATATTGGGGGAAATTGCTAGCATTCTCTAAAAAAAAAAAATTGGAAGAAGAAGTTACTTTAGGGCCAGAGAGGTAATACACTGGGAAAGGAACTTACCTAACACATTGCCAACACGTGTCCAATCACTGGCACTGCATATGGTCGCACAAGCACTGCCAGGAGTGATCCTTGAGTGCAGAGCAAGGAGTAAGTCCTAAGCACTGTTGGGTGTGGCCAGAACACGTGTGTGTGTGTGTGTGTGTGTGTGTGTGTGTACGCGCACACGCGCAAACACACACACAAAGGAAATGTTTATTTTAGCATTTGCACTTTGCCCCACAAGGAATAAATGCCTAAGGGTTTAAGAATGGTAGAAGATAGTTTGATGATAGAGTCAAGAGGAGGAAATATCATACTACAGTCTTGGCAATTTGAGCGTGAAACCATGGAAGCAACATTCTCAGATTATCTATGAACCAGGTGAATTAGCAGCACCTAAAAGATATTTGAGACTCCAAAAAAGCTGAAGTTATTACTTCACTAAAAATAATCATGTTTTCCTTTTTTATATGTGTTTATGTAACTGTTTGAGCAAGAGGCATTTATAAAGATAGTATATTTAACTGGGAAAAATATATCTGGGGGCTAGGAAGCAGCACAAAGAGTCAAAATACGTATCTGGCACATACAAAGTCTTGAAGTATTTTGCTCTGGCACCAGGTGGCCTCCCTAAATGTTTCTGGGAATACCCCTCTGACCGCAATATTGTCATGACCCCAAGAAGCACCATGTCCCAAACTCTGGGCCTGAAAATATTCCTCAATCTGGAATTAAGAGCTGGTAGCAGGAACTTGCTTTCAGATTATATCTAGAAATGCATTACCAAAACCTCTTACCCCAGCCCTAATCCTACTGTGAACTTGTCTGACACCCTGCCTCACTTTGTGAGTATGTGTGTGTGTGTGTGTGTGTGTCTGTGTGTGTGTGTCTGAGAACATTTCAACTACTACACACAGAGAAATGGTTGATGTCTGAATAAATGAAAGAACAATTTCATGCATCAGCATACTGTGTGGGCGATCCTTGTTTCCAGTCGTGAGGGAGCAGAGAGAAGGAGGAGATGCTCAGGTGATTCTAGTTAGGAAGGAAGCTTAAATAATTCAGCACACTCCCGTGATCGTAGCGCCCGGCACATGCAGGTATATTATAGTATACATTATACATCCAGTGCAGGGGATTGTTACCATCATCACTGACATATCTGGCCTCCCAGTGATCAGAGGCAGAGGTCTTCACCTGACTTCAGAAAATGCTAGAGAATCTACTATCTTAAAATCAAGTCAGATTGCATTTTTTTTAAGTTTTCATGTCATTGTAAGAGCCAAGAACTCATCGATACATGTTCAATAATTCAAAAACATTTCCTCTTTAAAATTCCCAAAGATTTTTCTATTTTATAGAGATAGAATGTTAATAGAAATTTACTTCTGCACTCAAACCTTCACTTCAGACTGCAAAATGGAATTTTCTATGAGATATTGAAAGGGAATTTTAACCTTTGGTATTTGCACCTTATGGCAGCATTTCTCAACGGGGACCCATTTTGGCTCAAGGTTATTTATAGGAGATAAGTGGTGGAAATTGTGTAAATGGGGGCCACAGCATGAAACTAGGGGCTCAACTTACCACACAGTGGAGGCCACAGGAAAGATACAAGGTCAATGTCAGAAAGCAGGTCAGGTAGGAACAAGTTTGGGAAACATTGCCTTAGGATTTTAGGACACATAAAGCTGATTTGCCAATATCAACAGAATTCCATTCAAGTATAGGGTAATACTTACAGCCATTGTTTACCTAAACGTTCAGAGAAACAAAAAGGAACTTTGGAAAACACACATTTAAACAAACCAACATGCTATTGTATGCAAAGAAAACTATGCTACTTAACATATCAAAGTGCAATCATAGTTTAACATGATAAAAGGTCATATTAGAAACATTCCTAGTCTTCTACAGTCATTTTTTTGGAGTTTATTCTAATACTCTCACTTGGAGGATATTTTAGTATAAATCTCTTAAACACATTGTATGATAATTTCAAATCAAATTCAGTAGATTAACATGAAACATGAATGTGCATAAAATTCATAAATGATTCTAATTATTGGTATATAAACTGTACCACTGTAGCACTGTCGTCCCATTGTTCATCAGTTTGCTCAAGCAGGCACCAGTAATGTCTCCATTATGAGACTTATTGTTACTGTTTTTGGCATATCAAATACGCCATGGGTAGCTTGCCCGGCTCTGCTGTGCAGGCGGGATACCCTCGGTAGCTTGCTGGGCTTTCCAAGAGGGACGGAGAAATTTTTGTTGCAAGGCAAATGCCCTTCCCACTGTGCTAGAGTATGCAATTCAGAAAAATAGATTTATTTAAAAGAGGTTTACTCATTGGAAAGATCTTACAGCATGCTCAAATTGTGTTTGTTTTGTGATATATTAAAGATGGCAAGACTGTCAAATTATTGAACAACCAGGGAACAATTTTGAAAGTTTAATTTGGAAATAGATAAATGTATTAATCTATTTTACCCTTATGATAAAAAACGATAAGAGTAATTGAGGGCTATTTGAGTTCATCCTTTATTTGTTTTCATTGCTATTATAGATAAATCTTATTGTATTTATGATCTTGTTTGTTCCCTCCTCTCTACGTTTATCGCAGTCCTTCCATGTTCACCTGGCTAATCTGAATACTAACCATAACAAATAGATGCTGGGAAGCATTAAAGTGATGACTTTCAAAGGGGATATTAACATTTATCATGAAATGAATTCAACGCACTGCTAGTAACTTAGCCTACAGGTAATATGAGTGTCATATATTTATAAAATGAATTTTTTTAATGTTTTAAATTTTTCAAGGGATGTTTCCTAAAGATATAATATTGCATTAATATGTTCACAGGAGATACTTTATCTCATCGTATCCAAATTTTGTGCTTAACCATGACAAAAAGATTCTTCACAGATTGAGTCCTAAAAATATTCATGAAATAAATTGCCTAATCTTTTATGAAAACATTCTATTTTTTCAGTTTTATGTGTTTTCTGTATTGTAGATTGGTCATAATATATAAAATATATTTAATATTTTGATTTCTTGGATTTTTCACGCAAAATTTAGGACATAGTTCTTACTCTCTGCATGGGGTCAGTCCAGGTAGTGCTCAGTGGACCATGTGTACTGTGCTGGGAATGAAACTGAAGTCAGTTGCAGGCAAAACAATTTCCTTAAACACTGTTTTCTCTTTCCAGCCCTATCCAATCTATTCTAAAATCAGATCCTATCCTACTCCTTTTGATGATGTCATATCTATGTGAAGCTGAGTTTTTGTTCATTGTGATGATAATAATTGAGTATGGTGTAAATCTCATTTTGAAACAAGAAATGAGGGTATTTATCTCAAGTGTGACTGGTTACATAGTGTCCAATAATTTGTAATTGTAACTTTGTAAGAATTAAGTTCAAAGGAGCTGGAGAGACATATTAGTGGGTAAAGTGCTTGTCTTACATGTGGCAGACCTGTATTTAACCCCTGGCTCCCTTATGGTTCCCTGAGTACTCCAGCAGCCAGGCTAAATCCTTTAACAGTACCTGATATGACCCAAAATCAAAAAGAAATAAAAGATTAAAAATGTTTTTTTCAGTTTTATATGCATTATTTTTCACTTCCATGGCATTTTCAGGACTAAATAATAAAACTGTATCTGATTAATGAGCAAAACTTCTAGATATCTCATTTGGTTTAGAGGCAAATCATTGCTAAGATACTAAGGGTGTGGTGAACCAGGAAAGCTTGGAAGACTCGAGTTTCTGTTTATATTGTATTGTAATATAATACAATATAAGCAGTGTATTATATTACAATATATGTTCCTATGTTAGAAGTAGAAGTAGAACATACTTCCTATGTTCTACGAAGCCCCTGGTAAGAGCTGGTTCTTATTTTTAGTGTGTGATAATCGAGGTCATTTTCTTATACTTAAGGGGAATTGTCAGATTATTTAAATACTTTTTATGAACTGGCAGCTAGACCAGGGAAAATGGAGCAGGACAAGAAAATCGGAGGGAAGACAAGTCACGTTGTGAAGGTAAATTCACGGATGGAAAGTAGGACCTCTGACTAGAAGGATGCAAAAGAAAGTAGTGTCCCATAGGTAGAAAATGTAGCTGATGTAGCTGGCTTTGAGAGGCCAGGAAATAGTATTCCAATGTAAGAATCATTTGAGAGGGCATGGGAGAAGCACCTACAGAGAACCCCAGTTGAGTCTAAAAAGTTCCCACAGTGGTGCCAACTCAGAGCATATGTACATTGGCACAGGCATAAAACATGGAAGGGTTGAGTTGCAGACTATGAAGCAGTGCCTCCAAAACAGTGCAGAAAGTCCAGTATGGAGTACCCCGAAAGGCCTTAGGTGCCCAGCAGAGGCTGCAGCACTTTTTTCCTAGGCTCTGGAGGTCTTCAAGTAGAGGCCCTGGGCTGGTGGAGTTAGTCTTCTCATGCTTGTGTCAGATATGCAGCCAGGGAGAGATAGCCAAATCATGAAAACAGAGGATGAAGACTTGGCAGTGAGACTCTTACTGAATCCCCCACTTGCCTTGCAGGTTTAGGACCCCTCGATGGATTGGAGGGACCAGGATACGGAGAAAATTGTTCAGCTATTTATCCGCACTCATACTCTTCTTCTGAATGAATGGTCTAGGGAAACCCTTCTTACATCTGGAAGTCATTTCCTTAAAGGCAGTGGGGAGTGTTGGTAGCTAATTCCTTTCAAATTTTCATCTGTGAACATATAGTCTTTTACTGCTCTTTTCAGACACTCCTTTCTTCAATTTAAATTATGCCCTTTTCATTTTATCAAAGGGATCATTATATAGTTAATGTACAATCTAATTAATAAAATTTCATTTTACTAATTTCAGAAAAGTCTCCTCTCTAGAGAAACCTTCTCCACAAATGAAATTGTATTTTATTTCAAGTTTATGAGTAATTTCTATTGTGCCTTTGATAATAATTATAATGCTAATATTGTGCTTCATGTGAGTAAAAATGAGTTCAGGTTACTTTAATCATTATTTTCCTGTTTATTTTAGTAAAATTATGTGAAATACCTGCTAAATCATTTCAGAATGATATATGGAAAGTACAAATAAAGTTCAATTAAGTAAACTGAATCTATTTGTAGCATGCAAAAATCTACAATTGAGATATCTTAGACATCTTAATTTTCTCAGACATCATAGATCCTCATGGTTTGAAAATAGTGACAATAATATTTTGAGCTTTCACAAAACTTCACTTTGAAGATTTTTGACAAGTCTTTTAATACTCAGGATACCCTGTTCACTAAAATTTTCTGTGGTTTCATTGTCACTGATGCATATTAATGACAGCAGGCAAATAAAGTGCCTTTCATAATTGCTTGTCTCAAAGCATTGTAAAAATCAAGTGTGGAGCAATTAAAAATTCATTTGTGGTTTGTGGCTGTGAATCTGACTTCTGGAAGGTTGAGTGGTGAGCATGTAAGTGGTCTTGATAGGTTTCTATGGTTGACCCAAATTTCATAACTACACTGGTCATGTTTTATAGATGGCTTCAATCAGGAGAGTATAGATGCTTTACGATGTAATGCTCATGCACATAGGCACAGGTAAATGTCAAAAACATCTATTAAAATTACTATGGAATATAAAGGTGGTTGATTTTCCAGTAGAATTCCTAAGGGGAAAAAAATAAGGTCTGGTGGTTTACACTTAGTCTTCTTGGGAAACACTTTCATTCATTCAGATATTCAGATATGACCATTCATCTGTGAGTCAGAAAAAATTATTTCACTATCCACATGTAACATACATATTTTTTTTAGTTTTTCAGGTCTATTTTACATTCAATTCACTATTAATTCCTAACCATATGCAGCATTTTCTGTTCAGTCACATAATAGCTAGATTCTCTGAAGACATGTAATATTTAAAACTCTCCTTGGTTAACCCAAAGAATGGATAAAGTAATGTAAAAGCAGTTCAATTTATATTGTAGCATATTGAATTTAAAATGCTGTGGGGATTTATTAAAATTCACATTATTTTTCCATCAGTGCAATTGCATTTTAAGTGATAAATAATCCAGAAGAGTTCATTTGTAAGAAAAGCTAAATTAGAAAATATTATCCATGTCTGAAGATGTAGATATTTTTTATAATAAAAAAAGATTCTGTGTGAGGAAACTGTAATTAGAACCAATTTATCCATTTGTTCACAGAGTTCTCTTAATGAGCAAGTATATCACATATTCTTAAATTGTAATTTTCTGACCATTTACATAAATAATCCTTTTCGAATATGTATAGGACTCATCATAGTCACTCATCTTTTGATTTTTCAGCATATGAAATAAGTTTCTGTTTGCTTCTTTAATGCTGGAGGCCCAGGTTCAATCCCTGCCCTTGCCTGATTCCTGGGCATGGCAGAGAATGAGCCACACCCAGTGAGCCAAGGAGTAGCCACTGAGCACCACGGGCTGTGGTCTGTGAAACAAAATCAAGCCAAACAGAATGCAAACAATGATTCATATCTTTATTTGACTAAGTGCACTGGGTACCAAAAAGATATGATGTGTTTTCCTAAATGTATGGTGTAAATAGAGCAGTGGACAAAAGTATTGACATTTCTATTTTTTTTTGTTGTTATTTTAGCATTTGATCAGATGCAGTGTGTCTTCTTTAAAGACAAATAACTAAGCATATATTAAACACACCGTTGAATGATGCATTTTAGAGGTATGTAGAGTATGAAGGGTGGGAAAGTGAACTAAATGAGTATTCCGAATGTTGATATGAAATATTATATCAATGCATAATAAATAATATCATTACATATAAAGAGAAAAATACCCAGAAAAGTTATTACAAGAGGGTGATCTTTCAAGTCAAAGAAGTAGAAGTGGGGCCGAGCTGGAGCGATAGTACAGTGTGTAGGGCATTTGTCTTGCATGCGGCCAACCTGGGTTTTATCCCTAGAATCCCATATGGTCCCCCAAGCACTGCCAGGAGTAATTCCTGAGTGCAGAGCCAAGAGTAACCCCTGAGCATCACTGGGTGTGACCCAAAAAGCAAAAAAAAAAATTAGAAGTGGGAATCATGGGTGGGTAGGTCATATAAGGCCCAATGGGTACTTTTAGGAACTTTAGCTTTTATTCAGAGTCAGAGAAGGCAGCAAGGCTTTTAGCAAAATTGCCATGATACAACTGTGTCTTAGAAAGTAGAGCACGTTTAGTTGGGGCCAGTCAGAAAGAAAAAATTCAGGAAGCCACCATGGTAACTTTGACCTGAATATTTAAGATGGGTGCACATATTGGATGAAGAGCATGAGAAAAAGAAAAGCTAACATTGACACCAGGAATTGTGTGGTGTGCTGTTGACAGGACCGGCTAAATCACAGAGTGGGGGAAGACTAGGTGAAGTTTCAGAGGCTGACACTAGGTAGAGGTCTGGCCTGAGATGAGATGTGAATTGAGACTGTTTTCTCAAAACATAGGGCTGAAATATTGTCATTTTACAATGTTTGTTTTTAATTTGGATCAAAGAGTACTGACTACAGACCATGGTTAGTGCTTTTCTTAGATATATCATTTCTTATGTTGTGTGAATGGAAGCTAATTGTTTTAGATTGCAAAGGTGTTGTGGATGTCAGGTGATCCTTAGGGTTTGTGGTTCCCTGAGCACTTGCAAAAGTGATCACTGAGCTCAGAAATATGAGTAAACCTAAATACCTTCATCCAGGTGGAACCATAAACCAACAGCAACAAAAAAATACCAAAAACTCAGTGGTTAAATAGGTAGAAGAAAGTGTAAAGTATTCATCTTTGAATTTCTTTTTTCAGAAAGTTTTTAATGTAGGATGAAAGCTGTTGGACTTTAAGCAATCCAAAAAGACAACTTGTTTGTTAAATGTAACATGATTTGATAATGTTTTCTCCAAAGTGCGACATTCCTTTAGAATTCTTTCTTGAAACATTAATGGGAGAAAATTTTTGCCTATTTTTTCTGACACGTAAAATTTGCAAAATTGTGGGGAATTTCCCTAATTTTTAAAACTTGACATGTCTTTTTTTTCCATTTGTCCTTTCTGATGGATGTTTATGCTAGCTAGTTTCTTTTATTTCTGTTTTGCAGGTTGGGGGTCACACCCATGCTATTTCTCCAGTCTTTAGTCTAGCATATTTTCTACTCTATAGGGCACTTAGGCTTTAACCAGTTTCTCTCCGGTATATACTACTTCATAGTCTCTTGTTCTTCCATGTCTCCGCTGACTTTTATGATTCTTGAAACCAGACCTTCCCTGTCCTATTCTACCCCTTCTTCAGGTAGAGCTAGTACTTCAGGTAGAGCTCCCATCATCCTTGACCATGTCATTTCCCAATATTTCACTGAGGAAAATTTCAAATATGCACAAAAGTTAAAATTATTTTATAATTACAGTCCACATACTCTGGCATCTAAACTTTACAATGAATATTTTGCTGTAATGGCCATTTTATATATCATGTATGTGTCCCTCTATTATACAGTCTATCCTATCTTATGCTTTTGAGTAATCATCTATGCCAGTACACATCATTTATTTAAAAAATTGTCTGACACATGTCATTAACTAGAGAGCTCAATATTGTTTGCAGATTTTTATTAGCAAATTAACATTCAATGCAGTATATTTATATATTGCAGTGTATCTTCAGTATAGCATTTGATCGGCTGGAGCAATAGCAGAGCAGGCAGGGCATTTGCCTTGCATGCGGCCAACCTGGTTTAAATTCCTCTATCCCTCTCGGAGAGCCTGGCAAGCTACGGAGAGTATCTCGCCCACACGGCAGAGCCTGCAAGCTACCCGTGGCATATTTGATATGCCAAAACCAGTAACAACAAGTCTCACAATGTAGACATTACTGGTGCCTGCTCGAGTGAATTGATGAGCAATGGGATGACAATGATACAGTGATATAGTGATAGCATTTGATGGGTTTCATGTTCACATACCTGAGTAAGTTAAACCCTTACACAGTGTATTTCCATCCTCTCAGAAAGTTTCCTTTCCTAGTTAGGCCCCAGTTAACTAATACAGTGCAGTTCCATAGTGTATATTGGTTTATGTATAGAATATTTTGTCACTGAGCAAAAGAGTCTTGAGATTTGCTTTTTTCTATAACATAGATTTTATTTTCCTTATGATACATAATAATATTTCATTTATGAATATACTGCGTATCAGCTATCAGCTTTCTGTAATTGGGCATCAGAGGTATTTCCATTTTTAAGTTACTGGTGATATGACTTTTAAATTTTTTATTGTGTACCTTTTTTATTGTTTTTTTATGTGGTTGTTTATTGGCCAATGAAGTAGTTCAGGGATTAATGCACTTTTGTTGCAGAAAGCCAATCCCAATTCCATCAATCTTTGGTACTGCATATGGTTCCTTGAGTGCCCCCCCCCAAAAAAAAATGATCCCTGAAAGCATGCAATAATGAGCCAGGAGAAATCTGAGGACAACTGTATGTCCGTGTTTTTTCCCCCTGCCCCTCTCACACAAATTTTATTTATTTACTTAGTTTTTGGACCATGTCTAGTAGTGTCCTGCTGTATTCAATCTATTGGGCTGCCTCTCAGATCCCAGATCATTTTTAAAGACAGTTCATCATTCATCAAATTAGTAACCCCCTGCAAAGTGTTATGATTAATTTTGTATAAGGCAGTCTATGTATTACAGTTTACTTGAATCTAAAACGCTTCATGCAATGCAATGAGGCTTTTCCCTAAGATTTCAAATTAATGGCTTTAGGGATGGATGCTTTTGTGGTGCTCCACAATCTCTTCTCTGAAACTTCCTTTTCTAAGTAGTTCCTCACTTTTTTTTTCTTACAGAAGAATTTATTTAATTTTGATGTATATCCTACAAGAGTATAACTTTCTTTTTTTTTTAATTGAATCACCATGTTGAAAGTTACAAAGCTTTCAGGCTTAAGTCTCAGTTACATAATGCTCGAACACCCATCCCTCCACCCGTGCATGTATTCCACCACCAAGAACCACAGTAAACCTTTGTTTTGGCGAGGGTGGGGGCATTGGGCAACACTCGGATGCTAGGGCTTACTCCTGGCTCTGCACTCAGGATTTACTCCTGGCATTGCTTGGGGAACCATATGAGGTGCTGGGGATCGAACCTAAGTTGGATGCATGCAAAGCAAGCGCCCTGCCTACTTGTGTGACTCTAGCCCCGATCCTCCTTAATTCTGTATCATGTACCTACCTTCATTATAGAGCGTAGCAGAAAGAAAAGCCTTTGGCCAGACACACATATTAGTTCAGTGGATAGGCCGATTGCTTTGCTTGTAGCCAGCTCTGATTCAATACCTTGTAGAACATGTGGACCTCCAAGAACTACCCAGAGTAATCCCTGAGCACTAGTGGGTGTGACACTCCCCCCACCCCGAAAAGAAAAGGTTTGTCAAAGTTTTTACTATAAGATAGTGAACCATAAGAATATGAAGATTCCATTAAGGTGTAAAAATTATTTTTAAAGTTCATATATTGTCACCATTAATAATCACTTTCTAAGTGGGAGGCTAAGATACTTGTGTACAACTATATAATACTAGAAAACTTTAGTTTCATATATGCACTTACATTTTCAGAGTTTTCAAGGAGCAAATCGCAGAGACCCTTTTGATGCATTCTTTTGTCTAAATATCCTTTGTTAGTAATTAGCCCAGAGCTGTAAACATAGCGATGGTCTTATGCACTGACTTTCTACGGTTTTAAATTTGAGCCAAGGAAAAAGAACCTATATGGAAGGTAATATAATGAATCTTGCTATTATTTTTTAAAAGACCATGGTAGCTTATAGCAAAGAACTATTGCATTTGATTAAAAGTGATGCCAAGAATCCATTTTTGCATTTTTCTCTTTCTTGCTTGCATTTTCAACTAATATTTCAACAGTAGAGCCTTTTTATTTACTCAGCCAGATTGACAAGATTATAAATGAGAGTTGTGTGTGGAAGCCTCTAATTTTTCATAAGTAAATGAATTAATTTATCATTGCTGTTGAGTTTTATTGCTGTCTCCATGCCAGACTGCCCTGCTCCTTTATTCCCCCTTTTGCCTTCTAAACATTGGATCCATGTCATCGTGTTTGACAGGTTTCTGATTCCCCTGTCAGATGCAATTTGGTGCTAATCACATTTCCTTTGCTCAATGTCAATGATACAAGCCATGCATAATATTCCTATATGTCCACTCACTCACTTGCAGTGCAGCTGGAATATCTTGGGCATTAATCTGATAGAATGCCACATTGAAATGCAAAAATGATGCTTTAGCACTGAGATAATGTGGTCAGGCAGATGCACAATAGATAAGTGCAGCTAAACTGGTGATCTTTCCTAAGGCTTGATGAATTTTATTTCATTTCTGAATATCTCTTTACAAACCTGAGACTATGTAATCAGTGCTGGTTCATTAGACCTTCAGCATTTTTAATAGAATTCATTCATTGTCCATGTATGAAGGAATGAGGATTATTTTTCAATTAAAAAGCAAGTTATAGGTAGTTATTTTTAATGTTGAAGAGTAGTTTTGTCTAAGATCATCCACTTTATCAATTGTATGACAGTAGCTGCAGTCCAGAAGTCTCTTGACATTTATATATAAATCTTATACATAAATACATATTAGTTATATTTAAACATTTACAATATATGCATTTATGAATATGTATATATTCATCTGTATTTACATATAAATATAATGTATAAATATTATATATAACATTCTACCCTAGATGAAATTCCAAGTAATAGACTATTTTTGCTATTATTGTTTTTGGTTTACACCCATAGGGTGCTCAGGGCTTTTGCCTGGCCCCGTATTCAGGGATCACTCCTGGCAATGCTAGGGGGACCATATGCAGTTCTGGGGATTAAGTCAGTGTCAACCATATGAAAATGCGTCAACTGCCATGTGATCTCTCTGGCCCCCAATAGACTTTGCATTCACTCATCCTAAACAAATACAGAGTATGATAGAAGGATTTGGCACATTGGGGAATAAAAAAGATAACTATTCCATTTAAAAGATAGATATTTCAATGATCAGATGGAAGGAGAGGCCTTTTGGTTTTTGTTCTTAGTTTATATTTGGTGGTGCCCAAGTCTCACTCCTGAGCTTATTTACTTTTCACTGAGGGATCACTTCTGATGGGGCTCAGGGTACCATATGTGGTAACAGGAATCAAATGTGGTTCAGCTGTTTGCAAGGAAAGTGCCCTAAAAACTGCCTTATCTCTCAGGCACCTAGAGAGCCCTTTCTAAGAAAATTTTAAAAAAATTACATGGGTGAGGCATTTTTTGATTTAGTGAAATAGTGGTTGTGTGGTAGTAAGATTAGTGAAGCATCTTGGAATTGTTGAAAAAGGTCTTAATTTTGTGGACAGAAAGAAAGGGACTTCTTTTAAGAGCATGTCTGCCAAAATTAAATTTTCAGAAAGAAAAATTGACAATATGGAAAGAAGATTAGAAAAAAAAAGATAAGGTGATATAAAATAGGGGACTTTTGCCTGAGGTCAGAGAAAGGGTAAATATCTAAAGTAGAATAGTCACATGGGAGGGAGAAAAGGCATTGCATACATAGGAACAATTACATACTGAAATTTATGACTATATATTTGGTTGGGATATGATTTTATAGAATGACAGGGGAAAGGAGGGAGAAGCAAAATATTTTTCAGTTTACTTGAAGTGCTAATGACTAGAATTCTGTTTTGTTTTATGAGGAAACACATATTGTTGGGGTGGGATAATAATTTCATTTTGGGTGATGTTCCATCTGATGATCTTAGGAGACATAATTGATAAAGAGTGGTCAGTGGATGGAGATATTTGGCAGTCATTTTCATGTAAGCAATAAATAACTGAATCAGTGAGATGGTTACAGTTACCTTAGGGGAAAGTATGAAATCAAAAAAGAAAGCAGCTGAATGGTGTCATCTTGGGATAGGGCTATTTTAAAGGAGAATATTCTACTAAAGAAGATATAAGGACCAGGAAAAATTCCCCATAGCTGGAAGGCTGCTTTATGAGCAGAGGGGAAAAGGCAGATGGAATAGAGAAGCGATCACTAAGAAAATGATGGCTGGAGGAATCAGTCAGGATGGGAGATGTGTGCCGAAAGTAGATAATGGACCAAACATGACGGCCTCTCAGTATCTGTGTTGCAAGCCATAATGCCCAAAAGGAGAGAGAGAATATGGGGAATATTGTCTGCC
This sequence comes from Sorex araneus, assembly GCF_027595985.1. Taxonomy (NCBI): domain Eukaryota; kingdom Metazoa; phylum Chordata; class Mammalia; order Eulipotyphla; family Soricidae; genus Sorex; species Sorex araneus. Next base: position 237,738,745 of record NC_073313.1, read on the forward strand.
ATAGAGGCAGGGGAAGTGTGAGAAATGTACCACGGATATTGATGGCGGGGACTGTGTACTGATGGAGGGATGGGGTTTGATCATTGTGTGATTGTAACCCAAACATGAAAGCTTGTAACTATCTCACAGTGATTCAATAAAAATTTTAAAAAGTAGATCAAAGATGGGAATGAACAATAATCCAGAAAAGAGAAGAATTGTGGCAGCTAATATGTGGTAGAGGATAATCAACATAATCAACTAGAGATCTGTCAAATAGAATATCAATTAGAATATGTAAGGGAGAGAAGGACCCATAATGATCCTATTGAAATGATAATAAGTATAAGAAGTTTATAGAATATTTACCAAGTGTTTATCATTCTCAAGGCATTTGCATAGGAGTGGTAACTAGAAATACTGTTTCTCTTCGTGGGGATATGAATGATTATGGACTTTAAGGCAGGTTATCATGACAGGTCTTCCAGACAGTGATGGTTTCAGCCTGTGCCACTACAAAAATCAACAACAACCACCACCAAAATTAAAAAATAAGAGCACAGCAAATCAAATATACCTCATCCCCCTAAAATCAATGCTTTACCCACAAAGAAAAGGCTGGAGTGATTGCACAGCAAGTAGGGCATTTGCCTTGCACGAGGCTGACCTGGGGATTCCTCTGCCCCTCTCGGAGAGCCTGGCAAACTACCAAGAATATCTCACCCGCATGGCAGAGCCTGGCAAACTACCCATGGCATACTTGATATGCCAAAAACAGTAACAACAAGTCTCACAATGTGAATGTTACTGGTGCCCGCTCGAGCAGATCAATGAGCAGTGGGATGACAATGACAGTGACCCACAAAGAAAAAGCCAATACAAGAAAATAGCATGAATATTGAGTTGGTATAGTATAAGGGCATACAAGTACATATGGTTTTTAAAAAACTGATTATAGAACTGATATTACCCATGGATGTGTGTGATGGGAAGGGACCTTAGAACACTGGTGTTGGTGTAGGGTCACTGGCAGTCTGGTGATGGGTATGTTTTTTGAGCAATTGATGAATGAAACTCAATCATTAACAGTACTATAAATCATGATGCCTGAATAAAAACTGGAAGAAAAATAAATGAGGTATCCATTCTCAATAGAAAACATATAGTCCTCTCCACAGGGAGTGAAAATTAGTTCTTAAGGTTGGGAGTCAAAACTATACTAAATGTTCCAATGCAGTGTTTCCTAACCACATTATATCTATCTGACAAAAAAATAATTTATTTTTTCATTTGGTTTTCTTGGGTATCATACAAGAAGCATCAGTTGAATTCATAGAATATTCTGGAACTGAATTTGTTATCAATGTTATGAAATTATTCAAATTTATAGCTAAATTGGAGGACTTTTGATCGACTGATAATCCCCTAGTTGTAACTGGAAGATGGCCTATCTCTGCCTGATCCTAATTGTTTTCTTTTTTTTTTTTTTAATGGGGAGGCTATGTGCATCCTAAGCAGAATTCAGTGGGCCTAAGGGCCATTGCCAGTGATACTCTGCCTACCTATGCCGGCAGCTTAGTTCAATGCTCAGCTTAGCAATACAGTACTGCATGAGCCCACCAGGGTTTGGAGGCAATCAAGGTTACATTTATGTGGACTCGGGCAGTCATACTCTGAGAATCAGACTTGGGATCTCATGTATGAAAAGTACGTGCTCCAACGCTTTGAACTAACTTCCCAGTCCTCCAATTTATATGTTTTATCAAATTAGGCCCATAGTTTCAATTCATTAAAAATATGTTTGAACAATTTATATTTTCAGCTGTTTTAGTTAATACTAGAAATGTGACAATTTAGAATGATTTGATTATATTACTACTTTATGTGTTTATGTTAATTATATTCATGTGAATTATGATCATTATAATTTATGTAAGTAGGTTCATTAAAATTACTCAGCAAATAGAGTTATAAAGCTAAGTAAAATGCTAATAACGTATAAATTTTTAATTAAAATATAACTTAACTTAGTCATCTTAATCCTGCATTGAATAGAAATTATAAGTCTTATACTTACTCATTTTAGGTTTGAGCATAAATAAACATACATAAATAGAAATACAGAATATGAAAATTTCATGAAGAGTGGCAATTGGGAAAAAATGTCTTAAAGGGATCCTTAGAGATGATTATAAAACTTATTTGAGAACTAACTGGGATGGGGGAATATTAATGTTTATTTAGTTTTCATTTCTACTATGATTGAACAATGTCTTATCTGTGAGATACATTAATGTTTTGTTTGACACTAATAAAACACCTATTTTCTGAGACAATTAGTATAGACGGCATACACTTAATGATCATTTTTATGTTTAAGGTAATTTTGATTTACAGAATGCCCATAATTTCAGAGGTTGAAAAGCTAAAATTGGAAGTGGAAATTTAATTATCCGAATTGAATTTCAGTATAGCTCAACATTTTTAGTGCACTGAAGATATGCTATAAAGGTTCTGTTTGCCTTGGTTATATAGTACTTGATAAATGATATTGCAGAAAAGAACTTAATACACTCAGAGGGACTCTGTGAAATCTATAATACACAGGACTAAAGTAATTCTAAGGAAAGGAGACCTTGAGGAATCAGATCCCCTGAGTGTTGTCTTAACACAGCTAAAGGATGGAAAATATGTGGTTTGACCATGCAACCAAGACAACAGTCCTATCGATCCTCAAAGGATCAATCTCTACAGGGAATTCTCAAAGGAAGAAAGGGTACCCAGGGAAAACCTGGAACAAAAACATTGCAGCTTTCTCTGGGGCGAAGAATCTTCCTTTTTCAAACTGTTAGAGGTGCTAAGAGAGTGAAATATTCCTGTGCAATTAGTAATGAAACATTGATGTACACGGTGCTGGAAAAGTCTTGTATCTTGTTTTGGTCTGAGTCATTGTGACTTGACAAGCTAGCATTCTGCAATAAGTAAGCATTAATTTTATACATCAGTCTTTCTTAGTTTGAACATTTGAATGGTAAAAAGTGAATGTATACATAAAAATTACATGTATTACAATCTTCCAAGATATCAGTTAATTACGATTACAGTTGTTCAAGTCATCTATGAACTTCCTTATAATATTTAGCTCCCACTTAAGTAACTAAGGTAGTCATTAAATGGCATCAATCTCCACTGACTACATTTAAATTTTGCAATAGATATGTACCGATTTTTAAGAAAGTTATTTTCTTCACCCTACCTTTTTGAAAGCTTGAAATTTAATGAAAAAGTCATAACATAAACATGTCTAAAACTATTCTCAAAACTAAAATAAGTGAAAATGCAATGCAAATGACATATGTAAGTGTCAAATTGAATTCGTTGTGAAAGAATGATCAGTCAATGAGGTTAATAAAAGAGATCTTCCCAGAAACTGAATTCTGAGCAGGGATTTCAATGAATAGAATGGTGTAAATTGAAATTGAGAAGTGAAAAAAATCTGTCATATGTTAAATAAACAAAAAAGATGTACATGTTTTATAGAAACAGGTGTGGATACAAGAAAACTAACAACTTATGCAGAAATGCGGCTGGAACGTACTTTCCCTTAAATAAAGAGGTAGAGAATTTTGAGAAGATAGGAAGCTGATAGATAACAACTATATCTAATCCTTGCAATTAGAAATCTTAAGAGAATGAGGAGGGACTGGAGTGATAGTTCAGCAGGTAGGGTGTTTGCCTTTCATGCGGCCAATTCTGGTTCGATTCCCAGCATCCCTGAATGCAGAGCCAGGAATAACACTGAACATCACCAGGTGTGACCCAAAAAGAAAAAAGAGAGAGATAATAAGGAGTCTATCTCTTTCATGACAATGATGAGAATGAAAAAAAATAAAACAAAATACTTACTCAGCACTTTCCAGAATGCTGGAAAGAGATGCTGTTTGCTGTGGCTTCAGTGCTGTGCATAGCAGCATGCTCTTTCCTTCTCCTCCACACTGGCCTTGGCCCACTCACTGGCTGTAGGAACTGGTAAACAAACAAACAAACAAAAACCACTTATGATGATGTTTGGTGTGTCACGCTTTGTGCCACCCACGAAGAATTAGATAAGGCATATAGGAAATTGCCCTTGAACTACAATCCTGATAAGAATCCAAATGAAGGAGAGAAGTTATATTTACCAAACTTATAAAGTGCTCTATGATGCAAGGAAAGGGAGCTATCATGACGAAGATTAGAAGAGGCAACTAGAGAAGACAGTTTGTGGTGGATTTGGTGGTTTCCGCTCCTTCGTGGCCATCTTTGATATATTTTTTTGGAAGAGATAGGATGCAGGGGAAAAGGAGAGATAAAATCGTGCTTCAACTCTCTGTAATCTTAGAAGATTATATAATGGTGCAATGATAAAGCAATACAGTTAACTGGACAAAAGAAAGTGATTTGTGACACATGTGAAAGCAGAAGTAGAAAGATAGATGTGGTGGAATGCTGCTATAATTTCCAAGGTCCTGGGATGTTAATCAGAATCCACCAGCGATTCAGTATGTGAGCATAGAATGCCACTGCAGTGGGGAACAGAACAGTCCCAAGGAGAAACGTAAAAGCTTCAATGGAAGGTAGTCCAAGAGAAGATTCTAGAAGTTCATAGGGACAAAGGCATGGATGATGACCAGAAGATAACATTCCATGTTGAAGGAGATCAAAAACCAGGACTGGAACCACAAAACATTATCATTGTTTTTAATCAGAAGGACGATGCTGGTTTTATGAGTCAAGGAAACCCTTTTGTATTTTCATGTGTATGGACATACAGCTGGATAAAGCATTGCATGGCTTCCAAAAGTCATATCTACTGTTTTGTTTTCTTTTGCAGCTCCATGTGGCAGTTTTCAGGGCTTACTCCTGGTTCTTGCTCAGAGCCTCAAGATACCATATGAATCAGCCATGTGCAAGACAGGTCCCCTACCTGCTGTATTAATACTCCAGCCCACTATATTAAACAAACTATAATCATCACCTTTCATCCAGGTCATATTTTCAAGCAGTGGGATATCAGTTGTGTACAAATTTGCCATGGGGCTTATGAAAAGGGTTGCCTAATCATTGAATTTAAGAAAATCTTCCTGCAAATGACTTTCTCCTTCCTGGAAAGAAAAAAGACCTACCTTTGTTGGAAAATTCCTCTCAGAGAGGAAGGAAGTAGAGACTGATGGAGTGGGCAGGTAAAAATTAAAAATGGTGAACTTTGATCCAAATCAGGAAATATGGCGCCATTACCATGGGAAAGCTGATGAGGATGATGAACATCATTCCAGGGCCAACATTCAGTGTCAAAGCTCTTAGAGAGGCCACTGACTAATGCTGCTATTGGCATTGTATGGTTGTAGTTCCTGAGAGGACTATAATCAATATGCTCAGTCACCACTTAAAACTGTCCTGTCTCAAATTCAACTATATTAGTGTTTTAAAAGTAAAATGAGGAATAAACTCAAGTATAAAAGCTGTGACTTTGCCATGTATGTATGATGAATTCAGTGTGAAAGATGGAGTTTAATATCTGTAAAAACTACACTTTAGCATTTGTATAGCCTTATCTGGTAGTTTATTTCAGCTATTGTACATGGAATTATTTAGATTGAAAAGCTGGGTGTATCTACTAACTTAGGTGTATGATCCTTATTTGTTAATCTATGGAAATTCTGTATTTATTTGGCAAAAAGCCAAAGAACTTAATTTGTTGAAAAATGTTGGCCTCTTTATTTCCTTGTATAGGTATGATTCCTTGTGATGTCTCTGTACTTACTCTACTGACCAAACTGTTATTTAACAGCATGGCATATAGTCTGTAGTATCAGTGTGAAAAAATAGCTTGCTAAGAAGGGTCTTATTATAGTGTGCTGCTTCTTGTATTCCCTTGTGCTGTGCCATATTTTTTGTTCTTCTTAGGTATATATAAATTATATAAGTATACATTTTACTATTCTTTTATATTAAATATGGGTGTATATTTAATATAAATATAACTTACATAAATAATATGTTATCATTATATATGTATATATGCACATATATATATATCACTATCACTGTCATCCGTTGTTTGTTGATTTAGTCAATCGGGCATCAATAACGTCTCTATTACACTCAGCCCTGAGATTTTAGCTGCCTCTTCTTGCTCATCTTTCCCAACAATTGGAGGCTCTTTCAGGGTCAGGAGAATGAGGCTATCATTACTGTTTTTGTCATATCGGATATGCCACAGGTAGCTTGCCAGGCTCTGCTATGTGGATGGGATATACTCGGTAGCTTGCCTGACTCTCCGAGAGGTATGTATATATCTGTTACTGTATTTGAGATATGAATATGCCATGGGGAGCTTACCAGGTTTTCCCAAGTGGGCAATAGACTCTCAGTAGCTTGTCAGGTTCTCCAAGAGGGAGAACTAGGCTATCAGATGACTCATGGCTGCTTCCACTTTCAGGAACTTGTTTTTCTAGTCTCTGGATGTTGGCCATTGATGGCATTACATGGTCCCAGGGTCAGTTTCTGGGTGTGACTGCCTAGCTACTGGAAAATGGGGGATCTGGGTGGAAGAGGCCCAGTCCCTATCTGAGCAGCCTTGGAGATCTCGGACCCGGTTCCAGCACAGCTGGGTTCCTCTGCCAATTTCTTTATGCGTAAGGCTCCTCTGAACATGTGGAGAGTGGCCTTGAGCATGGCTGTGGCTGGATTCTGGAGGTCTTCAACTGTCTCTCTCTCTGTATATATATGTATATATATATATACATACATATATGTATGCATATATATGCTATATATGTATATATACATATTGACCTGGCATATTTTCTGTTCTGGGTGAGTTACTAGTGACTTCTCTACAGAATTTACCTACAAGTTGGAGTGACAAGACCTCTACATGTAAAATAATTTGCATGTATGAAATAGGAATCTATTTTTTAGATATCATACAGGGTTATTTTAAATCATTTAACTGTGCTCAAAAGTGACTGTAATTTAATGTTACAGTTTAAATGTAGTGTTACATACTAAATGTAATTTAGTATAGCAAATTGTGATGAGCAGCCCTAATTGTATGTTGAAGTCATCTTTACAAGTTTATATCTGGATATTAGAATTTAAGAAATTCTGGAAATGTATGACTGTCTCTTTGACATACCGATTATGAAGTTAAAAAATACAAATCCATTTTTATTATTGTATTGGATACACTACTGAACTTAAACTACTGCCTCTCATGCCCCAGCACCACCCCTTCATTTCCTTTGTAGTATGCCTATCTTTTAACATAGAAATCGTAACTGTAGTTGCAGATCCTAAGCAACAAAAACTTGTTCTCCATCTCAAACAAGATAAAATACTCACAGAAAACACAAGGGAGCATAAAAATCAAAGGCAGGCTAAAAATGGAGAACTCACTAATGAGAAAGAATCAGGGTTAGAAAAATAGAAAAAAAAGAATTAATATAAGGTGGAAAAGCCGTTGATATTGCAGTTCTACCACAAACTAACTCTCCTTTTTCTCCGGCTGAGTCTCCCGAGTGAGGTGTCAAGTTCCAGGAGAACTGGGTGAGCTTCACTGTCATTCCAGCCAGCATTGTAGGAGGCCAGAGAGAGGTGTGAGGTCTGGAGCCAGTTATACTGTCAGTGGGTGCTAGGCACTTGGATCTGTCATTTATTTATTTAAAATTTTAGGGGCCACAACTATGTATATTGGTGACAGAAATTGAGGGCCACTTGGAGATACTCAGGCCTTTGATCTCGCTATTGGTCCAGGCCTCCTGGTGTTCTGAGTCAGAAAGTGTTATGTTCAGGGCCCCGTGGTATTCTTTTTTTTTAATTTTATTTTTATTTTTATTGAATCACTGTGAGATAGTTACAAGTTTTCATGTTTGGCTTACAGTCACACAATGATCAAACACCCATCCCTCCACCAGTGTCCACTGGTATTCTTTGACCACCAGGTCCATTCCTGACAATTTGGATGTATGCGGTGAACAGAGCAGAGGAATGATGGCACACAAGCTTATTAGAACTGGGTATTTGTTAGAAAGGTTAAATATTGCAAAAAGTGTACCCCGTTGTGTTAGGAGCTTGAGAGACAAAATGAGCAGTTCACCCCAGATGAAGTCTTTGACATATAAAGCTACCAATGACCAGTATATCTAATCTCTTATTATATTTGTCAAGCAATTCTTTTTCCCTAAAGAAGTTCCTAGGTGAAATAGTTCTCTAAGGAAAAGAGCACACCCTTCACCACTAAGAATAGAAACTGAGTATTACTAATTAAGTTCCAATTCCAATTATGTTAATGAAACTGCTAGGGGACAAAACAGCTAGAAGTCCCAATATAGTGTGATAACATGCTGCGTTCCTACAGAATCTAACAGCGTGTGAGCTGTCTGTGAAAGCATTTTGTTGTTTCTCTTGAAGCAAACCAGAGCTCCACGGCAGTTTTTAAGCTTCTTTAGTTAAAAATCTGTTTCCTTTGGACCATTGAACACCTAACTTTCAGTGTAGTATTCTAGCACTCAAGCTTAGACCTTAAAAACAAATTCTCACTTGTTAACCTTGTAGCATACTTTTAAGGCAAATCATTCCATTATATGAAGAATGACATGTGAACACATTTGCAATTATTTTTGTGTGAAATATTATACTTTTATGTTTATCATGTCTAAGCTGTGATATCTGGACATGACAATAGATCTCACTCTTTTAAGGCAGGAGCTGTAGTACAGCAGGCAGGGTGCTTGCCACGCATGTGTCTGACCCATGTTCAATTCATGGTACCCTATATTGTTCACTGAACACCTCAGAGTGAGTCCTAAATACAGGACAAGAAGTAAGTCCTGAGTACACCCAAATGTGACCCCAAAAGCAACAAACAAAAAATGATCTCTCTCTATGTATGTATGTGTGTGTGTGTGTGTGTGTGTGTGTACAGTAGAATCTCACATGGCAGAGCCTGGCCAGCTACCTGTGGTGTATTCGATATGCCCAAAACAATAACAATAATGAGCTTCATTCCCCTGACCCTGAATGGACAGGGACGGATGAGACGTTACTGGCGCCCACTCAAGCAACTCAATGAGCATCGAGATGACAGTGATATACACACACACACACATATGCTCATAACCATGATAATAATTACTGAAATGGTTTATATCATGTGTAGTAATTGATTCCAGTTATATGTCTGGGAATCTTTATTTCAAAGAATTTTATAATATAGCCAGAATTTTAAAATGTGGCTAAAAATAAGTTATTTTTATTTAGTATCTTAGCAGAAATATATACTTACACTTATGATTTAAAAATAGTCTGGTTTGCTGAAAATTGAGAAGAAAACATGTATCTAAATGGATAAATCCTGATAATTATATTTATGAAATTAGTACACTATTTTAGCTTTCAAAATCATATATATATATATATGTGGTTTGGGTAGATACAGGAATCTTTTCTACTGAAGCAATTTTGTAACATAATCTCATATAAGTGGGAGACGTTGGTAATAAATCACAAGTCTTTTTATATAATCCATTACTTGCTTTCCTTAATCCATTTGAAACTATATGGTTAAAGTATTAATAGGATCATAGATAGCTATGTGTATAAATATATAGAGTAGATCTTGATGTATGTGTGTATATTATTTTAAAGCATGTATCAAAGAGTAAAAGCATGCATCAGTTATTGATAACTTCAGCTATACTATGTAGTATATTTCCATAGAAAAGGAGGACTTAAAACAGCTTTTCAGGGGCTGGAGCAATAGCATAGTGGGTAGGGCATTTGCCTTGCACTCGGCCGACCCGGTTGAAATCCCAGCATCCCATATGGTCCCCTGAGCTCCGCCAGGAGTAATTCCTGAGTGTATGAGCCAGGAATAACCCCGGTGCATCACCGGGTGTGACTCCAAAACCAAAAAAAAAAAAAAAAAACAGCTTTTCATTGTTAACACATTAGATAATGAAAAAAGCAAGTGTCTTCCCCACTGTATTATCTCTGTGGCCCAGTTTAAGAAGCTAATTTTTTTTCAATTTATTTATTTTAATTAGTGAATCACCATGAGGGTACAGTTACAGATTTATACATTTTTGTTCTCATGTTTCCCCCATACAAAGTTTGAGAACCCATCCCTTCACCAGTGCCCATTCTCCACCACCGGTACACCCAACATCCTTCCTACCCTCCCCAATCCCATCTCCCCCCACCCCACCCTGCCACTGTGGCAGGGCATTTCCTTTTGTTCTCTCTCTCATTAGGTGTTGTGGTTCGCAATAGAGGTGTTGAGTGGCCACTGTGTTCAGTCTCTAGACCACATTCAGCCCGCATCACCCTTCCCCCGCATGGCCTCCGAACTCATTATACTTGGTGATCCCTTAAGAAGCTAATTTTCTTATTTATAATGCTTTTTCTCACTTTTTCTAAATATTAAAAATATTTTCAATAGCTTTACATGGAATTCTTTTCAGTAGGTACTTCTGTAAATAATTTAGTATCAATATAATACCACTATGTGAATCAAAGATAGATGACATTTTTATAAATACGCAAAGACTATTTATGGATCTAGTAAAACAATCTATTAAAGAACATAGTAAATCTCAAATGATATTATATTATAAAGATTACCAGAAACCTAGGTTTCAAACTTAGATGACAAAACTTGGCAATAAAACTGATTAAAATGGCAGAGAAAAAAATTTAAAGATGTAAATAATCAAACAATTTTTAATTTAAAAGTAATATACTTTTGTGTGGGATTTTATGTTCTAGCAAGGAGAAACTTAGGCAGGAGTCTTTGAGGAGGACTAAGTAAAGGCTAACTGAATAAAAATTGTTTCATTTTGGTTTTATAGATTAACAGTTTACCTAAATGAAAAGCTTATATAAACTCATGTTGGTTCTTCCCCCAAGGCTTGGACAACTGGGAGAAAGTTCTTTACCTTAGAATTCAGCTAAAACAAAAATGAGCCAAATTGGGTATCTCAAATTACAAGACATAATTATTTTACTTATTCACTGCATTTACTACCTCTAATTTAATTCTTCTCAAATCCAACTGTATCCCTACTCCCATTACAGTAGCAAGATATCACTAACTTTTAATTTACTGAGAATATTGAGGGTACACAAGTTTAGCTCCTTAATTCCCTTTCCCTTGACTTGTGGTATATATTTGCTCGCTTCTATTTACTATATCTAAGTTAGAAATGGATCTCTTCGAGTATCATGCTAAGTGTAATGAGTCTGAAAGACAGGGATAGACATAGAAGGACTGCTATACTCATAGTATAGCAGAATATAGCAGGACTGCTATATTCTATACTCATTTGTGGAGTCTAGAATAAGATCGCATGAGGCTGACACCCAAGGACAGTAGATACAAGGGCCAGAAAGATTGCCCCATAGCTGGGAGCCTGCTTCATGAGTGGAGGGGAGAAGGCAGATGGAATAGAGATGGGATCACTAAGAAAATGATGGCTGGAGGAATCAGTCAGGATGGGAGATGTGTGCCAATAATGGACCAAACATGATGACCTCTCAGGGTCTGTGTTGCAAGCCATAATGCCCAAAAGGAGAGAGAGAATATGGGGAATATTGTCTGCCATGGAGGCAGGGGGAGGGTGGGAAAGGCGGAGTATACTGGGGATATTAGTGGTGGGGAATGTGCACTGGTGGAGGGATGGGTGTTTGATCATTGTGTGATTGTAACCCAAACATGAAAGCTTGTAACTATCTCACAGTGATTCAATACAATTTAAAAAAAGAAGAAAAGAAAAGAAATGTATTTCCTCTCCACCATGCCCAAGGCTTTTATTCATATTTTAACCCTAATCTCTCTTTTTCTTGAATCTGGGACTTTCTATAAATATTGTATTTTCCAATTTTTTTTCTAAATATATGTGAGCAATTGTATTTTCTTAAAGACAATTTAAAAAACTCTCATATTTTAACCTCATTCCATGTGGGGTCCATTCTCTTTGTGCTTACAAATATACTAATTATTTTTTATTCTTATAAAATTTATTTGTTTTAAATTCCATTTTATTTTTTGACTTTCAAAATGTTCAGTAGTATTTCAGTACATACATATTGAAAGTATCTTATTATCTCCCTCCTTCTCTGAAATCCAGTCGTCTAGCCTCCAATTACCCTGACTGCCCTACTTCATTATCACTTAGCAGAATCCATTATTATGGTTTGGTTTTGTTTTTATCTGGGGGAGTCATACCCAGTAGGGCTCAGAGATTATTCCTGACTCTGCATTTAGGAATCACATATGGTTCCAGGAGTTGAACCCTGATTGGCCAGGTGCAAAGCAAGTGCCTTGCATGCTGTACTATTGTTCTGGCCTCAGGAAACTCCATTTAAAAAATAGTCCCATAAAGTGATTCAGTCCTTTAATTTCCCCTGTAAAATTATAATCATCAACCTATTTACCAAACTATTTCTGAAATTCAAACGTTTACTTACCTCTGATCTCCAAAACTATCTATAGTTACAGAATATATGCCCCAACTTTTTTTTTGTGGGGGTGAAAGAGGCTATTAATTTTGTGGTGCTATCTGGTGATGCTCAGGGATTACTCCTTGCTCTGTATTCAAAAATTATCCCATATAATACTTGGGGGATCATTTGGGATACTGGGTATTGAACCTGGATAGGCATTATGCAAATCAATCATCCTACCTACTGTATTCTCTCCAACCCATATTTCAAAATTTAAAAATATGTATATTAACTACTACCTATTTATACCCTACACCATTAGCTTATTTCATTTTCTATGCCTCTCATATTTCTTTAAAGCTTGTCTTAAAACCATGTTTAACACTTGTGTATATATTTTATCTCAAAGCTAAATCACAAAGGGTTTTAAGGCCAGAGAGGATATACATATTATTATCTTCTTGATTTGCAAACCTGTAAAGCAAGCAAAGTTGACAACACTGATAGCGTGGCCTTTGACTGAGAGCATTGCATTTATTGGCTTAATGCTGATGGAAGGGAGTGCTAAGCTTTAACAAAGAACCAAAGCAAAAATGGTAGATATTCGAGGACACATGTCACATTCAGAATTTGATGAGTTAACATTCTGGAAGCAAACTACAATTCTACCTCCACCATATTTGTTCTATGATGTCTATCGAATTTCTTTACTGTTTTCTTAATTCAGTATCTTGTTTGTAAAATAGGGAGAACAATTTCTTATGTTATTGGGGTGAATGAGATTAAAAATGCAAAGAATTTAATACTGTGCTTGATATGTGATCAAGTAAATTTCCATAAGCACTAAAAAGAATAGTGTTTTTACTGTTTGGAGAAATCCCATTTAAATGTAGTTCATTTTGAAGTGTTTAAGGAAAAGATAAAGTAATGAAGATGTACATGGCACACTGGCCTAGGGAATTTAGCATAAGGGGGAGTATTCTGTAGTAAGTTTTCTTAGAAAAATATATAATCTTGAGGGTTTTTTTCTACAGGCATCTTAGTTTGGAAAAACTTGAAGATATAAAGCAGTCATTGCCTTGTTTGTTATTATATTCCTTTCAATAAAAAACTTATTTCAAATAATGCACAATTTTTTTATCCTACAGGAAAATAAATAGTGATAATCTTTACAGTTGTGATAACTTTTGAAAATCTTTTGTTTTGGGGGTGACCACCCCCAGCTGTTCTCAGTTATCATAAGAGGAACCAGGGGATCAAACCCTTATCTTCCATGTGCCAGGCAAGCACCCTACCTACTATATTATCAGTCCAGCTTGATTTTTGAATATCTTTTAGATATTGCAGATGTGACTTATACTGAGAGCTTTCTAATCTGTTACTTTCTTCCCCCCCCCTCCTATTTTTAAAAAAGTTTTGGGACCACACCAGTTGATGCTCAGGGGTTTACTCTTGGCTCTACACTATGGAATTACTCCTGGTAGTGCTCAGGGGCCCATATGTGATGTTGAGATTCAACCTGGTTTGGCTGCATACAGGGCAAGTGCACCCCCACCATACTATTTCTCTGGCACCTAATTTGTTACTTTCTAATCAAGTAATTTTTTTTTAGTTCCCAAGTCCACTTTAGCGACGAATCCTTGTTAAATAAGAACAAAGGTAGGAAACAAAGAATATTAATTCAGTTGCTACATTTCAAAAATGAACAGTGAAATGCTCCTCAGATTACTTCCTGTCTCTGAGCTCAGGATCTGACATAAATGCACATAATCAATCCTTTATTTTTTAAACAGTGCCTAAATATGACCAGCATTTAGTTGCACACCTGCCATAATCTTAAGGTTAGAGAAAGATCCCGCCCCACCCCTACCCTGCACCATCTTTCATTCTTTGCTCTACTGCTGTACTATCATTCTGGCCAGTACATGTGGTACTTCTTAGAGAATTTTTTAAATGCATTCATTTTGTAAACTATACACAGCAATGTGATCTCATACTTTAATCTATAGAACAATGCAGAAATGGTTTATTTAGGCATTTTTCTTTGTCTGGAAGAATGAAGACTCCCAAGCAATGTTCAGGGCATATGGGGGCACGCCTGGCAATGCTCTATCAAGCAGGCAAGTAGTTCAGTTCTAGAGCCAGAAAATGCAGTACTTTCCCAGTCCAGAAGGACCACCGGGTCACTCTGTCAGTGCTTAGGGATTTCCAAGGTTATACCTGGCAATACTTGTGTGACCATACGGTGATGGATATCAAACCTAGGGCATCTTGCATGAACATGAAACCCTGTACTATTTTCCTGTGCTCTTCCTCATTTAAGCAGTTGATCCCCCTATAAATTGTAGCTAAAATAAATTTTCAAACTTAGGCTTCAGATCTTATACTGGATTTTAATCCTCAGAAGTATTGTGCCCTATATTTAGGTTTTATCTCTTTAATGATACCAATTATTCTGATTTTTCCCTTTAATAGAAGGAAGTGTTCCACTTACTTACCCCTCAAGAAAAAATATCATCATCTGTTTTAATAGTCTCTGTTCTCTTTTTATCTTAAATTGTATTTTGCTAATTAGTTAACTATGATTCTTCTCTAAAGTGGTTGAAATATTGTCTCTTGAATCTGTTACTTTTGCCTACGTAGGTCCAGGTAGGTCCTCAGTGTGTCTTGAACTCTTGACTTGATTGAAAAGTTAAGTAAAATATTGAACTTAAGAGGCAAAAAAGAATAGAAATTTAAAATAATTTTGTTGAGAAAGAATGCTATTTCTGATTAAGATAATAAACTTTTAAAATAGTAGGTAAATATAGATTGGAACCGAATAGTAATATCTTAACAATTTATGATGAAAAATAAAGTATCAAACAAAGATGCCACAGTCTATGAATATATCAGGCATTAACAGACAATTTACCAGAGACTCAGTAAATAAGCATATAACAAGTTGATCATATTATAAATCACAGAAAAATTCATACAAAAATAGCAACGAAGGAACACCACATACCTGTTAGAATGACCCAGATTGGAATTACTGATACCACAAAATGCAAGACAAAATTGTATTGTTTCTTTGGAAGACAGTTTAGTTTGTTTTCTTATAAAACTAAATGTACCTTTCCATGCAACACAGCAGTTCATATCTTTATATTTATCCAAAGATATTGGAACATCAGGTGGAGAATAAAATATCTTTCTCTCAATTTTGCTTTAAAATATCTCTAAATTAGGAAAACACATTCATTTGTCAGAGAAATTATGAATGAAATAAACAATCAAAGAAAACCATTGGTCTTTACTCTTTAAAAAATGAAGTATTAAACTTGCCCTTTTAATTTTCACAGATAGCCAATGATACCTCAACAAAGAACATGTTTTTTGTTTGCCAGGTACTATGGACTCTCGGGGTAACTTGAAGGTGATGCAGCTGCCCTGTGCTAATACATTTAGTGGGTAGAGGAATTAACTGTAGAGGGTTATGGATTATGAATTACCCAAATATCTTAAATCCTGAAAGAACAAAGTTCAAGTGTTTCTGAACCTCTACAAGACCTTCATCTCAAAATTCTCAGGGTAGTTTCATTGCTAAGAACTGATAGCTCAAAGGTGTCTATAGGGACATTGCTTGAAAGAGTCTGAATGTGTAGCTGTTTGCATCATTAGAGTTAATAGAAATTGTGGGACTCTGGGCACACCCAGCAGTATCTTCCTGGAGTGAAATTACCTCCCAAGCTTTAGTTAAATTAAACCTACCCAGAAACTCTATGGCAAAAGTAGAATATGGACTGATAAAAATTGTGTGTGGGTCTAGGGATCTGGAGCCAGAATTAATTTACATTTGATTTTTATTGATGACACCCTGATATATCAGAGGGACTTTAATTAAGAAATAAAACTGTAGGCAGATTGGAGTATTGGTAATTGGAAAGAGAGGAGGCTTAACTAATGAAGTGTGGCTTTATTAAATGTTTTGTTCATTTTATAGAAAATGCTATGCAGAACTTATTAACAATAATCTTTCACCAAAGTGACACTGATATTTGAAGGATTTAGTGCCTTTAGTTAAAAATATTGTCATGTTCAAAATAATGGTTGTGACTGTAAAACCCCAAATTGCTTTTAATGTTGTGCATAGACTATTAAATCACTGTGCTTTATTATGAGCTCTCAGGGTTCATCTCTTAGTGACTTTTGATCCAAACCTATGTTAAATAAATGATGCAGTATTGTAAGTTTTCCACTTCAGTCAGAGCCCTTGCCTCTGCTCAGCCTCTCACTTGGAAGTATTTCTCTTTTGTTATTTCTCTAATATCATTGCCTCGAATGAAAAGTGTCTCAAAAATGACAGATTGTAATTTTCAATATTGCCTGTGCTGTTGTCTGTTACTCTCTCTTCTAATTACAGTTTACACAAAATTCTGCTTGATACTCCCTTGTAATCTGAGCAATAATACCTTGTATTTTTGCAGGCATTTTCTAGTTATCTCAAAGCACTTTTATAGGCACATTTGCTCATTGTCTCTACATTCTCATGAGCAAAGCAGATGGTTGAAGAAAGGGAGGCGAAAGAGTAACCAGGTTAAATATCTTGATTGGGAAGGAAGCCAGATCTCCTGATTCTGGAGCAGTTTTCTATCTTCTGCATCACTATGCCTCCAAATTTTTTACTTGCGGCATCTGTCTCATCATTGTCATACTGTTTATTAGTTAATATCATTTTACTGAAAGATTAGCTACAATGAACAGATACACCCTGAGTGTTTAAAAATAAATTTAATGTAGCATGAGACAAACACCGACACTTTATAAGAGGACAGGTAGATTAGTTTTATTGAATTTTGTATGCTTGATGAACATCACTTATTTGGGGGACATTGAGAGTTCACATTTTACCTAAATGGTCCTTTATTTATTTTTGAGTGATGTAACTGTCTAAAAGTTACTGGTCTATTTTTCCTACGTGCATCAACTAGAGCGTGTAGTTGATTAAATATGATCAATTAGTTGATTATTGAGTTTTATTCAGTGAAGTATCCACTGAATTAGCAGATGCATCTTATTATGCTTAATTATTCAAAAGTATAGTTAGGCTTTTGAGGTTCAGTTAACATATCTAAGAATGTGGGTACTGGAGAAATATTACAGCCAGTATGGCACTTGACTTGCATGCAACTAACCTGGGTTTGAATCCCGGCATCCCATATGGTCCCCCAAGCATCATCAGGTGTGATTTCTGAGTGCCAAGCTAGAAGTAATCCCTGAGTATTGCTTTGTATGGTCAAACACAAGACCAAAACTAACAAAAAAATCCTGCTTATTAAAATGTAGAAAAATTTTCAACCTATCAACCATGGTTGCAGGTAGGGCATTTGCCTTGCATGCGGCTGACTGGGTTCAATTCCTCCTTCCCTCTCAGAGAACAAAGCAAGCTACCGACAGTATCCTGCCTGTTCGGCAGAGCCTGGCAAGCCCTCTGTGGCATATTTGATATGCCAAAAACAGTAACAACAAGTCTCACAATGAAGACGTTATTGGTGCCTCCTTGAGCAACTCCATGAACAATGGGACGACAGTGCTATAGTGCTACAGTACTATTATACATTGAGATGTGCAAGTATATTTTTTGTCCTCCTCATATTTCTCTGAATTAAGGCTCCATATACAAAGAGAGACCTGGGGCAGATATTTATTACTTTGTTTATTCAGGTTACTTATTGGAAGAGCCAAAGACTTGAAACAGACTTGAAGGGTATATCCATTAAAGTTCTCCCATGATTCTTGGGTTTAATATATGTAAGTCATTGATTTAATAATAGAAACTTCTGATCTAATTGTTCTAACCACAGATTTATTGACAATGAAGTATAATTTCTGATCAGTAGATTTTATTATTTTTCCCCTACTGCCCTCATTTGTAAAGCCTCATTTATTACAGGATGCTTGATTACAACCTGGTATGCTTCAATTAGAATTTTTAGCCTATTTTTTTAGAACCTGAAGTTACTATTTCTCATTGTTGTTTTCCTGATGTTTCTTTGTCTCATTTTTATACGATTCACATATCTGTCTTTACTTTTTGATAAAGTCTTTAGAATTAAAAGCTACACATCGACTTTTAGCTTTATGGTGTTTTAAAAAGTAGATATATAATCTATTTGAGTTTTATTGAGCCTATTCTGTATAACTTGCATGTATTCTTTAGAGATACCTGCTTCCTTAGTCAGCGGAAGTATGGAACTGTAGTTTCTCCATAATACTTTAAGAGCTTAATTTGAATGGGATGTCTGTCTTCTTGGGTTTATGATGTCACTATTTTTTTTAAAAATGTGTTTTTCAAATTTTATTTTATTAAAACCCCATGAGTTACAAAGTCATTCGTAGTTGGGTTTTTGACATATAATATTCCATCATTTATCCCCCCACCTGTGACAAATCTCCACCCCCAGTAATTTCACATTCTGTCCCCTGTCTCTCGCTCTCACCCCAGCCCCCTCCATGTCAACAGGTACCTATAAAGTTTGGTTATTAAAGCTTGGGTTTTGTAATTTTAGTGTTGTGAACTCTCTGGTTTGGATATTTAGCTCTATCATTCCTTAATACCACCAACACAACTGAATCCACTCAACAACTTTCCCCGTTGCTTCTCATCTCTTTTACCCTTCCCTTTCTCTCTTTCTTTCTCTCTCTTCCTTCCTTCCTTCCTTCCTTCCTTCCTTCCTTCCTTCCTTCCTTCCTTCCTTCCTTCCTTCCTTCTTTCTTTCTTTCTTTCTTTCTTTCTTTCTTTCTTTCTTTCTTTCTTTCTTTCTTTCTTTCTTTCTTTCTTTCTTTCTTTCTTTCTTTCTTTCTTTTTCTTTCCTATACTCTGGGGCCAAGGGCAATCTAGGCATCCCCCACCCCCTTTAAATAATCTTCTTTTTATGATTAAATTCTAAATTCTATCTCTGTGGCATTGTGGTCTCAAAAGAAATGTGGTATGATTTTTATGTTTGCAAATTGATGTAGGGTTGTCTTATGTACCAATATGAGATCTATCCTGAATAATTGTTTCATGTGCTATAGAGAAGAATGTGTATTCAGCTTTCTGAGTATGTAAAGCCCTAGCTATGTCCATTAGTCCTAGTTCTCCTAGCTCTTCATTTAGTGCTCTGACATTCTTTTCGGTTGATCTGTGCAGTGGTGACAGTGGAGTCCTGAGGTCCCCTATTGCTGTTGTTTTTCTATCCATATGTTTCTTTAGATTTCTGAGAAAAAGTCTTATAAACTTTGCTAACCCATATTTGGGTGTACATATTAAAATTAGTACTTCTTGATCTGTTGTCCTATTAACCAATAAGTAGTATCCATCCCTATCTCTAAATACTTTCTTTAGATTGACTGCTATTTGGTGCATTATTCAGATTATTTTCTTTCCCATGTTGTGTTATTAGACTTATGACGAATGTTTTGAACTAGTCACTCCATTTAGTTGACCGGGATTTGTGACTTTATAACACCAGTGAACTATGGTTGTTGCATCCACTGGCTTCAATGTAAAGTATGTTCGGTAGTAATCTTGCTAGAATGTCCACCTGGATTTTCGGTGAAAGAATTAAAGCTGATGCCAGAAGATGTGGCATCCTGATCTAGGGGCTAGGGTCGGTGAGGAGGAAGCCCTCCTGGTCCCAGTTCCAAGGTTGGAGCCTGGCTGTGGTGAGAAGAGGAGGGTGGGGGAGTTCTGATGTCACTACTGTAACTGATAATGTTATTGTTTTGATAATTTTATGATCACTCCCTATAAAATAGTCCTGGGCTATTCTGACTCTAAAAATAGTAGAAAAACAAGTAAGTTAATTTTAGGTAATTATTAACAGAGTATACCTGTGTACTGGATTTCTGGGGTGACTTAAGTATAGCTCTTATCTGTGAACTAAAGAGTAAACTTTTCCTCAGAGTTTTCTTAGAATGAAGGTTGGCCTGTGCTCACTGATATGTTTCTCAAGGTGCTCTGGAGGAATGGGCGCGGGTTTCTTGGCTAAAGATGCCCCAGAACACGGTTTTGCTTCAGGACCAGTCAGGGAGCTGTGTGTTCCCTGCTTCCTGCTTAGAGTGTCTCAACCTAATGCTCCTCTTTGGCAACATGCCATATGATCAAGGAGTTATCAGTGGAAACAGATGGTCACTGCCCTGCTTATTAGTTGCAATAATATTTGAGAAAGATGATGTCAGTTTACTCTCTGTCCATGGTTTCAAAATGGCAGCACTTCTAGACAAAAAGTAAAACTTACTTAAATGTAGATTATGTACAAAACTACTAGGTCATCATGATATGCTTAGTTCTGATATTTTTAAATCTTATTTTAAAACTATATTAAATTTATGAAAAGCTTAAAGCACGGTGACCACAGCCCATTGTATCTAAACTAATATCAATTCTGTTGGAATAGACCACTGTTTTGAATTTACAGATGAAGGACCAGAGATCTAGAGATCTGAAAATTATATCATATTATAAAATTGAGTATGATGTAGAACTAGGATATGAATAGATGATTTTGTGACTTTGCATAAAAAACCTTAAGCACAAATTTAAACTTTGTACTCTTTATTTTTTATGTATCGAGTAAATAAAAGTATAATAATAAAATTATGAATTTATGAGGACTTACAAGGATTGGAAACACATTGCATGATGAGTAATTAAAATAATTATATGAAGATACACTTAATTTGACAGATTAGAGAAAGAACATGAAAGAGAATTAAAAGTATAGAAACTGATATAAAAACATTGAAAATAAGTATGTAGGAAGGGCAAAAGACATGTTGTTCATCAGGACAAATAATAGTTTTTGCATAAATATGCCCTTACAAGGTAAGAATATATATATATGTATATAAAACATATATACAGATATACATACAAGCTACACAGAGTATCTCGTCCGCATGGTAGAGCCTGGCAAGCTACCTGTGGTGTATTATATATACCAAAAACAGTAACAACAAGTCTCACAGTAAAAATGTTACTGGTGCCTGCTCGAGCAACGATGACCAATGGGATGACAGTGATACAGTGATACATACATATAAGTATACATGTATATACATATATAGGTATTATGTATATATATTATATATATGTGTATATAGAGGTATTATATCTCCATACCTCCAATTGTGAAAATAGCCAAAGGAAGTAGGAAATATTCCGCATTTTTTGGAAAAAAAGGTTGTGAAAACTCATGATATTCAACTAACTTGCACAGGTCATACAGATAAAGCTCTTTGGAATTCCCAATATTTGTGTGTGTGTGTGTTGCCTAGCTCTTCATTAAAGGAACTCAACCTTTATCATTTTTTTTTACTTTCTCCTGTTCCCCGTAAGTAATTTCTTTCATTTTATGAACAGATATCTTTTCAATGCTGTTGCCTTCCTTCAGGTTTTAGTAACCTGAAGAGCTGTGTTTGACATTTGACTGTAGCCCTTTGGTATCTTTGCCAGCAGTGTATCAAAGGGTTATACACAATGATCAAATGGTGAATTCCAGGGATTCAAAGATGGTTCAATATATTAAAATAAATTAATGCAATACACCATATCAACAAAAAGAAATAAAAAACTATTTGGTCATATCAATTGATGCAGAAAAGATTTTTTTT
The DNA here is from genome assembly GCF_027595985.1 of Sorex araneus. Taxonomy (NCBI): domain Eukaryota; kingdom Metazoa; phylum Chordata; class Mammalia; order Eulipotyphla; family Soricidae; genus Sorex; species Sorex araneus. The sequence continues at coordinate 237,760,849 of NC_073313.1, forward strand.
TAAAAATGATCCAATAAGTATTCATAATAAAAGTCCTCCAGACAATAGAACATACTTAAAGATAATATTGGCCATCTAAAATAAGCCCACAGACAATATCATATTCCATGATGAAAAGCTGAAAGCTTCTCCCCTAAGATCAGGCACAAACCAAGAATATCTACATCACCACTCTTATTTAACATAGATTTGGAAGTAATTGCTTTAGGAATCAATCAATTAAAGTATATCAAAGATACCCAAATTGGAAAAAAACAAATAAAATTATTATTTTCAAATGACAGGATACTATATATTGAACTCATAAAGACACACATAAACTCGTAAAGACTACAAAATGCAGGCATGAAATAATAAACCAATATCGTAAGATAGCAATTTACAGAATTATTACCTAAAAACCTGTATTATCCCTGTATTCAAATAATAAACTAAGAGAAAAGGAAATTTAAAAGACTACATCCTTCAAAATAGTGCCCCCAAACATCATGTACATACCTAGAAATAAACTTAGCAAGGCAGGTGAAAATTTATAAAGTGAAACTAAAAACCATTGCTAAGAGAAATAGAAAAAGACTTCAGCAAACAGAAAGATATTCACTAGGCACTGATTGGAGAGTCAGCATTGCTAAAATTAGCATCCTTCCATAGTACTATATAGAATCAATGTAATAACCTTTAATATATCAATGACTATTTTCTAAGACAGAACAAACTCTATTGAAACATCTATGATACCATAGAATGCCTTGAATAGCCAAAGAGATCCTAAGGAAAATTTTCAAAAATGGGAAGCATTGCATTTCTCATCTTTGAATTATAACACAAAGCTATAATAATTAAAACTACACAGTACTGGAATAAAGATGGACCAGTTTACCAATGGAACATAATTGAAAGTCCTGAAGTATGTCCCAGATTCATGGGCAGCTAATCTATGACAAAGGGCTAAACATCCGAAGTGTAGCAAAGAAAATCTCTTTAAAAAATAGTTTTGGGAAAATTTGATAATCATTTAAAAGGTGGAATTTGAACTGTGCCTCACAACATTCACAATAGTAAATGGAAACTCAAGCTCTACTAAAAGATACTCTACTGAATGGAAGAAAGTATTAGCAAACTGTATATCAAAAAAGTGTAGATATCCAATATCTATGAAGCATTCATGAAACTAACTCAACAACAAAAAAATCCAATGACACAATCCACAAATGAACTGAGGAAATGAACTTTCCCAAAGACATAGATTACTAGAAAATTATATGAAAAAGTGCTCGTTATCTCATAATTAGGGAAATGAAAATCAAAACATTGATCTATCATCTCTGGCCTGTGACAAAAACACATATCAAAAAGACTAGAAACACCCAGTGCTGAGAGGTTTTTGTGAGAAAGAAACCCTCATTTTCTGTTAGTAGAAATGGCTTTCAGCCTCTATCGAAAGCTATATAGAGATCTATCAAAAATCAGGAATGGGAACACCTTCATACAAGCCAGAAATTTCACTTCTTGTCATCTATCTCCAAAACACAAATACATTAATTAAAAGGACTTATGCACATTTTGTTTTCACCATACTTAGTATAATAGTCAAGGTATGAGAACAATCAAAATTCCCAAATACAGATGAATGGATCAAGAATTTTTAGATATACTTACATATATATGTAAATACACACACATATATATATGTAGTGTGTGTGTTTGATGGACTACTGTGCAGCTTCAACAGAGAACAAAATTATGCAACCTGCATCAACATGGATAAAACTAGAGAATATAATGATTACTGAACTCAATTAGAAAGAGTAGGTCAAGTGCAGAATGAATCTCTCATATGTGGGACTTGAAAGTACACAGCATGATAGCAACAAAGGACAGTGACAATATAACAGAACAGCTATTATCCACATATTTGTGTTAGTGGGGAGGAGATTAAAGGGAAAGAGAATTTGAGTCCTTGGGGTAAGTGTGGTGGGTGAGTGTGGTGTTCAAATTATGTGGATGCAAAGACATGAACAGTATTTTAAACCACAGAATTGCAATCAATAAAATTGCGATCAAAAAATATAAAACGAAAGATTACAATTGTATTTTTTCTTTATAAATTTAATGATAATTTATTCTTAGTTATGGTTGCTTATGTTGTCATTTTTAGGAGTATCAGGATTGACTAGCTTCATAGACTATTTATTATGGTATTGCCCAAGACATGATTGCAGTAATCATATGTAGATGTGTCTAGACCTTGATTCTTGAGATATTTACTTCTCTATGACTGATTAGATAGACATCGCTGATTAGTGTGTGTAGTGAGACTGAAAAATTGTGGTGGGGTCAGTAGATTTCCCCTTCTTAAATGAACATACGCTGACCCTGGTTTGATCCCTAGCCCCCCAGAAGGTCCCCTGAGCCCTGCCACAAGTGATCCTTGAGCAAAGAACCAGGAGTAAGCCCTGAGCACTGCCAGGTGTGGCCCAAAAAATGAACAAGTGTAAACAAACAAGAAAAGAAAAGAAAAAGAAATTTAGCACTTTAGTCAAAATTGAGGAGTGCAGAAATTTGAGGAATAACAAAGGTCCAGGGGAAAACCCACAGTGTGAGTCCAAGGGCCTATCCTTGGGTCTATAACTGCCTTATCCTTACTGACTGCCAGGATGTCTGAATCTTGTCCATTGTGTGCCTACCTGCCTATCTAGATTTTTAAAATAACTTGAAATTTTAATCAGAAAAATATTGTGCTTTCTCATAATTTGAAAGTCCCTTTTTGGAAGAAATATGATGATATATTAGTGCATTCACAGTGAAGCCCACAATCCTTCATGCAGCCTGCAGACAGTCAGGTTCAGACCAGGCTTTTATCTTTAGCCACAGCTGTACCATCTGCCTTGGGACTCACTGCAGGGTCTACTACCTTGATGCTTTTCTACATGCCAAGATTCCTTTTTCCTTAAGCCTGTAAACATTGTTTTTCCTTTACTGGGGGTTCTCTTCCTAGCACTCTCCCTTTTCCAACCTCCAACTGTCTTATATCTCATTTAAATTTCTGTTTAGTTGGATCTTTTCAGACTAACTCCCTCAATGGCTCCATCTAGTTCAACATCTCATGATTTCTAAATCAAATTCCTTTATTATTAAACATTACAGATAAAAATAGATGTATTATTTATTTTTCTTGCTACTATATTGATATATGACAGTGGGTATGTTTCATGTGTACATTAGTATTATTAGATGTTTGTAAGTCCTGCTTTTGAAAAGGTGATTCTTCTTATACCTGCCACTATGCAGGTAACTACTTCTATACCTTTATCATGCCTTTAGTATTCACTGGACTAGTGATCCTCAAGCATGATCGGACATTGAGTCACCAAAGAACACTTGAAAACATGATGCGGCTCAAATGGCATTCTAGACAAATGCACTAGAGTCTGTTCATTAGTATGTTTCCAAGTCTTCTTTTGATAAGTCTTATGAGAAGACAAAGTTTAGAACCCCTGAGCCAAATAGTAAATAACAAGCAAGAGGCAAAGGTTATGCTTCTCAATGACCAATCCTAGCACAGCGCCTTGTATTCAAAGACCTCATGCACCTACAGTGAGAAATTGGACAGCAAATACATCAGTTATAAGCCCCCATGTCTTATAAACAGAAAATTTAAAAATAGTATCTTTCTTTAGTATCTTACATAAGAAGGATACAGATTCATTCTCTACCCCTCAAAAAGCCATTCTTATATTACTACATGGCAGGTAGTAAAATTTATTACAATAGTGTACTGAAATATTTTATTAAGTATATTTTTGGTTAAATGAATCCATGATGTAACAGAGTACCCTAGAGATTATATGTAAAAATAAATACAATATTGATTTTTGATATTAAAAATTATGCTTTGTGATATATATGTCATTTCAGAAATTATAATAATCTACTTTGATAATATTTCATCATTTATCTTGTCATTCAAAAAGCGCTCGAAATCTGAGGCAGGTTTCTAATACTAGATCATTAGTCATAGAATTTTACATACAGAAAGTTTATAATGTATTTCTTACATTAATAAATGAAAAGTGATATTAAAAAATCAGTTTCTCTATATCTGCATTTTGGGGATTTTTCTACATAGGACTTTGTAGATTAATACAATTTATTGAACAAGTATCTTTTTCTGAAAAAGTCTAACACTTATCAGATCATATCATGCTTTTTTAGGCCACTTACTGTCCCCAAATGCACTATTTCCCTGCTGCATCTTACTGACATATCCGATGTACCTTAGAAACAAATTTGTAAGTTGAAATACTATGCTTTTTTTTTTCTGAAACAGGAAAGAAAAGCAAGCCTCTGCCTTTAATCCTTTTGGAAACACATCCACAGGAGTGCTTCCCAGGTTTTGTGGAATTATAGTAGTCTGGGTGGGTGTTTTTTACATTCAGACAATAGTACCCTTAAAAGATAATGTAGGGAAGTGTCTTCTTTTTGACAAGTGTTCAGAAGTGTTTTTGTGATGTGCCCGGGTTAACTATTAGACCAGTTATAGAGCAGAAACTCTATTCTCTGCATCATGTTTTATGTTATCTAATATACAGATTTCTCTCTAAGGAATGTGATTATAGCCTAGTGGCACAGTATGATTCAAGATCGAAAGGGTAAGGAAATAAATAAGTTGGGACAGATCTCTGGACTGTCCTAGGCTTCCTGCCTGTAGAATAACAGTTAAGAGACTGTAGCAGCTCAGGTCCTTTTATTATGCCAGTGAAGTCCCTTGAGAGGATTTATTTTGTTGACTCAGTAGTTGAATCTATAAGTTTTGGTTTTGGAAATGATTCTACAATTCATGCACATAAATATCATTATAGAAAAAAATTATGAGGAAATAAATTCTTTTTAAAAATTATTCATTGAATAGCCATGAGTTATTGAATACACAGTTACAAAGTTGTTCATGATTGAGTCTCATTCATACAATGTTCCAGCACCCATCCCTTCACCAGTGCACGAGTGTTCTCAGTTTCCCTTCCGCTGCCCCTTGCCCCCACTTGGTCCCCATAGATGTCCTGCCAGTGGCCTGCCTCATGGTAGACACTCCTCTCTCTCCATCCCTCCCTGTCATTCTCTCCCTCCCTTCTCTCCCTCCCTTCTCTCTCTCTCTCTCTCTCTCTCTCTCTCTCTCTCTTTCTCTCTCTCTCTCCCATCCCCTCCCCCGACTCTCTCTCCTTTCTTAAATAAGTTCTAAATCGCCATATTTTAAGTGACATAGGGAAGTGGTATTATGACTAGGAGAGCTTTGGCAACAATGCCTTATCTGTAAATTTAAATGGGTAATTCCTGAAACAGACTCAAGGCCTGTTTCCACAAAGGCTTATGACACAAAGGCTTGGAAATAGGACATTAGGGCTTAGTGACTAAGAAAGGTCAATTGATCATCCAGTAATAATGATACATAAACTTGAGAGTGTCTATATATTCAAGCTGTGAGATCCACTGTCGGATGAAGACTAGTGTCAATAAGAGGATGTCCTTGGTCCCATGTTGCTTATAATTTATTAGGAGTGAAGGGAAAAAATAACCATAGTGCAAGAAAGAGTGGAAGAGCTATAAAAGATGTGCTACAAACAAATTAATCATCTCAAAGTTAGTTGATTGAGTAGCAGATGTTCCGTGTCATATGTTCTCTTCATTAACATAGAAGAGTTAAAAACCAACAGTTTTTTAACTGTTAGCTGGTCGAATTTAACACTGATCAACCTTGGGGTTGGTTATATACTAATTTTTATATGTCCTGACTTTAGAAGCTTTAGTCATGACTTCTTTTTATAAATGCTATCTTAAGTATGTAGAGTGTCCTGTTTTTAGGCATTTACATGAAATTTGATCAAGATTTAAGAATGAAAGCTTCAGTGTAATGCATTACAAAGAAACAAAAGATTTTTAAATTTTTCTTTCACTGCTAATAATAAATACTAATAGGGTAAAAATGTTTTGAAAATACATTTATCTCCATGCTTATCAGTGACATGAAAGAGTTAATGCACAAAATGCTGGTAAAATTTTGTTTTGTTTTTCCCCCTTAGATTTTTCTTTGGACAAGATTTATTACTGCTGCCCCTTTCCTATGGAAATCAGGTTTTCTAAATGGGTAAATTAAAGCTCATTGTAAATTGCTCAAGGAAATATTGGAGTCCTTTGTGCTGCAGGGTTTTCAATGTGGGTCTTTTAACCTTTGCTTCCATTTAAAGGAAATTTCCCTGAAAGATTTATTCTCCCTTCAGTGGCATTTTTAGATGCTGTACATGATGAGCACTGACAGTGCCGAGTGTTGAAGAAATAATTTGTTTCTTTAAAAATGGATTTTCATTTGGTGTTTTAGAGCTCTCGTTATTGTGACTTTGCAAGTATAGGCATTTAAAAAAATTGTATACTTGCACATGTTCTAAAATGTCAAATATAACTACTGGGATGTTTATGGTGTAAAAAGGAGAATCAAACTTGAGTTTAGTCAATTTCAAATGCATAACTTTAACTCATATTTTTATACTTATAAATATAAATTTATGTATAATTCTGTTTTAAGGACTGTTTGGCTACTTTTATTTTTTGACACTCATTTCAGTTGATATTCAAATATATGCAATTGTAATTATCCAGTACCAGTGACTTTGTACACTGAAACTAAGTTAGGTTCCTCAATATATAAATCAATCTTCTTTATAATATAAGTTGAAAATAATATAAATGTAAGTTAAAATGCATATTACAAGCCAATTGGTAAAATTCTTAACTAACCTTCTTCAGGATATAATAAGCCCCAAAGGATTCATATTATAAACCAATTTCTAAAATGATTAAGACTAAAAGTTTTATTATAGTTGTTGGCTGCAGTTGAAATTGACTATCTCTGGAAACACACGACTTTACTTTCTCTGTTTATATAGTAACGCTGTGTTGAGATGTCAGGTCAAAATATTTTTTTTCTTTGCTCTCTGTTTTGATATTTCATTTGAGAACCAATATTTCAAAAAAATGTAGTGATTTAGTACAAATTCCTCAGTTTCCGTCAGATAAATAAGCCTCACCAAATCCCGTGAACTGATTTATTGATAAGACTCTGAGGGATCACAAGCCTTTTTTGAGAACATTTGAAGCATTTCTGAATTCTGAATTTTATTGAAGTTATCCCCAAGAGAGAAGTAGACAGGGAGAAAAACCTTCTTCTCTTTCCACAGACTTGGACGTCTTAACAAAGCTTTGACTTTCTTTTTTACTAAAGGTCAATGTTACAGAAAACAGGCTAAGTGATAAGACAAACAATGTGCTGCTTGCCACTGACTGCTGATATCTAGAACCCTTTTCTCTGTGCCCAGTTTTCTGTGATCCATGAAAATGAAATTCAAGATTAGCCCAAATACTTGAACTATATAGAAAACCTCTAAGCTAGTTTTAATTCACTCTTTTTTGCTACATTAAAATATAAACATATCACATTTAATAAAAAGATAAATATGTTCAGGATGGAGAGATATTACAGCAGGTAAGGCAATGCCTTGCATGCTACTGACCTGGTATCCTATATGGTTCCCCAGGCAAAACCAGGAATGATCCCTGAGCACAGAGCCAGAAGTAAACCCTGAGCACAGCAGGGTGTGGCCCAGGAAGCAAATATAATAAATATTGTATGTAGGTAGCACAGCGGGTAGGGAGTTTGCCTTGCATACAGCCGACCAGGGTTCGATTCCTGTACCCCTCTCAAAGAGCCCGGCGAGCTACCTAGAGTATCCCGCCTGCATGGCAGAGCCTGCAAGCTACCCGTGGTGTATTCGATATGCCATAAACAGTAAGAATAAGTCTCACAATGGAGACCCTACTGGTGCCTGCTTGAGCAAATCGATGGGCAAAGTGATGACAGTGACAGACAGTGATGTAGGTAGCTATCTTTAAAAAAAAAAAAATGCTTTCTTTCTCTTGTAAAAATAAAAGAAAGCATTTGTTTGAATATGATCAACAGATCCAGACAACTTCTGACAACTTTTCTGATAGCCAAACATCTTTTTTATTAAAAAGGTAATTTGGAAGACTCCATATGCCAAATGCACTTACCTTGACCCAATATGAGACACTTACAGGTTAGAGGCAGGCTGGCTGCTCCACAGAAGAATCCAAGATCAGGCCACAAGCTCCTTCTGTGCCTTCTCGACAGAGCTTTCAGTGGTACTGAAGTTGACCTTTGAAGTTAATGTAGCATCCTTCTCCCTGGGAGACACTCTGGTCTTTTGCCCAGTGGTGCTGTGTGCCAGGCTTTTAGATCCTACGGACTGCTCAGGAGGAAATAGGTAGTTAGTGCCATAAGAAAGCAAGCAGTAAGGTTTTACATTGTTCAATTTGGAATTGCCTGCATTTTTATTGGACTCCATATTAATAGAAGTGTTTGATGGAGCAGATAAGGAGAGTTAATGTTTTTTGGCAATTCAGAAGATAATTAATCTTGTAGTTTTGGAGAAAGCATACTGTTGTTACCCCTTATCAGCCTTCAGATCTAAAATCCCTAGGCCATCAGTACTGAGAGAGCAAATTAGATATAGCACCAGACATTGAGATCTCAGGAGGAAAAACAAACGTTAAAGCTCAGTAGTGAAGGCAACTTTTGAATGAATACTAGGAATGTTGGTAAAGATGGAAAATGAATTAGAGCATCATCTTTGTATCACCTCAAAAATGCTAATCTAAGAACACTGTGGATATGTTATAAGATTAGATTCAAAATAGACAACTGGTGAGACCATAGAAAAGAAGCTGAACATGAGGGAAAGAATGAAGGGGGTAAAGACACCAATTCAACATGAACGGCATTAAGTCTTCTAAAAAATTAGCCTCCTAAGGAAATAGAGATGGGAAAAGGAGAAAGCAGGCTGCATGTTTGAAGGTGGGACCCTGACATGAAGTAGATCCAAGTGACTGGAGGTTCCATGGAGAACTTTCAGGGCAGAGAACTGAGCTGGGGAGGGTCAGACACATTCTTGGGGCCTCTTGTCAGTGGTTCTTGTCCCTGGGCTCGCTGTAGGATACCTGAGAAGGAAAAGAGAGGTATTCCCTCTGTGAATAGCAATCCATCATGCTGCCAGCTTCCCCAGGCTGTCCTGGCTTTCCCCATGCCTGTGTGAATCCAACTCTTTCTGAGAAGGGCTCACGTTGACCCCTGTGTCTTCATGCTGGTGGTGAAGGTCTCGTACCTAAATAACTGTTGTCATATAATCAGCTCTTTTCTATTATACTGTGGTAATATAACTACTGTTGCTGTTTAATATTGAATTATATAATAGGGGTATGGTTGGGGTAGTTGGGGTGTACCTGGCAGAGCTCAGGGTTTACTCCTGACTCAGTGCTCAGGAATCACTCCTAGTACAGCTTGAGGGGGATAATATGCAGTCCTGGGGATCAAAGATGAGCTCATTGTGTGGAAGGCAAGCATCTTAAACTCTGCACTATGTATGTGAGCCCGAATAGATTATTTTTAGTGAAAATTATAATGCACTTTATAAATGTAGAAAAGCATTGTTTTGAAATGATTTGCCTTTTAAAATGTCAATAGAAAGATTTTGTAATAATTGCACCTGGCGTCTCTTAATTAACATTACTGACCCACATTTTCTCCTCATATCATAGCTCTCTCTTTTCCTCTCTCTCCCTTTAACTCTCCTTAACTCTCCCCTGCGACCACCACCACAACCCGCCAACATCCCATCCCTGCACTTAGACTGTAAAGTAACTCTTCTACCGCATTGATCAGATTACTAAAATTTTACTACTCAAGCTTCTGTGTTAATCTATTGGTGGTATTATGCTAAGATAGGGGCAGTGAGGGAGGGTGATATGCACATAGTATGCCCCCTTTATGATGTCTCTCTGGTTCACAACAAATATTATTCCTTTAAGATTTAAAATGGTTTTATTGTTGACATTATTGCTAGGTCTACAGGTCTTATAAGCACAGGCACCCCATAATATGTTATCAAGCCTAGTACAAATATTAGGAAATCTATCAGTGAGCAAGACATCAAGAAGCTTAATTTTCTGTGCCTAACCTTTCAGGCAAGCTTACTTCTTTGGTTTCTTTTCCTTTTAACCTTCGGGGACCTACACTCTGAACACACCAAACTACTCAGTTGGCATTTCACAAATAGTGAATTTACGATTCCCCACTCTCATTCTGCGTGCCCTATAAAACACTGCTATCATGTAAAATATGACTAATTAAGTCCCAGTTTGTATTTTTATTTTTTATTTTTTATTATAGTTTAGATAATAGGATTCCAATGATGTTAAAGTTGATCGCATTGTTGTACAAGTTGCTACACACCAACCCTCCACCCTTGCCACCTTCCCTTCGTGGCATTCCTGGCACACACTTCCTTGCAAACAAAGGTGGAATGAATCTCTGTACTCTTTTCTATGATATTTTGCTCCTTCAGCTACTTTGTCATATGTCAATATGTTATATTGAGTTTCCTATTTATCTGTCCTCCTTTTCCTAAATTGATTGTTTCTTGAGGTCTGTGTATGGTGGGGAGAGGGAATATCTTCTCTTAACACAGTGCTTGATGAATAATAAGTACTCTGAATTATTTTCCAGATTCAGGATTTGGAGCACTGCATCTAGGTTCTGCTTTAACCATTGAGCCTTACTGAGCTTTTCTAATTCCTTAGCTCATTTTTTGATATTTCAAATCCAAGGAGTTTTCCATTTTTTCCTACAATTAATTATTTTATCAATGCTAGCCTGAAATTTCAGTAATTTACCATCCTTAGTCTATTCATGATTGAATGGAATATTTAGGAGACATTTTTGTCTCTGGGTTTTTCTAGCGTCCTAACCTCTGGGGAAGGAACCTTTATTAGGGTGCTCCAGAGACCCAGACCTAATACTATGTGTATGCATGCAATGTGTAACAATATTTATTTGAAGTTGTTGTTTCAGATGGTTTTGGAAACTGATAATTCCCAAGGTCTGTTGTCAGCATGCTAGAGAACAGGACTGCTAATGGGTAATTCCAATCCTCCTACCAAGGTCTGAAAACAAAGTAAGCTGTGTTGTAAATTTCAGAATAGATGGTTCCAGGCTTGAGGTCGGAAGACAGTTGATGTGTCAGTTGAATGCATGAGAGAGAGAGGAAGACAGAGAGGGAGAGAGGGAGGCAGAGAGGGAGAGAGGGAGGCAGGGAGGGAGAGAGAGAGAGAGGGAGGAAGGGAGGGAGGGAGACGGGGGGGTCACTCATGAACTCATGAAAACTTTTTATTGTTTTATTGTCTTGATATTTTTAAATGATTGAATGAGGCCACTTTAGATGGTGGTGGTGATTATCTGCTTTAACTCAGCCTGCAGATTTCACTTTTAATTTATTCTATGGTTTTTTCACTGGGCTGGAGAGTTGTACAGTGGGTAGGACACTTGCCTTACACAGGGAACACATGAAATCAATCTCTGGTCCTACCAGGAGTAATTCCTGAGCACAGAGCCAAGCGTAATCCCTGAGCATCACCTGGTGTGGCACAAAAGCATAAACAAACAAACAAAAAAGGTTCCCTCACAGACACACCTAGAAGTAAGGTATAACTTACTTAACATAGTAGGCATACTATGGCTTCTGTTAAATAGACATATAAAATTAACCATTGCAAGGGCATTGTCCTGCTAATGCATTTTGCCACTGATCCTAACCAGTTTACATAGAAAGGAATTCTGTCTATAAAGATCATCATTTATTTTGCAAATAATAATGAAGTTGATGTTTTTATAAGAGGTTTGGAGTCTAGTCCTATTTAATAATTGCCTTTTTGTCATAGAATAAGTGCAGAATAGAAAGAACCCAGTGTATTCTAGACAGTCATAATGCAAGAGACTAAAATTAAGTGATTTTAGTAGCAAGACAAATTTGTAAATAAGTGAAATATGTTGAATAGGTGCCAAGCCAGAATGGTGGGAACTGTAGTGTAGGAAAGATCTCAAGACCCAGGTTAAAGAAATGTTTTTTTTTAAAAACTGAAACTATAAACTAAGTCATTCTCTTTGTTTAGCTATTATCTATGTAGCCATTATAAGGTTGCAGTACTTTAGAATCTGTTTAGTTTGCCCAGAACACAATTACTTTATTAGAATAGATAACTAGGCTATAATCTGTCTCTGTCACTGTCATCCCATTGCTCATTGATTTGCTCAAGTGGGCACCAATAATGTCTCCATTGTGAGACTTGTTGTTACTGTTGTTGGCATATTGAATACGCCACAGGTTGCTTGCCAGGCTCTGCTGTGTGGGCGAGATACTCTCGGTAGCTTGCCAGGCACTCCGAAAAAGGTGAAAAAATCGAACCCAGGTTGGCTGCGTGCAAGACAAATGCTGTAGCCACTATAATATCAAGACTATTCCCATGCACTTTACTTGCTAGTTAAGTATAAGAGAATATGAAATAACACCTTTATTAAGTTTTAGAGATCTCAGATTAATTCTTAAGAAAAGCAGCATGTCCAGGAGCTGGAGCAATAGCACAGCAGGAAGGGTGTTTGCCTTGCACGCTGCCGACCCGGGTTCGATTCCCAGCATCCCATATGGTCCCCCAAGCACCACCAGGAGTAATTCCTGAGTGCATGAGCCAGGAGTAACCCCTGTGCATCACAGGATGTGACCAAAAAAGTAAAAAAAAAAAAAGAAAAGGCATAAGGAGAGGAGAAAGACAATATTATAATATTCAGTGTTATAGTATTCAATATTAACTTATAATATAAAGTTCAGTGTTCTAGAAAGGTCTGACCATACAAATTAACAGAGTCAGATTAGGGGGAAAGCTGATTAACTGTTTTGGGGAAGAGAGCATAGAGAAGTGATTACAGCTAAACAAAGGGATGAGAGAGACTGGGAAACACCTTGATGGGTGCGACTGGGGTAAGCCTAAACTCTGGGATAAATCTGGATGAGCTCCTTGTGGCAAGGGGGGTGGGGAAGGACAAAGTAATGTCATCCTACATCCATCCTAAAAAATAATATGATCAGCCTTCTAGTGACAATCTAATTAATAGGACCCTTGCTTTTGGAAACATAAGAGCATAAATGTCATAATCAGATTTCATCATAAAACTAGACTAATGGAAATCTAACAAATATTTTAAAAATCTAATAGAAAGTTTCTATAGATGTAGCTAAGTCTATATGTTAACATAGGTGTGCCTATTTTTAAAATATTGAAGAGTGCTTCCTTTTGTAAAATAGGATAACCTTCAGTACACATGTGTTTGGTGTGTGTTGGTTTTTATTGATCAAAGTCTTTTCATACAATTCTGAAGCCTTCAAACTATAATTTAAAGCAAGACAGCCTCTCTGGATTTATGGAGTCATTTTCTTTTTTGACTAGAGCCCTCAATGGTTACAGACCACTACATTTAAAACGGCAGCTGAACCTGTCCAGTGACCAACATAAATTTTCAGAAGTAGGAAAAATGGTTCTAGCTTATTAAATTAATGAAAATCTAGTATCTGGAAGACAAAGAAATGATGTGTTTTTCCTTTTAAGTTAGAAGCAGGATTGTTAGAGATGTGTGATATTTGACTCACATTTGTCAAGCTAGCTCCATTAATTGAGAATAATTTGCATGTTACTTCATGTGACTACTTTAGACTTTATGTTTGGATTTGACTAGATAAATGGATTCACCTTTGCCAAAAAGCCCTCATTTATGAACACATTAAAAGTGATTTTTTTCTCTAGCAAATAGAGATTTGAACATAAGCATTTAAAAAAAAAAAGATGCTGTTGTCTTACTACATAATCTTAAGTATTTGTTTAACATGGTTTTCTTTTTCTCTTCCTTCTCCTCCTCTTTCTCCTTCTCTTCCTTCTTCTTCTCCTTCTCCTTTTCCTTCTTTCTTCTCTCTTCTTCTTCTTTTTTGAGACCCCAGTAGACAATGCTCAGGAGTTAATGTTTTGAATTCAAGAATCACTCCTGGGCAGTGCTGCAGGGACCATCGAAGATGCCAGAAATAGAACTGTGGTCTCCCTCGTGCAAGGCAAGAGCTTTACTCACTGTACTGTCTCTCCAGCACCTTTTTTGTAGTTTTCTAAGTGCAGTATCAGGAATTCTCTATCAGCTGCATACATTTACTTTCCAATTTGTCTTCTTGTTTCATAGGAATCATTAATTTTATACTTGCAGAGCAGATTGTATGATAGAATAGATTTTTTTTCTTTGAGTGATTCATTATTAGAAACAATTTTACTGACCTCAAGGGTTTAGGAAAGAAAACATGTTTATCCTTGACAGATCTTGGTCTTCTTCCATGTCTCACAGGAACCTTTCCAAGTGTTATTTTTTAATAAAAGCAGATAAATTATAAGAATTGAGACTTTCTAAACTTGATTAAGTTGCTAGAGTACTTTCTGAGACAAATGCCATACAGCACTTCCAGTCACAGAGCATGTGTGGAAAGATGCAGAACAGCCAACCTGTCTGCTCCTGTGGAGTCCAAAGATGCTCTCATGAACAGCAGTGGCTGGAAACAGTTTCTATTTAGAATTTTGTTTCTCCAGCTATAATATTGGTCTCTGGAAGTGGAAATTATTTTTCCTATTCTATCAATACCCCATCACCAGAAAGTAATATGAAATAAGATGGCTATTATATTCTAATTAGTGGCTTACCTCTCTGCCCCCCCCCAGTATTTTTGCAATGTCCTTTTTCTTTTCTGCTTTCATGCTTGTCACTTCTCTTTTTGTTTAAGGAACATAGACAAAGGTCTGGAGAGATAGGTAAGTGGTAGGCCACATGCCTAGTGAAGCCCTGAGTTTGATCCCCTAGCACTTTTTTTTTTACTTTGCTTTTTGGGTCACATTGACAATGCTCAGGGGTTACTCCTGCCTCTGCACTCAGGAATTACCCCTGGCAGAGACAAAGGTAAGCCATATGGGATGCTGGGAATTGAACCCAAGTCGGCCTCGTGCAAGGCAAACGCCCTACACACCCTGCTATCACTGCAGCCCCAGATCCCTAGCACTTTATGCCCTACCCTAGCACTGCCTGATGTGGCTCCAATTGCTCAGACCACCATAGGACCCAATCACAACAAGAGTGTCCCAACAACTGTGAAAGTTATTAAGTTTTATAACACAAACCTATTCTGTTAGTTAAATATTCAGTCAAATAGTGTTCTCAGTCAAAGTTGCTATGTCTCTTTAAATTGACTTCGTGTTCTGATTAATCTTACATTACATATATACTGAGGCACTCTATGGCTATTAAGAGTTATCTAAAACACACTGTGGTGGATCTCAAAGGGTGACTAGAGCTTTTTATCTATAATGCAATAATAATGATGGTAATTATAAAATATCTAGGGTCTAAATTTAAGGAATACTTTTTGTGATTTACATGGTCATATCATATAATATAATAATTTGAAAAGTAAGCCACGAATAATGAAGACAGGATGAAATTTAAGTAACTTCTAATTCTGATTTTATCATTTACTCTATCATGTAAATCAGCTAACCATTTAGTCTTCCCACTTTTGTAGATACTAATATAAACTCCTAATGTAAACTCTCTCTAGGCTATTATGAGAATAATATGGTATGATTAGTGTGCTTTGAAAATAGTAAATATGCAATAAATATTAGCCTTTCCATAGCCTTTCCTGTGTAAATAAAAAAGAAATCATTGCAGCACAGAGAAGAAAAGTAACTCCCCTCTAGTTAGAAAGTGGTTTGGGCCAGGATTTGAGCTCTGTTTCAGTCTTGGACATTAATTCTCTTTTCAGCCATCAGACCACTAAAATCTCTGTAAGAGGAAGTAATAGGAACAGATTCAAGTGCTTGCATTTCAGTGTCAGCAATAACATAGGTGAATGAATACAGAGACATGAGATATAGTTTTGTTCCAGACTTCTTGTAGGTAGGCCTTCTTATGAAATGGAGAACTTACTCTAGAGACAACCTATTAATCGATGGAAAAATAACTTATTCTTCTTTGCATTTAACTGGGAAAATTAACATGACTTCCCATTGATTCACGTTACTATCTAAGGCTAGTATAAATCTTCAGTGAATGTGAATTATAAGTTCTAATTCGTATTGAACACCTCAACATTAGGGATTTTCAGAAGTTCTCAAATTTAAGGGAAGTCCTCATCATTAACAGTTTTCAGAAGAGATCTCACTAGACATTGTTTTACATTGTTTCTCATGCTTTTTTTTTTTCCTTTTGAACCACAAATCTGACCCCAGCCTTGTTCCATAAACTGCTTTTTCCCCCGCTCTGGAATGATCTGACTTAAGGATTTTTACTTCAATCAGCACAATTTGCCATCACTTTACACTAGGAGAACTAGGGGCCGCATATCATCTAGCGCAAGTATCTAGTCCCTGTTAAAGAATGAAATAGGAAAGCACCCCACAATCAGCCTGAGGAACATGAGGACAGAATAAGGATCCTAAGTGTGTGATTCAAGCAGGGTCTGACTCTGGCACATTTTTCGTTTGTGCAGTCACCTAGGACCTGGGCTGGGTTTACTGCTTTGTTACTGCTGTCTTGAAAAAGGGTGCCACTTTTGCTTTGCAATGGGTTCTAGATATTATTTAAACGGCCCTTCACTCATGAGTTTAATGTTATCCCAGTTTCTTCCCATGTGTCTTCTGTTGTGTAGTAAGAACATCCTGGAAATGGAGTTACAGATTTGTTTCCTGCCTAATGATACCCTTTCAGCTGGATGATGCTGAAAATGGTATCGACAGCTGCTCACCTCAGCCTCGAGTTTCCTTCGTCTAGTGACTGTCTCACTCACACGCTGCTTCTTGAGCTTTTTCACATACCCCATTAAACTTTGTGCTGGGTGTATATCATCTCATTTACTCTGTGTATTTATTAACAGACCATCACAGAGATTAGCACACTGAAATAATTTATGGTTTCTGATTCATTAAGAAGTTCTTCTTAGACTATTGATGAGTTATAGATAAAATACATGTCATTAAAGTTTACATTAAAGTGGATTGACTTGTAGATCATAGAATGTAAAAATGAAGTACGATTAAAAACCTAGTAGTTATTATTGTAGTAGGTCAGCCAATCCATGATAACTATTAATAAATAATGAAAAGATGTCTTGGATAACAGATAATGACAACTTGCATTTTGCATCCATAAATACTTTTATATTTTCTAAGTTATATTTTTTCATTAGCAATATAAGGCAAACAGAGGTGGATACAGGAAAACAACAGATATATTTGTAACTGAATAGTAGGAGATAAAGGGCAACATTAAAGGAAAAAATGTAATACTAAAAGAAACTAAAGTAATAATATTTTATGTTTTTTTTTTATTTCACTTGATTTTGATTTGGAGGAAGATTGGTCCACACCCCACAATGCTCAAGGCTTACTCCTGGCTCTTCACTCAGGGATCACTCCTGGTGGTTTCAGAAAACCTTGTGAGATACCAGGGATCAAATCCAGGTTGGCTATGTATAAGGCAAATGCCCTACCTGCTGTACTGTTGCTCTAGTCCCATGATTTTTTAATTTTAATAATGTACTGAGTATGTAGAATTTCATGTAAAAAATTACATTATGTCTACATATGTTATTAAATGAGCCATGGCTCTTATTGATATTTTAATATTAAAATTAGAGAAAATAGCTCATTAAAAAGGCCTAAGAAAATATCAGCAAGTATTATTCAGTTCAGGTCAACTCATGATAAGTTCTAAGTATAAATGTATAGAAAAAGAGTACTAGAGGAGGGATCAAAACGGACAGGACACCTTCCTTGCATGCGTCCAACTGGTTCAGTCCCCAGCACCACAGTGATCCTCTGAGCCCTGCCAGGAGTGACTGCTGAATGCAGAGTCAGTAGTAAGCTGTGAGCATTGCTGGAAGTGGTCCAACCCACTTGTACCCCACTACTCCCCCCCCCCCCACACACACACACAAAGAATACTAAGGATAAGCAGTAACATGCAATGTTTTCCTAGAATTTGAAGATTTCCTTTTTTTCTTGTATATTTTCAGATGTCTCTGATAACATCTTTCGGACTTTGTGTCTCTGTTGTACATGAACACAGGAAACACATAGTTTGCTGGAAGGCACTGAGAGTATATGTGATCTCCACACCTTCTTGCCCACAAATTTTCACTTTGTCCTAGAAAACATAAAAGTCAAAGTTGCAAAGAGCAAAAGGAGCTGTTAGGTTTTCAAGGCTTGCTGTGTAGGCCGGCTTTAGGAACTTGATGTTCCTGATGCTTTGACTAACCCCTTTGACTTTCAAGTCTAGTCCTAACTTCAAAACGAGCATCCCATAATTTTACCGTGCGTATGCAAATATGCTTCCATATTTGATGAAAAGCAAATTCTGATTTTATGTCTACAGTTGTTATGCCTCAAATATCATTCTGAAATGCATTTTTACTGCTTTGGGGAGGCCTCTTACACTAAAGTTGCACACTTGCAACTAACTGGGAAAGGTCACCTTTCTACAATTAGAGACATGACCTAAACCTCAGCTACTTCTGCTCGAGCTGACACACCTCCTGTGACGGAAAGCAAGGAGCAAGGACCCTGGGCTCCTTGTCTTCAGGCCCCAATTAGCGAGACATCATTCTCTGTGAGTTTAATATACCCACGATCATAATTACAAATCTTGACATTTAGATGTTCCCAAAGTCAACACCCATGCCAGCAGGGTTAGCCACATTATCACTAGTTGAGGAGCGAGGAAGCAATTAGAAGCTACAGGAAAAGGTTAGCTCTACCACTCAGATGGAAGGAGTTCAACCACTAAACCCACCTGCAATTGCAGTGTTAATTTTTTTAAATACCGGCTTCAAAGCCTTGTCACCCATGACAAGAAGGATCTGAATCTAAATGGAATACTAAAGAGAAGCACAGCCTCCTCCCTCACTCAGGCCGCACGCTGACCTTTCCAGAGTCTCCACCAGTTGCTCGGCTGTCGTGAAATGCAGGAGAAGGGGGAGCATCATTGGACCTGTCATGAGGTCAATCAGCCAGTGCCCGGGCCAATTTGCTAAATGTGTCCATGCTAAACAGTCTGTTCCCTAACCAGTCTGACGAAATGTAGTACCAATTAATCACCAGCCAGTTTTCAGGGAGTTGTGACCTTCCTGCTATTTCTAGTTCACTCACCACTTTACCTGGCCTTGGGGGATCTCAGCCCAAGAATAAGAGGCCATCTCAGGGACACAGGAAGCTGCTGAAACTTGCATTTTAGGCTTCCAGGGTGACAGGCTTGGGGACAGCTGCCTAGGGCCAACACTGACCTATTTTATTTAAAACCTTCTGTTTAGTGGCCTGCCTCCAAAGATGCTATAAACACTCAAGTGCATCTAGAAGATAAATCTTGATTTGAAAATTTTAATGGTATATTAAGATCTCTTTTTTTCCCCCACGAACCTATCTTTTTTTTTTAAATCTGTCTTTAGAAGGTGGTGGCTTTCTCGTCATTCTCTATAAAGGTTTATTATCTAAGATCTTTGGCAGTTGTCTTAAAAACAGAAAGGATTTCTTTTTTCTTTTACAGAATAGATTGCTCTATTTGTAGCCAAGTCTCATAAATTAAAATACTTGTCAAAATAAATGAATAGTATGTTTGTTATATTCATGACTTAAAATCACATTTGATTGCTTACTCATTAATCTACAAAATTAAGCAATACACCCTGGATTGCAGTCATTAGTACAAATAAGCAGGGTTCTTCTAACAGTCAGATGGAATAGAGAACACTGTACAGTTGTGTTTGTTTCAAAACTGGTACGTTAATGTGCAAATTAGTTTCAATATTCCGAAAGGTTTTCTCTGGAAGAGAATCAAACATATAAATAGGGTCTACCAGGAAACAGAACTGGGATCATAATAAATGAAGTGGAGTGTTTTTCAGAGACATGGTAAATATAATTTTACATTGAACCTCAAGGAGAGTCTGGGGCTATTTTTCCCTGTGTAGGAACATGGAGAATAACTTTCTTCCTAATTGGATGGAGAATCAGGGCACAAAGTGATGTTGTTCAGATAAAACTATACAAACCCATATGGCACAGGCTTTAAACGTCCTTCTAAATATACATAGGAACATGGACAACTCATTAACCTAACCCCCTTTCACACACCAATTACCATAATAGGAACTTGAAGTGAAATCCATTGAAATACAGTTCTCTCATCTGTAAAATGGGGATAATTAGTGCTTTCCTCAGAGCATTTTTGTATGAAATAATATGTATAAGCACTTAAAATAGCTCCTAGCACATAGTGAAGGTTTAGTGAATTTTTGTTATGCATACACATATATAGACATATATGCCTTTATAATGATGCAGCCTATAGTATCAAATAATTTATAGTTTAATTATAAAAATAAGCAAATCAAAGACCTCCATGGCACAGTACAGGTGATGAGAGAAACATGGACTCAGTGTTTAGGAATACCAGAGAACTTTTTGGAAGATCTCCATTGGGAGACTTAAACTTTAATTTAAAAACCATGAGAATACATAAAGATTTCAAAGCAAAATTTATACTAGATCTGTAAGTAGGAAAGAATACTTTGGCTATAGTCTTGTGGGTGAATGTCGGGGCTGCTCACCTGGAATCCACATGTGATTTGAGGTACTGGCAGTTAAAGAACTGAGCAGAGCAGTGTGAGATTTTGTTATAATGAAATAATCCCTTTAGAAAGAAAATCAACCTAAGATTCCAGTAACTTGTTGCCCTTGAGGATCTATTAACTTACTGTGACAGCACTGCTCTTGATAAGGGGGGTTGCCAAAGAATATGCTTCTGAAACAGATAGTTTTAAGTTGGGTAGGCAATAGAGATCATGAGAAATAAAGAGAATAAAATAGCCAGTAGCATACTATTGAATGTTAATACTACACTGTTGAAAATGTAATTTGTGAAATATTTCTCTTATGTGATTTTATGGTTTCTAGTGTCAGCTGTCCTTGCTTCAAGTAAGAGATACTTCTAAAATCACAGATTAGATGGCTGTGGTCTAGATAAGAATTACTTGGGGGAAGAGGCTGTTTGGATGTGTATGTGTCCAGGCACTCTTAAATGTCCTGTATTGTATTGTGTCTTAATTTCTAATCACTCACAGTGCCATCAAGAACCCATTGGATTGGATAAAATAGAGGAGCCCTCTAGTGATTTACGGGGTGAATGGTAGGCAAAGCCACTGGACGGTCTTTAAGAATTTCCCAAGTGATTGAACTAGAACACCCTTGCTTTCTTATATATCCATTATTTTATCTTTCATTAAAATTTCAAATGAAACTTGAGTGATGTGGTCATAAGCGTGTCTATATTTATAGTATCTATGTACAAAGTTGCTGCCTACCTCCAGCACTGAAGTTCCCATATATCTGTTACTTTATTACAGTCATTTTGTGGTTTTTAATTTGAGGCACCGCCATTTATAATATACCGTTAATGATTAGGCTTCGTGCACACAGTGTTCCAGGAGCGCTTCTTACTCCAGATGCCTGTGTCCTTCCATCACTGTCTAAACCTGTTGCCTTTGGCAATTTGTTATTCCCTTATTATGCACTTGCTAAACTGTATAATTTGGGGTCTGTGGGAGTATTACTGAGAAGGCGGATGTATTGGGTTCTTAGCCAGCACTGCTCTGAGGCCAAGCCTGAGGGGGCTCAACCCTATGCTATGGTACAGGATTCAAACCAATCCCGTGGCCATTGTCTCCAGCAAGCCAAGTGCCTGAACCACTGCCCTCTCTCTCCCTGGGTTGAGATTTTTAAATTCCTGACTACTGTGTCATCCTCATGGCACATGAAACTTCTCCAAGATCTTGTGCCTTTATTTCCCTCTGGCTGACCTCCTAGTCCCTGGAATTGATTTTAGGGGCTGCCCCCTGCCTGACCACTGCCTTCGATGCGGACACCATACAGGAGAGTGGACTCCTCTGGCCTCTGTGTAAGGGGACACAAGTTGTCGATACTGTTTCCCAAAGGGTGGGCTGTTATCACTCAGGAAAGGGAAGATGCTGCAGACGCTAACTGGAGACTTTTCGCCTCAGGTGATAATCATCTAAGAAATTTTCATTTTCGTCAGAGGAAAGCTTGGATTCCATATAAAAATGTGTCTAATGTATAACTGACTTCTTAGTAACATATAATTGAAAGAGGTAAATGTATTTTTATCTGAAATATGGGTGGTTTTATTAATAGGTATATTTTTTTGTTATTATGGGCCAATTTAGACGGCTGCCTCTTTAAAATGTGATAAGAATAAATAGGATTCTTAGTACAGTTGAATAAATCATGTAACTGTCTTTAGAATTTTGCTTTAAGCTGCCAAGTTAGTAAAGGTCCCTGTTATGGATTTTCAGTTTGGAAAGGAAATGAAAATTGGTTTTATCTCATTTACTAAATATTGATAGAATTTCTGAGAATATAGCTGTTGCCTACTTACTTTGAGGCCAGTAGATTTTATAGATGCATCAGATGAAGATGCAGATGTGAGCCTGCTCCTTTGAAAAGAAAAAAAGCAAAAATACCTGGATTAAATGCTTTAAGTAGCTGTCAAAATCCTATGAAGGAAGAGAACCTAGTTTTCAACCTTTGTTTAAAGTGGCATAAAATTAGCTCACAAAGGCAATTGTTATTTAGTTTCAAGCAGATGCATACATTTAAATGAAATTCTGCAATGTTTCACTCTCTCTCCAAAGGTGATAATGTGTTTTCCTCTACTTGTGAAATTGTTGTAATTTCACAGTCTTACTTAGATTTAATTGTGTTCATTAAGATTTGAGACAAATGATTCCAATTTTGTTTTGTAGAATATTAGGTTTGGGGGATTTGGTTTTTTGTCTCTTAATTTTACTTTGATAGTTGGTAATATGAAATATATATATATGTGTATATACATATATTTATGAAATAGTTAAATAATAGCAATATGTTGTCAGTGTGACAAAGGAGCCTTTCTTAGCACTACATTAGTTTGTTTGCCATGTGTAACTAAAATGGAGCCACACTTTTTACTCAGTGTAATTACTAATGCATAATACCTTTATAAATACAATTTATGTTCTGTGAGAGTTTGGATCATTCTGTTTTATCACTCTATTTAGGATAAAGACAGTAACATCAGATGATAAAAATCTTGGGCTGTAAAAATGACAAAATTCTGTAGATTGGCAACAGAGCACACTCACCATGAATATTGAGGCTCTCTGCAAGAAATGTACTTTGTATCATTTATTATTAAAATATTTACTTGTCAGTGTAGAACTAGAGGCATTGGTATATTACTTTGAGTTATGGTAGGAATAGCATAGAGCATGTATTTCGATGTAGAATAGTCCTGTATGTCTAAAGGTTTTATTCTCTCATGTGATGAAGAAAAAGGATAAAAAGAAAAAGAAAAACAAAAATTAGCCATTTGATGTGTTTGATCTTGGTGTTTTCTCTGTTCCTTTGTCAATTCTGTGATAAATAGATGAAAGAGAAGCAACAAAGTCAAAGCAGAATGCATATAAACAAGTTAAGTGGGACTCAATCTGGAACCAAGGTATCTTTAGGTATGGTAGGAGAGAAATTAGCATTCAGCCATCCAGTGTGTACAAGGCTCAGTGCTAAGCATTTGACATGTGATACCTTTTATCACAGGCATTATTATTCTTTCTTTACCCCACTCATCCTCAAACACACACACAAACACACACACCTCTTTACTAGTAATAGTAATTATAATAACCTTATTATTTTACTATAAAAACACGTCTGACTCCTTGAAGAGTTACTAATGCAAATTTTTGAAAACACTTCAATGTTTTAATCAGTGCTGTTGTTCAGGGTCACGGATATAATAAATGATCTAAAAGTCTTTCATTTGCTTTATTTGTTTTTTTCAGTTTTCACTTTTCCTGCATTTTCTTGCTAAATTTTCCATTTTTTGACCTTACATTCTTACATGTAAAGCCATCATAAAAAACTTGAAATTATCTTCAAAATAAGGTTTCTAGATGACCTTTTTCCTCAAATAATCTATTTCAAATGTTCCTTCCAGCTACCCTGGGAGAGGAACGAGTGTGAGTTAGATATTTCTGAACATTAGTGCCTAGTCTATGACTGGAGAATGCCATCAACATCAGTTTTTGAGAACAAGTTATTGAAAACAATGCACTAGAGTAAATTTTACCTGCACCTATTTTCTATATGGTAGATAGTGGCAGATACTACTGCTAGCGTAACAGTTGATTTTTCTGTACTGGGGAGGTCATGAGAATTGTATGAAAGATACAAAATGCAGAAGACTGAAAATTTATTGTATATATAACGCTGATGGTTCCAGGTCCCTCAGGAGATGTACAGGCCTCTCCTTTACCCATGAATGATGTCACAGTTTCTATTTCCAGTGAGCAATGGCCTGGTCCTACCCCTGTGCTTCTCTATTCCTTGTACACAGTCCTCAGTCACCAGTCATGCATGTATGGGTGAGATTCCTGTGCTCTGAACGTGTTGCTGGGCCTTCTAACTTAACACGAGCTTTTCCTGTCATCCTGTTCCTGCATTTCTGTCTCTGACCATAACCATGTGTGGATGAGACTCCTGTTGTCAGTAACTTGTCACTATCTGAGCATCTGAGCCTTGCCTGTACCTGAGCTATCCTGAACATCTGAGCCCTGCCTGTATTCTGCTCCTGTCTGTCCCTAAGTGTCCCTCCTGCACTGGGCCTGATGTTTGACTGTGCTGTCCTAGAGATCCAGGAAGAGAGGAGAGAGAGTCCAGAGGGCATGTGCTTTGAGAGGGTGAGATGGGGCTGGGGACTTCCTTTTATGTGCTACCAAACCCACCCCCAGACATCCTATTCTACATTCTGATTGGCTACCTGTTCCATGGGTGGAGATTAAAAATGACTTGGTTCTCCACACCTCAGCTCCTGCTGTATCACTACTACTGACACATCAGAGTATAAAACATGTAAGATAAGGACACATATGTCTTACCTGTGTCATTATCTTACAGGAAAATAGAAAATGTTTTTATATTCAAGGAAACTTTGAAATCTGGTAGAAATGAAAGTGTATAATTTACATGGTTTTGAAAAACATAGTTGTTGGGAAATTCAACTTGAAGATTATGGAACAGCAAATTCAAAGTATATCACACTGCCCTGAAGGTTACTCACATTTTGAAGGCTACTCACATTTCACCTTAAAGTGTATGGATAAATGCATGAAAAATATTCACACTGGACATTAAAGTGTGATACTAGAAAAAATAATGTATACAAGGGAATCGATATGACCAAATTGATCATCCTACCCACATTGTTTGGGAGGTGCTCAAAATTTGGGTATATTTTGTGATAAAATAACAGGTTATATGTATGTGGATAAATGAAGGAGGAATAAATAAAAGCAAAAAAGTAAGGAAGCAGGATAAGGAATTACCACAGGACTGGAGAGATAGTAGAGAGGACAGGGTTCTTGCTTGCAGGCAGCCAACCTGGCACCACATATGATTCCCTGAGTACCACCAGGTGTGGCCCATGAACAAACAAACCAAAAAGATCACTACATTACTACAAATATGGTTTGATCTGAGCAATTGGAAGAGCATGGAATTCTAACCACAAGACCACCAAGGATTAATTGGAATGTAAAATATTGGATTTGTAGGACCAATTTGTGTTGTTTTTCTTTTTTTAACTTTTTGTTAGGCAATTGACCATTAGATCCTGGATTTCAGGAAGAAGTATGGGTTAGAGATTTAAATTTGGAATTTGTCTACGTGCTTCTTTTGAAGCCTGCAATGAATGAGTCAGGTGATTTTGACTTATTCTCTAACATTCTTAGAGATGTGGAGGAATATGCAAAAGTGAACTTAATAGATGCCTTAAAAAAGCTAAAGATAAAGCAAAAAATATGGTGTCCTGTAAAGCAAAGGGAATAGAGTTAATAATCAGCTTCATCCAAAATCCATTTTTTAGGGGGCCAGATTGATAGCACAGAAGGTAGGGCATTTGCTTTGCACTCATCCAACCCAGGTTCGCTCACTGGCATTCCATATGGTATCCCGAGCCCATCAGGAGTGATCCCTGAGCACAGACCCAACAGTAAGCCATGAACATCATTGGGTGTGACCACCCCCCAAAATCTTTTTATCTTTTCAGCAAAAGGGAGACTTGGTTTCATAATCTGTAGATGGTTGTAGATCTTAACTGAACTAACTTCAGTGGAGCACACAGATGAGAAGACACTGAGGAAGGAGGTCCGCAATCTTTCCATGGGGTGGGATGCCCTTTCAAGTTCTGATTTAGAGAGGTGATAAATGGGTGATAATATTAGGGTTTGACTAGGTCTGAGGAAATTTTTCTGGTGTGGAAGGTGGGATAATATATCACATGTTTATAGACTTTATTCCTATGTGTATCTGAGGATTAAATGCCTAAATACCGACAGAAAACCTTGGGAACAGGCGATTTGATGGAAATACAGACTTGTGAATAGATCGCTTTGGCTCATGGGATCTTTGGGAAATGTCAATGTTGCACTAAAAAAAAGGGTGACATGAGAATACTAGCCTCACAAAAGGAGAACAGAAACTGCTCCAGCAGTTGAATAGGGCAGCAGAAGAGGAAAGCATCTAAATAAAATATTGCCTATTTGCATTTTGCATACAGTGTAGGTTAATGCAATCACTAAAGTGTGTGTTTACATGTGTGTGTATGAAGTCTTCCATATACTAAAAAAGTTTATTATGAAAACTAGGAATATTTGTATCATATTATTTCTTCTTCCACATTTAACTCCTCTCTGTGGAGAAGTAAACTCTGAAAGATTTTTTTTTCATTGAATCACCTTGAGATATATAGTTGCAGAGTTGTTTATGATTGGGTTTCAGTCATACAATGTTCCATCACCAGTGTTAATTTCCCATCAGCAGTGTCTTCAGTTTTCCAGTTTTCTTTCCTTCCCTCCCATCCCTTTACCCCGCCCAGGCTGCCTCTATGGCAGGAATTTCTCTCTCTCTCTCTCTCTCTCTCTCTCTCTCTCTCTCTCTCTCTCTCTCTCTCTCTCTCTCTCTCTCTCTCTCTCTCTCTCTCTCTCTCTCTCTCTCTCTCTCTCTCTCTCTCTCTCCCTCTCTCCCCTCTCTCCCTTCCTGCCTCTCTCTCTCATAACTCTGGGTAATTATGATTTTCAGTACAGGCACTGAAAGGTTATCATGTTTGTCCCTTAACCTACTTTCAAGCACTCAGTTCTTATCCAGAGTGATCATTTCCAACTATCTTTGTCATAGTTATTTTACCCCCTATCCTAGCTGTCTTACCTCCATCATTACTTGTGTCAAGCTTCTAACCATGGGCCAGTCCTCCTGGCCCTTGTTTCTACTGTCCTTGGGTATTAGTCCCATACTATGTTTTCTTGTTGCTTTTTTTTTTTTTATATAGTCCACAAATGAGTCTAATTATCCTATGGCTATCCCTTTCCCTCTGATTCATTTCACTCAGCATGATACTCTGTGTCTTTCCATCTATCTGAAAATTAAATGACCTCACTTATCCTGTTATCTGTGTACTACTCCATTGTGTAGATGTACCACAGTTTCTTTATCCAGTCCTCTGTTCTCGGGCATTTGGGCTTCTTCCAGATTCTAGCTATTGTGAATAGTGGTGCAATGAACTTAGAAGTGCAGATGGATTTTCTGCAGTGCTTTGTGTACGTGTGTGTGTGTGTGTGTGTGTGTGTGTGTTTGCCTCTAGGTATATTCTCAGAAATGTTATTGCTGGGTTATATAGAATTTTAGTTTCTAACTTTTTGAGGAATGTCCATATTGCTTTCCAAAGAGATGGACTAGTTGGCATTCCCACCAACACTGGTTGTTCTTGTTCTTTTTAATATGTTTCTGTGGGGAGGATTACCACTGTTAAAATGGGTAGATTCACCAAAGGATTATACAGATTCAATGCAGTTCCTATAAGGATAACTGTAAAAAACTATCTGCCAGGCGTGTGTGCTCGCGGGCTCTCTGGACAGCTCTGCCTCACCACTCATGTTTGGTGCTCTGGAGCTGCTGTTTATGGGCTGGATCAGGACAGCTGTTGGCCAAGGAGAGGCAAGGAAGAATGAAGACCAAGCTGGTTGCTGATTAGTTACCATTGTCTCTCTCATCTCCTGCATTCTTCCTTTCTAGCTCCTTCCTTCTCCTCCTCTGGACTCTGCACTAGTTTCTTCCCCTACTTATCTCTCACCACCTTGCCCTCTGGGCTACACACAGTCTGGTAGCAAAATCAATATAAGAAAGCTCTTCCTGAGGCCACCAGGGTCAAAGGAAGTACTACCTAGGGGCATTCCAATGCCCTTCCTGACTGCCCACAGGCAAAATACCTCTTAAGGTGTTTTTCTCCTTTCCTCAGTCCAAAAACTCATCAACATCTTAATACAGTTATTTTTGTATGGACACAGTAAGAGAAACATTGAGGCTTCAAGGCAGCTCTCCTGGCAACATCTTGCAGACTCAGACTACAGCACTCAGGTCAGATTAATCATTCCTAACCCTCGCAGGTTCTGAATCTAGTTATTACTCTTTGGATCATGAGAGCATCTGACCATGACCAAACTCTTAACTTATAATTAAGCATTAGACACTTTGGCCAGGCTCATCTCGATGCCAGGGAAGTATATAACTCACTGCTTGCCCTGGGTCCATCCCATTCCTCATTGGGACCCTTCTTTTGGGGGTGCTAGGAAGCAAGGGCAGCTGAGGCTGAGGTCTAGAGAACAGATGCCCAGGAGGAAAATATCATGTAGGGTCAAATGACTCCCAGGTTACAAAAGCATAGCATTTGCTAAGTCTTCCTGTGTCCATACAAAAGGACATGGCTCTGAATAAACTATGCAAAGGACTCAAGGAGAAGAGAAAAACAATATTTACAAGTAAACAGAACACTAAGAAGGAAGTTACAAATAAACACAGAGGAATGTTCCCAATAAACCTAAACTACCTGAGGCTATGTTATCCTACAGATAACTATGACATTTTTCAAATAAATAGACCAAGCACTCCTGAAATTTATATGAAACAATAAACCCCCATGAACAGCTAAAGGAATCCTTTGGAAAAAGAAGATAGGAAATGTAGGATATCATTGATTTGTCCTTTCTGCCTTGTCACAAAGAGTTTGGGTTTATCTGGTGATAATATCTAAACAATTTTAGACAACATTGGTATGTCCTGTTCCCCTTGCTACAGGGAGCTTAGGTTTATCTGGTCACACCTATCAAAGTGCTCCTGAGTCACTCCCATTCCTTTGTCTATCCATAACCACTTCTATGCTCTCTTCCCCAACCAGTTAATCAGCTTTTCCCCTAATCAAACTCTGTTAATTTGTAAGGTCAGACCTTTCTAGGACAATGAACTTGTATTGTAAGTTAATATTGCCTTGCTCCTCTCCTCGTGTCCTTTGAATAGTTTACTTTAAAACAATGCCCTTTTTGTATGGACAGAGAAAGACAGTTGTTAATATGCTTTGGTAACATGGGATTTAATTGGCTTCAAGTATTATTCACTTTCAGGCATCTGCTTTCTCCACTTAAGCCTCAGCTGCCCTTACTTCCTAGCACCCCCAAAAGCAGGGTCCTGACAAGGGACAGGATGGACCCAGGGCAAGTGGTGAGTTATATGCTACCCTGGCATCGAGATGGAGCTGGCCAAAGTGCCTAATGCTTAACTATATGTTAAGAGCTTGGTCATGGACATGTCATGTCATGATCCAAAAGCAACAACGAGACTAGGACCCTGCTTGGGATAGGAAAGACTAATCTGGCCTGAGCACTGTAATCTGAGGTCGAGATAACTCCAGGAGAGCAATTCTATAAGCTTAATGCATCTCTCGCTATGTCCATACAAAATGATTAATATTATGAATGCTTATATGTTAGTTGGACAAGGAGAGGAGAAACACACCCATGGGATTCTGCTCTTGGGTGGGCATCCTGCTGAAAGAGAATCTATCCTAGAAGAAGCATCCCCTGAGGGAAAGAACTTTACCCCTATAGATTGTGACCACACCTATGTGTAAGCCCCAACCCTTCATGCTTGGGGATTTAACTAGGCTATGAGGGTGGGCTGGGCGGCCAGTCCCAGTGCCAGATCTGGAGAAGCTAGATCGAGATCCAGACCCAGAGCGAGAAGGAGAATGAAGTAGCATGGGGGAGGAAGAAGCAGGAGGAGAATCAGAGGAGAATGGAGATGGGAATGGAATAAACTGCAACTGAGACCAACCAGCCTGGCTCCATTCCTTCCTTTGCCTGCCTCATCATCGCCACCAACATCCCCAGGGTGGGGGAAGTGGCTGGAGACTACCAAACGCGGGCGGCGGGAGTGATAGAGCACTGTTGCCTTGTGCCCAGTGTGGTGCCCCCCTCCCCTTCTCCTTTTGTGGTGTTTACACAGGAAGCATCACCTTCCCCAACTTCAAACTGTACTGTAAAGTGATAGTAATTAAAACAACATAGTATTGAAATAAAGACAGACCTTCAGATCAGTGAAACAGAGTTGAATATCCTGACACCAACCTAAATATTTGATCACTTAATCTTGATAAAGGAGCGAAAAATATGGTGTGGAGCAAGGAAAGCCTGTTCAGTAAGTGATGCTGGGAAAACTGGGCCAGCACATGCAAAATTAAAAATAAAAATGAACTCAAACCTCTT
This sequence comes from Sorex araneus, assembly GCF_027595985.1. Taxonomy (NCBI): domain Eukaryota; kingdom Metazoa; phylum Chordata; class Mammalia; order Eulipotyphla; family Soricidae; genus Sorex; species Sorex araneus. Next base: position 237,791,583 of record NC_073313.1, read on the forward strand.
TCTTGTTGTTATTTTGTTTTTGCTTTTTGGGTCACACCTAGAATGCTCAGGGGTTACTCCTGGCTCTGTATTCAGGAATTACTCCTGGCGGTGCGTGGAGGTCCATATGGGATGCTGGGAATCGAACCTGGGTGGGTCACATGCAAGGCAAACGCCCTACCCGCTGTACTATTGCTCCAGCCTCAAACCTCTTTCTAATGCCAAGCACAGAAGTCAGATCAAATTAGATTAAGAACTCAGTATCAGATCTGAATTTATAAGCAATATGGAGAAATATGTGGAGAGAACCCCCCATGACATTGAAGCTAAAGGCATCTTTAAAGATGAAATGCCACTGACCAAGCAAGTGGAAGCAAAAGTAACCAAATTGGATGACATTAAACAAAGAAGCTTCCACACCTCAAAAGAAAGAGTGACCAAGATACAAAGATAGCTCATGGAATGGGGAAAATTATTTACCCAATACTCATAAGAGGTTCATATACAAGAGCTATAAGGTACTAGTAGAACTTTACAAGAAAAAACATCCAACTCCATCAAAAAATGGGGAGAAAAATGAACAGAAACTTCTTCAAGGAAGAAATAGAGATATCTAAAAGACACATGATTTATGCTAATTATTATATCTCTGAAACACTATTTTTTTAAAAAAATTTATTGAATCACCATGTGGAAAATTACAATGCTTTCAGGCTTACGTTTCAGTTATACGGTGCTGAAACAACCATCCCTTCACCAGTGCCCATATCCCACCACCAAAAAAAAAACAGTATACCTCCCATCCCGCCCCCTCCTCCCCCCATAACTGATAAATTTCACTTTACTTTCTCTTTACTTTGATTACATTCACTATTTCAACAAAAATCTCACTATTATTGTTAGGCATTCCCCTTTAGAGTCAGACCTGTTGTGAAGAGATATGAGGTCGCATGGCCACGCGATAGGTTTTGGATTTCTGTATTTTAGCAACTAAGTCCAGGGAAATTTCTTCCAGATATTGAATCATTGAAAGCTTGTAAGTCTCATCTGTGGTCCTTATAATATAGCAGTCGCCAGGCCCTTTCACCCCGGAGAGAGAGAGAGAGAGAGAGAGAGAGAGAGAGAGAGAGAGAGAGAGAGAGAGAGAGAGAGAGAGAGAGAGAGAGAGAGAGAGAGAGAGAGAGAGAGAGAGAGAGAGAGAGAGAGAGAGAGAGAGAGAGAGAGAGAGAGGAGAGAGAGAGAGAGAGAGAGAGAGAGAGAGAGAGAGAGAGAGAGAGAGAGAGAGAGAGAAAGAGAGAGAGAGAGAGAGAGAGAGATACCAGAGAGATACCTTTCCCGTCCTGGGCAGGCATGGGGCTGGGGCTTAGTTCTCAGTCTGGAGACGATCTGCAAGGAGCTACCGGTACCAAAAGTAGTTTAGCTGGCCTCCGGAGTCATGCTCGTGCAGATGCAGAGAGGCCGCACATGTGCAGCCCCTGGGATCACATCTCGGCGGGGAGCGGGGTCCTGAAACACTATCTTCCAGAAGTTCAGGTCCAGTAATATAGAAATTCTGGTGAATTAAATAATCTATACACAAGCAGAGCAACCTAGGATTTACTTAATTATCAGTGTTGTGCTTAAGGCTCACAGCAGAGCCTGGCAAGCTACCCGTGGCGTAGTCCATATGCCAAAACAGTAACAAGTCTCACAATGGAGATGTTACTGGTGCCCGCTTGAGCAAATCGATGAGCAATGGGATGACAGTGATACAATGCTTAAGGCTGTATGTCTGTGTCTATAGTAAATGTGGAGATAAAATCCATATGAAGAGTGTCTCTTATTAGCTAGCATCTGTGGTGCAGTACAGTTTACTCTGGCGCCCTAGACTCAGGTATTGAGCCTCTTCTTTCTACTAGTAATGACTGTCCTTTATTCACTCATCCAGAAGAATACCCGCAGAGAGAATTTTTGTCAGTTCTGGTGTTGGGAGTCAGATTAGGTAACTAACCAATAAAAATTGTGAAATTTGGGTAGTCTCCTATTATTATTAACCAGCAGTATCTTTCAGAAAAGTTACATATTGCCAGTAATTCCAGAGTAGAATTTCACATTTTGGGTGGGTTGAATGAGACAGCCATATTTTGGCCATGACTGGTAGTTCAGAGGTTGATTCTGTCTCTGTGCAGAGGAGTGAATCCTGGCAGTACTTGGGGGACCATATTTAGTGCGGATCAAACCAGGGTCAGCAGGACAAAAGGCAAGTGCTTTAACGCCTATACTATCTCTCCCATCCTTGGAGTTCACATTCTTTGTGGCATAACACTCCATGGGAAAACTAAAATACTTCACTGTGTAGATGCTATTTGCATGCTTTCCATTTTGGAAAATAGTTAGCCTTGTTATCTAAAACCCTGGGCTGGAAATTTAAAAGACTAGATTTCATTTTTACTTTCTTTTCTGCTGCCACCTGTCACATATTTGCAATTTTTATCTACCACTTGATAAAAGTATAATACTGATTTTATAGTATGAGTATATAAAGGAGAGGATATGTAATAGTCATAGTTAATAACTTATTAAGTTTAACGTTTTTAAATTTTACTTCTGAATGATACTTTATTGTTTCCTCCTTTCCCCAATACTTAAGGTATTTGTGTTTACTAAGATTTAAGGAAATAGAAGAGGGAAAAGTAAGAGATAAATCTTACCTTATGCAAAATTGTTCTTTTTTCAAGTATAACAGGTCAATATAGCTAACGATTGATACATTAAAAAACTTTACTAATATGTGTTAGAATTTGCTACTCTGCAAATTGATTATAATTGTGTCACAGGAATAGTGATGAAAATTATATTTTGCATTTTAAAAATTGGCATTTTTCTTTTCAGGATTTGAAGCGTTAAATTATTTACTTTGATCAGATAATTAAGAAGATATAGTTTCACTGATTATTTTATACCAGAATAATCTTTCATTATTAATCCACTTGAGTCTTATCTCAAATCAGTTCTTCAGTGCTGCCAATTAAAAATGGAAAATGTATGCTCAATTTCAAGAATTAAAAATAATGCCTTGGGAGGAGCATTTCTTTCCTGCGGTGAGCAGAATGTTGGACTTTCCAATTAAGGCCATCTCCATACTAGAAAGGAGTAGTCAATTATGAAAATTATTTTTTGAATAACCAATTTACATGTCCCTAATTGTATCCATTTCTTTTGAAAGACTGAACTTGAAGTTTATGATGTTTTGATTGGTTATCCCTGCACTTGTTAATACCATTGCAAGAAAGGTTCCCCTATGAATGGGCTTTGAGTGCCTTTTGTAAATAAATGTTTGACACATAAGTAAATTTTATTTAATGAATGAAAAATGCCTAAGGATTTTTTAGCAATTTTCATATTGGCACACACTATACCTTAATGGGATGATAGCATCTTCGAGGGCTGGCTGAACTCACTTTTGGACTTTTACACATCAGCAGAGGAGAAACTTTTGAAATTCCTCAGTGATGACGATGCATTCTGCTGAATAAAATTGCAGTTCTGGTTGGATTGCCATTGCTTTTTATGTGATAGTGTTTGTACAACTGTGTGGATGCCTCACAATTACATGAATATTTGCTTTTATCTTATGAAAACTTACTTGGACATTTATACAAGTTTTTTTTTTTTTTTAAATCAAAAGCATGAAGCATAGTTCTCAAACATTGAGATTAAGGTAAGAATACTTAGGCTAAAAGTGACATTTTGTCTTATTTGATTGAACCTACATTGAACTAACATCAGCCAACATAATCAGTCATGAAGAAAAAGAACACAATTCAAGGAGTTTATGAAAAGCTAATATCTGTGTGAGATAAATGGAAATTGATTACAAATGCATCTATTTAGTTATTGTGATTACATGTAAATGGACAGAAATGATTGTATGATTTATAGTCTCTAGTTCTCTGTAACTGGAATGTCTTCTACCATGCAACTCTCTATATAACTTTTGTTTTTTCTTGTACTTTGGGGCCGGGGGAGGGGAACTGTTGAAAGAAAGACTTTCTTTTGCACATGTTAGTAAGGATTGTGAAAGGAAAGAGGTAGCCATTTCATCCCTTCAAGAGAGGTAGCCGAAATCTATCCTTTTATTTTCAGTATAATCCAATAAACAAAATATTTTTGCCAGCCCTAGTGCTTTCATCATAATATTGAATGAATAGTTGTGGAATAGTAGCATTAAAGTTTCAAGATTAAAAAGGTCACTATATTTGGAAACCAAATAAAGATGGCCAGCAGTTTCAGAGCCTGTGTGATATGCGTGTCCTACAAAGTAATTAGTGTTGTTGGATTTGTTTGTAGCTGATTGCTGTGTTTGAAGAACAAGAACCACTCCACAAGATTGAGAGCCCCAGTGGAAACCCTGCAGGTCGGCAGAGCCCAGATGCTTTTGAGACAGAAGTGGCTGCCCAACTGGCTGCATTTAAACCAATTGGTGGAGAAATTGAAGTAACTCCTTCTGCTCTGAAATTAGGTGAGTGTATTTTTAGTGGTATTCTTTCATCATCTTTCTTACTATGAGTTGCTCCTATGTTATGACTGATTCTGTTAATATCTTTCTTTGCAAATATATCTGGTTTATCTTTTGGCTTTTTAATTATTTTTCATGTAGCTCTTTGTTGCTGGTGATACTTGGACAAGTGATTGCTATGATTACTTTATGGCAGGTGAGTCAGAGTTGGAGGCTTTTGACACATAGTAGGGCAAGGATTGGGTTAGACTATTAAATGATGAGGTACACCTATATAACCCAGGAGGGTCACATTTTCAGGAGACTGCAGAAAGTGATATGGAGAAAGTTAAGTGTTATCAAGGTATGCAGATTATAAATAAAAATCACTTTCTATTTTAACAATCTTTATTTCCTCCCCAATCTACATCGTCACTGTCATTGTCACTCTCATCCTGTTGCTCATTGATTTGCTCAAGCAGGCACCAGTAATGTCTCCATTGTGATACTATTGTTATTGTTTTTGGTATATCAAATTTGCCACCTCGGAGAGCCCAAACTACATACCTCAAAATGTGGGGAAAATGTTTTTAAGTTATTTATATTTATATTTTACTGATATGTTTAGATGAGAGCAACTCATCCTGTGATTTTGCTCAAATGCTTTTCCATTCTGTTTGTTTTGAGATATTGGTATTAAAAAATAAATATTCCCCTAATATTCCAGTGAATTTATAGTTCCAGTAGAAATGATGTATCCACTTTTGGTTTCTATCTGAGAGATTAACTTAGATCAGTTTGACAATATGAAGCTTTGAAAATCTGTGAGTATTTTGGTGCTTTTAATTCTTTTCATGTCCAGTGTAATCAGACATTTAGAGACTGCTCTAAGCATATTTATTTAGGTTAGTTCTCTAGCTAGAACAGAAACCTTCTCTATTTTGCGGAGGAAATCTTATTCTCTTTAAAATAAAGCATATGCTTAAGATTGTAAAAATATGTTACATTGTACAACACCCTCAGATTAGAAATCAAATGCATAGTAAACGTTTATTTTTCAAATCATAATGTTGAATATACATTTCCATACTACCTTTCTGGAAAACTTTTGTAGTGATTCTTTCAAAATAAAACAATTGGAAAGTAATGATCTGTGGTCTTCATGATTTTCCTCGATCATCTGGAAAGCAAGTGAAGTTGTCTACTAGAATAGTATAGTAGAGGGCTTTGTGGCAGCTTCCTTTCTTGGGAGAGAGGTTTGTGGCTTAGGCAACCTCACAGCCCTATCATTCATTTGCATAATGGATGCCTTTTTATCCATTATGCAAATAGTATGGGAGGAAAATTAGGCAATAACAGAAGACGAAAAGGGAAAATTGCTCTTGCTTGCTTTAATATTCTATTTATAAGCCAGCACTGTGGTCTTTAAAATACTAAACCTCAGAGTATCTGCTACCTAGTAATTTCACCTTTATCTTTTGAATTTTCTCAGGAAAACTTTCTCAGGAAAAAGTTTGTTTTGTTCTTTTTTTTAATTTCATTTTTCAAACCATCTGAGTAATATAATGTTGCATGAAAGAAAAAAATGTAAGCTAAGGTTCCTCCTCTTTGAGAGTAGGCCTTCTATTTCTTCAACATTTATTTTGGCTGACGTAGAGACAGAAAATAGGAAGTCTACACATCAGTGCATATGAGGCAGAGCCTTGGGTCTCCTAAATCTTTTACTTGTAAGAATTGGTTTAAGCATCTTAATACTTTGTGGGGTTCAGTTATCCCTCTCATTTAAGGGATGAGGTAACAAGCAAATTTGTTTTGTAGCTCACACCAAACCACAAACTATGCTGTTAGTAGAAAAAAAAAACAGGATCTGAACCTTTTATGAGGTTCTAGATTCAGGACACCCATTTGCTCTGGTGTCTCTTATATGATATTCGTAACATAAATCTGAATCATTTTCCTGGGATTAACTTTGTGAATGGAAATTCTGAATATGCTCCACTTCTTTGCTCACAGATCCCATTTTCCCTACTACCTGCCTATGAGGGGAGGAGATTAGCTAACCTGCAGTCTGGGATGCTAAATGCTCTCTTCCAGCTATTTTCTTTATAAACATGGCATCCGCTCCAGTTTTTCCTAGTTTTTCCTTCCCAATGTTCCCCATTTTCTTCACCCAGTGTGTTCATAGACATTGCTGCAGGCCAGATCTTTATCATCAATCAGATGACTGCAGAGGCCTCAAAATGATCTGTTTCTTTACAGTGACTGCTTTCTCCAATCTCTACTTCTGCCAGAGCTGCCTTTCTCAATTACAAATATGGTTCTATAACTCCCCTGCTTAACAACTCCAATGGTTTCATATTGCCTGGAGAACCATGTCCAGGCTCATTAGCACGCTGATGCAGATGGTTCCTCAGAATTAACTAGAGGAATTTGAGTGGTGATGACTAATGAAAAAAAAAAATCATCCCTTATCACCTAGTATGTTTCTATCAAATTGAGTAATTTTCATGGGTATCAGGAGCAATAATGGAAGTATATTGGCACTGTGACAGTTGGTGGAGTGCAGTAGTAATGTGTTGTGCCTAAATTGTAAGTGTTAATTCTCTTGTAAGTTGAATTATCTCAAAATACATTGATCAGGTTATTATCAATATGTTTTGAAGTTAAAGGAAGTCACACAACCAATTTTGGTTACTATTCATTCCACTCTCCTTTGGTTACTATGTTCATGGTTCTATAAAAGTGTGACCTGGATGTGCTTTCAAGCCCACCCTGAATCCTGTTAAAGGAAAAGTGGTCAGATGTGGATTAGCATTTTTGTTAGAGTGATTTATTGTAACTGGATTGGGTTGGGGCAGTGACTCAATTGGTAGAGCTTATGGATTCTATCCCTGACCCAGGAGGCCCCCTTAGCACTGCCAGGTTGGTCCCTGAAAACAAAAACAAATAAACAAAAATAACGGTATTTTATCTACTTTCAGCTCACATCTCCCATCCCGAGCGATCCCTTCAACCATCATTGATTTAGTGACCCCCTTCTATATCCCAAGCTGCCTTCTCCCCCAGCTCATGAGGCAGGCCTCTAACTATGGGGCAGTCTTCCTGGCCCTTGTCTCTACTGTCCTTGGGTGTTAGTCTCAGATTATGATCTTTTATATTCCACAAATGAGTGCAGTCATTCTATGTCTGTCCCTCTCTTTCTGACTCATTTCACTTACCATGATACTCTGTCTAACCATCCACTAAGAAGCAAATTTCATGACTTCATCTTTCCTAACAGTTACCTAACAGCTGCATAGTATTCTACTGTGTAGATGTACCAATGTTTCCTTTACCAGTCGTCTGTTCTCAGACACTCAGGTTATTTCCCAATTCTGGCCATTGTAAACAGTGCTGTAGTGAACGTGCAGGTGCAGATGTCATTTCTACTGTGCTTTTTTGCACTCTTGAAATATATTTCCACAAGTGGTATTGCTGGGTCAAATGGGAGCCAAATTTCTAGTTTTTTGAGAAATATCCATATTATTTCCAAAAAGGCTAGACTAGTCAGCATTCTCACCAACAATGAAGGAGAGTTTCTTTCTCCCCACATCCACCCCAACACCGGTTGCTTTTGTTCCTTTCAATGTGTGCCAGTCTCTGTTGTATTACATGATATCTTATTTCTTTTTGGTCTGCATTTCCTTGATGATTAGTGAGAAAGAGCATTTTTTCATGTGCCTTTTGACCATTTGAATTTCTTCTTTGAGAAAGTTCCGGTTCATTTCATCATCCCATTTTCTGATGGGATGATAGCCTTTCATTATCTTTATTGCAAACTCTATAGCCATAAATAGAGAGAGAGTAAGAGGAAAATTGTCTGCCGTAGAGGCAGGGGTAGGGATGGGAGGCTGGGTGGAGGATATTTGGGACATTGGTGGTAGAAAATGTACAATGGTCGAAGGACAGGTATTTGATCACTGTATGACTGAAACCCAAATATGAACGTTTTGTAATGTAGCTCATGGTGATTCAATAATAAATAAAAAATAACTGGGTGCATGTAAAGCTAAACTGTTGGGGCTGGAGGGATATAGTACAGTGGGTAGGGCGTTTGCCTTACACACAGCTGGCCCAGGTTCAATTCCCAGCATCCCATATGGTCCCCGAGCACCACCAGGAGAAATTCCTGAGTGCATGTGCCAAGACTAACTCCTGTGCATCGCCAGGTGTGACCCCAAAAAGCAAAATAAGTAAATAAATAAAGCTCAAGCCTTGATCCCCAGACTTTTGTCTTTGCTCCTCAATGAGCTTGGGAACTGGAACTGTCTAGTTTTCTTGAGGTTTGATCACCAAAGCTGGTATTACAGACATCATCATCATCGTCATCATCATCATCATCATCATCATCATCATCATCTCGTTAATTGTCAAGTTTCTCGAGGCATCTCAGTAACGTCTCCATTTGCCCTAACCCTGAGATTTTAGAAGCCTCTCTTTACTCATCCTTCCCAAGGATGCCGCATTGGAGGCTCTTTCAGGTCAGGGGAATGAGACCCAGCATTGTTACTGGTTTTGGCATATGAACACACCATGGGGAGTTTGTGAGGCTCTCCCATGTGGTCAGGAAACTCTCGGTAGCTTGTTAGGTTATACCAGAGGGAGAAGTAGGCTATAGATGTAGGCTTCCAGGGAGCTTGTTTTTAAGTCACAGGGTATTACAGACAGGTATTACAAACACAGGGATAAATTCTCACTGGTTTCTCATACTTGTAACCCATTCAAAAGAGATTAGTGCTTTAATCACTGTCAATTTATGTGTTGATTTAATCTAAGGAGAAACAATCTAAGAAATACTAGGAATCAAGACATGTTTATAATTGTTATTCACCAAAAGTTTGTTTTGCTGAGAGATGAATTAAAAATGTATTGAAGCTCAAATATGAAAGTTTTGTAACTGTAGCTCACAGTGATTCAATAAAAAATAATAAAATAGGGGCTGGAGAGATAGCACAGCGGGTAGGGCGTTTGCCTTGCACGCGGCCGACCCGGGTTCAAATCCCAGCATCCCATATGGTCCCCTGAGCACAGCCAGGGGTAATTCCTGAGTGCAGAGCCAGGAGTAACCCCTGTGCATCGCCAGGTGTGACCCAAAAAGCCAAAAAAAATAAAATAAAAAAAATAATAATAAAATAAAATATACTTGATGTTCAAAATATTTTTTATTTATTTTTAAACACAATATATTAATCAGTAATACAGAAATCTATAATAGCCTTCCTCACATGTATACAGAAAAAGGTTGGCCTCTTCTGGTCTTTTATCTTTCAAGATGAAATATTTAACTGATAATAAATGGAGATTTTGTATTCACAGGCTCTTCATGATCCAGCTGCTTCCTCTTTGTCCCCCTTTATCACTAACCACTCTTCTATAGTGACCTTAGCTTGTGGCATTTGTGAATCACCTACCATCTTTCAAATTTGCTGTGATTTTCCAAATCCCTGTGCATTATCAGTATATTCCTTTCCCTAGCTTAGCCGTTTGTCTTTTTGCTGCTTGGTTACCATGTCTGTGCCTTTAAGCTCATGCTCAATGTGACCTTGTTTCTGAAACCTCCTTCGAATCTTCATGGTAATGTGGTAAATGTTTAATAAATGGATTTCTTAATTTTTCATCCAAGAGTGAAAGGTTAAGAAAGATGAATAGGAAAAAATCTTCTATCAGCCTATTGGGATTCATAGTCTCATACCCTATAAACTAATGGAGTATATATTTTTAAATTGTAAGAAGATTTTTAATCAAGTGATCAACCACATAATTTCAGCTTCATTCATCTAAATTATTTTCTGCCATTTATTTTCTAACAGATTTTCAAATGTAATATGAAATAACTAAGTCTTGACTCAGCCCTACCAGTCAATCATTCTAACACTTTGATTAGATTCTTTGTTTCAGGACAGAGAGATACAGAGGAGGTGAAGTGCTTGCCTTGCATGCGGTCAAGTCTGGTTCAGATGACCGCACCAAATGTGGTTCCCTAAATTCTTTCAGGAGTCTCTTCTGAGCATACAACTAAGAATAGCCTCTAAGATACCTGCCTTGTATACAGTCAACTCAGGTCTAATCCCTGGCATCACATATATTCCTAGAGAACACTAAGACTGATCATAGATCCAGCAATAAGCCCTGAGCACTACTTGGATGTACACCCAACCTTCCATGTTTTTTTAGAAATTCCAATGCTTTTTGGATGCCCTACCAAAAAAGAATACACCTGCATTTTAAAGAGTTGTGTCACTATTAGAATAACTTTTGAAAATTGATGTCTAGAAATACAGTTCCACCAGATTTTTCAACTAGCAGGTTTCTAGGATATCGATATTCTTTTTCAAATGAGCAATTAAAAGCCTCCAAAGAAAGTATATGTTCTAATGTTCTAATTTAAAAAAGTAGTGGAAGAAAGAAATAGAATTGGCATCATCATCTCTAGTTTCTAGTAAAGTTCTGTCTACTGCAACACATTTTTTTTTATTACTGGCAAATTTCAATTACCCGTGTACTTTAGATACTATATGTAATTTAAAAATAGCACCTTAAATCCCTGGAAATTGAGAGTTTAAATTAGCAAATATGTATTATGAATGGTTTTGAGTAAAAACTAATAAAGGTACAAATATTAGAAATTAGATGCAGAAGAATACTTTAAAGTTCTTTAAGTTTCATAAATGAATTTTCTCTTGTCTTCTTATCTTATTTTTGGCTGCCTCCACAGTTATATTTATGCCTGTGCTTTGGGAGGAAACTTACACCAAAATCAGATGCTAATGGGATCTTAAGATGAGTTTTCCTCCTTATATTGTTGGGATTTTTGTTTTTTGTGTATGAGAAATGCTCAGGGCTTCCTCCTGGCTCTTTAATCAGGAATAATCATTCCTGGCAGTGCTCGGGGACTGTATGGTTGTGCTGGTGATCAAACCAAGGTCAATTGCTGGCAAAGCATATACCTTACCTACTGTCTAATCTCCTCAGCCCTGATTGTGGATATTTTTGTACTTTTTGACATTTGATTTTCTACTTATAAGGCTTTTTAAAACAATACAAATTAGTGAGGAAAAATAGTTTGCATTTGAAAAATGAAGATCCCTGTGGTGGAGGTGTAGTAATGGTAGGGATTGTGCCCAGTCCTGTTTAGGGCCCAAGAACAAGTATCCTTTGCTCTTTGCCCTACTAGTCCCTAGACTACCTTTTGTACCTGGCCATCTACTGCTCCCCCAAGCATACTTGGTTTTCTTGTGGTTCCTATAGTAAGACCATAATCTAGAGTTGCTCTAATTCTTACTTCTTGAGAACCATTAAAGTGGATCTCCTTCGAAACCCTAACCCTATTTTTTTTTAATTCGTATTTTTTTGGGCATTTTAATTTTTTAAATTTTATTTTTAATGAATCACCATGAGATACAGTTACAGACTCACAAGCTTTCATGATTACTTTTCAATCATACAATGATTAAGTACCCATCCCTTCGCCAGTGCCCATTCTCTACCACCAATATTTCTAATATCCCTCCCGCCAACCCCCGTCCCATCCCCTCACCTTTGTGGCAGGCATATTCCCTTTCACTCTCTGTCTCCTTTTGGTTTGCAATACAGGTAATAAGTGGCCATCATGTTTGGTTCATAGTCTACTTTCAGAACACATCTCCCATCCCAAGCAAGCACTCCAAGCATCATTTACTTAGTGGTCTCTTCTCTATCCCGGCTACCATTTTCCCCAGCGTGTGAGGCTGGCTTCCAAGCTGTGCAGTGATCCTCCTGGCCCTTATTTCTACTATCCTTGGGTTCTAGTGTCCTATTATGTTACTTTATATTCCACAAATGAATGCAGTCATTCTATGTCTATCCATCTCTCTCTGACTCATTTCACTTAGCATGATACTCTCCTAACCCTATTTTTGGACCCAGCTGTAAGACTAAAGAGATCATTTAACCTATACTGATCAGGATCACCATTTTTCCACCAAAACTATAATTGAAGTACATTTAGAGCCCCATAGAGGTGGATATTATATACTAGTACCATGCTTCCTTCCTGATGTGTTGACACCATTTTTTCCCTGCTCTGGAGTACATTTATCTGTAAAACTACCCTTTGTTATTCCAATGGACTATGATTGGCCTAAGATAAATTCACTAATACCAAGTTAAATTTGATTCTGATTCCCTGCTCCTGTCAGTTTTCCTCCCTTCTCTCCAATTAATTAGTCCTTTTTATGAGCCTTTTGATCATTTTGTTTTCAGTACCGATGGATTGAAATCTGCTACTCAGGGTTCAAGCTTCCGAAGGGGGAAAATAAAGAAAAATTTTCTCTAGTTATAATTATTTTAGCAATGTAATTTAAACAGGATAAAAGTACTTTAAACTTGGTTGTTGACCCTCTTGTGATCTATATTACCCAGATAGAAAGCAATCTGATTAAAGTGGAGAGTTGAAATGGTAGTAGCTTTATTTTCTTTTCTATGTTAAACTTTGAAGATGAGATACTTTCTATTTGAAAGTGACTCTTGTTTTTCAGACTTGAAAGCTGAAAGGTGCCTTAGATGCTCTATTGTTTCCATGTGTGTTTGTGCTTCATCAAAACCGAAATGGAAATTATGATTGTATGTTTGTTAAAATATAATTGTTTTCAAAACACTGAGTTCTCCTCTCTTTATTTTCAGTAGTGCTCAGAAAATATGGTATAGACAGAGATTACTGTTGGAAACTGTTACCCCTTTTCTGTCTGATTTTGACTAATTTACTACATAAGGAAAACATATGGGAACATTTGTCTGAATTTTTAATGAAACCAAATCCCTTTATGGTGCTGATCTTCAGGAAAAAATAAAGAAGGGGGAAGTTTATCCCTTTAATTAGGCTTCAGTGTGTAAGTAGCTGCCTTGCCCATAATGTGAGTTTAAGTATTGGCATCTGATCCTGGACAAACACACTCACACCACACACATTGCAGCACTAAGGCTTAGGGTGAGGCTGGGTTGGGCTAGGCTAGGCCACTGCCTGATCCTTTGAATTCTGACTCCAAAGCACACACACGTTGGTTCCTTGCTGCTGGACACTCTCTGCTGTGGACTGTGAAACCCAGAATTAAAATTACTGGGAACTGAGGTCGTTTGCTTGGATGAATCCATAAGTCATAATTTGGTCATGGAATTTTATCCTATTTGTTTCCTGTTAGAACTGGTTATTCAAAAGTTAACAGCTCCAGAATAGCTTTTCTTTCTTTTCTTTTTTTTTTCTGCCCTTGGAGCCTGGTATTATTTTCCCATGTAGGCCTAGATGAATGATGTTGTAATTAGCTATGGTAACCTTGCCAGGCTATCATCAATCAGTCATAGCCAGAGAGTCAACAAAGTGTTTGCCTGCTTTCTGGTAAGACAGTAACTAAATCAGTTCTAAGAAGGTCAAGGCATTTCTATCCCATTTCTGGCACCATCCTTCTTTTTACTCTTGTGGTTCTGTTCCTGTTTTAGCTTGTCTTCAGAGTTGGTAAAAAGTTCTTTAGGGGGTGAAAACAAGTCAGTAAAGGGCCTAAGGTATTTGATTAATTATAAAGAAAATCAATAACTAAAGACAAACAACGCAAACAAATATGAAAAGCTAATTACCACACATGAGTTGTCGTATTAATGAGGTGAAAATGTGAATGATAGTTCAAGTAGGATGATTTAAATCTATATGGCTTTGTCTCCTCTGGACAATTGCAGCTGAATAATCAGCATTAATAAGCTTCATAGATATGTGGTCAGTTCATAACATTTCATAGAAACAAAATAATTTGGAGGTCCAGGAAAATAGCTCAAAGCACTGGAGTACATGACTTGCATCTCTGAGCCCTAAGAGCTAGATACCACATTGATCTCCTGCCCCCACACCACCAAATCTGGCCTTCTGGCCGCAAGCTCTTTATGAGGGGCCCCCTGAGGCCCAAGCACCACAGGGCCCATGAACTAAACCACCTGACCCAGCAGGTCAGGTGTCATTGGGAGAGGCCACAGCATATTTTAGGCATCACTTGGAAGCACCTTAAAATCAATTAAAAACGCAAAAATAGGGACTGGAGCGATAGCCCAGTGGGTAGGGCATTTGCCTTGCACACGGCCGACTCAGGTTCGATTCCGAGCATCGCATATGGTCCCCTGAGCACCGCCAGGAGTAATTCCTGAGTGCAAAGCCAGGAGTAACCCCTGTGCATCGCCAGGTGTGACCCAAAAAGCAAAATAACAACAACAACAAAAAAAAACCCACAAAAATAGGGGGCCAAAAAGATAGCACAGTGGGTAGAGTGTCTAGAATACAGCTGACCCAGGTTCGATCTCCAATACCCAATACGGTCCCCCAAGACCACCAGGAGTGATCCTTGAGCGAAGAGCCAGGAGTGAGCCCTGAGCAAGACCATACATTGCCTATAAACAAAGAACAACAACAAAGACCCTACAAAATAAATAAATTGAGTTTTACTTGCAATTAACCTATGTCCTTACATGCTATTTTAGGACTGCAGAGACACTACAGTGAGTGAGGTGCTCATGTTGTATGCAACGCAACTGGGTTTAATCCCCAGCACCACATATGGTGCTCCAAAACTTGCCAGGAATGATCCCCTAGCAATCAGGATTAAGCCCTGAGCACCTCTGGTATATCCCAAATCACCCCCACCCCAATACAAAGTATTTTTAAAGTTAAAATATTATAGTAAATTAATCAAGAAAAAATAGGAACAAGTCATCATTTTAATAGAACTGCTATTTATTTTTTCTCTTCTGGTCTTCTTAATGTCCAGGTGCTATTTCAATTTAAATTTTCATATTGACTCCCTGCTTCTTCAGTTCTCCTTTTGTTTCTTTTTTCTTTCTTGTTTTGTTTACCATAGCTCATAGCTAAATTTTTGGCCTAACTGGGTTTAAAGCTGGGCATACTAATAGAAAAAGAAAAATTGTTAAAGGGAATTGTTGTTAATCATTTAATAAAAATATAGTATACTTAAAAATCAACCTATCAATCTTTTTCTTTTCCAGCTACATTTTCTCTTTATCATAAGACCCCCAAACAATACAGAACAACAACAAAAAAACATAGCACTGAGTTTGCTACCTTTCCTTTGGTCTCTCGATGCTGCTGGACCCACACTGAGACAGTCTGGGATCCTCTCATAAACAAACGGAATGAAAGGTCACCTTCCTCCTGTTCACTTATATTAGACCCTTGGGTTTTCAAGCCTCTTTTGCAGATTGCCTTTAATAGCAAGTCCAGCGGGGCTGTGTTTGCAGAGGCCCAGTCCCTGAGATGTGAAAACATTTTCAGCCCTGCCGTCATTGTCAGCTCCTTGCCATTGAGATAGTCACTGACGAAAAGATTTTTAGCCTGTCTCTTCGACAGAATGAGAAAGAGAACCCCACTTTATCCACCCGCTCCCCACTTTCCTCTTCTGGTCCCCACTCATCTTGACTGATTCCGTCCCTCTTCCATTCAGATACTCTGAAGCAGCCACACAGGAACAAAAGGCGCAGATCTCCCTTCGCTAAATATAAATTCTGCTCCTCAGCACTCAGTGCTAAACCTGGTTGGGTCCGCAGACGTCCATGATAGGTGGCTTTAAATTACTTTTCTGTGTCAAAATGTTCTTAAAGTTAGGACTTGTATTTTTGACTAGCTAAAGCTTTATGGATACAAAGTAGATCACATGTCTCATGAATTTCTAATACCTAAAACAAATTATTTACAATAACCATTGGATTTTCTTTTGCATTATGAGAATCAGGAACCTCACAAAACAATAATATGGTAAAATCTTTTGCACTAGCAGCTAAAATATAAGGTTAGGCTGCTGGGAATGTTTTTTCAGTATGTGAGTATATGCATGATTTTTTTTTCCTTTCTGCCCAGATGGGCAGGGGGAAAAAAAAACACTAATTTAATTATTTACAGAAGATCCATCTTAGGGACAAGTCACTCAGAGTTGGACACGCTTTTATGACTGGCTCAGAATTTTCTCATTTGCTTTATTTTTTTTTAAATAAAAAAGCTGTATGATAAATTATGCCTCAATATACACACATTTAGTAGACACACGTTCTTGCTCTTTACCCTATTTGAATTTTTACTAAGATGTTGATTTGGCCCAGTGAAAATGAGAAAGACTGAAACACCTTCATCTATTCATTCTCACATCCCAAGGTGATAAGGAAAGGTGACAGCCTTTGCTTAGCAATTGCCATAAGAAAAACTCTCTGTCTTTTGTTTACCCTTCAAAAAAAATGTTTACCAGATAAAAGAAGACAACCTTCCTGATATCACACCACACCCTGTCAGTGTGACATACAAACAGTGCTTCCTTCCATGGGATACAGAAAATGGTGCTGATTCTGTTTAGGATGAGGGATCTTTGAGGATACTATTAATCGTCTAAAATTGCTAACTGATTACCTTTCTGGACCAAAGTGAGTTTCTGTGTTTAACTCCTCAAACTTCTTTACAGATGGAAGAAATTTGGGTTTTGTTTTGTTTTGTTTTGTTTGTGTGAAATAAAAAGGAAATTCTGTGGTACATTTTGCTTATTTTCTTTGTGTTTATATGGAAGATTTGGCTATGATTACTCGATGCATGGATGTGGAATCTGGCATGAGCAAGGAAAATAATGGAGTCGACTTTTATCTTTACCACAACCGATTTAATGTCATAGTACCTCATGTTTGGTTGTAAGATAATGTTGACCAAAAGAGGGCATCACTTGGAGATTCATATTTCCTGAAATTGTGGGTAATGGTGATTTCCATGTCCTCGTTTAAAAGAAAAAACTTTTGTACTGTTTGCTCTGAAAAATGGCATAGCGAATAGCAAGCTGAATGGCTTTTTGTCATCTGGTTCAGCATAATTATGATGATCAATTAAACACTACTTTTGTTTTTAAAGTAAATAGTCTTCCTACCCCAGAGAACTGAAAGCATGAGGCAAACTTCTTATTTTAGTCACAGTTCAGGAATAATGACCTTTTGACCTTGGGACTTCAGCTTGGTCTTTCAGTTAAATGTCCTTATGGCAGAGAGTTTGGCATTTGCCCAGCTAACATCTGCTCTTTTTAGCATGTTGGTTTTAAGAAAAGAGTTATGGAAATCAGTATATTTGTAGTCTGTGCTTGAGAAGATGGAGGAATCCCTGTCCTGTGTTTGTTTAATCAATAATTATTTATTCTTAAACAATAGATCAAAACCATTAAGCTACCAGAGGAATATAAAATAACACAAGTCATGAACTCATTTTTAAGCAGTTTACAATCTAGTTGACTTAAATTACTCAGTAAGTCTTTAACTTGGTAAAGTTTCCATTTTTATAATTTACAACTGTTGTCATCATATTACAGAGCATGCAATTGCAAAGTCTTTTAGATGAATAATATCTTATTTCATAAATTTAATGTGTACAATAGCTTTATGTGTATGCCGCAAGTCATGTGTGATGTTTTCCCATAATCCATCGTTTATTCAAATCTTCAGTTTATGGAGAAGTTCAAGGAAACCATTCCGATTCACAAACTTCAAATGTGTGGTCCATCTGCGACTCTATAGTTTTTTTTTTTTTACTTTCTATTTTGGGGACAATTCATATTCTCTCTGATTAGGTGATATGAAATAACTAGGAAATCTCAGTACTCTGCAGTGTTACTATCCTTACTTCTCAGAAGCAATGGAATGGCCCGGACTGTGGAAAATGGGTCTCAAGGGACCTAATGAGGTGATGAATGATTATTTATCTATCTAACCATCCATCCATTCGTTCTGGCCATCCTGCTCCCTAAGGACACTCAAGTCAGATATAAACTCTTTATTTTGTGTAGTGTACTTGGAGACCAGGCTCCTCCCTTGGTGCATTCAATACATACATTATTCCAAGGACTTAGTTTTGCCTAGACAAGAGGTAGATATTAATTACCATTTGCTGCCACCATTTCACTGATTACTACAGCAGCCTCTTGTGGGCACCTCAGAATCATTGCTGATTTTCCAAAGCTGTGGGCCATACCTAAGGCACACTTACTAACAAGAACAATTTTTAAAAGTTTATTTTCAGCCCTTCTTCTCATTCAAAGTAACATCCTCTTGTTCAGTACCAATTTGTCAAAATATTGTTGCCCACTATGTGAACATCACTATATTTAGGCCTGAATTGAGAAGGAGAGTCTTGATCAACTTGGAAAATTTCCTTATAGAAATTTATAAAGAGAGTTTTATATCTTTTTTCCATTTCAGACCAATTTTTAAAGACTTTTTAAAAATAATGTTCCTTAAAGATATTCTTGGCTGCATTATTGGCATCACTGTATCACTGTCATCCCGTTGTTTGTCGATTTACTCGAGCGGGCACTTGTAACGTCTCTATTACACTCAGCCCTGAGATTTTTGCAGCCTCTCCTTACTCGTCTTTCCCAACAATTGAAGGCTCTTTCAAGGTCAGGGGAATGAGACCTATTATTACTATTTTGGGCATATCAAATATGCCACAAGTAGCCTGCTAGGCTCTGCCGTGCAGGTGGGATACTCTCAGTAGCTTGCCGGGCTCTCCAAGAGGGATGTATATATCTGTTACTGTATTTTGGATATGAATATGCCACAGGGGTCTTGCCAGGCTCTTCCAAGTGGGCAATAAACTTGTCAGGTTCTCTAAGAGGGAGAGCTAGGCTATTAGATGTTGTGTGCTTCCAGGAGCTTGGTTTTATAGTCTCTGGATGTTGGCCGTTAATGGGATTACAGGGTGCCGGGGGCAGTCTCTGGGTGTGACTGCCTAGCTACTGCAAAATGGGGGATCTGGGTGGAAGAGGCCCAGTCCAGATCCGAGCAGCCTTGGAGATCTCGACCCTAGGTCCCGCACACCTGTGTTCCTCTGCTGGCTCCCCATGCGTGAGGCTCATCCAAACATGTGAAGAGTGGCCTGAGCGTGGCTGTGGCTGGGTTCCAGAGGTCCTCAACTGTCAAGGCTCTGCTGGGGGGGAGGTGGGAAACACAACCCCTCCCCTCTGAGGGGCCCCATTATTTATTTACGCATTATTGGCATATTTTTAAAAAATAGTGTTTAGCCTTGTTAGGTACTTCTCATAATTTGATAGGATAGTATTCTACTTTACAAGGTGAAAAGTTACATCAGTTATACAAAACTTTCATCTATAATTCATGTGTTCTTAAAATTATGTTCTTTTCTCAGTATCCAGTATGTATTTTTAAATGTACTTTATTTTTATATAAAATATTAATGAAAGCAAGGAGAAAATGTAGTGTTTCCCAAAGAAACAAGGGATGGAAAAGAATATGGATTGTATAATATTTTTATTTACTTTAGAGGAGTTAGAGTTAAATTAAGAGTACAAGTTATGAAGAAAGCCTAAATCTTCTCTGGCCTATAACAAGTAATTTTAGTTGATGTTATTGATCTCAGTGCCCTCATCCACAAAATGGCTATATGTTTATTTAAGTGTATATATATCTATATATATATATATATATATATAAACTTCTGCATTTATATATAGGTATATATTCTGTACATACATATGTGTGTATATATGTGTATATATATATATTTGCATATGTGTATACACATTTTTTGTGTATAATGCTGAGATTCTTACCAAAGTGCAGGCCATACACTTTACCACTGAGACACTTCCCTAGTCCCAAATGGGTAATATTATTAAGCACCTAATTGTGTTGCTGTGAGCATAAAATATATTCTTTTGTATGTAACTATAAATAAAACAAAGTAACACTTATCATAGTAAGTAACTGCTTGTCATTATTTTCACCATTGTTATTATTTTGTCATCATTTTATCATTGATTATTAATCATTTGGAAAAAATATAGCATCTATGTATTTATTCAATTGATATTTTATCTAATCTTTGTTTTTACTTTCTAGTCTTACTTCAAATTCCAGACTTACTTTTTCTTTTACTATTACAGACATAGAAGATAGAAAATAATTTTGCTTGTTAAAATAAAAGCAAAAAGTTTTGTACATTATTCAGGATATCATAATTGATTGAAACAGTTCTTCGGTGCTTGTTTTCAGAGACTTGCAGAAGAGTAATTTCTTTGATTCTATTTAACTTTATTAAATTCAAGTATTTGTTTTTTTTCCATATCCTTATTTCACACATAAGAAATTTTATTTATCTTTAATCTACCTATATGGCTAATATTTGACAGTACCTTTCAACAAGGAAATAAAAATATTGTAAATATTTTTCCATTTACCCAACTGACCTGAAATTCTGTATCTGTTGGGGTGTCAACAGGAAACAGATGGTATCCTCAAAGGTGTAATTAAAGAACATTTAACTTAGGATATTTTTTTATGAAAATGAGGCATCCAAGCTCTAAAAAGATTGAAGAGCCCCCAGTATCCTGGCCCTTGAAGGGTCTGTGGGAGAAGCTGCTTAGCAAACCTGGGCTGAGCTGCAGGTGTGGAACAAGAGGCCTTAGAGAATCAGAACCTGTGACCTACAGGTTTTGCATGGTACCAATTTGAGAGCTGAAGCTGGCCAAGAGGAAGAGGAGCTAGACACATCCCTACTCTCCCAACCCAGTAAGTAGCCAGAGGGAAATGTGTCATGTGATGCACTGAGAGGAAGAATCAGGAAAGATAAATTGGCTAGGGTTTGTTAAGACAGTAACATGCCATGTAGATCAGCCAGCACAAGCATGTGTTCTGTGTGACTCTGAGATGAGGCTTTCTAGGAGATACACAACTAAGGAAGAGTTGATTACAAGTTTGACATGGGACTTATCTACTGGAATGTAGAAGTCATTAAAATACGCCTTTCTCTCAAGGTGCTCATGATTCCATATAATTCTTATCATCTCTTAATTTTTTGAAATTGAGATAGAGCAGAGGCAGGGTATAATTTTTATAAATAATCATATGAATGCCTCTCTTTGTGTAATATCCCTGTTTTGTTGACTATAATTCTACAACGTTTTATAGTAGTTGACAAAGTGCATTAGCTAAAACATCCAACCCCATCAAAAAATGGGGCGAAGAAATGAACAGAAACTTTTCCAAGGAAGAGATACGAATGGCCAAAAGGCACATGAAAATGTGCTCTGCATCACTAATCATCAGAGAGATGCAGATCAAAACAACCATGAGATACCACCTCACACCACAGAGACTAGCACACATCCAAAAGAACAAAAGCAACCGCTGTTGGAGAGGATGTGGGGAGAAAGGGACCCTTCTACACTGCTGGTGGGAATGCCGACTAGTTCAGTCCTTTTGGAAAACAATATGGAGGATTCTCAAAAAACTAGAAGTTGAGTTCCCATTTGACCCAGCAATACCACTGCCGGGAATATATCCCAGAGGAGCAAAAAAGTATAGTCAAAATGACATCTGCACTTATATGTTCATTGCAGCACTGTTTACAATAGCCAGAATCTGGAAAAAACCTGAGTGCCCTAGAACAGATGACTAGTTGAAGAAACTTTGGTATATCTATACAATGGAATACTATGCAGCTGTTAGAAAAAATGAGGTCATGAAGTTTGCATATAACTGGATCACCATGGAAAGTATCATGCTAAGTGAAATGAGTCAGAAAGAGAGAGACAGACATAGAAAGATTGCACTCATCTGTGGGATATACAATAATAGACTAGGCGTCTAATACCCAAGAATAGTAGAAATAAGTACTAGGAGGTTGACTCCATGGCTTGGAGGCTGGTCTCTCATTCTGGGCAACTCAGAGACGGGAACACCAAGTAAAACGTGGTTGGAGGTCATGCGGGGGGAGGGGTGACACGTGCCAAATGTAGACTAGAGACTGAACACAATGGCCGCTCAACACCTTTATTGCAAACCACAACACCTAATCAGAGAGAGAGAACGAAAGGGAATACCCTGCCATAGTGGCAGTGTGGGGTGGGAGGAGACAGGACTAGGGAGGGTGGGAGGGATACTGGGTTTACTGGTGGTGGAGAATGGGCACTGGTGAAGGGAAGGGTTATCGAACTTTGTATGGGGGAAACATGAGCACAATAATGTATAAATCTGTAACTGTACCCTCACGGTGATTCACTAATTAAAAATAAAATTAAAAAAATAGAAAAAAATTTTTTAAAAAGTTTGAATGAAAAAAAAAGACATAATGGAAAGTGGATCTATTCTCTTTTTCTTCCTTCCCAAACTTTCATACAAATCATTATTTTAAGTCATAAATTATGGGAAAATGTATTAATAAAAACAATGAAAAGGGGGCGGAGAAATAGAGGAGAGAATCAGATTGACAAATGAGACTTTAGGCTACCCTAGGGTAAAGCTTCCTCATTTTAGCAGTGAGCCTACTGCCGCCTTCCTGTGCTTGCTTAGTAAGTGGGGCTTGTCGGCAAATGTGCTTTCATTCAGAGCATTCAGAGGAAAGGTTTATTCAGGGAAAATTCATATTTTGGCAGGAGACACTGTAGTCACTTGCTATGCTTAAGCAGCTGAGCTCCTAGACCAGAAATACAAATGATCAACCATCAGTTACTAGAAAATTTAGGAAGCATTGCCTCAAAAGATGACACTAGGATAAAATTGATAAAATTGAGAGAAACATAGAAGCTAGAGAGGTGTCTTACCAGATATCAAGATTTGTAGAGTTGGGGTAATTGATTTAGTGTGATTTGGCACAAAATCAGAGTAATGAAATCAAAACAAAATTTCTAGCAGCAGACCCTCACCGATTTTATTTTATTTCATTTTGACTGAGTGAGTCACCATTGTTGTGCAGTGGGAAAGATATGATGTGGATTCAGTATATAGAAAACAAGAATCATTTTTTTTTCTTTTTGGGTCACACCCAGCGATGCACAGGGGTTACTCCTGGCTTTTCACTCAGGAATTACTCCTGGCGGTGCTTGGGGGACCATATGGGATGCCGGGGATCGAACCCGGGTCGGCCGCGTGCAAGGCAAACGCCCTACCCGCTGTGCTATCGCTCCGGCCCCTAAAACAAGAATAATTTTAAGCCCCATCTCATTCCAGTCACATTGTACGTATCAATATAAAGGAATAGCTACAGTAACCTACCCCGAACATAACACAAGTCCTATAAAATATAACATATGGGACAATTTTCATAAATTGGAGATAGGGTTATTTTAAAAATAAGATGGTGCTAACCATAGGACACATTTTGTTAAGCTGGACTTGGGGTTCAGGAACTTCTAAGAAGTTCTTAGGATGCCCCGATGCTGCTCTTGGTGATCTTGATTAAACCAGAATAGTGGTTCAATGCAGGGGTCCAGTAATGTGATTTCTTCTTGGTCCCTGTGGGCGCAGGGCTGATCTGAACCATCCCACTGCTGGCCAGAGACCACTATGACTACATGTGACCGAACTAAAGGTCCTCCAGAAAATGCACAGGGAACCAGGTGGTGCTGAGAGTAGAACCAGGTTTAACCCCAGGAAATACCTGAGCCTTAACTTCAGTATTGTCTTTCCTGCTCCAAAATGAGTTGTATTTTAACAGGTATGCTGCCTATTACAATACTGTTAAAGAGTGAAAAGAACTTATTTGGACTGAAAAAAATACTATAATAGATCTGCCTAACAAAAGGACATATCAAGAGTATATAGAAAATTCTTAAAATTAAAAGATAAAAACAGACCAGAAAAAGTGAACTGTAAGAGGCACATCATACAACAGATATTAAATGGCAAAGAAATACATAAAAGGAGGTGCCTGACTTCATGAATTAGCATGTAAAGGGATAACAAAAAAATAAATTTCAAATTTCAGTAGAAATGTATTGATTTATAACCCAAACTATTGAATACACAAAACTTTATGCTAATTGATTGTATGAATGAAGGTGGCAGTAGTAGGAAGAAACAGAGCTCTCATATAGAAGACTTCCTAATTAGATATTTAAAAACCCCTTCGGGGCTGGAGCGATAGCACAGCAGGTAGGGCGTTTGCCTTGCACGCGGCCGACCCAGTTTTGATCCCCGGCATCCCATATGGTCCCCCAAGCACTGCCAGGAGCAATTCCTGAGTGCGAAGCCAGGAGTAACCCCTGAGCATCGCTGGGTGTGACCCAAAAAGAAAAAAAAAAAAAAAACCCTTCCCTCATAAGTGTGGGATCAGCCTAGTGACACATTTCAAAAATTTTGGGGATATTGGAAAATGAAAAGTTCTTATATATTGTAGTCACCTAACAAACAATTATTGAATCAGTTAGTCATAGTTACCTTACTCAGTGAAAAGTCAGCCGAGAGCACAGTTCCTAAGATGTGATGCGCATAGTATTGCACCTCAATGATGTTTTCCAAAATTAAAAAAAAAATGTGGTAAGTCATGAGATAAATACAAGGTGAACCTAACTTAAGGGAATTCTACAAAATGCCTAACTTGTCATCTACCCAATTGCCAAAGCCATAAACAACTAGAAAACACTGAGAAAATGCCCCAGGATACAGAAACTAAATACCACATGGCGGGGCTGGAGCGATAGCACAGTGGGTAGGGCGTTTGCCTTGCACGTGGTCGACCCAGGTTCGATTCCCAGCATCTCATATGGTCCCCTGAGTACTTCCAGGGATAATTCCTGAGTGCAGAGCCAGGTGTGACCCAAAAAGCAAAAAAAGAAAATTTAATAAATAAATAAATAAATAAATAAATAAATAAATAAATAAATAAATAAATACCACGTGGCATCTTGAACTGATTTGTGAATAAAAAGGACATTAGTGGGAAAGTGAAATCCAAATGAAGTCTGTATCTCACAAAGAGTACCGTACCAATGTTAATTTATTCTTTTTGAGACATGTACCATAGCTATATGAGATGGAAACATAGGAAAAGCTAGATACTCTGTATTTTTTACAACATTTTTATAAATTTAAAATAGTTGGTTAAGGAGTAACTTTCTTTACAAATCTGTTAAAGAAAAAGTCTCAAATCTGACTGCAAGTAACTAATCGCTATGACTTAAGAATATAATGAAAATGTAGAGTCAAACATCAATAAATTGATAACTATACCAGATTTATCCACACTTGTCATTCATATCATTTTTAATGTTTTTTTTTTAAATTTCACCGTAAAATTCTGCATGGCAGAGCTTGGCAAGCTACCTGTGGCATATTCAATATGCCAAAAACAATAACAACAAGTCTCACAATGGAGACATTACTGGTACCCACTCAAGCTAATCAATGAACAATGGGATGACAGTGCTACAATGCTACTGTAAAAATATCCTTTATTTTAATTTTCTTTGTCCAGTACAAATGTTATGGTGATTTTAATAAATAATTGATAGTTTAAAAACAAAATAAAATAAAAACATAAAAAAAGAGTTTCTTTTCTTTTTTTTTTTTTTGCTTTTTGGGTCACACCCAGCGATGCTCAGGGGTTACTCCTGGCTTTGCACTCAGGAATTACTCCTGGCAGTGCTTGGGGGACCATATGGGATGCCGGGGATCGAACCCAGGTCGGCCGCATGCAAGGCAAACGCCCTACCCGCTGTGCTATCGCTCCGGCCCCAAAAGAGTTTCTTTTCAATTGAAGATCACTAATGATCTCCATTAGTGACACTAAAATGTAAAAGATAACACCAAAGGTTGGTGAGGATGCTCCTATGCATGAAAATAAATTGGGTCAACATTTTGGGAAACTGTTTACATTATTCACTAAAATTGAACCTCTACATTCCTTATGATTCTGCTATTACTCTCCTAGATAAATGAGGTTATTGTCAGTCCAAAGAACATAAATACCCACATGAGGGCATTGCAGAATGTCTACTGCTATTTACAAATTGAAAACAATTCAGTATCTATTAATGGTAAATTGATAAAGTGTCCTATATCCCTACAATGGGATACTTTGCAACAATTGAATAACATCTGAAGTTGAACCTATTACTCCAAGAGAGAATGATTTTATTGCTTGTTTTGTTTCTTTCTGCGTGATTTGAATTATTGTAATGATAGGAATTATTTATAAGCGACGTTTTCATTGGGGATGCAAAAATGTGGCTCAGCAGTAGAGTACATATCTTGCATCTATGAAGCCTTGGGTTTGATTCCCAGCAGTGAAAAAAAATAAAGAAGGAGAATAAAGGGGAGGAGAAAAAGAAACCCAAATTATTATTATTATAGTTATTATTATTATTTCTATTATTATTATTGAATCACTGTGAGATACAGGTATAAGCTTTCATGTTTGAGTTTCAATCATACAATGATCAAACACCAATCTCTCCACCAGTGCACGTTCTCCATCGCCAATGTCCCCGGTATACGCCCTTCTTTCCAACCCTCCCCCTGCCTCCATGGGGAGGCAGTTTCCCCCATACTGTCTCTATACTTTTGGAAGCCCACATTTTTAAGTGGAGAAGGACATCAACATGTAAGTAGTAGGCAAGGAATGCAAGGAACATATTAGAGGTCTTTAATTTCATCCTAAATATACACATATTTTTATTTCTATTTTTGAATTACTAGGGATTGATCTTAGTGCCTCAGATATTCCAGAAAGTCATTATGTTGCTGATTAAAATTCACAATTCTTTGTAATGTAGTTTTTAAAAAGAGAAATAATTTTCAAACTATTGTATTTATTAGTGGTAAGGAACTGACAGTAGCTTCTTGGAGGAACTGAAAGCTCTATTTTTTTCAAGTCACAGACAAGGGTAGGAAGGCCAGGCAGGAGGGCGCTGTGATTATTAGCTTTGAACATGGCTACAAAGTGCCCCCAAACTCTGGCCAGCTTGAACACACCCTTGCAGGGACTTGGCATCATAACTCAGCTACCACACAGATTATTTTTCCTCTTAGAGTACTGGCTCCTGACTCAGTCAATAGCAATTCACTTGGCATCTCATGGTCTTGATTTAAGGTCAAGCATAGAGATTTTAATTTCATGTAAGGCAAAACCAGAAAAAGAAAAAAAAATGTTTTCTTGATAAAGCTACTGAAATGGGAAGAGAACCAAATCACTGTAAATATATATATATATACATATATATATATATATATATATAATAATGTAGTTGCACATGGACAGAAGTGTATTTATTCAGTTTAAGATGGTATTGTGTGTTTTAACAGGTAGGGCGTTTGCCTTGCATGCAGCTAAAGCAGGTTCGATTCCTCCACCCCCCACCCCTCTCGGAGAGCCTCATAAGCTACCGAGAGCCTGGCAAGCTACCCGTGCCGTATTCAATATGCCAAAAACAGTAACAGCAAGTCTCACATAGGAAACGTTACTGATGCCCACTCAAGCAAATCTATGAGCAACAGAATGACAGTGATACAGTGAAGTAGGTATTGACTTAAAGAAAAGAATTAATCATTGGATCTAATAAAATAAAAAGAGTTTTCTTAATCTGAAGGAAATAACTTCAAGATTAATGTATAAAGAATAGCAGATATAATTATCTAAATCTAAAACAACCAAAAATACTTTGCCTAAGGTACACAAATAATTGGGGATCTTTTTGTCCTGTTTTGATTGGCTTATCTGGATAATCCTTCCATTTTCCATCTGACTTAGTGTAAGTATACCCAGATTGAATATTATTTCTAGGAGGTTGTCACTTGAGTTTTCTTAACATATTGACTTGAAGTTGAAATGGTTGACACAGAAAAATGTTAGTATGACAGTACAATTTTTGTTGTCCAAATGATTTTTAGGTGTGGTAATTTCATATTAAAAAGAACTTTTTATCTGGTAGTTTCTTTCTAAAATAATATTAAATCTTGGCCAAACTGATTTACCATTTCTGCATTGTGATTCTAATTAACTAGTAGTAATGTAGAGTAAAATTCACAGAACTTAAGTTTAAGGATTTGGTAAAGAATTTGTCAAAATGTGCATGTATCACCATATTTGTACATGTGTGTCACACAAAAAGAAGGAATGAATGAGGAGGCGGCAAGAGTTATCTTTAAGGAAAATAGTAAAAACAGAGTAACAAAGTTTGATGTTATTAAATACAACTAATGAATACAGCTGATAATTTAGAAAAATCAATTTGACTGAAGAAAATATTAAAGTGTTTTATTTACCTGTTAAACATCTAACTCAAAAATTATTTTTTGAATTTTGAGAATATTTTCATTATATTTACAGGACAGTGGCAAAATTAGCAGAGGGATTAATAAAACATTTCTTTTAAAAGTTTTGATTTGCATTAGATGGCAAGTACTAATGGATCTATGTTAAATTATATTCATAATAGTCAATGTTTTAAAATATTATTATTCAGTTGAGAATAATTGAAACTGTTTGACATTTATTTAGATGTATAAATATTACTGCTTTGTTAGAGAAATGGAATGTTATGTTGAGAATGAAGTGAAATAAAAACTGGGTAGTACTCAAGAAAATATTTGACAAATTGATTTCAGGAAGTTTCTCATTTAAATCATAGTGTTAACCCTAATGAAAGGTATAAATTCCCTTTCTATATTTAATATTAATCAAGTTAAATTAATATGAATATATGAAGCAAATAAGCTACAAAGAAATGTTTTGGTATATGAATTGTCATGTGTTTCTGGGTAGTATTTAATTCAATAACTGGAAATGGAATGACTGTAAACTTCAGAGATCAGGCTTTCTCTTCTTTTTTTTTTAATTAATTTATTCTTTCATTGAATCACCATGTGGAAAGTTACAAAGCTTTCAGGTTTAAGTCTCAGTCATACAATGCTCGAACACCCATCCCTTCTCCAGTGCACATATTCCACCACCAAGAATCACAGTATATCTCCCCCCTTCCCCCATCTTCCCCAGCCCCTCACTCCGCCTGTGTAACTGATAAATTTCACTTTACTTTCACTTCTTTATGGACTCAGATGTGTTTAGAAAAAGAAAGGCCAACTCTGTGTTGCATTTGTGGATCGGTATTCCCCTCACTATGACTTATACCCTTAAATATATGCTCAATGGTGTAAATCCTTACAGGAGAATCTTGTGGAACTATTGAACTTAAGCCTGTCAGAGTATTTTAAGGAATTATTTATTAACAAGCGGACAAATTTACTTAAAACTTTGTTTTACCCCCATCCCAGCTATATTCATGGTGCCTTTAATCCACCAAACACCCAAGCAAAAGCTTCTACATAGTTCAACACCAACACAATCTCCTCTTCATTTGGCACATTCCGTAAATGGACCTGTAGCAGCAATAATATTGTTGACAGCCAGATTAAGAGTACTTCTGGTTTAGTCTCCCATCCTCCCCCTATTTTTCACTTTCCTTCTTCATAATTTCCTTTCAGGTCTTCCTTTTCATATCTTCTCTCCCTTGCCCTTTTATCTATCCATATTCCTTTATTCCTCTTTCTAACTTTTGTTCTCTCTCTACTTTCCCTGTTCTTTTCTTTTCTTTTCTTTTTTTTTGGATTGGGAGAACTGAGCCATACCAGTTGTACATGGGTGATAATGTGGTATCAGGGATAGAACGTGAACTTCCCACATGTGAAATGTACTAAATTCTTTGTACATTCAAATTACTTAGTAGGTCGCAGGATTTGGGCCACAACTGGTGGTACTCAGGAGTTAGGGGTGCCTAAAGGGTTTGGACTACATTTGGGGGCTTACCTTTGGCTCTGTATTCAAGTGGTGCTCAGGTGATCATTTGTGGTTCCTTCAATGAAAGAGGAGTTAGCTACATGCACGAGTACCTTACCCCCTGAACTCTATCTCTGATTCCCTACTTTCCTTTCTTTAACAGCATTCTGGCCGATCTTGCAAAATTAGTCAACTCCTTTAGTTTATTCTGAGTAATGGCAATCTCTATGAATTTAGACAACAGTACTAAAAGTTTAAGTGACTGAGTGTACACTATTGATATTTAACAATAGAATTTCTTGTGTTGGGGGAAAGGTCTTATAATTACTAAATTGAATTAAAATTGGAGAAATCCTTGTTTTCATAGGTGAAGATATAGTTCACTGAGATTTGCAGAAAACTAGAGGAGCTTAGGTCACAATCTTTATATTCTTGCCATAAAACATACATATGAATCTGACTGGATTTTGACTAAATGCTGGAACCAAACTGAACCTCTGCCATACTCTTTTATATTAGGAAGATAAGAGCCCCCTCATATTAAAGTATCAAAGTATTTAAAAAGTCACTAAAAGAAATAGAAATGAGTGGCAGGCTGGCTTTATTTGGTGGAAGTTTCAGACAGAATTTGGGAAGTAGACATGCAAGAGACAAGGGGCATGAGATTGGGGGAATGAGCCAAGCCAATGATTTATATGGAAAAGACCCGGCAACTGGGTCGTTTGTTAGAGCCTTCGAGGAGAAGCCAGTTCTGTTGTATCTCTTGCTGATTTCTATAGTGGCCTCTGCTGGCATATAAAATGGTACTAGAGTCCTTCACTCCACTAATCCCTGTCAGGAATTATTCCTCTCCAGACTGAAAGGGGTCCTCGGAGGCTGTAGGTATGTAAGGCAGCAGTTGTTCCAACAGTAACAGGAAATAATGGTCTCAAAATAAACCACTGAATCATCATTCTTTAAGGCATGTCTACGGAATTATGAAGTATTACAGACAGCTCAAATCACCCCTAAACTGTGATTTATTTCAACATTTACAATTATTAATTTGTAATAATCACCACTTTCTCTAGTATAAATCATGGTAACCTTTCCTTAAGCTCTTAAATCTAGTTTTGTAATTCATCAAACCAAATGTAAAGAGCAGCATGACAACCTCTTGAATGGAAATATTCCTTTTATGTGGGGCACATGACTGTTTCTGAGCAGAAAATCATCAGCAATTAGTTATTGTACTTAGCAAGTTTATAGTTTAATGTATAACTAACTTCATTCTTATTAACATTTGGAAATGGTTTTTAGATTCTGTGGGTGAAATTATTAAAAGACTTAGTCTGTTCCTTGGAGTTTAAAAAACCTCTGACAAAAGAAAAGAAATCCTTAATATGATAGCAACTGGAAGAATAATTGTCTTTGGAGTGACCTTTCAGTGAAGAATTTGACAGACATTTGATGAAAGGCAGTTTCCCATCTCAGTGCCAGCCTTTCACATCCTGCCATAAATGCAGGAGCAAATTTTTAACTCAAGTGATAAGACTCTCAACAGTCATTTGTTGCACATCTGCCTCTGTTCAGTTCCTAAAATTCAAAAGCCCCCCCACCAAAAAAAAATTCAAAAGCCCTTTCTTTATCCTTTCAAGATATTTTTCACTAACTGGAGAAAATATGTCTGTTGGGGAAGAATTCTAAAATTACTATTTTAGAATAGTACAGGTGCTAGACCAAATTCCTCAGTTGTGTAAGGAGCTCTGTTATCACATTATTAAGAAGTCCTGGTTTGCTATATGACATGACACTCTGCTGATCTATTGTAAGAGTTATAGTGTTGAAATGCCAAAGGATCCTTTCATTTACAAGAAGCTTTGACTTGGAATAAATTTGAACTATGAAGTACCCAATTGAAATATCCAAAGAGAGGGGAAAAAATCCTAAAAGAAATTTACTACTAAAATGAGAGAAATTAATTTGTGAATAATTGTGTTTGGGATGACATATTAATTCAAAGTACTGTGGCCCTCGGGTGATGCATAAATTCCCCAGATTAATATTTTTTTCCTGGGAATAAAGGCACTTTGGGAGATATTTTTATTGCATGTTGATTCATAAATTAATGTAGTTTCATCAAGATATTTCTTGGAGATGAGTAGAGGGAAATGGAGCAAAGGATAAAAGCTATACTATTTATTTTGCATGTGGCATGTTAATATGACCAGATTGCTTAAGGATAAAGTAAGAGAGGAAAAAGGAAGTGGGGAGCGGTAGGATAAAGAGACGATAGTCAGGGTCCACAGGAATAGTGGAAGGGCTGAGGTTCTTGCCCTGCTGTATCCTCATTTGGTTGCTGGCACCGTATGGTACCCCAGACAGTGCCAAGTGTGGCTGCCGTGGCCCTCGAGCTCTGCTAGGGAGGCCTGGGAGCAGCACTGATTCCACAGGAACCACTGGCTCTTTAGGCCAAGAATTGACAAGTGGGGTTCCCAGGCTCTGAGCACCACTTGGAAAACCCCACTTCTAAAAGAAAAAAAAAGGACAAATACTAGGATCAAGGAAGAAAAAAAAAAACATTAGATTAGCACTGGATGTATGATAATTCATTGCACAACAGTAGTTGAAGATTGATATTTGAGACATATTAAAATGGAATGATACCTTCATTTTCTCTCAAAATACATTTCTGATCATGGGTTTCATAGCTGAATGTTTGTGCATTTATGCTGTTTTGGTGAGACTGTGAAAGAACAAAATTTTATGTTTTGTCCCACTACATAAAAAGGAGTTAAGGCAAAAAGGGATCATGAAAGTAGAGACCCCCGGGCCAGCACCTCGGTATCTTGACTCTACTCTAGAGCAGGTTCTACACTTGACTCTAAAACTACTGCTTCAGTAGCCTCTAAGTTTCCTTGCTCTAGTGATATAGTTCAGACAAAACTGAACCAGTGTATGAAGCGGCAAGATCCAAAGTAAAAAATACATTTGCCTGTTATATCTATCCAAAAGAAATTCAGGACTGGAGAGATAGCTTAAAGGGCCAAGCTCACATTTTCCAAGCAGGAAGCCCAGGTTTAATTAATCCCAGCACTGTAGGGTCTCCTGAGCACTAGTAGGAGCAACCCCTGAGCACAGAGCCAAGTACCACCAGGGATGGCTGAATCCCTCCCAAGTAAATTAATCCATCTATTTCCATAGTTACTCATTAAGGAGCATTATCAAACACTCTACATTTGCTGGGCACTGAATTGCAGTGTCAATAAATGTGGGCAAGGTAAGATTTCATTTTTTTTTTAACTATCACCCCACTTAGAGCCCTTTTCAGGAAAACAGACAAAACAAGTAAAAGGTAAAAAGCCAAAGTATTAAAAAATAGGTGATTACAGATGACTGTGGGAATTTGACCAACGTCCTCAATTTATGTGCCTCTGTTCACTGAACAAATGGTGAATGTTCATGATATTGTATTATCAGTGAAGTATTCTGAAATGGGATTAAACATGCTCCTTCAGCACTTCAACGGGGTGTTTACTCTGTTATTAGAGTAATTTTTTACAGTTATTAGAGAACACAGTTGAATCCCTCTTCTGAAATAATTGTTTTATCCTGCAGTGCTGCTAAATTAATCCTTCTACCAGTAGGTTGATTCCCTCCACCAGTGTCCCACAGGCCCTACCCAACTGTCTAACTCCATCACCTTCAGTCACCACAATTCTCAATCCATTGATTATAATATAGATTTTCTTAATATTAGTTGTTAAGGAAGATTAGATGGGGGTTGGAGATTAGATAAGGTTTTTCATATATAGTGAGGCAGCGATCATGCGATGACAATGAGGTAAACAGAAAATTAATAAATGAGAAGACGGGGTGTATTGGGGTTCTTGGTGGTGGAACGGGTGCACTGGTGAAGGGATGGTGGTTTAATCAGTATTTGACTGTGACTTAAACCTGAAAGCTTTGTATTTTTTTCTTCTTTTTTTCATGGTGGTTCAATAAAATATTTCTTTAAAAAGAATGAGAAGACTATATCAAAGTGAATAGTGTTGTACTGGGGGTAATGGAAAATATTGAAGGAGAGAAGTGTGGAGCAAAATGAATGGAGAATAGGAAACACTTCCAATGTCTAGAAGTGCTTTACTAGCCAAGGTAAAAAGCACAGACATTATTCTAGAAGCCATTGAAAGGAATGTTTGTTTACAGAGTCCCAGAAAGGCAAATGTAACTTTTACAACTCTATGTTAAGTAGGGGTAGCCTGCAAGACCACTGGCACATAGGCCATTTCATTTGAGAAAATGGATATCCATTTTATTTTTAAAGTCTCTCTGTGTTAATAACATCTTTTTCACCTGCCAATCCTAGCTATACTACTTATCTCTAGAATAATCATTTTTTTACTTTTATTTATAGTTTGACCATATATTATTTATACCACTTGTGGTTTAGCTTTGTAAGTATTTGCAATTTATAATGTAAGTATGGTATAAAATTAATCTGAAACTTTCATTTTCTTCTTAATATACCATCAAATACAAGCCTCTATTTTCTTAAATGTATCTCTTACCCATTCATTTCTCAGTGCTATATAGTTTTCCAGTTTCTTCTACTAGACAGTTGTGCTATTTTCAGTTGTGTGTGTAGTCACATGCATCATTACTATAATGATTGTCTCAAAATATTGTGATTAAAACACTTCATCTAAGATATTCACTAAAAATAAGTTGTCAGTTCATAGGATGTCACTTTTCAAATGAATTAAATAATGAAAAATTATTTCCCACAACAATTTTGCCACTTTTTCATATCACTAAGTGCAATAGAATTCTATTTGTTCTACATGGTCATCCAAACTTAGTCTTCTCAATGTTTAAAACTTAGCCAATTTAGGGTCAGAGAGATAGTCCAAGAGTTTAAAGCACTTGTCTTCCATGCAGCCTACCCATGTTTAGACCCCGGTAGTGCATATAGTTCTCTGATCATCAGTGGGAGAAAGGAGTAAGCCCTTTGACCAGGACTGACCTACAAGCCAAAATAAAGAATGAAGGCAAAGAAGAGGAAGAAGGGTTTTAATAAGTTCATCAATTTATGGCTACAATTCATGGCTACTCCATTGTATGAGCTTAATCATATTTTAATGTAATTCTTAACCTTTAATGTTTATTCTGTCGTGTTCTTATATAAGATTTGTATTCACTTTTCTGCTCATTTATTTCTAGTTCAGTTTTTCTTAGGTTCATAAATATGTACATTAAACCTGTGAGAGAATATAGGATTTAAGTTTCTTGCTTTACACAGAATCTCACAGACTGGTTTGATCCTAGGCAGCACCTATGGTTCCCTGAGACATGCTACAAAGGATACTGAGCATAGAACAAGGGGTAAACTCTGAATGTTGACAGGAGTGGCCAAGAAAGCAAATAACAAATAAATAAGTAAATAAATAAACTTTGGGCCCAAGGGATAACACATGGGTGCTTGTCCATCATACAGCTGACCCAAGTTCAATCCCAGGCATCCCACATGGTCCCTCGAGCACTGCCAAGATAAATACCTAAACTTAGAGCCAAAAGTCACCCCTAGTCATCACTGGGAATAAACCCCTAACAGAAAAAAACACTCTTATTTTTCAAATTAAAGGAGTTTCTCTTATGTTGATTCCTAGATATTAAATAGATTTTTATGCGAATGATTAATTTTACTGAATATATTTTTCTACATCCACTCAAGTAGCTGTTACTCACTCTGTTAATTTATTGATGTAATGAATTGCATTTACTGATTTTTCAAATTTAAATCAAATATACATAAAGAGGTATAAAGCATAATCCTCAAATCCTCTGATATTGTTAACCAATGATGAATAAATTAAAATTCATCAATTAGTTATTTAAAAATTGAATATTTTTTCTGGAATAATTCCAAGCTCCACATAAAGCATTAGATTTCAATACACTGCTGGGTTTAATTTGCTAATATTTTCTTGAGGAAATTTGTCTTTTTTTGCTTAGGTTAAGATTGTCCTATAATCAGTAGATACAAGCGCCAGGAAGATTGCCCCATAGCTGGAAGACTGTTTCATGAGCAGAGGGGAGAAGGCAGCTGGAATAGAGAAGGGATCACTAAGAAAATGATGGCTGGAGGAATCAGTTGGGATGGGAGAT
Organism: Sorex araneus; assembly: GCF_027595985.1. Classification (NCBI taxonomy): domain Eukaryota; kingdom Metazoa; phylum Chordata; class Mammalia; order Eulipotyphla; family Soricidae; genus Sorex; species Sorex araneus. Next base: position 237,827,783 of record NC_073313.1, read on the forward strand.
ACATGCCGAAAGTAGATAATGGACCAAACAGGATGACCTCTCAGTGTCTGTGTTGCAAGTCTTGATGCCCCAAAGTAGAGAGAGAGTATGGGGAATATTGTCTGCCATGGAGGCAGGGGGAGGGTGGGAAAGGTGGGGTATACCCAGGATATCGGTGGTGGGGAATGTGCACTGGTGGAGGGATGGGTGTTTGATCATTGTGAGATTGTAACCCAAATATGAAAGCTTGTAACTATCTCACGGTGATTCAATAAAACTAAAACTGAAGGAAAAAAAGATTGTCCTATAATTTCCATCTGAAACTGTGACATACTTAATAAGGATAAGTGAATTTGAAGTTGAACTTATGAGAGGCACAATTGGAATACTAAAGAGTATAGTCTTCTTTATATATGGAAAAGAATCTCATTTATTGATTGAATGTTCTACAGAGAATTCTGCTTTCCAGATGCTCTACAAGATTCTTTCCAACCCTAAAATGTGTTGGTTCTATAATTTATTGCTTTCATGTTCATAGTTTACCTCAATATTGGAAAAAGACTACAGAAGAAAGGGAAATGAAAGAAAAGACTATCGTTAACTTCAAATTTGAATTATATTTCAAAATACATTACTTGAATAAGAATTATTTGTTTAAACACATTTACTTAGCACTTCCATAGTTCCTAACTTACTGAAATAAAGTAGTGAATTTATACTAGACCTCATCATCATCATCATCATCATCATCATCATCATCATCATCATCATCATCCCATTGATGGTCAAATTTCTTAAGTGGTCTCAGTAACGTCTCCATTTGTTCTAGCCCTGAGATTTTAGAAGCCTCTCTTTACTCATCCTTCTCAATGAGGGAGGCTCTTTCAGGGTCAGGGGAATGAAACCCAGTATTGTTACTGGTTTGGGCATATGAATACACCATGGGGAGTTTTCGAGGCTCTCCCATGTGGTCAGGAAACTCTAGGTAGCTTGCCCGGTTCTCCCAGAGGGAAAAGTAGGCTATAAGATGTCCGGGAGCTTGGTTTTAAGTCTCTGGATGTTGGCCATTGGTGGGATTACACGGCACTGGGGGCTGTCCCTGGGTGTGACTGCCTCGCTATTGGAAAATAGGAAATCTGAGCAGAAGAGGTCCAGTCCCAATCTGAGCAGGTTTGGAGGTTTCAGCCCCGGGTCCCACACACCTGGGTTTCTCTGCCGGTATCTTCATGCGTGAGGCTTGTCTGAACATGTGGAGGGGGCCCTTGAGCATGGTTGTGGCTAAGGCTCCAGAGGTCTTCGGACCTAGGAACTTAATATAGAATTAATATAGACCTAGGAACTTAATATAGAATATACAAGGAAGCTTCATAAAATCAAGTTTTTGACATTGAAGAAGTACTTTTCTTTTTACTCTTGCCTATAATAATAACAAGTACACCAAATTTTTTTCCACACTGGAGATGTAGAAAACATCTTCTGTACAACATTTTATGTGCAATGTTTAAATTTAATTCCAGAGTCCCAATCCCACTGCTAATTATTCTCCTTTTCCCTATATATTAAAGTGGTCTCTGTGCTTGCTATAATATTCACAAGGAGACTATTGGCACTGGAGTGCTCTCTGCTGAAGAATAGCACTGGAGGTGATAAAGATAAAGTGGTACTGAGAACTACCCAATTTACTTCAGTGAATTCAATCTTTCTTAGGAGGCAAGTGGTACATGATACATTTACCTGCACTGCAAGAATGATAAGGATACTGTTTGGCAGGCATTCAGGACCACAGAAACTTTAAAGTTTTATCTCAATAGAATAGTATTCAGGAGAAGTCCATTTACTTATAGGATACAAAGATAGTGACCACTGTTATTTCATTCGATCAGAGTTTACAGAATTATTATCAGCAACACATGTAAGTACAAATAATACCAGTTTTTTTTCTTTCCCTTTGTAGAAAACCTGTTAATCTACAGAGGTTAAACCAGGAGGACCAGGGTGTTCCATCACTAAAACCTTTTTTTGGAACATTCACGTGTAAAATTTACCAGGTACAGCAGATCCTCCATTTTGGAGAAGTTCTGGACAGCACCCTGTCTGCAATAGGTCCTTCATTATCCTAATGGGCCCCTGTTCATTTGCTTTGTTCTACTTACTCTGTTATATTTTTCAGTAGGGTCCTGGCCTTGTGTTTAAGTCAAGGGAGGACACTCAGGTGTCAAGTGTGAAACCCACTGCTGATCTTTATTGAAGGCCAGTAGTGTTTATTGGGCTAGATAGGGTTTCTCCTGCTAGCAAGTGTTACAGAAGTGACTTTTCCATCTTTGTTCTCTTTTTTTCCTAAATGTCTTACTCATCCCTTTATAAACCCTTTATGCCAGGGCATATGACATAGAAAGAAAAAAATAGTCATCTCCATTTGCTTAAAGAGGATGAGGATATGAAATCCTTTAGGAAAATAGGTGAAATGAAAAGCAAATTTGTTCTTAAATTTTAACTTCGTCATGAGAGAGAGAGAGAGAGAGTCATCCCATTGCTCATCGATTTGTTTGAGTGGGCACCGGTAACGTCTCTCATTGAGAGACTTATTGTTACTGTTTTTGGCATATCCAATATGCACGGGTACGTTGCCAGGCTCTGCCTCTCGGGCTCAATACTCTCGGTAGCTTGCCAGGCTCTCTGAGAGGGGCGGAGGAATTGAACTCGGGTTGGCCACGTGAAAGGCGAACGCCCATCATAGAATTGAAAATATTTTGAAATCACATGCATGCAGTTTTAGGAATTTTTTTTCCATTTATATTTTATAAAAATTATTCAGATTTGTTGCATTTATTAGTAATATGAATGCCTTCCTACCATTAAGAACAATTGGAAAGGGAAGGTATCAAGATCACACTCCAGGCCTTACACATGCAAGGCTTGGGCTTTACCACCAAGCCACAGGCCTGACCAAGGAATAGTTTTTCTGTAATGATAGTTTCCTGAATATCCATGCTCCCATACAAATTATTTGAGAAACTGGATTTCTTGTATCTGTACATAAAACCATTACTAGAAGTTGTCTTCCAAACCATCCTATGCAATAGGACTGTTAGGTTTTTATTTTGTGGTCATAGAGGTATCAGTGTGTGACTTACTCTCTATTATATTTCTCATATGGATGTGACATATGGATGTTAATTTGCAGGAGTATGGCGTATCTAGTACTTATAACTGTAAGATAAAGCCTTGGTAACACTGAGTCTATTAAATTTATTCAAATCAAAGCCATTTGATTTGAAGAGGATGAACCTCCACATCTTTGTTTCTAACTACACGGAATTCAGAATTATTTTCCTTACTGCATGCCACAGGCTGCTTCAGGCACCCTTAGCAGTGGGGTGACTCAGTGATGAAGGGAGGAACGCAGAGGTGACAGACACTGTTACCTGCAGTTGTTCAGTTTGGAATACCAGGTCTTCCTGCTTGGCATGCCTGGGGTGATGGCTTTAGATCATCTCACACAGACATTTGGAAACTTTGGCTCAGAATGAAAAATGCTGTTTCTGCCAGTCATCTATCAGTCAGATCTTATTAATGAAATTGCCTGGGGGTGGGAGAGTTGGACATAATTGTACGTTCCTCCTATGTGCTAAGAATGAAGGAAGTTCATGTGGGCTAATGCCACTATAAAACACTGCCCAAAGCTCACTTTGTATGAAGATTGTGTCAGGCTGTGCATCTTGTTAACAGAATGAAGAGTGGCTTCAAGCTGTGAGGAGCCCTAAGTCAGGAGTTTTGTATTGGGGAAGCCATCTCAGGTGATGTGTCATATAATATAGCATTGAATGAAGAAAAGAAAGAGTGACTTACCTAAAAATTTAATTGGAATACTTTGTGAATTAAATGTCGTAACCTTTGTGAGTGAATAAAGGCGACCGTTACATGGGTGTCCTGGTCCTGCCGCATGTCCTCTAGGGGATCCTGTATGTTTAAGTTAACTTCTAGTAGCTTTTTTATTTCTCTGTGAGCAACTGAAAAAGAAAACAAACAGCTACTGTTCCCCCTAAAGCATATCAATAACCAGAGAGTAGCATGTACGTGTATGCTCCTACCCCAACAGTCAAACTAGTCTTAAATAAGTACTAGTTTCTCTCAAGTTATCCAGTTCCTACTCTCTTGCAGACTGTAAAATATGTTTAAATAATAAGATTTAAATTGTTCACAAACATATTCTTTTTTTTAATTTATTTATTTTTAATTAGAGAATCACCGTGAGGGTACAGTTACAGATTTATACACTTTTGTGCTTATGCTTCCCTCATACAAAGTTCGGGAACCCATCCCTTCACCAGTGCCCATTCTCCACCACCCGTAAACCCAGTGTCCCTCCCACCCTCCCCAATCCCATCTCCCCCCCACCCCACCCTGCCACTGTGGCAGGGCATTCCCTTCTGTTCTCTCTCTCTAATTAGCTGTTGTGGTTTGCAATAAAGGTGTTGAGTGGCCGCTGTGCTCAGTCTCTAGCCCTCATTCAGCCCACAACTCCCTTCCCCCACATGGCCTTCGACTACAATGTAGTTGGTGATCGCTTCTCTGAGTTGCCCTTTCCCCGGAACGTGAGGCCAGCCTCGAAGCCATGGAGTCAACCTCCTGGTACTTATTTCTACAGCTCTTGGGTGTTAGTCTCCCACTCTGTTATTCTATATACCATAGATGAGTGCAATCTTTCTATGTCTGTCTCTCTCTTTCTGACTCATTTCACTCAGCATGAAACTTTTCATGCCCATCCACTTAACTACAAAATTCTTGACCTCCTTTTTTCTAACAGCTGCATAGTATTCCACTGTATAGATGTACCAAAGTTTCCTCAACCAGTCATCCGTTCTGGGGCATTCGGGTTTTTTCCAGAGTCTGGCTATTGTAAACAGTGCTGCGATGAACATATATGTGCAGATGTCGTTTCGATTGTACTTTTTTGCCTCTCTGGGATATATTCCCAGCAGTGGTATTGCTGGGTCAAATGGGAATTCAATATCTAATTTTTTGAGAATCGTCCAAATTGTTTTCCAGAAGGGCTGAACCAGTCGGCATTCCCACCAGTAGTGAAGAAGGGTCCCTTTCTCCCCACATCCTCTCCAACAGCGGTTGCTTTTGTTCTTTTGGATGTGTGCTAGTCTCTGTGGTGTGAGGTGGTATCTCATGGTTGTTTTGATCTGCATCTCTCTGATGATTAGTGATGTAGAGCACTTTTTCATGTGCCTTTTGGCCATTCGTATTTCTTCCTTGGTAAAGTTTCTGTTCATTTCTTCGCCCCATTTTTTGATGGGGTTGGATGTTTTCTTCTTGTAGAGTTCAACCAGTGCTTTATATACCATTGATATCAACCCCTTATCTGATGGGTATTGTGTAAATATCCTTTCCCATTCTGTGGATAGTCTTTGTATTCTGGTCACTGTATCTTTTGCGGTGCAGAAGCTTTTTAGTTTAATGTAGTCCCATATGTTGATCTCTGTTTTTACTAGATTGCTTAGTTCCGTGTCACCTTTGAAGATACCTTTATCTTCAATATCGTGGAGGGTTTTGCCGACCTTGTCTTCAATGTACCTTATGGTTTGTGGTCTAATGTTGAGGTCTTTAATCCATTTTGATCTGACTTTTGTGCATGGTGTCAGGTCAAGGTCTAAACCCATTTTTTTGTATGTGGTTGTCCAGTTGTGTCAGCACCATTTGTTAAAGAGGCTTTCCTTGCTCCAATTCACATCTCTTGCTCCCTTATCAAAGATTAGATGATCATACATTTGGGGTTGTGTGTATAGGGATATTCCACCCTGTTCCATTGGTCTACAGCTCTGCCTTTGTTCCAGTACCATGCTGTTTTAATTGTTACTGCTTTGTAGTAAAGTTTGAGGTTGGGGAGGGTGATGCCTCCCATCATCTTTTTCCCAAGAATTGTTTTAGCTATCCTTGGACGTTTCACAAACATATTCTGACTTTTGCTTTTCCTATATACCATGTCATTGGAATATTTCCATGCTGAGCTGAAATGTTCTTAATATTAGATACACTATATTCTTTATTTAGTAGAAAATATATGCTACAATCACCCCCAGCTAGAATCCTCCTAAATGAACAGTTTTACTTGGAGTAAATAAAGCATTTTTTTTTCTGTCCAAACCAAATACTTGCTTTTTCAGGGATTCCTCTTAGTCTCTTCTCTGCTGTCTCGTAGTAGTATCTTTTCCTGTCCTTGTCATCCAACCACTTGTTTCCACGTCTACTCAACAACATTGGTTTAGTTCACAAACATATCTCCCTTCAAACCCCTTCTGCCTGCTCTCTAACTCTTTCCCTTGCTCTTCTTGAATTTATTCTTCATTGCAACAAGAGTGAATTGTTTAAGTTACGCCACAACTTTTCTCTTGTTCCTAGTTCATTCATAGTACAAGTTAAATTCCTTTCAGTGAAAAAAAATATTTTTCTATTATTAATTTTAAAAATAGTGACTTAAAACCACACAGATTTATTGTCTTAAAATGCTAGAGTAAAACTGGGATAACATCAAGGGGTTGGCAGGACTGAGTTCCTTTCTGATGTCTTTAGGGGGAAAATCTGTTTTCTTGCATTTTCCACCTGTGTTCTTTGGCTCTTGGTCCCTCTCCGTTGGCTCTTGGTCCCATCTCCATTCCAAGCCAAGAATAGTCCATCAAATCTTTCTCTTTCTGTATTACTTTGAGATCAACTTTTCTCCCTTCCCTTTCTACTTTTAAAGAATCTATGTGCTTACATTGGACCCACAAAGGTAATTCATGATCATTTTCCTCTTTAAAGATATGCTGATAATAGAATGTCTACAGCCTAACTTTTCCCTACCCACATACAATGACATATTTACAGGCTCCAGGGATTAGGCCTGGAAAAATAGATATCATTACTCTGCTTACTATAGTGGATTAAAAATCTGGCTCTTTTCTTCCAATTATGCCCTGCCTATAAGCTTCCATGTTCTGGTCTCACTGGTGTCCTGAATGATTCATTTGCAACCTGTTCCCTCCCATCTTCAGACTTTACCTTGATGGTGTCATTCCAAGTCCCAGAGATTCATATATTAAAAGTACCAGATGATAATGTACATGTGTGCGGTCCTCAGTTGCATCCCCAACACCTGGAAAAAGAAGTCCGTTCAGTATCCATCTCAACTTCAAAACTATTCTCAAAGCTTACCACCTCATTGGGAACTGTCCTACTTAGCCCTATTTTAAACTGCTGCAAGCACGCAGTATGCATTATGCTATATGATTTTTTTCATGGGCTGGAGTGATAGCACAGTGGGTACAGCGTTTGCCTTGCACCTGGCCAACTGGGGCTCAATTCCTCCACCCCTCTCGGAGAGCCCAGCAAGCTACCGAGAGTATCTCGCCTGTAGGCAGAGCCTGGTAAGCTACCCATGGCGTAAAAAAAAAAAAAAAAATTCACTCCACCCCTTATGCTTTTTCATGGACCAAAAAGCTAAACTAAAACATTTTTATTTGTTTGAGGCCATACTCTGCTGTATTCAGGGCAACTCCTTGGAGCTCTGTGCACTGAGTTCACTGCTAGTGGTGCTTGAAGGTGCTAGTGGTAAAACCCTCCCTTTTATATGCAAAAGCATGCCTGTTGAGCTATCTCTCCTGCTGTTCACATATAACTGCATACCCATAGCCTAACAGTTCTCTTGTTTCCTTCAACCCAGCTCCTGACAACCACCATCCCACCATTCTCTTCTCTGTTTCCATGAGCTAAAGAAGATAACAAAATGTGTGTGTGTGTGTGTGTGTGTGTGTGTGTGCGCGCCTATGTGTCTGCATATGTATGTGTATGTTGGGGGGGTAAGGGAAGTTTTTAAAATATTTGAGTGTTTGTGGTTAAGAGATCTTCCCATTAACTTCCTTGAAAGAGCTTGATTTGGGGGTCTTCTTTGGTGTTAAACTTTGGAACAGGCTTGTTGGAGAGACTTGGTGTATATAAAAGTGAATTACCCAAACTGGGTACTATAGGGGAGGCAGAAAGTCCTTTTCATTTTATCAGTCTAGACTGGATTTTAGAAACAAAGTTAAGGAGAGTTTCAGGCAATTTCATAGGCAGTGTAATTCAGGATATAGCCTAGGTTAGAGAGCTAGTTGGAAGAGTGCCTGAATTCTTATTAAAACTTGGGGTATCACTATATTGCTTCTTGAAATTACCCCCTCTAGGTCTTCTGCCTGGAGGGCTCTTTTGTTCTTGTTTCATGGTGAGAGATATGGAAGGGAATATTTAATCATCCTGTGCATTGTCAGTGTGGATGATGAGAAATATCCCGTGCATTCTAGCCTGTGCTTCTGACAGAGTTCTTCTCCCTCTGAGTAAATGAATTGAGAAGTGAGGGTTTGGAAGACTAGGTGCTATTTTTTTAAATAAGGTTTTGTTATAAAAATAAATGAAATATATATTTTATCATTTCAATTCAGGCCCTAAGCATGCACAGTGGTTACCTTTCATGAGATGTTCTTGCAATAATACTATTTCCCTGGGCTTTGTAATGAAGCTTTGATTTGCATCGCTATCCTGAGAACTTTCTCACAATGCTGAGGTAATATTATGAAGGCAAAAGGAAATGAAATGAAATGACGGTAATGCATGCCCATTGTGAAAAATGCTAAGTTGCCAAGGCAATGTCACTTTGATAATATTTTCATAAATTAAATTAAGATGCATATGGAAAATAAATATTGCATCTCTCTTTATTATCACTTCAAATGTGTGGGGATAACTATTAGAATTAAAAGCAGAAATTAGACATAAAGCATCTGAGTTGAAATGAAAGATGTACTATTCATTGGCTCAACCTGATAGACTTTCAAAATTCCTGGCACGTTTATTTCAGGCTTTCAGTCTCTCCCCCTTCATGTACTCAAGCAGTTCCTGGATCAGAATTTCTTTTAAGAATTTGTGAGAAAATCAGTATAATTCTATCAAGCTTCACTTACACTCTGCCATGCTAACTCTTTGGTTTAAGTTCTGTTTGTTTAGTATCAACTGGTTGCCTCTTTTCTTCCCTGAATCCATTTTCAAAGATGTATTTTTTTTCAGATTGTGTGTGGGCATTCATATGACTAAGAAAATGACTGCTTATGGGGCCACAGTGCTAGTGGGTAAGGCACTTGCCTTGCATAGACGTCCTCCCCTGTTTTTTGATCCCTGGCATCCCATATGGTCCCCTGAGCCCACCAGGAGTGCTTCCTGAATGCAGAGTTCCCCCTAGCACTAGTGGGTGTAAGGCCCCCTGTCAAAAATTTTAAAAAAAAAACAAAGAAAAAGTCTATTTAAAAATATTACGGTGAATTCTAAAATGAATTCTTCAACGTTAATTCAGTTTTGTATCCCTATGTTAATAGTTGCATTATTTGTAATGGCCAAAGTATGGAATCAGTATAAATGCCCACTGAGATATGATAGGATATTTTTTAAAATCTGTGAGATACATTTTTTGTGGAGTACTACTCAGCCATTAAAAGATATGAAATAGTGACTTAGTGGGACAAAATGGATGGCTCTTGAGGTGATTATGCTAAATAATAAAGTAAAAAAACAATTGCCACGTGATTTCACTCATATTTGGAATACAAATAATTAAAGCAAAAAAACTGACAAGAAATATACCTCGAAGACTTAGTGGAAACTATGGCAATTACCAGAGGGAATGAGGAGTGGAGGGAGGAATGTGTAAAATATGTTTTCTGTAGTACACTGGCACCTTAGTGATAGATGGGTGAATAGCATATATACATATATATATACACATATACATATATACACATATACATATATATGTAGAGGTGTGACACTATGAGGCTCTATATTATAAACTAGTGACTAATAAGTCATTTTAAAAAGCAAAATCAATTTTGTGATTCCCCTCAAAATAACTGTGTTTTCATGGATAAGACACCTCCCCACCTTCCTTGCCTTTTCCAAGGTATATGTCCAGTGTCTTAAAGCTTATACAAAATTAGAATACAAAATTTAAATAGAAGCTGTCATATAAATTTTTATTTGCTTTATATAAATGAAGGTATGCAGGTATAGGTATAGATATATCACTGAAGAAATGCAAGGATGAAAGCCAGAAAAGGGAATTGTCTGGCTCATCCAGACAGACAGATGGAAAGAATTGGAGAGTTGGGGAGTAATCTTGAAAAAGACATAGGTGTTCTGTCTTCTTCTGCTGTCATAGGTCCTACTCAGACCTTCAGAGTTAGAGCGCCTAGCCCCATACCAGTTCTTAAGTTTTTTATGTGTCTGTGGAATTGGTTGTTTTTTCCAACTCCCCTTTAGCTTCTTGCCATATGATGAGATATTTATTATTGCTCTATCTCCACCTCTCAACATGATTTCATTCTCTCACCTGCTTTCATTTCCTCTTAACTTGGATACACCCTATGAATTATTTCATATTTTTTGTGATAAGATTTTAGTGTGGAGCCCCAGCTGGCAGGGACCTCACAGATAATTATGGGTGCTTTACTGTACTGTCTTCTGCCTAATAAAGAGTCAGTTGGGCCTGTGCCAGCCACTGCAAATCTGAAATTTCCAAATCTAGGTGTGCTGATTAGACCCAAGAATTCTCCTCTAATAAAGCTCCATTTCTGGGGAACCGAGCCTTAGCTTCCTGGCACTGCAAAAAGTGCTATACTGCATCACACACTCTTAGGCCAGGTGGGAAACTTCAGAGTCATAATCTAGTTCTAGAATATCCTCATAGAAACCTAGCAGCTAAAAGGGATGAACTAAATCTACACCTGCCTGTCCTGTTAAAAATACTATAAATGGGGGACTGGAGAGAGAATACAGTGGGTAGGGTGCCTGTTTGCATGCAGCCATAGTGGGTTCAATATCTAGCATCACACATTGTTCTCCAAGCAACACCAGAAATAATTCCCAAGGACAGATCCAGGAGTAATCCCTGAACATTGCTGGATATGGTCTCCGAACAAAATAAAACAAAGCAATATTATGTGGTAATGGAAATAGAATGACAGGGATTTAAAGTGTAGCCTATTTGTGTCAGATAATAAATCAGGTTATTACTCAGATAATTATAAATCTAAAAGTCTAATACCAGCACCCACAAAACTCTGACTATGGGAAAACAAAGGAATTCTGCTGTATTAGTAGACAGGTACAGGACACTAGGCAAGTCCTCGAGTGCCTCAGATTCTACAGAGTGGATAAGAAGGAACTCAAATCAACACTCTATGAGATGGCAATGGAAATTAGGCAATTTCTAGAAGGGAAATTTAATCAATTCAAGCAAGAATTGATTCAAAGTATGAAAGGATCCATACAAATGGAATTGAAGGAGCTAAAGAATAAAATAGTGAGCCACAGCAACAGAATTCTAAATGTGGAGAGCCAGAGCCATAGCAGTGAACTTGAAGACAAAATATAAGCTATTGACAATCGTGAAGCAGCAAGAGAAAAGAGAAGTTAAAGAGCAGCAGAGAATGCATGGTCTTAATATCAGTAATGACTCGTGAAAAAAAGTAACTGGGAACAATAGGTGTTGCAGATATTTGGTAAAAAAAGAAACTCTCACTGACTGCTGGTGAGAGTGTTCTCTGTCACGGAAAATAGTGTGGAGTAAAGTAAGACTAGAGTTGCCATATGACCCCACTAGTTGTATTTCTTTGTATCTACCCACTCAAAACACAAAATCATTTATTTAAAGGACATTTATATACCATTATTCATTGCAGGATTTAACACAGTGATTAGGATATGGAATCAACCTATGTGTCCAATGATGTGTGGATAATGAAGCTGTGGTGTATATATACAAATGATATACTATGCAGCTTCAAGGATAGATGAAATAGTGTAATTTTCTTCATCTTGGATCAAACTGGAGGTGATATGTTAAATGTAGTAAGTAAGAAGGAGGAGGAAAAATAACAGATGATCTCACTTTGCATATTGAGTAAAATGATGAGGGAATGCTAGATATCAAAAGGGAAGTGTTTAGATTTCTTTTGGCCCTAGATATAAAATTGAGGACAGTAAAGGAAAGAAATAGAAAGGAAATTAAGTAGAGGCAGATAGAAGTATCAAGGATTAGGGCCAAGGTCCTTGGTTACAGCAGTGTTGTAGAGGTGTGGGTAGGAGTATATCTAAACTGCAGAGCCAACCACACAGAAATTATGAATTCCAAACTATAACAAACAAACTTTGAAATGCTCATTATAGTCAAGGATGCAGGTTTGGGAATGGAAGGAAAGTGGAGGACATTGGTAGAGGGAAGTGGAATTGGTGCTAAAACATTTTATGCCCGAAACGCAACTGTTAACAGCTTTGTAAATCATGGTGCCTTAAAAATAATAATAAATATTTTAAATGACCATAGTATGAATTCATTCATATATTTAAGCACTGTGTGGTATTTATTTGTGTTTTTAATTGCTTGTTTCAGATCATCACATACCATGATAGTGATCCCTTATAAAGTATTTCTCACAAGGCTTACTTTTTGAGAAATATTCAAAATTTGAACAGGCCAATCAGTCAATCATGTCAATTAGATTAGAATAGAATCGAATCTATTTTATGTGATTTTCTTGATTTCAGACTGCATTAATATAGGTTTAAAAATAGAGTAGATGGAAATGGTCAGTAGTATAATATCTAGAGAATAGCTTAGAATTCTGAGAATTTTAAATTCATCTTGGATTGTTCCTGAAAGTGCCAATCACAGTGAACACTTTATAGGTTAACACTATCCACTATATAAAGATAACGCTTAAATGCACGTATAATTTAAGTATATAAGTATTTATCTTCAGTTTCTGATGTTTAAAGCTGTCTGCTCCTCTCTGTGTTAGCTTCATGGAAAGAAAGCTGTAAACAAGTTGGAAATATTTATTGCAGTACCTCAAGGAGAAACCACTAACATTCTACCTTGGGTAATTTATTACACTGTTTGGTATCAGACACATGAGAAACTGTCCTGGACTCCCCAATGGAAGAACTCCCAACACACAGCATCTCTAATATTAGTAACTTTCACTTGTCTACTGTAAGCAGAAAAGAAAGATATATGTATGATTTTACATTTTTGCTGGTAGACCTAAAATCCGGATAATATATTTTGTAACTTTGACTTTTCCTCATACACTGCCTCTATGCAGGAAGACTGCACTTTTTTGATTCAACATGAGTTTAGAACCATATTTTTTCAACCTGGGTCAGGCGACAGCTTCAAGTCTGAGACCTGCCAAGGCAGGCACAAAGGCATTATCTGGGAACTGTATTGTCTGTTCGTACTTCAGATACCAGTTCTTATGTACTCTCTTTGGTCCTCTTTGTTCATCTGACTTCCTCTACTATTCATAATTTATAATTCCTTTAATTATTTAAAAGTTACTTTAGATGTTTGAAATTGTTATTTTTTATTGGACTGTCTTGTATATAAATGTCATTAATTCCAACGAGATAGTTTAATTTCCAGGAGTCAAAAGTCAATGCCCTTGCTCTTTTGTGTATTGGGTGGTATACTGCAAGATTTCACAACCCCTGGATGAATGAATATTTGGACTGGGTAATTCCTTGCTGTGGAGAGGCTGTCCTGAGCACTGTACAATATCAACTATTTAACAGTATTCTTTGTGCCTACCCACTTGATACTGGTGGCATCTTCATACCTACTCAGACATTGGTGGCAATAAAAACATTTCTGGTCACTGTCAGATGTTCCCTATCAGAATGAGGGAGAGAATTTCAGTTACCTGGTATAACTTCCTTTGGGAGAGAACCCATGAGTTTTTCCCCTAATACTGGAAAGGATATAGGAGAGATCTAGAAGTTTCAGAAATCAAATCTTGCTTCTTCAAGATTCAAGAATGCATAGACTATGAGGGATCCAAAACACACACACACACACACACACATACACACACATACACACAAGTGTTCATGCGCACACAAAACAAAATGCCCATCTGCTGCTTGAGTGGGATTGACAGTGTAAAATTGGCATCTGCAGATCTGTAACCAAGGCAAAAAACCATTTTAGAAGAACAGCTGCCAAACTCCCATAAGGGATCAAGGGCAGAGTTCTCAGAATAAAGTAAGAGACAGGAGCTCCTCTTACATTCCGGATTCCAGAATGTGGAGTGGAGTGATGGAGCAAACTTTTTTTGATACCTTGGAACCAAGACATCACCCCATTCTGAAATCTGTGGACAGAAAGTGCATTTCATCTGTGTTTAATATTTCCCATCCTTTTCTGTGTTTTTCTGAATTCACCTTGCCAAAAGTCCAGCTGCAGACCTAGTTCTCTATACCTTCTGCTCAACTCCTTCACTCCTGGAGTTGGGGAATTCCCTAGAAAGGCTTTATATATTCACATAAGCATGTTGTTGACTTGAAATTAAGTGAAAATAAAGGTTCAACCATACACTATATAAAAATATAATAGCCTCATTTGTTTTTTGTCAATAATCAATCTGACTTCCCATGTTCTTTACAGATTAGTCTGCAAAACTTGAAATTTTCTGACAGCTAGACTTCGATCACAGCTGTTTGAATGTCTCTGCAAGTACAAGTAGCTTTATTTTATCCTCACTCTGCTGATATTTGTCACCTAGATAGTTTCTGTTGTCTGCAGGAGTGAACTATCTTCTTATCTGAAGACCTCAGGTATAGATCAGTCCTAACAAACAGATTGATATTAGATTCACAACTGGTGTGGTTCCAGGTTGCAGACTTAAAAGGAAACGCAATAGTGTGAATCATCAACGCTTGCATCTAATTGTTGTAAAATAGTCTTTCCAGTGAGGATAGTTGGCATACTCTAGATTGCATGCAAGAATATGCAGAGAATCCATGATGATAAGCTTCAAAGACAACCTCTGTAAAAAGTGTCATTTAAACTGAGTATGCTTTAGACAAGGAATATCCCTGGGCTTCTCTGCACAGGTGGCTGTATTTTAGGAGCTATATAGTTCTGTTTTCCATCTACCATGAGTGGCCAGTTCTATAGATTTTTATTTTGGTACCTCAAATTACAGCAAAATGCTTACATGCTGTTGTTTGGTTGCTTGGTTGGTTCTTTTGTTACTTTATTTTTCTGAGCAATGTACAAATTGAGTTCCTTGAAGATGGAAGAGTGTCCTGCTCATCTGGCATGGTACAGTGTTGAGTTGGTATTGAATCTTACGGAGAGAATGAATGAGTTAAATGACTGAAATAAGTGAATGAATGAAATAATAAATGAATAATGAAACTGGAGGCTGCAATCAAAGATGCTGGTATCTGTTTTGTTCTCTGCTTCTGTACCTTCTCATTCCAGAGGTCATTGACCTCTTTTGATGGTTTGTCTTCTTACGTGGTGGGGCTTCTTACCTAGGTTTAACAGTAGAGCCTATTTGACTTCAAATGCCCAGAATGCAACCAAATGCCTGGCATTCCACCATTTAATAAGCAACAGGTAGATAGATTTTTAAAGAATTACTTTCTTTTCCCAAATGTGAACTTTATTGTCAAAGTTTGCTTACTGATTTCCGAAACTCTACTCCTACCTGCTTAAACAAAGACTTTTTTAAAGGAATATTTTCATTTAAGTCCTTGCCACACAATAATTATATATATAAATATATATATATATTTTGCTGAAAATTCAAATGAGTAAGTGTTCTCTTGAAAATACATCTCAAAATATCTCTTTTTCTGCCAGGGCAAACTACTTTCATGTCTATTATGACAAAAAAAAGTACACTTTAATCTCTCTACAGTTCACTTTCCATAAATCAGTTTAAATTATATTTTAAAATGTGAGATGTAAATATAAAATATAAATGTAGAATCTAAAATGTTCTATAAATCATATTATGACACTGCTGCCATGCTTGCGAATTATAATGGACTATTTTAGCACAAAGAATTAAATTTAAATCCTTCCAATCACCTGCCAGATTTACTTGTACTGACCCCTGGCTGCCTCTTTATATTTATTTCTTTCCTTTCTGTATGTGAAAATGATCTGGTTTCAATATATATATATTTTTTTCATATACTTTTCATTTTATAGATAAGGAACTGGCTTGAATGAGCACTGAAAAACTATTAATTATTTCAGATAGATGCTATTTTACCTGGAGAGTTATTTCTTTCAATGGGAATTTTATGCAGAACTCAACATATGAAAGAAGTGAAATGATGTTCTGATTCCCATGGGAACAAAAATCTTAGAAACCACCTCTGGGTACCAATGTCTGGAAACAGGAAACCATAAATCATAGTTTGCAAGGCAGAAGGTATCTGTCACTCTCTGGGTTTATTTTCTCTGAGTTGTTGAACATGGATAATTTCTTCTTAGGTATATAGAATATGTAACCTAGCTAATTGCAATCCAGATTCTTTCTTTGCCTACCTTGCTACATGGCCAACCACTACCATTAAAATATTTCATGTGGAAAAATGAAGTATATTGCTTAAAGGGAAATAAAACACATATAGAAAGCTTTCAAATAGTTTCAAAAGTATCATAAGAGTACATCGAAACAATTTAGTAAGGGTAAGAGTGGTATTTCTGGGATTTGAGATGCGTCTCTGAAATCATAAAAAATAGAGTGAGATGATCCAGATAGTCTCCTGTACATTACAGTTTGATCAGAAACTTAATTGAGATGGGAAATTTCTGATAATTGAAAAGTAGCCTGTATGTACTAATGTTTTCAGACTGACTTGAAAGTATCTGATATCACATTGCAAAAGCATTAGTTTGCTAAATTATGGAGATATATATCCAAGGTTATAATTGAATTGAACTTGTAAAACTGTGTAACTTTTGAGGAAATAATAACTTTAGACTTGATGTATTAAATGAACATTATGTTTTAGACATTATTCTAAACACATTGTGTAGAGTTTTTATCCAGAATTCTTAGAGATTCTATTATTTAATTTATAGTTCTAGAAGCAGGTTTATAGATAGTAAACTCCTTTTACAAAGGCTTACTGATTTCATAAGTAATTGATTCTCTGGTACCTTACATGCTAGAAGAATTCATCAGGGAAACCAACTGGGTAATATCCAGGTCAACAAGTGTGAAGGGTCTAAACTAATAATTATTAAGTTGAGTGAATCATAAAATATATACTGTATGAAACTTTCTATTCTAAAATAATGGACCCTGGGGTGGTATCAGTGAAAATGAAAAAAGGATTTGTTCAAGAAACATTAACATCATTGTAGCTTGTGTAATAATGAATTATCTTATGATCAGTATAAAGTTCTATACTACTGAAACTCTCTTCTTTTAGTGTTCATACTTTTAATTTTATTAATTTTGCAAAGGTGAATGGGTTCTAAGGGTCAAAATTCATGAGATATGTATTTGTGAATTTAAAACATGAATTCGCTTTATCATGGGGGAAAATATGTGTTTTAAGAACTGATTCTGATAGCTATACAGGAGACTGAATCACAGGGCACTGGCTATTTAGTGCTAAGTAAAATAAAGCAAAAGAATTGATCGTTCATAATGTACATTACCATTAACTGTAGGAGCTTAATGAATTACCCTTTTCCACTGTAGGACTTTTCTTTTCAAATCTAAATATAGATAGAGTAATTAGTATTTACTCTAGAGTAAGCAATGCTCTACTATAGAGCAAGGTCACACAGAGTGCTACTTTAGAGTAAGTAGTACTACTTATTCTAGTGTAGAATCAGGTCACATACAAATAAGATTGTAAAATAAAGTATAGAGTAAGGTCACATACAAATGATTAAGGGATTACCTATGCTACTTCCTTAGCATAGATAGAACATGTACTGTCATTAACAGATACAAGTATAATAGTTATTATTGTGATAAGTGCACAATTTACGAGGAAAATGTGATTGTATGAGCTACATGTTTAAGAATCCTTTCTGATAAAAATGCTATTAGTTATTCCTCCAACACCTACTTGGCCAAAGACATTTTGGAGTTGAGTAAACTCATCTAGTAAATTATTTTTTACTGATTAACTATTTCCTTACCTGATATTTCAAATCATTCTAACCATGGTGCCTCATGTGAACTCATTATTTTCTCCTCCTATGCACATCCACCCTCATCTAGATCACTGTTTGAATAATACATCATCATTTTCTTGGCTTCTCCTACTGGTCTCATTAAGGAACTCTCATGATTCTCTATTCCCTTGTTGCTATCTTCATCCATGTCAATAGTTTACTTGATGCTTACTTTCTTCTTCGCCCTTGGTGGCCTAAACGAAATAGTTCTAGACATGCTGAATTGTTCTGTGTAGATACTATCTAAATCATTGTCTGTTCCTGGGTAAATAGCAGAAAAATGGCATCATTGATAATTACAGTGAGGTCAAAAGGGGAACTGACAGGAGGAAAGATAAGTATAGTTCATAGCGCAATTTAAAGGGAAGTGATATTAGGTAGTTAGAGATAATAGAATCACTTCTTAGCTTAAAAATCTGTTTTTAATAATACTGTAAGATAAAGTTAACTCTTTTTGTATTTATTTTTTAAATATTTAGTAGTATTTTTTCTATTTCTAGGAAACATGCTTATTCCTAAAGTGAGAAATTCGGGTTCTTCAAGATAGTGGGTCTCTGGACTAATAAGGAAGGGGATGAATGGGATCAAGGGGTCCTTTAGAAATCTTTGATATTTTATTTTTGATTTCATGTATTTGGTGTCATTGAGATGTCACTGTAAACAACAGGAGCTGCATTTGGCTTCCTGAAATTGTGCCTGTAGATATTGATCATAGCTCTGCATTAATTTCATTGAACATTTGTAATGGACTAGATCCAGAGGTCCAGGTGGCTGTTGTTTAGTTAATATTCACCAGTTTATAAGCAACTTCACTTAATTGTCAGGCATATTTTGAAATTTATTAAATATTATTGTTAGGCTAAATGTTAGCTTTTGACTTAGACATATACGTAAAAGTACACCAGCAGATTACTCAATATTCCTTTTGTTTGTGTCACTTAAGTAAAATTTTTCTTGACCAATGACATTGTTCAAGAAGTTTTTCTCCTAACTCTCACCCACAGCATCCACCTCACTCTAAGAAGCTACAACTTTAGGAGTCGTGGAATAAAAGTGATTTTTTACTGGTTGGCCTCATCAGAATGAAATTGTCTTTTATAGTTTAACAAGTTTTGATATATAATTAATAGCCTACAACAAGCCATTAAAAGAGTATAATTGGATCATTTTTGGTGTAATCATAGATTTGTGCAACTGTCACCACAATCAATTTCAGAAGTTTTCACCACTTCAGAAAGAAATTCACACCCCTACGTTTCACAGAAATGAGTCTTATTGTAAATGGCCTTTTGTGAGTGATTTACTTAGCTTACTGGTTACGAGGTTCATCTGTAAATAGAGCATGTTTTCATTATGCATTCTTTTATTGTTCTGTCCGTTTTTATTTTTAACATTTATTAAAATAAGATTGGTACACAAATATATTTCAGGTGTATAACCTGTAATGCTACATGTGTATAGTCAATATCATGAAATTAATAAAAAGTCCAATGTCCATCCTTTAAAATCCTTTATATCACCTTTTTTTCTAATATATCAGTCAATGAATAATGGTTTTCCACGTTGGACTATTATAAGTAGTGCTATTAGGACACCTATGTGCAAGGTTTTTTGTTTTTGTTTTTCATTTTTTGTAATTATGCTTTTATTTCTTTTAGAAGCATGTAAGGAGTGGGTTTCTGGCTCATATGTAAGTCTGTAGTTTACCATGTGAGAAACTGTGAGATGCTTATTCATAGTTGCTGCAGCCTTCTGTATCCCACCAACAGGTTTTCAAGGTTCCAAATTCTCTGCACCCTCACCAGCCAACACTTATTTTTGATAACACTCATCCTAGTGGGACGGAAGTGGTGCCTCATTATAGTTTTGATTGTTACATCACTGAAGGTAGATGGACAGTTATTAAAATAAGAGTGACAGACTTAGAAACTGGGAGAAAATAAAGAAAAGAGCAAAGTATGCTAGCGAGAGATGGAATTGCTGATGTTGGAATTGCTTAGAGAACTGACCAAGAAAATAGTTTATGGCAGGCAGGGCAGTGCTACAAAGGGCTCAAAGGTCCTGTTCTCTTCAGATAATGTCAGGGCATAGCCTGAGTGGTGGTGATGTCATGCTCCATAGAAAGGTGGAATATAGTTGCGTGGAGCTCACTCTTATGCCCTCATTATCTCTAACATTATGCTGTTTCTTCCACTTTACTAAAGTGAATGGATATAGTCACTCTCCCTTCTCATTCACTTCCCAACTCTCTGTGCTATGATTGTTACTGCTACCTGTATCATTGAGTTTGCAGCCACCTTCCTTTAGAATAATTTACCCTATTTTCTTTATCCACTCATATTCCATCCTTACTGTAGAGTGAGACCCAGCTCATCTACTCATTTCAAACTCTTCTGACCTCTGACCTCTTGTACAATAGTAATCTGTTCCTGTTCAGCCCCTGTACAGTATTTATGAGGTTTGTACCACTTAGCTTTATCCTTAATGAAAAAATGACTTTCATTGTTCATATCACTTTATTTATTTTTATTTATTTATATTTTTTTACTTTTTGGGTCACACCCGGCGATAGACAGGGTTTACTCCTGGCTCTGCACTCAGGAATCACCCCTGACAGTACTCAGGGGACCATATGGGATGCTGGGAATTGAACCCGGGTTGGCCACGTGCAAGGCAAACGCCCTACCCGCTGTGCTATTGCTCCAGCCCCTGTTCACATCACTTTAAGCGTGGCTTCAAATATCATAGTTTGTTCCTTAAGAAAAAGGAAATCCTTGGGGCTGGAGTGATAGCACAGCGGGTAGGGCGTTTGCCTTGCACGCAGC
The DNA here is from genome assembly GCF_027595985.1 of Sorex araneus. NCBI lineage: Eukaryota > Metazoa > Chordata > Mammalia > Eulipotyphla > Soricidae > Sorex > Sorex araneus. The sequence goes on from NC_073313.1 coordinate 237,848,657, forward strand.
CAACCCGGGTTCGAATCCCAGCATCCCATATGGTCCCCTGAGCACCGCCAGGGGTAATTCCTGAGTGCAGAGCCAGGAGTAACCCCTGTGCATCGCCAGGTGTGACCCAAAAAGCAAAAAAAAAGAAAAAGAAAAGAAAAAGGAAATTCTTTATACTATTTAATATTGCCTATAAAACCAGAAACATAACAGGTGCTAGTGTACATTTCTTGGGTTAAATTGAAGCATTATTCTGTTGTTTCTATCTTCTATCTCAGAATTTTATAAATGGAGATATGTTTTCACTAGGATTGGGGAAAATGTCCTCTTTAAAAATTCATTAATACCAAAAAAGGGGAAGAGCTTATATTTTAGATAAAAATATGTTTAGTTCCAGATAAGATTGCATATACAATTATAGATATACAATTATATATAGATGTACAATTATACAATTGTACAATTATACAATCATATTGTAGATTATTGATAGTTTATGCCAGAGATGGAAATGCTGTCTAAACATGTTATATTCGGGGAGCTTATTCCAAGTATGGAATTATTTTTGAAATTTTTGATAGGTGTTGTAAAGTCAGTTGGATAACATTGATTTATGGAGATATCCCATCCAAATTTTAAAACCCTAGGGCATTGCAGTGGAGAGTTTTACTTTAAGAATTCAATTGTTGAGTTGTCCTCAGGGTCAGCCCTTTGGAGCATTGTATTCCACTGCTGTCCTTGAGCTCTCAATTCGAAATTAGAGATGGGCAAAGTCAAGCAAACAAGGCAAAGGTTAATACAGGCAGTCTAATAGGAAACAGATGGGACTCATCTGTCTGAAGTGAAGTCCTGCTAGAAGCCTTCCCTGCAGAGACCCAAGACTACTCGAACTGGAAATTTGACCAGGAAGGGACTCCCTAAGCGACCTTGCTCCAGCACTTCAGCTTCAAGAATGGCAGAGTTCAGAAAAAGGTGATGGGTGATAGAGGGCAAAGAAAGCACAATTATCTACAGGTTACCTCAAAGTGACCAATTCCTAATATGAGAAATAAAACAACTGTGAATGATTATGTGAATCTATAATAATAGGTCTACAGATGGAAGGTATCATGAATAGTACCATTTCAAGAATGTTTTTTCTAGAAACCCATCTATAGTGACTGAATCCAAATTTTTAGGCTTCCCTAAAGATTAAGTGAGAAATTATGAGTAGCTGGGGTATAGGACAAAATAATTAGACTTATTAATGAAACAATAACATTTATTATAAATGATTGGAAGACTTTCCAATACTTATAAGTATTGGGGCCACAGATTTTTAGGGCTCACCTTTTAGGATTAATTTCTCAAAAGCTGATCAGAGTCTTTGCAAGTAGTAACTCTGGAAGGACCATCTTCCAGTTACGTGAAGCCAGAGTAACTGGATGTTTATCTGTAAGAAAGAGGGGGCAGCAGTATTGAAAAATTGCTATTTTCTAGGTATTTTTCTAGACATATTATACATTTTACCTCATCACCCTGGGCTGGAGCGATAGTATAGCAGGTAGGGCATTTGCCTTGCACACGGCCGACCCGCGTTCGGTTCCTTCACCCCTCTCGGAGAGCCCGGCAAGTTAACAAGAGTATCTCGCCCTAATGGCAGAGCCCGACAAGCTACCTGAGGCATATTCGATATGCCAAAAACAGTAACAACAAGTCTCACAATGGAGATGTTACTGGTGCCCGCTCGAGCAAATCAATGAGCAGCAGGATGACAGTGATACAGTGACAGTGATAACTCACCACCCAAAATGCCCAAGACCTTTTGCCAACATCCTTATGTTACTTTATTCTTATGTTAAAGGAAAAGCCTGAGCCTTAAGGAAACTAAGAAAGTTGATAATATTTATATATCAAGTAGGTAGAAGTATAGGGAATCTGAGTGCTTTTGACCCATTGGACATTTTTCTCCTTCAGTTGACTACAATTTCAGTGCATTTTAAAGGTGACAAGTACTTTGGAAGGCATACCAGTGGTACTTAGTGGCTATTTCTTGTGTTGTTCTCAGGATTATCACTGGCAGTGTTCAGGGGATCATATGCAGTGCCAGTTGTTGGAAAGAGGGTTAACCATATACGAGGCAAGCACCTTGCCCTTTGTAGTCTCTCTCTAGTACATCAGGGGTTACAAATTCATGATCCTTTAATTTTCACTTATTGAAAATACAGCAAAAAAGAAAATTTTTACCAGGTTGTCTTTTCAAATAAATAGCCATTTGTATTACCTGCATTTTTATAATTTGCTGTTCTTAATATCCAGCTGGTTATTTCATTGTTTAAATTCAACAATATAAATATATAATTAAAATAAGACCAATGATTTTTTCAGCTAAATAAGACTTTTATTTTTAGCAGTACATTACTATGTTGAAAAAAGTTAGATGTGCATTATTTATCTGACTTATGTTGCCTGCAAATATTGCCTCCAATACATATTTCTGTTATTAAGTAACCATGTCAGCATCTTCTCAAATCACCCCACTTTTAAACATAATATCTTTGACTGAATTCTATTAGAAACTAGAATTTCCCAGCCTACATTGAATTACAAATGCCTCCATTCAAACTTTCCTACAAATGATCTTTAGAAATGTATTTTAAGTTTCATTCTAGTGAGACCAACTTAGAGTGAATCTTAATGGGCTAGAACAAAATAGATTTTGAATTGATTTTTCCCCTAAAATATGCAAAGCCCTATTTTTAAATAGATTTTATGCAATATTTCACCTTTTCTCTATTTAACAATGATTTTGTCAAAAATATTTCTCCCTCATATTTTGCTTAAATTACAATAGAATTGACATCTTAGAATTGTCAAGGTTGATGAAAAGTACAGACAGTGTTCAGATTCCAGACTGTGTTAATTTGAAATCTGATTTGGAGTTTTCTAGAGCCACAAGTTTTGTTATGTTTAAAGCAGCTTTCAAGCTCAGTTTTTCAGAATATTATTGTTGATCAATATACCCATAGAAAAATTGTAAGATGCTACAACAGTATTGGTTACCTCTACCTCTTCTTAAGTCCACTAGGTGAACTGTATATACCAGACATCTATGCAAGGCATCCCTCTATATCACTCGTTTTTGCTTTCTTCTTGTTAGTTGCAAATATACATACGGTGCCAGTCACTAAACTGGTTTCAGCAGCTATTTATTTAGATTGTGTGAACTGGAGCTGAACTTGAACCCAATTAATAGCAACTGAACTTGAACAAACTGATATGAAATCATTACAGGCTCCGTTCTCTGGTCCATTATCCCCGAAGAGATCATCCGACAGCACTCCAGGTGCCTTTTCTATGCCAAATCTTGGTGCAGTGCCCAATCAGAAAGTGTCAGGGGGATTAGAAGTTCGGTTGCATCGGAGTTAGCTCATTACCACATTTGTGATCGCTTTCACAGAGAGGAGAGGTGGTGATCCCACTGGGCGGGATTGCAGAGAAGGCTTTGTTTTCAACACCATCTGGCACATGGTTGGCACTCATTAACACAGCACAATGTCGATTAAAATAATAATTGTACAAGGCAGCAATGCTGCTTAGACAGGTCCCCTACCTTTAGCCTCCTAGAAAAGGAAATTGAAGAAAGTGAATGCTGCAGAGTTTGTCTCTGATAGCTGTGATAGTAGGGTTCACTTCCTCTTGGTGCCCACACTTACCCCAAATAGGCTATTTTATTTTATTTTCACATATTCTTTTATTTATTAGCAGCAGTGATTTTTTTTCAGAGTGAAGGCAGGAAGATGGTGATTATCTGACAGATCCCAGTTATTTCTATATACAGTTACATACTTTATGCTGTTTTACAGCTGGAAAATTTTTGCTAAAAGGCATTCTGTACAGTTCTTTTTATTCCTCAGCTTGAATTAAATATAATTACAGGTTTTAGGCTTTTCTCTTTTAAATAGTGCATTAATAGATTCAACTATTCAGTTGTTCGGTTAAAATTGCACTGTCCTTTAAGAAAATAAATGTAGATTTACATTAGCATCACTAGAGTGTTGGTATTATCTTCCTTGATTTGTTCCCAGGAATTTCCTTGGAAGGCTATACATGTAGGAATATTAGTGCAGATTTTCAAAGAGTATTTCATGAGTATGAATTCTACTGTGAGTGTTCACTAAGTTTAGCCTGGAGCACATCATTTAGGGATCTTTTGATCTCTCTGTGTGTGTGTGTGTGTGTGTGTGTGTGTGTGTGTGTGTGTGTGTGTGGTGGAGATGAAAGAAGTTAGGGAATGGCATTGGATCATATCCGGTGGTGCTCATGGGCAATTATGACTCTAGGCTGAGGAATGAACCTTGGTGAAGAGCCCAGAGGACGATAAATAGTACCAGGCATTGAATGGTGGTCAGCTGCATGCAAGGCAAGAGCCTTGCTTCTACTATCTCTTGCTCCATTTGATTTTCCTTTCCTAGCTAGGAAATGGGCTGGAAGATTAATAAGCATTCAAAACACTTAAAATTGTGACTGATGGTTCTTCACAAGGTTTAACATTATTTTTATTTTCCACAAGGATACATCCCTCCTTTAAAAATGGGCCACACATCCATTTAATTTTGTGCTCTCAAATGGAAGGACACAGTATCTGTGATAATGGAGGTGGTGGTTAAGTGGACATTTGTCCAGATATGTTGATCATTTCTTTCTGAAAAGACTCTATAATTCCCTTGTCATGCTAGACAAAGGTGAGAAGAAACCATTTGATATGGGTAATTTCCCTATAGATATATAATACATTCACACCAGAATAGTTAATGAAGCATATCATTTGTTTCCAGAGCAGTTTATGCATATCTCATACTACAGAAACGATTTGTGAATTTCAGTCTCCTAGGAAGGTGCTATTGCTAATGATTATGTGGTTTTTCTGGTTGTGAAACTATGATCAGCTTATCCTCCGGCAGCCTAATGATTTGTGTCTCATGATGCTGAATATAACCAATGATTTCATTTTATTTGCCATTTGGTATGTGGAAAAGTCTTTGAGAAAACCAGTTTTCTGCAGGAGTGTTTAAATAACATTCCACCAAGAGAAGATGACAGGATGTCAGAGATGGCGGAGAAAGATTAAATGCATCAGTTTAACTAGCAACACTAAAAAGGGCTGCATCTTTGTATTGTTGCTGTTTATCTTCTTCCCTGCAGTGGAATATTGAGCTTCCCCAGGCTGTGATTCAGGTATTAATGCTGAGTTTAGGTCAGGCAAGAGTGTGTTCAGTCTGTGACACTTAGATAGCAAAGGCAAACTGCTCACGGCTATTAGTCAGGAGTTTCTGTATACTGGTGATTGCATGCCTGTGACTCATAATCAGGGTGATTCACAGCAGCAGTTAAATGGGCTTGCATTAGATGGCTATGCTTTCCTTTTGGTCTGCTGTCATTGCCAGAAATTGTCAGCATTTCTCCTATAAACCTGCCTATGCAACACATGTACTGTGTCCTTTAGTTGGATTAAATAGCTTGCCACTAATGTTGTGGGGACTTTTATTACACGGGAGAAGTTGATTTCCACCAGTTCCTTGAAAACTATATTAGGATATTAATTTTTTTCTTAAATGATCCTCAGGGACTATCGACAGTTACTTATTCCATGCTTTTCTGGTGGATGATCTAGCTTTCAGATTGTCTGCCTCAGATTAATTCTGCACACACTCCATACTCAGCACAGTTGTCCTGTTACCAGTTTTTCTGCATTCGTGGAGCTGGATCTCTGTTCTATTTACAGCCATATAATATTCAACTTCTGACCAAAGGTGATTCTTGTTCCACATTTCCCATATTCTACCTTGATGTCCAGTCCCACTATATTCATATATAAACTTCATATTTTGTATTAAAAGTTTAGTCAGGGGTCAGAGAAAATTACAGTAGGAAGGGTGCTTACCTTGCATGCTGCCATCCTCAGTTTGGCCTCCTTAGCCCACATGGTTCACTGAGACCACCAGGAATAATTCCTGAGCTCAGAGCCAGAAGTAGATTCTGAACACTTTCGGATGTGGCCCAAAAATCAAAAGACACAAAACAAAAAGTTGAATCAGCAGTGTGTATTGTTGGTTGGACATTCAACTCTGTGTGTCTTAATTCATACACACCTATTTTCTTGCATGATTGCTTAAGCTATACCTATTTCAACATTATTATTATTTTCCTAATGTAACTAATATTTGTATAGTTCCAAGGGCATGCTACAACTTTGGGATATCATAGTAAAAAGATAACCACAATCTCTGTTTCCAAAGATTTTAATTCTGGGTATCTGTAAATTGCACATTTTAAAAAAGTACACAAAGTTGTTCTTATAGTAATAAGGTACTGAAGAAGGGCAGACAATTATTAAAAACTAAGAGATCAGCTAGTAAAAAAGGCTCTGAGACAGTCTGGATGCATTTGTTAACATATAGAGTGAGAAAGAAGGCTGGATGGTAAATCAGATGAGAAGGTGTTATTATTTACTCTTGCAGAACTTGGTAGTTAACTGATTTTATTGTAATGTAAATGATCAGAAATTAGTATTTGAGGCAGAAACATGATAAAATCTGACTTTGATTATGTTTGTTTCTGCAATTTTTATTTTATCATGGCCTCTTGTGTCAGAGGATATCTCCTATCTAAGTCTCTTCTTTGTTTTGGGCAGTTCACTTTAACAATAGTTACAAATAAGTGTGCATTTGCTTTTCATTAGTTTGCTGTGTCTAAATTATAGATCTCACCCCCCACCCCCAGCCAAACCCTTGCTGCTATATTAGAATCAGTGCCCTGGAAACTCCATAATTTACTCTCATCTACTCACAGCCCCGCCTTTCTCTGCCTGGTCTTCATGTTTCCTTCATGTTTCTCTTCTTATTTCATCTTGTTATGTTGCATTCACCACTGGGCCAAGAGCATAAAAGAGCCTCCTTTGATTTATTTATCAATGTTTCTCCCATCTTTCACCTGTCAAAGGTGACTTTAACATAGTATGAAATAAGTGGGTGGGTATGGGTAGGTAGCTGGTTGCATGAGTGTGTATGTGTGTGATTGTGTGTATGTGCACATGCGTATATATATACATACATGTACACATAACATGAATTCTTATATGTATATGTGTCTGCTCATCAAGGTGTCAAATTTGTAAGTTGTCTCTAACAGCTAATATTAAACTTCTCCTTCTTGTTCCTCACTACTTTGCAAAGTGCTTTGATATATTTAGTAACATTGTTTAATATATAATTGTATAAAATTTCTTCAGAGGCCTTTGGAGGTTAAGGATCATGCCATATTCATTTTGATTCCCCAAGAAGTAGCATAGTTCCTCATGCTTAGCTAGATTCCAGTAAGCTTGCTGAGAAAAATGAAATTCAAACAGACATAGAGCTCCAAAGACAGAGCAACCTCTGGAAGTAGATGATCACACTCACTTCGGGGCTAGATGTGTATCTTTAAGGTATTCCTGAGACAGTTTAGGGTTGCAAACCTGCTATATTACATTTCCAGGAAGGCAGTGTGTAAAGTTAAGTAAAAAAAGAGAGAGAAAGATTTATTTCTCTTTTTGATCATGACCATGGCACAAAGCAAGAAATGCATTTGGATTGCTATTCAGCACATATGTCATTTTTCTATGAAACAAAGGAAACAAAGTATAGCTTTGCTGTGTATAAATAAAGTCTGGTATTTTCCAACTTACTATGGTATAGAATGATGATCATAATCCCTTAGGTTGATTTGAATACTCTTGAATGATTTTCAACTGACAGAATGAGAAAATACTGCTTTCAAGAATCAGGGGATCCTCCTGACGTAAAAGTGAGAGAAAAGAGCATAAAAGTATCTGGTACCCAGGAGGACTGCCCACACTTTGTGTGTTGAATGTTTTCACAAAACTTGCACAAAGTAAAGCAAAACATCATGGACAGTCATTCAGGTGCTGTTCTGATGGTACCTTTAAAATTTAGAATCAAATTGGTTAAATGCTGAAAACTTATGGGAAGTTGGTCTTCTAGTTATTTAGTCCACCATTCCCATGTATGAAACTGTGTTTTAGACAAAAATGTTGCTTCTAAAATGAAATCGTGAGCCCACTTAGTTATTGAGAACTTAACATTTCCTCTGCCAATATGTTTATATAAATATTGCTGTCGTTAAGCATGCTCGAATCACAGAACTATTTCAGTCTTTTTATCTCTTTAAAACTATTTAAATCTGAGCATTAAAAGACTGTTTGATACCATATGTTTGTTTTAGATAGGAAATGAAATCTATTCTAAACATAAGGGTTTATGAAATCTGTATTCTAAACATAAGGCTTATGAAATTAGTCTATGGTAGTACAAGCTGTGGTAGATTGTTTAATGTCCAGCATTTCCTCTCATCCTAATGTCTACAACCCTTTGTATTGGAACTGTGGTATACCGCCCATTTAGAGGCAGAGTCTTATTTCCTCAGCCCTTGCTTAAAATGTGTTGATCATCAGCTTTGCTAAAATGTCTTTTGGGTAGTAATTCTTTCTTATTGTGATATGTAAGTCCTGTTTAAAGTTACTGTGTTTTTTTTTTCAAAAGCCATTTAACAACTGCCTTTGAAAAATGATCAGGGACATGGACATGGACATGAACAAATCTCATTATGAGCCAGTAGTGGGTAGGCTTCAAGAAAACAACCAGAGATTTTCACAAACCAGAAAGATATCCATCCTACATGCCACACAGTTGTGCACATTAAATAACTTAGCCAAGTCACTAACATATCTAAGCATTCAACCTATTTCCTATTGAGACCGAGATATTTCATCTGTATAATTCTCTCTCTGTATCTGTCTCTTCTCTCTGTCTCTCTGTCTCTGTCTCTTTCTCATATAGATAGTATTCTATGAAATGACCTATACAAGGATAAACCATAGTACAAACACAGTTCTGATAGCATGTGAACTTTCATCTATAGCTTATAAGGGCAGTCCCTCCTTCCCTGTCTGTCTGTTTTGAAAGAAGCATTCTATATTGGTTTACTTGACCTGAAAAGCCCTGAAGAGAAGGTTATGATCCTTCATCTCAAATTAAAGGAGGCTGATCTCCAGAACCATTTGACAGGTTCAAATAGCTGATGTAGATACTGGCGTCTTATCAGCACCTGCAACATAATGCCTTTTTATAGGTGGAAGGTCTCTGTTAAATTGCACTATCAAATTTATTTTATTTGGGTTGATTATGTTTTTAATTTGTGATTCTATGACTGCTTATCAAGTTGCCTATTTTGTATTAATTTTTGATAAATAATAACTGAATACAATGCAGTATATTTGTATATTGGGCTTGGCTCATAAACTAGATAAAAACAGATATTTACCTCCAAGTTCATAAACAACCGATATTATGGTATAATTAGTGATATTCTAGGACCTCTGGAGAGAAAGTGATAAAACATTTACTTGTTGTATTCCTTGAAAGAGTCAAGAATTTCCTATTTTTATTAGTCATTTGGGTTCTTTTATTTAAATTGATGTGACAAAGTCATTTCAGTGGCTCAATATTCTCTTTATAGGTTATTATTTAAATTAAAAGCAAATTCTCTATTTCTCATACTTAGCTTTACATGTAAACTGTGTCCAAACACTTCCCCTTGTAATCTAGGAATTTAATGATACTAGAAAGTGCATCTTGCATCTTCTAAAGAACCACAGAAACAATGCCTAGTTTTGTTTGTATGGCCTTTGGATTTTGATGTACTCTGAATCTGATGCCAAGAGTAGCATGAAAAGTCAATAATGGTCTGTAGATCATTGCCTTGCTACACCACTGGATGAATTAGTCTGCTGGTGTAATGTGCTCCAGCTTGAGTAATGGACCTGTTTAGTAGCAAGGAAGCAGCCATATGAAATACCTGGGTGGTCTTTCAGGATACTTTCAAGTGGATTAGATTACAGTTATCTAATGTGAGGTCACAAATGCTTGGAGAGCTGGAACCAGTTCCACATCACAGATAGTATACAACTCCTAACTATAGATTCATAAAGTGGAAGGTGCCAGATGTGGAATCTAATCCCTCAGGTCTAAGTATAGCTATGGGTGAACAAATGAGATCTCAATCCATAGTGTTAAATGTTGGGAAAGTTTCCACAGAAGCTAGGACATGACTGAAATAGATTTTTCTCTAACACTCCTTTTTCCAGGGAAGCCCAGCTTAATGGTTTTTCTGGATTAAAACCAGTTTATTGACTCTGGTTTAAAATTTGGTCCTTATGCTGCTTCAGAAGACAATATTTGGGGGTACACATTCATTGGCATATAACGTTTTTGGAGTAGTTCTTAGAGGTAATGGTTCCATAACACATCACTTCTTTAAGTCCTGCCAGTGACTTTGAACCATTCAATAAAATGTAATGATCAAAGGGTTCAAGTACAGCTGATAAATCATATAGATCTGTGCCCAGGATGTCTTAAACTGACGTGTGGATGTTTCTCATCTATCATGAAGGACTTGGTGATTTAAATTTAGTACTTTGATGTTACCAGTAATTGTTTGCAACTGCAGCTCAATGACCTGAAGGCTTTCCTGAATTTCCCTTTTCTCATATTGCATAAAGCTAGTGAAGTATTCTTCATAGATTGTTCTCAACTCAATGGGAAGCAGTGAATTAAAATGTTGCACTAAAGAAAGATCCCTTAGACACTTGGTACAGACCATCATCATTGCCCTAATGAGCTATCTGAAATGTGTTCCATGTAGAATTAAATAATCCACCTATGTCCAGACTCCCCTCTACTTTGCACATAAAAAGACTCACTTCAGGTACATTCCACTTTGGAATTTCCTGCCAGTCATGTTGGAGTGTCTAAATTCCTGTCTTTGACTTCATAAAATTCCCTCTTCTTTCCTTCTTCTCTATTTCATATTTCCTAGACAAAGTCGTCTTAATTGAAAATAAAAGTTTCATCTTATTTTATTTCATTAGCAAATTAAGGAAACCATTAGAAATAATGTACACTAGGTTTGGAGCATAAACTATTTTTATTTTATTTTGTAGATACTTATTTTTATGTATTTTTCATGTATTCACACACTACATGTTTTCCCCCCAAATACATCTTAACTGTTCTTCAGTACTTGAAAAGAAAATGCCATATAGATAATTTGTCTTTGGAAATCTCACTATTTGAATAGATCAAATTAAAGCTTCCTTTGTGAAGTGAAGATGTTTTTTTGAATCAGATGCTTTATTGTCTTTAGTCACTTTCTCCTTTACTTAATTGATTCACATGCTTATTTTCTTCCTGAACAAATCTTATCAGTATCATTGACTGGATGTCCGCCTTTAAGATGTAGTTTTTAAAGCCACATGCTCATCTACCTGCCTTAAATATTTGAGTTGTTATGTAGATTCTATGAGTTGTCTAAACCTTATGAATATAGATTAGCATCATAAAGGCCAAGACTCTAAGAGGATCAATTGTAGGAAAATAAAAATTCAATTCACTAGGCAATAGATTCCTTCATAGACCAAAGTAGTTGTCAGTATTGTAGTCAACATTACAGAAGATCTCCTGGATTTGTTTAGCATTGGTGTTGATGGCACTTTTATGCTCATTTATCATTAAATTACAAGGGTGATAACATATGCTTCATTAGTGTGAATAGTGTTTGTTTTAAAATAAATGTTAATGCTGAAGAAAAAAAATGTTGGTGAAGGGAAACAAACCTGGCAATCACAATTTATTTATTTATTTACATATCAGGAGGCACAAACTTTGTTGTTGGTATTTTTTTTTTTTGAACAAAGGAAGTACCTTTGTGTAGAGCATTTCAGATTCCCAAATTTCTGAATTTAGAGATTCATCTTTGTTTCTACAGTTCCTTTTATTTTTTTTTTTTTACTCAACTCAGCATGATATGTTAAGTGCCCTTTAGGGCTGCCTATCCTAAGTGATGGCAACAGAGAGCAGTGAGTCACATTTTCTCAGAGAGCTCACAGTTGGAGGTCCCACCTTCTGTCTCTTTCTCATAGTCCAAAGAATTTGTTTTGTTCTAATCTTAAATACCCTCATTTACTTGTAGATGTATTTATTATCTGTCCTTCTCCAGATACTGACAACCCCTACAAGATCGGGATTTTACATTGTGTCACTTAATATTTGTATTGTATATAATGTGTAGTGTGTGTTGGCATTGTGTTGTTTTCTATTTGTGTTGTCGATTTACCCTGTTCAGTGTGCTTAGAAGACACTCTAGTGTATTTCAGACATTTCATCATATTCATTGAGTAAACTAAGAGGAAATAATAAAAACTTAACTCTATTATAAAACAGAACAGCACATGAAATCCCAATAAAGAGACAATCAGACCCACATTAAGTAGAACTTTATTTTTTTCTCTTTTTTGGGGGGTCAGGGGGGTGGTACTGGGGTCACACCTAACAGTTTTCAGGGGCTTGAGAGATTGTATTTGGCACCAGGGACAGGACCTTGTTTGGCCACATGCGAGGCAAGTACCCCATCCACTGTATTATTCTTGCTGCCCTTGTGGGGCTTTCAAAGCATGTGATTTGAGGAGACTGTTATTTAAGATAGAAAATATAGTTATAAATACCCTCAAATGGTTAGTTATAATAAGAAAAAAAATCACAAATTTCAAATTTAATGAAGGTAATATCCTAAAAATGTCAAAATATGAAAATAGTTTGTTAATTAACAATAGCAATAACAAAATTATTATATTTTTATGATTTTGACTACATGTTTCCTGATATAATCTGCATATGTAATATTTTCATACATTGAATAAATAGATATATCAGTCTTTCTTCTATTATGGTTAATTAAAGTTTTTGCTTTTGAGATGTAAAACATGATACTTCACACATACTTTCATGAAATCTGTGAAACTGCTGCAAGTTTGTATCTTATTTGAGTAAGGAATTTTAATTATGTGTAATATTTTCAAATAATTTTCCTATGGGAGAGATTTTATTTTTTTTACCAACTATCAGAACTCAGTGATCTGAATAACTATATACTTTTTTTATACATTGGGTGAGTGAAGTGAAGGAATTTTCTGTTTTTGAAGTTTGGCTTTGCACATTTCAAATCTTATTTATCTTGTGGTACTCTAACATGGATGCAAAAAAAAAGGGGGGGATCACAGTCATTTCAGTATACCTTTCAGTATATGAGCTTGTGCCTGTGGATCACAAAGCTGAGTGTGTCAGCACAGTGAATAATAAAGATGTATCAATTTTCCTAGTAGGGATAACAATAATGTAACTGCTCACAGATGTATCTGAGAACAATTGTAGTTTTGTATATTTAAAAGAATTGTATCTCCAGCTTCATTTTCATTTAATCCTAAAAATATTTTTTGGACACACTCAGATCTCCTAAAATGAATGAGAGTGTGATAAAGAAGACATCACAGTTAACAGAAATGATGCCTGATTGACATAAAGATCATTTACTCATCCTAAAATTCACAAATCACATAATCATGTGACCTTGTTGTTAAAAGTCCAGCTAGGATCTTAATAGAGGTGCATTCAAATGAGGGGATATAAACATAAGATTCATTACTTCCATAGCAAATTTGTATCTCAGTATTCCCTGGAAGTAGAAATGGCCTATACTTTAATGAACAGAGATACAACTAACTGAAATATTAGAATTATCATTTAGATGATAGTGTCAGCATACACCCTGAGAGTAGCCTGAAAAAATAACATTTTTAGAGTATGGCAGATGAATCAATACAGCTTATAGCTCATGGGCAAGAATGTAGCACTAGATATAAGCAATAGAAGTAGGATATTGGGAAAAACAAATAGGATCCTGTAATGCCCAAGCAAGTATTGGAGGTAGATGTTGCACAGTCAAGGGTCTTCATTTCAACTTTATTTCAACAAAGACTCAGTTTCAAAGTCTTTCTGTGAATTTTTAAATTCAGTTGCCATTTTTTTCTTTCTAAAGAGTACCTTGCAAAGATTAAGACCTTTATTCATACTGAATCTCCTTTCTAGCTGACTCTCCTCCAGTTTTCCATTTCTCTTTTTAAAAAAGAAATCAATAGATATTGTGTGTTTACTGTAATTTAAAGAATGACTGCTTGTGATTTTTTTTCCATCAACACTTTGAAACTCATGCAGTGAGTCTTGTTTCTTTATTGCTTGTCATGGTTCTTAACATAACACTTAGAACCTGGTGCATGTCTAAGACATGGCATTAACTGACTTTAAATAGCATGAGTAAATTGATAGACTAAAATTGTTTCAGCAACATGGAAACTGTAGATTTGTATGTGACAAATGGATAAATGTGAAAACATCGATAGAAAAAAAAGTACCCTTGAGAATATAACAACAATAAACTTCAAGTTGAAGGCATAATCATCTTCAGAGGAAAGTATAATTCCCAATAAAAGTCAGTTTAAAACCCCGCTACTAGTTTTTTTTTTTATGGCATGGCATTCCAATTTGAGTGGTTTTCCAAATACTCAGAGATATTTTATCACATATGTGTTCATTCATATCTATTGTGTGGTTAGTGACTAGTCTGTGAATTACGTGCATTTGCCCCATTATGTGCTGAGCAGAGCTGTGTTTCTGCAATCCAAAAATGAAAGAAAAATGGCACTGCTAGTCAACTTGAACTTCTTTGCTCTGTTTATGGCAATACTGGGAGTCACTTTCCTAATGGAGTGATATTTAAGACTAAAGTATTTGGACAGCTAAAATTCTGCTAAAATTTAACTTGGTTTCTCTTGTGTGGTTTTTCCATCACTGTGGCTAGAAGCATGTCACAGCTGCTGCATTCATCACAGCCCGGCACAAACCTAATCAGGCACTCCTGGAGGGAAAGGGATCTCTTCTTGGTACTTTTCCATAAATTGTACTGCCACTGGTATCATTACCAATTTCTGTAGGGGTCTCCAGATTTCACTGTGGTGGAGATGTCAGCATCAGAGAAGCCAATTCTGATGTCCATAAACTATTCACAAAGAAACATAGTAAGTTGTTTCCAAAATCCAATGGATGTACCAGTTTAAAATACCTTATTTCAAATGGAGATAGTAACAGAATTATTAGAAGACAATACAAGCATTTGTATTGTCTTTATTGTATTGTCTTTATGCCTAAAAGCATTTAAATCGCCTGAGGAAGAAACCACTCTCTCTGGGAGACACATTAGTCTGTATTGCTCGTGGATCAAGCATCTCACTGGGTAGCCCCATGTTACTATGGGAGAATGTTTTTTAATGACCTCTCTTCCACCTACTTTATTTTGTATCTTGCTATCTAAACCTTTCTTCTGACCTTTATAGATTCAAATAATTATTTTTGTTTTGAAGAGGTATCTTTCCTCTTTCTTCCTCACACCTCGCTTCCTAGAATGTGATCCCACAATAGAGGTAGACAAAACTAGAGTAGAAATCAAGTCCAAGAGATTTATGACCTAAATTTCTTACTTTAGTTTTCCTATTCGAGCTCAGTAACACGTACATTTTCCATTTGACCTGTACCATATGACAAAGAATAAAGTAAAAAGTACAAATAAGAGAGGTGGATTGTTGGGGGCTGGAGTAGAGGGGACCAATGAGTCCTTGAACAAGAAATTGAACAGATATATTGATCTTGCCCAAGTCTCTCAAAAGAGTAGGCATGAATACATTTTGCAGAGATATGAATTTCTGGTGGGCTCAGGCTGGAGCAGCCTCCTGGGGGTTACACAGAGCCAGGAGCAGGGGTCTAGACTTCAGAAGGCAGGTTTCCTTCCTCCAGCCTCATCTCTTTGCACTGTATCTCTGGAAGTCATATCCACATATTTATGTCAAACTCGTTTTGTTCCTTCAGCTTCTTGAACCTTGCCCCTCCAGTTCTCTTCAATCTTGAAGACCTTCTGGTTCTTATAGAATGCCTTGTCAGCACTTTACCTGGACTTCTGTAGTGTCCAACTGTCAGTGTCCTCATATGAAATCACCAATATTGATGACAAGCTGGCCTTCCAGTTCTACCCAGGAGAATCATTAAATGTATTTAAATAAATTCCTGCTCCAACTAATAATACAGTCTATAGGATGTGACTTTGAGATTTTAAAGCAGGGCTTCATGTTTGAAGCCATTATTTTCTCTGCCCACTGTATCACATAGGAATGCTTTTTCTGGTTTGATTTCAATCTTTATCACTGCGTACGTAATCTTCCTACCTCCCAAACTGTATGAATAGCTTGCCATTAAGAATTGTAAAAAACTAAAGCATGCCGACGGGCATGTGCACTCGTGGGCTCTCTGGGCGGCTCTGTCTCACCGCCCCTGTTCAGTGCTCTGAAACCGCTGTGTGTGGCTGTTGGTCAAGGGCAGGCAATGGAAGGAAGAAGGCCAAACTGGTTGTTCGATCAGTTTTATTTCATTCTGTCTCTCTGCTTCTCTCCTGGCTCTGGATCTCTCTCTGGATCTCTGGATCTGGCCCCTCAACTCACTCTTACAGCCTAGTTAAATGCTCCCAGCATGAGGGGGTTGGGGCTTACACATAGGTGTGGTCACAATCAATAAGGGTAAAGTTCTTTCCCTCAGGGGATGCTGCTTCTAGGACAGATTCTCTTTCAGCTGCATGAACCACCCAAGGGCAGAATCCCATGAGTATGTTTCTCCTCTCCTGGTCCAGCAAACATATAAGCATTCATAATATTAATCATTTTGTATGGACACAATAAAAAATGCATTAAAGCTTGTAGAATTTCTCTCCTGGGGCCATCTCAATCTCACACTACAGTGCTCAGGCCAGATCAGTCTTTCCTATCCCTAGCAGGGTCCTAGTCTCGTCATTACTTTTGGATCATGATTGCATTCGTCCATGATCAAGCTCTTAACTTATAGTTAAGAATTAGGCACTTTGGCCAGGCCCATCTCATTGCCAGGATAGCACATAACTCACCGCTTGCCCTGGATCCGTCCCATCCCTTGTCAGGACCCTGCTTTTGAGGTGCTAGGAACTGAGGGCAACTGAGGCTTAAGTGGAAAAAGCAGATGCCCAGGAATGAATAATATTCGAAGCCAATTAAGTCCCAAGTTACAAAAGCATAATATTGTCTTCTTAAGTCTATACAAAAAGGACATTTCTTTAAAGTAGATTATTCAAAAGGCATAAGGAGAGGAGAAAGGCAATATTAATTTATAATATAAATTCAGTGTCCTAGAAAGGTCTGACTTTACAAATTAACAGAGTCAGATTAGGGGGAAAGCTGATTAATTGTTCTGGGGAAGAGAGCATAGAGAAGTGGTTACAGCTAAACAAAGGAATGGGAGTGACTCTGGAGCACCTTAATGGGTGTGACTGGGATGAACCTAAGCTCCTTGTGTTAAGGGGGGAAAGGACAAAGCAATGTCATCCTACAAAGAATGATCTGTGTGTGTGTTTTAATAACCAAAACTTTCATTTACATAATTTACATCTTAGTTTTGTGTTGGCTTTGGTATATCTATTATTCATTAATAGAGTGGTTCAAACCTTTCAAGAAGTTATTGCTTTTTTTGGCTTGCGGGCCACACCCATCAATTCTTTTTTCAATATATTTCTGCCATGCTAAAATAGGTGACTTTCCTCTGATCTCCATTATTTACATTTTGGGGGATATTTGGACATATAACTGTAACTTTTTGATTTTTAGTTTTATTGTCATTTAAAAAAGATTGAGAATTGGGTACTAACATGTATGGCACCTGTGAATGGACTTCAGTTCTGGTTGGCTCAAGGCTAGTGCTTTTGATGTAATCAACTTCTTAAAGAAATATCAATAAGCTGTTTTTTTTTTTTCCGGCGAATTAGACAAGACCTTCATGTACACATGGCTGGTGCTTTCTTGACATAGGGACATCTTATCTGGTAAGGACAGAGCCATCAACAGCTAAATGCCAAATCAGAAATACTTATATTTCAAGGCATAGTTCATTCTTGCGTTCTCATTGACTTTCATTAGGTTTCAGTGTATCTAGATAAATAAAACAAAATTTGTTCCAGTACAGTCTACAAATTCACTGGCAAATCCAGTATCCATAGATTAACATCCACACCAAACACACACACATACATTGCAAGAAGGCATTGTGAACTGTGTGTTAAAACAGTTTCCCCACCCACAAACCCTTCCCTAAAACCTAGAGCAAGTACCATATTAATAATTTTTAAATAGTTCCTGATGGGCCCTGAAATATTTCATTGTGTGGTAAATCATAGTTCAGTTGTATAAAACTCTGTGTATGTATTTAAATTTGTGGCAAATAGTTTTTAAACAATGACTTCAAAGGGCACAATTATTCCTTGAACATAACTTTTGGACTTTGGTCATTCAATTAAAATGTTTTCTCAATATTAAGAGTAAATTGTGAATAGCATTTTAGCTTACTAGTACTAATAAATAGCATATGTTTCCGTTTTGAGGTCCTTTCTCGTTCTACTTTTCCCTTTAAAATAATTTATTTTGAGCCAAAGATAACATAGCAGGTAAGACATTCGGATTTCGAGCAAATGTTTGATCCCAACGCCATGTATCAATCCTATGAGTACCACCAGGAATGATTCCTGAGCACAGAGCCAAGAATAAGGCCTGAGAATCACTAGGTATGACTCAAGAAACAAAAAAAAAAATTGGTTCAAGTTTTCTTATGCTGGTATGTCAATATATATATTTGTTTGTATCTGCATTGGATTGTTAGAATGTGAGTTGAAATATTATGGTAAATAAAAACAGGTTCAAAGAGTAATGGTTTAGTTTAGAACATGAGTTTCTAGAGTTATAATTTTGGTTGCAAAACTTATCTTACGAGTATCTTATTTGATATCTGAGAATTTAGATAACTAAAATTTCTAGAGCTACTTAGCAAAAAGTTAAAATGGGTTAATCTGGAATGTCATCCTGACAGTACCTTGTACTTGGTAAATGTAAAAAAAAACAGGCTTTCTTGCTGGAATTCCAAACTAGTTTCAAAAAAAAAAGTGAGTCGCTTTAGAATCTAAGTGGCTAAGAATAGTCCCTTTGGCTTTAGTACTTCCTGAGAATGGAGAATTGCATGGAAAATGTGGGAAAGCAACTAGTCAACTTTTCCTAACTATATTGTTAGTCTGTCCAATGAATGAAAATGCATGCTATTGAGATAACTATATTTCATGTAAAGCTTTGTCACCAGGCATCAACCAAGTCCTGACCTTACTAGATTTCAAAAGTGTTAAAACCTGTTTCATGTAATCTGTGAGTGTTTTAATTCTTTTATATCTGTTTTTCCTAGAAATAAAAATTCTAAAGATGAAAAAAAAACAAAAACACACTTGATATTTTTTTAAAACTATACCTGGTTTGACAGAAATAAAATTACTAGTCTAATTTGAATATTATTACATGAAAATGGACCTGACTTTCAGGAGTTCAGCTTTTTAGATGGATGGCACGTCTTATAACAATTGAAATACCAGTGTCTCCTTTACATTGGTGAAGAGGAATCTTCGTCATAAACATTTATGTACTGGGCAGTGTTTTGTACCTTTTATGTTTTATTTTTTGAGGGTTAGTGGGCCACACCCCACTCAGGGATCACCCCTGGCAGTGCTCAGGAGACCATCTGGGATGCAGGGCACTAAACCTGCGTCAGCCCTGGGCAAGGCAAGTACCCAACCTGCTGTGCTATGTCTGCTGCCTAACACATATTTCACTGTATCTCAGCTCCCCACCAGTTCTATCATGTGTTTTAACATAGGCTTTAGTTATTATTTTTACTTTGGGTCATTCACCTGGACATACTCAGGGCTTACTTCGGGCTCTGCACTCAGGGGTCACTCGTGGTGTATCTGGGATCAAATTCAACTCAGCACATACCTGGTAAATGCCTTACCTTCTGTACCATCACTCCAGCCCCATAATTACCAGGTTTTATATGAAACCATCACCAAGCTGTCCGATGTCCTGGAAAGGTGAAATTCAACCTCTTGGCTTTAAAGCACTCTTGACTCTCACCTGTATTGACATGACATGATTATCATTACCAGTTTTTCACGGAATTCTTTATTTGTATGGAACGTACATTTCAACCTGCTTAGTGGCTACTTTGTATCCTCCTTTATAGTCACCTTGAAATGGGGTCTGGTAATTACCAAAAGATACAGTTTTTTATTTCCAAGGAATGGGTGTTTAAAAATCTAAGCTAGCACATCATATTTAAAGATGTTCATTATCAATTCTAATATGAAATAATTTATACTTGTTATTAACACATTGAGACTGCCAAAGAAAAATTAGATGCCTCCATAGGAGCCATTCAAATGTAGAATATGGAAAAGTTGATAAGAGCAAAGTTATTCCTAATAAGTGAGAATATTACATATGTTTAAATTATGTAGTTGTCTAAAAGTTTTGTTTCAGTTAATGCTCTAAATTATTGGTACACAGAAACAAAAATTAACTGTCTTCTTCTGTATACTTGTTATTATGTAGTTTGTTGATTGAATGTACAGACACGAATATTTATTACAAAATTATTATAATATTTAGTAATAAAAAGTATATATTAAAAATAAATCAGGACTCGTGGACATTGCTTAAAGTTGAAAGGAAACTAGTGTGACTTCTTTTTTTTATAAGAATTTTATTGTATTTAATCACCATGTGGAAAATTTCAATGCTTTTGGGCTTAAGTCTCAGTTATACAATGCTGAAACAACCATCCCTTCACCAATGCCCATATCCCACCACCAAAAAAAAAAAAAAAAAACTCACAGAGTACACCTCCCATCCTGCCCCCTCCCACCTCCCCCCTGCCTTGTAACTGATAAGTTTCACTTTACTTTCTGTTTACTTAGGTTACATTCACTATTTCAACACAAACCTCACCATTATTGTTAGGAGTACCCCACTAGAGCCAGACCTGTTGTGAAGAGAAATGAGGTCACGCGGCTTTGGATTTCTGTACTTTAACAACTAAGTCCAGGGAGATTTCTTCCAGATATTGGATCATTGCAAGCTTGTAAACCCCATCTGTGGTCGTCATAATATGGCGGTCACCACGACCTTCAGCCCCGGTAAGCAAGAGGCCAGAGAGAGAAATACCTTTCCCCTCCTTGGCGGGCACGGGGCCGAGGCTTAGTTCTCAGGCTGGAGGCACTCTGCGAGGAGCTGCCCATGCCGAAAGTAGTTTAGCTGGTCTGGATTCACGCTCCTGCAGCTGCGGAGAGGCCACACACACGTGCGGACCCCGGGATCACATCTCGGCGGCAGGAGACTAGTGTGACTTCTTTAAGAAAAAGTTTCTTATTACTTAAGAAAAGATCACCTTTAATTGAAATGAGTCTAGGCTTCTCATATATTCTCTCTGTATATCCAGTTATATTATGGTGGGTATGTATGTACATATGTACATATATATACCTATGCTAAATGGATCCACCCAATTTGGTGTAAAATATCCTTATAAATGAACCATCGCATAGATATGCATGTATGTATTACAGATATATGTACCTATATATATATAATATCAACTTTAAAATATAATTAAATTGCCAGTTGTTCAATTTATGTGCCCTGAACCAGCATATATTTTTATTTTGGTGTCGTTTTCTGGTATTACTTTTTTCTTTAATTATTTCTTTTTCATTGGAGATGTTTGGATTGAATGCTTGGCAATAAATCAGTTTCACTGAGTTTGATGTTCTCTTGATTTAAAAAATAATGGATTGGATCTGGAGCAATAGCACAGCGGGCCAGGTGTTTGTCTTGCATGCGATAGACGTAGGTTTGATTCCCAGCATCCCATATGGTCCCCAGAGCACCTTCAGGAGGAAATCCTGAGTGCATGAGCCAGGAGTAACCACTGTGCATCTCCGGGTGTGACCCAAAAAGAAAAAAAAAAAGATTGCTTCTAAGAATGTAAGGATGTTATGTTTACAATATCTTGTTCATGTACTATAAATTGTAATTCAGGGATTTAACTTGAGAAATTTTTAAGATCACCTGAAAGAATGAAAAGAATTGACGTGGTACAGGAACTATATTAAGATTTTAAGATATGTTTTTCTTTTTCCTCTTCATTTTTGTTGGTTTGGTTTTGTTTAATATTTCACAGAACAATTGTCAACTATTGGATTTTTTATTTTATATTTGCTTATTTGTTTTAGAAGGAGATAAAGGAGGTGGGGAATAATATAGTGATGTCTGTATTAAATAAAAAGAAGTAACAAAAATTTGGATTTTATTATTCCTTTTGTCAAAGTGTTTTACCTTAAGTAGTAAGCTAATTTCTTATTTAAAAGTTATTTTCAAAGTGACTTCTATCAGAATAAAAGAAGAAAAATATTATTCTTTGTTTTATATAAAAAATAACAATGCTGAGGTTGCTATACACAGCATATGTATACATAGCTTCAAATATATTTAGTTTTTATTATTACAATTTAAAGTAAGATATGAAACATTGATCTTTTAAACTGTAATAGGTAGGGAGTTTGGGAATTATTTTCAGAATAGTGATACATGGAAAGTTTAACTGCTAAATTTATGCCTTTCAAATGTTTTGCACTCCCTCACAAGCAAGCAAATAATAAAAGTTAATTTTTGTATGAGCATTTTAAACCGCATTTTTAAGGCTTTTCCTGTATAGTGCCCAATTTTGTATGAAACAAATTGTTTTAGGCCTAATTGTAGGCACAGTAGTTAGGCCACTATCTCTGGTAAGGTTGAATTTCATTGAACCTTCTAATAATATGATCTGTTTTCAGAATTTAATAACTGAGACAAATATTTAATAGAGGAAGCTTTCATTAAATTAAAAAATGAGCAGGATATATTTTTAGACTTCTAACTTATTTTTCTTATCAGTTTTATCTACTTTAGGAGAAAAGAGAATGAAATCAATATCTTTGTGTGCTTAAATAGACATTAATGCTAAAACCTAAGCAAATAATTTATTTCAGACTATCTCATCATTCCCAAGATTGGGATATACTCAATGCCAATAATAGCTGAACTTCTGCCTCTACTGAATAACAGGGTGCATTGACATAAAAGCTTTTCATTTCTTTCCTGGATAATTTTTTAAAAATATTCAAATCTATTTTTCTATCGAAACAATCTGATAATTGTTTAGATTGCACCCCTTCAACTTTGTCATTGTGTAAATTACTCCCTATGTACAATGACTTGTTTCATAAGGCAAGTATGGGGAAAGCGACAAGTTGCAAGCTCTTTGTTTCCACGTGTCATGCTATAAATGACTTACAAAAGATCATTAAGTGGATTAATTTACAAGCATCCTTAGAAAGAGAATGTTTTTATACTAAAGGATGTTGTAAAGCTTTTTAATTAAATTGCATGGTGCCATGCACTCTCACCCTCCAGGGTTCCTTGACCTCTCACCTCTCGTTCTGTCGTCCAGGCACACCACTGCTGGTGAGGAGGAGCAGTGACCCAGCACCCGGTCCACCTGCTGATGCCCAGACAAGCACTTCACACCCCGGTGGCCAGAGTCTGAAACCTGTTATTCCTGTAGGTATCCTGCCGTTCACATTTCTAATGAAAGATCAAAGGGCCCAATCCATAAGCTGTGACATTGCCTTCTTAAGTAAGTTTGTAATAAGGATCTTTGGGTAGGAAATATAGTATTTGTTATAATAGTACCTATTACTAGTACATAGTTAAAGTGATCATTCATTTATATGGCACCAATTATCTGCCAACCACCATTTTAAGAACTCCACGTCATCTAATCTTTAACGTAAAAAGGCAAGAATACATTTTTATCTTCATTTTGCTGGTAATGAAAGTGAGGCAAAGGGAGGCTGAGTAATTTTTCTAAGGTCACAACTAGTGACAGAGCCAAGAATTTAATCCAGATGGTTTGGTTCCAAACTCCATTCTTTTAACTGGTGCATTTCATCTTTCTGCTTCATAATGGACCAGAATACGGTTTGCATGTTTCTGACATGCAATTCAAAAGGTATTTCTGAATGCTTTAAGTTAATGGTGACAATTTCAAGATACCAATATCATAGATAAGATCATACCATGATATATAGATAATATCATACCAATATCAAGATACCAATATCATATTTAGATTGGGTTTCCAGAATCATCAAAGTCTAAAAGTATTAAAAAAAAAAACAGGAGCCAGAGTGATATTGCAGTGGATAGGGCATGTGTCTTGCATGTGGTGAACCTGGGTTTGATCCCCGGCATTTTTTATAGTCCCCAAGCCCACTGAGGAGTGATCCCTGAATACAGAGCCAGGAGTAAGCCCTGATTACCACCCAGGTGTGGTCAGTAAATAAATAAACAAATAAACAAACAAATAAATAAATACTATTTAAAATCAGATGGGCTGGAAAAATAGCACAATGGGTAGGGCATTTGCCTTGCACGTGGCCGACCCAGGTTCGATTCCTCCATCCTCTTGGAGAGCTCCGCAAGCTACTGAGAGTATCCTGCCCGCATTGCAGAGCCTGGCAAGCTACCTGTACATTCTCTTAACTGGTGCATTTCATGTGGTGTATTCGATATGCCAAAAACAGTGACAACAAATCTCTCAATGGAGATATTACTGGTGCCCGCTCGAGCAAATCGATGAACAATAGGATACAGTGCTACAGTGCTATAATCAGACATATTTACATCTGCCATACTTATCATGGTTGTTCAGTTAAAGAATGGATCCCTAAAGAAATGGTGTCCTTTTTCCACATGGCACTGTAGGGTCTTTCAGCTAAAATCTGATGAGCTTTGAAGAGTAGTAAGTGTAGTTTATCCTTTGAAATAGCCTGAGAGTTAGATTTAGGTTAATAGCTATAGATAATTCTGGTAGCTGATCTTCAATAATGTAAGCATATTTAAAAGCTTCCTAAAAGCAAGCCTTTTTTGCCATTTTCAGTTTCACTGCCTATAATAATTTTAGAGGAGAAAAAAAGAACATAGGACTATTAGATGCTGAGTGAGCTAAATGGATTCTCACAGTTTGGTATAAAATATTCTTATCAAAAACCACTGCCAATGGGCATGAGTTAAGGACTCACTAGACTAAATCATTGGTTAGTTTCTGGTTTGAGGTGTGTGGCAATATTTTGTCATATTTCTTTTTTGTAAATAAGGAGGAAAGTGTGCTGAAAATATTTTAGGTCTAATGCTTTCTCACTCTCCACCTTTTTAAGCAAATTTATTTAATGGAACATTAATAAAATATGGTTTATGTGTTCTACATTAATGATTAGTATGAGCAAAAACATCATGGGTGTGAATCTAGTGCCCATGTTACATCTAAATAAATTGCATTCGTCTAATCTATGTGTCTAATGCACATGTTAGGCCTAAATATATTGCATTTGAGAAAGATAAATATCAGCATGAGAGAAGATTGCACAATGGAAATATTACAATTTATTGTTTGTTTTCAGTGTACAAATACATTCCTGTGTGAAAATGCACCTGATTAATATGTTACCACCATTTATAGTCGAGATCCACCAATATTTAGTATCACATTTCTGTCACTTAGGCTTTGTGTTTAGACAATTTGAATTTTTTTTTTATTTTCCTTTCCCCAAAGGAAGTAAGGTACACCATCTTTCCAACATATAGTTACCAAAATCAGTGAGTTTTTTGAAGGGAGATCCATTATTACTAGCAGAAATACTGCATACCCTGTGAAGAAAGGGTGAAGTGCAAAATCTTTTTCTGTAACCCTGGGTGAGTTATCAAACACATTCCAACTGCCATGTATCAACAGGGAGGGGAAAATCTTCTTTAATTATTTCTTTACATTAAACTTGGTGGGTGATGAAGGGCAAACCGGAAACCCAAAATATAGTCCTCTGCTTTGTTTGCAGAATAACAACATCCTAGACTTCTTTTGCATCAGTAATAAGATCATCTCCATGCAAACCTTCAAGCTTTAGCATTCCAAGATAGAGTTATTGTGCTTTATTTTTCTTTCTGTCTCTAGTGCCATGTACATAGAAGTTGTTGCTAAATCTAATAGGTCTTCATATTAGATTTAGGGATGCAGGACACATTCTAGTCTTGGGAAAGTCCTAGAAGTTTTGGGCAATAATAAGACTTGTATAATGCAAGGCATTCACATGGTAATTCAAAATACTATATGAGCTAAGTGTTTATCTGCTCAATGTTCTAAATAACTTCAGTCAGGAGTCAGTGTAAACCATCCTGCTGTGAGAACCATAGACAGAATTAGTAAATGAATTCATTTAGGTGTGTCTCCTTTTACCTAGAGGAGAAAACATTTGTACATATCTGTATGTGTGTATTATTTTGCCCCATTCACTTATTCCCAGGACTATTCAAGCCTGTGTTGCCCAGTGTTATAACCAGTGGCTACAGGTGACTGTTAAACACTGGAAGTGCATTACAAGTGCAACATGCGCACTGGAGTTCAAAGATCAAATTATAAAAACATTAAGTATAAAGATCTGGATGACAATTTTATAAGTACTATATGCTATGATGATACTGCAGCTGGTATATTGGACTGAATAAAATATATCCTTCACTGTATTTTCATCTATCTACATTCTTAAAGACATGGCTACCTAAAACCTTAAGATAACATCTGTGGTTTCAGTTCTTTTTCTACTAAAAAGAGCAGAGCATTAATGAAATGGTTTGAGTCCCTTAGGAGAAGTACTGTAAGTTGTCCATCACCTCTGGGGCAACTGTTTGATTAGGCCTGCCTGGGACTGTTCTGCATTTTGCCTGATATTCTGAAAAAACTTATTGATAGTGTCCCCAACAACCATTTGAAGTACCCATGTCTGATAATAAATTATGTGGCGCCCTACTATAGCACTGTAGTGACTTTTCTTGTTTGCTCAGTGATAAGAGGAGCAGACTTTCAAGCAAAGCACAGGAACATGACAACCACGATTCTTACATGCACACAAACTGCTGAGATGGCCCTTTGTGGCAAGCAGCTAAGCCTAGGGCGTAGAGACTTGGAGACTGCAGATGTTTTTCTCTCTCTCGGATCCCATAATGCTCTGTGATGCTTCCTCCACAACTTCAGCTGCATCTTATTTCATTCCTGTGATTTAATAAGTGATGGTAAATATGGGGAGTATGTGATAATATAGCCAGGTAGCAACAACTATGAAAAATAATTGCTTAAAAAGCTCTGCACAATTGCATTGCATTTCAATATCCAAAGAAAAAAACAATAAAAATTTCCATCTCTTAAACAGAGTGTTCACATGTAAGTAATTCACAGATGGCAGAGCCCCAAGTGGGTTATGTTCAATCATTCCCAAGAAATGAGACTTACTTATAACCCCCAGCATAAGAAGCTGTAAGGATGAATATTTGACACATTTGATTATGTTGAAATATTGCCTTTAAAACCACAGTTGATGACTGTTATTTTTAGTTGCACTTCATTAGGCTCGCTATAGAGAGAAGAGTTTTGTTTGATGCCCAGAGATTCGTTTTTTGAGAAGTTGGAAATCTTCAAGTTGTTTTCTTGCTGAATTTTACAAATTTATTGTTTACGATGTATACCCAACAACAAGGTAGAGGAGCTTTTAAAAGTTTTTAAATTAGAGAAAAAAATCAGTTTTTTGCAAGCTTCAAATTCTGTATATATTGAAATGTCACCAAATCTCAGTATTTGTTAGTGAACGTATCATCAGATAAACAGCACGATGGGTACCACTAGATAAACAGCAAAAAACCTACCACTTAATCAAGATATCACATTTATTAATGTACAGATAGTAATGATTATCTTTCAAGGCAGTATAAAATTCAGTTTTCCTCACAGTTTCTGTTAAAATAACAACTAAAGAACCCTATGGTTCTCACCAAGGCATTGTACTGAGAATCTGCTTTATAGGAAGTCTTACCTACCTTGCCTTGATTGTAACCTGGTGTTCCATGGCTTAAGGGCATGCCATAAAACCACGTGCTTGAAATTGATGTTCCTAAATTTGCCAATAGAAGAGAACTCGAAAACAGATGTGACTTTTTTTTTTTAATATCCGGTTTACTACCATGGTCCTTTTGTGTTTTAATGGCTGTTTATAGTTTCACATTTAACCCCTACAGCAAAATGATCCTGCAGGGTGAGTAAATTAAAAAGTAGATTCTTAAAAATTAAAATGTTGTGGTCGTTCTCAGATAATAAACAAATTTGTGCCAAAATGGTTACAGGTCTTGCTACACCAAAATAAATTAAGAGAATGTAGTTCTTTTAAGTGTTGTTCTTTTAAATGTTAGGCTATGTCTATTATATGTTTGTATGTGTTTTTTTAATTATGACAGTATTTGCAGTGGTTAAATTGGAAGTCTGTGGATGGATTTCAATCTGTTAACTCTCTGAAGTTGAATGCCCCCCAGCCTATTTTGGAGAGTGTGTGGGTGTGCATGCCAGCATCTGTGTGTTCCACAAAGGATATTCTCACTCTTCTCAAAATTTAACAGAAAAATCGAATATCAAGAAGCACCTGTTTGGGAGTTGAGGATGAAATCAAGTTAAGGAAATCACAAATTCTAAAATTATGACAAATGATAGAAACTAAAATATAAAGTGAATCCTGCTACCTGACTCAAAATATGCAACTTAGTTATTTAATCATGTTCTCACTTCTTCTACATAGCATGTAGTATTAAAGTCAAGAAATTCAAGATGTTAAGATGCAAATTTGTCTTGTACTTTGCTCCACTGAGAGGGCAAAGGTCACTTTTGTGCCCCAAACAACACATTTATTAGCACTGGAAGTTAGGGATTAACTGGTACAGACCAGTTGTGAGGAAACACTACTGAAATGTTTATACTGGTCGTGCATGTTCAGTGAAATTGCAGTGTTGGTTCTTCAGAGGTTTTGATGTATAATCAACCCCCATTGTTACAAATAGCTTCTAGTGAGAGAAACTAGTTCCAATGAACAGAAGCTTGATCTCTCTCACACATACACACAAATACACTCTCCTCTACTCTCTGTCTCTCTCTGTCTCTCTGTCTCTCTGTCTCTCTGTATCTGTCTCTCTCTCTCTCTCTCTCTCTCTCTCTCTCTCTCTCTCTCTCTCTCTCTCTCTCATTTTTGGTTTTTGGGTCACACCCAACTGTGCTCAGGGCTTACTCCTGAATCTTTGCTCAGGGATCACTCCTTGCAGTTCTTGGGGGACCATATACAGTGCCAGTGCTTGATTCAGGATCAGCCCTGTATGCAAGCAAAGCTCTTACATCCCTGTGCTATCTCTCTGTTCTTTGCTTTCCCTTTGTCTCTTGCCTAAAGCATAATACAGTATTAGTTTAAGAAAAATACCCTTGAGTATCATGTTATTTCTGGTTGAATGTTTTCAAATCCATTGAAGCCACTGAGATCCTAGAGAACTTGCATTAGTTTGACACTTAAAATTAAAAATCATTATATTACACCAATAGGTCACAGTGCTTTTGGTTGTGGCTTGATCACTGTTAAAATAAAAGAGAAATTTATCAAACATTCTAATGGTCAAAAAATATTTTTCTACCCATTAGACACACAACTATGTAGCTATAGAAACACTGGAATGAAGTAATTGTTGCAGACATCAATGTAAAAGGAAATGAAGTCTTTATCCATTGTCTTTCAAGGAGAGATGGATATTGAAGAGCAAAAGGGAGGAAGAAATAACATGTTATATATAATTGCATTATTTAGAGATACTGAAGCCTACAAAAGGTTTTTCTTTCTCCCCCCCCTTCTGACACAGTGATTTAATAATAGTCCTGGTGCTTGTAACTCCAGCTGTTCACGCTGTGTGCTGATAAGAGCAGAGCTTGGAGACACATTGCAAGGATGGCTTTCATATGGCTTTGTTTTCAAGAGATAAAGCTGCCATCCAATATTTCATGGGGCCAAACATTTACTTAGTTTGGCAAGTTGAGGTAGCTTAATTTTTGGAGCAGTTACTTTCATAAGGCTTGAGTTCAGGTAGGAAAAATCTAGATGTCTGCTTTATTCTGCAACAGTATTTCACCAAATCGTGCAGAAAATGATGAAACCAGATTAGTTGTCTGAGTGTCTTGTCACCATGACTAATCAAGGAACCTGAGAAATGTGACTCCTATTTAGGTGTGTGCTCCCTTTATCATTCTACTTGGGTCTGTTCCACCACAAAAAGGTCCAAAACAGGGCTTACCACACAGACGTCATTTTCAGAAATGTAAAAAGTAGCTACGAAGTACAGCCTCCGGCTGTTTAGATTGATTAGCACATAATGCAAATGGAAGAAGTTTTGCTTTCATGGCAATGTAAATTGATTAATCCCTTAGATGTCCAAGCCCCGTGCTCTGTGCCATCTGGAAAGCATAAGACATGGCTCCTGTCCTCAGGAAACTTACAAGCGAGTTATGCAAACCAGCTCTAAATCAGCTAAACAACCCTAGTAATCCATAACTGGGCATCAAATGATCAAATAATATACTTTTAGCAATCAAAAGTGATGCTTGAACTTGACTCAGCCTCCAAGTCTCTCAAGTGAATTGCCAAGGGCTTTTTCTCTATTAGCTCTTATCTCAGTTAAATTTAACTGCTTGTTTGCATGCCTTCGTTTTTTTTTTTTAAAAGACTGAGCTCCTCCAAGGCACAAGTCAGTATATATTTTTTTGCCAAGCCCCCAGGGCACAGTGCCTGACACATAAATATATGAGTAGATGATTAAAACATGTA
This sequence comes from Sorex araneus, assembly GCF_027595985.1. Lineage (NCBI taxonomy): Eukaryota > Metazoa > Chordata > Mammalia > Eulipotyphla > Soricidae > Sorex > Sorex araneus. Next base: position 237,879,326 of record NC_073313.1, read on the forward strand.
CTTCTGAGATGGGTGAGATGAATTCAACACATTCTAACAAATTTAAACTCATTTTGTCATGTGTATTTGTGTGTATGTATACATGTAGAGGGTATATATTTTTGTGTGGATATATGATGCAGAATATGAAAATTGTGAAATTTCACAATTTAACATACTGCTTGCTCTCTGAAGAGCTGCAATTTAAAATTTTCCACTTCAAGATGATATAATACCTGCATTTCTTGATACTGTCAATGGGAGAGGGGTATTTAAACACAAATTCTTCCCATGGAATTAAACTTGAGTTGGTGGCTGAGGTCAGCAGTTTCTATTGTGATATATGTCTCATCTGCTGATAATTCTAGAATAAATTCAACATAAAAATGTATTTGAGTGAAGAAAAAAAGTATATAGGAAGAGAGCACATTTTGGTCATACTAGAGACAAATTGTTTAAAGCCCAGTTTTGTTAGTATATCTTCTATGTGGGCAGAGAACACATTTGTATTTGCACCTAAAGGTCAACTCATTTAATTTTTTTTAAAAAAGCACTTTGATTAGTCAAGAAATATCTGTATAAGATGCTACTGCCATATGAAAATTTTCTCTCTGTATCATTTTCAAATGTCATGATCTATAAAAAAAAGTTCTGATTTCAATTGTCTTAGAAGAAAATAAAAACATGGAATATTAATTCAAGAGTATTTATACAAGGATTCTTAGCAAAAACAGTAATATAATTGAGTAAAGTAGGTTGATATAATTTTAAAGTTTTCATTAGAATTTGGTAAAGATGCTAAATAAAGCACCATTCCTTAAAGGTTCAGATAGTGTCTTTTGATTGCATTAGAAACTCTGTGATCCTGAAAATTATTTAAGTGGTGAATAATTTCCTAAGAAGTTACTTATCTAGAAATGAATAATACTAACACCGTATGGTGCTTTCTTATACAGAGGGGCTCAAACATTTAAATTGTTGACTCTAAGACCCCAGATGTGAAGTCTTAACTTGGTTGGTATGGATTCTTCAATATCCTCAATTATTATTGGTTTTCATGCAATGAGATTTGATTTCTGCACTGAAAAAGCAAAATGTATTCTTGTTGCTCAAGATACTATCAAGAAATAAGGATGTATGTGTAATAAATATACAAAATGTGAACATAAAATGTTGTACAGATCATTCATCTCTAGCCTTTGAAATGGAACAGAACTTAAATCTGAGGACTAAAGAGTATGTTGTTCACCTTACACTCCCAGATCTGGGTGAGCCCTCTGCCTGCTGTGATCTCCCTGTACCTGTCTTATATGGACCTTCAGTGAAGACTGATAGCCTAGAAGGAAAGGGTTTATATTGAGAAGCAGCAAAACAACCATTATTGTCTGAAAAATGGAAAAAAGTGTTTCCTTTGCATTTGATATGATTCTTAGGCATGTCTACTGAGGGGGATTTCTGACTCACAACAGAAACTCATGAAGTGTAAGTTTTCATTTTGTTTTTCTTTCAAAATCCCAGAATGACACTGTGCAGATATTTAAAAGACTTTTCTCTTTTCACAGGAGGGTGGCCCTATTCCTAATGGCTCTGTCCTTTAAAATAGAATTCTAATTTAGATGAATCACATCTTAAAAGCAGCTACTGTGTGTGTTTTACGCTCATGGAAACAGAGTGTCCTCGTAAGCAGCATGTGAGCTTGTCACTATTCAGCTTTTGATGTCTGCTTAGATGATCATAGGGACATCTGGAGTGAGTTAGTTTTGAAGTCACTGGTGTGAGGCACTGCAGAATCTGAAGCTTCTGACATGCTTGAACCAGTGAAAACACAGCTACTTTTAGCAAATCTTTATGACTTGCAACTAGCTGACAATTTTCAGACTGACACGGCTCTGATGTTTTCCTACTGACTTTCTGGCCTTCTTTCACTTTCAAAGTTCCCTACCTTGCAAACAAAGAATGACTAAGTGGCATATTCCCAGGATTACAGAGAATGACCTTCTTTTCAGAAGGAAAAAGTAGATTCTTAAACATTAGAATTCAGAGATTTCACTGTCTTTTTTCTCTCTTAATTTCAATCACTGTCTCAGTCACTCACATTTTCTTAATTTTAATTTTAAATAAAGCATACTGGAAAATCAGCTATATTCTGTGAAAACCCAAAGGTAAACACATAAGCATCTAAGTAAGTGATTTTGTTAGTGTGTGATACATACTTTTTGAACACTGATAAAAAATTCACACATTATCATTTATCAAGTCAAATCTTATTTGAAGGCACTAATTAAATATAGACTTGTTAAAATTTGCATAGGTTTTCCAATTAGGCTTTACTAATATAAGATGATTTATTACTATTTCACAGGAAAATATTATCTACCTATGTCCATGAACACCTATATACATGAGCAACATGAATACAAGTTGTCCAGATCCTAGTATCCGGAAACCATTGACCATTTCACATGCATTCAGGATATAGCTAAAATTGCTTAGGAACCAGAGAGACAATACACCTGGAGGGGCACTGGCCTTGCATGTAATTTAAACTGGTTCACTCCGTAGCAGCACATTTGATCCCCTGAGTCCTGCCAGGAGTGTTTCCTGAACACAGGGCCAGGAATAAGCCCTGAGTGCCACCATGTGTGGACCAGAACCCCCAACCAAAAGTAAGTTATTGTGGGGGGGTGGAATATATAATATATATACCTCTTTATGTGTGTACATATGTGTGTCTGTATTATAATATTTACCACCTTAACCATGTTTGTGTCAGTAGTAGTTAGCACATTCATGTCATTATAACTATCATAAATGTCAACTATCACACCATCTCTAGAACTCCATCTTAGAAAATTGAAGCCTTATATATGCTTAAGAATTTCTTCCCCTCTTCTAGTTCCTGGAAATAGCCATCTTACTTTCTCTCTTTTTAATTTTGACTACTATTTATCAGATTGTTGGAAATATGTAGAATTTTGCTTTTAGGGACTACCTCATTTCACTTCACACAATGTTTCCAAGGTCTAATACACATTGTAATGTGCACCGGAGTTTGCTTACATTTAGTACCAATTAATTTGATACTGTTTGGATATACAACTTTGCTTACCTATTCATGACTTGATCAACTCTTGTGTAGCTGCTATCCTTCGATGTCATGAATTATGCTGCTGTTGATATCCATGTACAAATATGTCCTTCTGTCTCTGCTTTCCACTGTTTTGATTATATTGCTAGAAGAATAATCTGCTGGATTCTATGGTTAATATGGTTTTAGCTTTCTGAGGACATACCATTCTGTTCCCTAGTGTGAATAAACAACTTGCCTTCCCTGAAACTGTGCACATGTATTCCACATTCTCCACTCACTTACCAACACTCCTGTTTTTCAACTAGCAGCAGTCTTCATCAGGTAGCATCTTGTAATTTTGATCTGTAGTTCACTGATGATCGATGATGCTGAGCATCTTTTCATGTACCTGTTAATCATTCAATACCTATTCAAGTGCTCCGCCAATTTTTGGATGAGGTAGATATTAGTGTTCTTGAAATTTAGGCAGTTTCTTTGCTGCAGAGAGAGATAAAATCTTAGTGCTGAAAATAATTAGCTACATGCTTATTTGTCACATATATGATTTGAAAAATGCTTGGGCTGGAAATATCATATAGTATGTAAGATGCTTGCCTTTATCAAGGATATACAAGGCACTGGTTGAACTCTAAAATAAGAAAACATCCATCCTCATGAAAAAATGGGGGGTGGAAATGAACAGAAATTTTCTCAAAGAATAAATCCGAAGGGTAAAAGACAAGAAAATGTTCTGCATCACTAATCATCAGGGAGATGCAATTAAAACAATGAGATATCATTTCACACCACAGAGACTGGCCCACAAAAGCAACCGGTGTTGTCGCAGATGTGAGGAAAAAGGGACTCTCCTTCACTGCTGGTGGGAATGCCGACTGGGTCAGCCCTTTTGGAAAACAATACGGGCAATTCTCAAAAAATTAGTAATTGAACTCCCATTTGACCCAGCAATACCACTCCTGGGAATATATCCCGGAGAGGCAAAAAGGTATAATAGAAATGATATCTGCTTCTGTATGTTCATTGCAGCATTATTTACAATAGCCAAAATCTGGAAAAATCTGGAGTCCCCCAAAACAGATGACTGGTTAAAGAAACTTTGGTACGGGGCTGGAGAGATAGCACAGCGGGTAGGGCGTTTGCCTTGCACGCGGCTGACCCGGGTTCAAATCCCAGCATCCCATATGGTCCCCTAAGTATGGCCAGGGGTAATTCCTGAGTGCAGAGCCAGGAGTAACCCCTGTGCATCACCAGGTGTGACCCAAAAAAAAGCAAAAAAAAAATAAACTTTGGTACATCTACACAATGGAATTCTATGCAACTGTTAGAAAAGATGAAGTCATGAAATTGCATATAAATGAATCAACATGGAAAGTATATCATGTTAAGTGAAATGAGTCAGAAAGAGAGAGACAGACATAGAAAGATCTCACTCATCTGTGGAATACAAAGTAACACAGTGGGAGACTAACACCCAAGAGGAGTAGAGATAAGGACCTGGAGGTCTGTCCCACAGCTTGGGAAATGACCTCACATGCTGGGGGGGGGGGGGGGAAAGGCAGCTGAAACAGAGAAGGGAACACCAAGTAGAGGATGTTGGGAGGACCCATTCTGGTTGAAAGATGCGTGCCAAAAGTAAACTATAGACCGAACATGATGGCCACTCAATACCTCTATTGCAAAATACAACACCCAAAAGGAGAGAGAAGAAAAGGGAATACTCTGCTGCAGAGGCAGGGTGGGGTGGTGGGAGATCGGGTGGGGGTGGTGGGAGGCATACTGGGAATATTGGTGGAGGAGAATGGGCACTGGCGGAGGGATGGGTAAACAATCACTGTCACGTATGACTGAAATGCAAACACGAAAGTTCATAAGTTTGTAGCTGTACCTCACGGTGATTCTCTAATAAAATTTAAAAATATGCTTTTCCTGTTCATGACTGACTAGGATATGATTCCTGGCACCACAATGGTCCACCAAGCCCACTAGTCATGATTCCTGAACATAGCACCAGAAGTACTCCCTGAGTAGCTCTAGATGTGGCCCAGCAACCACCCAAAAAAAATTTCTCTTTTTTTCATGGGGTATTTTTCAGGATGTTGATAATGTTCTTTGCATAAATTTTTATTGTTATGAAATTCAGTTTGTCTACTTTATGTTGGTTTTGACTGTTTCTCTGGTATTATATCCAATATATAATTGCCAACTCCAATGTAATGCTTTTTCCTTTTGTTTACTTCTGGGACTTTTAGGTATTTAATCCATTTTGAGTTTATTATTATTAGGTTCAAGTACAATTTAATTCTTTCACTTGTGAGTATTCAGTTTTCCTAGTATTATTTGCTTAAAGTACTGTCAATTCCTCATTGAATGAACGTGGTGCCCTTATTGAAATTGTTTTCCATTTGCCAGTTTATTATGGTTTTGTTGGCATGCCACTTTACAGTCTAATCCCAGTCTCTGTGTTTGACTTTATGTTTAGCCATGCCATATAAATAATTCTGTATTGTTTGTCCACCTTTTTCTTCTGCCAAGCCAATGATAAATGTCATTCATGCCCCTTTTCTCAATGAAGGTTCAGTTTTCTTTCAAAACCGAGCAGAATGATATCCTTCCCACCGATAGCACACTGACCTACTTTTATATTTCTTCTTTCTCCATCATGTTTTAATTCCCCTCTTTTTATGTATTTCTTAGACTCTGAATTACTTTGGATTGAAGAAGAATATGACTATACTATATAAGAGAAAAACAATTATAAAAAGTATATGGAAGGAATGGAGTACATTTTCTGAATAAATAATATGTAAGCCACAAAGTAGTATAATTGCACTTTTAATAACATTTATATACAAGTGAAGTCAACCGGCTCTTATTTAGGGAATGATTGTCTTTCTTCAGTTACAAGTTCATGTTAGATGTGAGCATGTGTGTGTGCTCACATACACATATAAAAAATACACATGTATACATACAAATATGTCCTTTCTTCTCACAAAGATTTTGAATCAACTTTATTGCCTCTTTATTAAAATGAATAAGCTAAAAATCAAGTGATATTATTTTACCCAGATTGTATAACTAGTAATTTTCAGTGCTGAGATTTTACTTTGAATAAGACATTGTAAAATATAGTCTCTTCATTCTACCCCTCAAATTAAACAATTCCCTTGGCAATAGCAGCTCAACTGTCTCACCTTCATTCCCTCGGTGTGTACCATTGGGCAATATTCATTAGATACTGCCTTCAAAATCACATGACAAGTCCTCCCAATATATTTTAATATTTTATAGTCATACAATTTTCCATAAAAATAATATTTTCCATTTTTTGCCAAAATTTATATTGTAAACTTGTCTCAAATGACCATTTATACTATTCCATTGTCCCTATGAATCAGAAAGACTTGCCATCACAAAAAAATTGAAGCCATCACCAAAAATATTTATGGGGTAATATATTCAGCTGTACATGATATGCGTCAAGTAGCAGAGTTTTATAGCCATTCTTTGTTTATTCAATTGTCTAGTGGCTAAGACAACTAGGTTTTACCCTGACGCATCCATTGGCTCTTTGTCAAGTTAGGCAAGTATAATTTTGTTCTCTCTCTGTAAGATTGTCTTATATATTGCTCACAGTGGAATTGCAAGGTTAATGCCTTTTATCTTGAGTATAGCTTTTAGCAGACTGTGGGTGCTTAATATATGTTAATAATAGTGATAATAACAAATGTTGATAATTAAAGGTCTTCTATAATTACCAAATTTCTAATGTGTGTTAAATATAATTAAAGGGAGACAATTTAAATTAAGATGCATGTGCACAAAATCTAGAGCTAGCCACAGCTCTTTATTTTTAGCTTCTTAACTAACATCATGTGAATCCAATATTAAGAAATCTAATTATAATGACAGTTTTCATAGGGTCATGTATTGGGATCCCATATAGGGTCTGGAAACCAGGGAGGCATCTGTTTGAGTGGAGCAGCCTGGTTATAATGGGAAACCACAAAGGACTTGTGATTGGAATTCGACCACATGAAATTGTGCATTGGAAATTGTTATTACAATTATCTCCATAATGGTCTCTATGAGTTTTTGAGAGAAAGCTACTTTGCCTAGAAACCGGGCACCATCCCAGGATGGGTAACAAATGGATATGCCATTTGTTCTAGAGACCTGAAAATCTCTAAAAGATGTAAGAAAAATTGAGGAAGCTATAATTATATATAATTTCCCAGGAAATTCAACTTGGACATTCATCCTTTGAATTCAAATTACTATTATTTCATATATTTCTAGAGCGGTTGGTAAGAGCTGTGAACTGTGAAACGCACCAGTCTGGAATGGCTAAGAACCTGGTCTCTAGGTCTGGAGAGATAGTATAGGAGAGAAGGTGCTTGCCTCACATGTGGCTATTCCTGGTTTGATCCCCAGCACCAGCAGGAGTGAACCCTGAGCACAGAACTAGGAGTAAACTCTAGAACTTAGTGAGTATAGCCCAAACCTCCTCCTTCCCACAAGAGAATGTGGACTCCTGGAGACCTGGAAGATGGCTCAAGTGGCTTGCAGTACAAGTGCAAGGCCCATGATTTAAACTCGGGTGCCACTTTCAGGTGCTCAGGCCATTATGAGTCTGACCATTGGGAATTCCTGGTGATGAACATGGCCCAGAACATGGGTCAGTGCCTTAGAAAGTGACTGTGCCAAAGCACTTTAGAATGTGCCATTCTGAAATCCTCAGCAAGGGGGAAAACAGGCTGTGAAGGTTGATGTCCACTTAGTTCAAGTCTAATTCTGCTACTGACTAGATTGACTTTTGTCAAGTTTTTCTCTAACATGGATTTATTTTCTCTTGTTTTTAATGTTATGCTAATAATAGTACTTGCCCTAGAGGGTGACTTGAAAAGTAAATGAGTCATTATTTATAAAAATTCTAACAATACAAGGTGGACACCTCAGGTATATATTAAAAAACATAATCAGTCAACTATCTGGTATGTATGCATGAAGACAGCATAAGTAGCAAAAGTTAGACTTAGAGGGAATTCTGTGAGAACTCTTTATTAAAACTGAGTTGATAAGATATAGATTGAAAGAAGGTACTTAGCATACACCTAGAGAAAATGTTGATTCCAAAGTTGAGCATTAAATATATTGTAAGGGACTTTTGCTTGCAAGGTATTTTCATTTGAAAACATAGCAAACCAGGAACCTATCCCTAAAAACCAGTTAACTTCCTCAATGAATCCAGCTTGTTTTCCTTTTCTGAAGTGAAATGGATCTCTTTCTGGGGTTCAAAGTAGTAGGCAACCAATCTTAGAGGGAAGTTTTATATATATATATATATCACTGCCATCCCACTGTTTATTGATTTGCTTGAGCGGGCACCAGTAACGCCTCCATTGTGAGACTTGCTGTTACTGTTTTTGGCATATTGAATATGCCACAGATAGCTTGCCAGGCTCTGCCGTAGGAGCGGGATACTCTCAGTAGCTTGCCAGGCTCTCCAAGAGGGACAGAGGAATTAAACCCAGGTCAGCCGCATTCAAGGAAAATGCCCTACCCACTGTGCTATCACTGTATATAAAATCACACAAGACTCAACCTTTAACAACATGTTAGTGATCTCTTATAGAAGGGCTTCATGGCCCCTGGGTGAAATACAACAATCTCACACTCTTTCCTCTAAGGATTCATCTTGTAGCATTTTCAGGGGTTTTTCATAACAAACAATACAAAATACATTATTTCGTCTCTGCTATGGGACAGGGATTGGAGTTTGGGTGGAAACATCTGAAACATGGTGGTGCGAAGGTATAATGATAGTGGGATTGGTGTTTGAATACTACATGCAATCAAATATTGTGAAGTACTTTATATTTTTTTAATTAAAAAAAGGAAATGGGTATCTTTCTTCCTTGTAAACATTTTTTTAATTGAAAACCTAGAAGAGATCAGGAAAGCAAGGCTTATTAAGAAGGAACATTGTCCAATGGTTCAGATCTATAGTCTGTTGTCTTGAGCTTTCTGAAAGTTCCAACCCTTTCATTCTTTCCTGTTCTTTCCCCTCGTATCTCCTCTTTCTTGCATTACCAAACTACTCTGCACAGTTGACCAACATTTTGTTTGTTGAAACAGTTTTAAACACCTCCACCTTTCATAATTGTAACCCTAAAATCTAGTTCCTCGGAGAGGTTTGTTGCCATTCTCAGCCGTATTTGTTTTTATTCCTCTTTCCTTCCTGCTTTGTCACTGCTGCGGCAGCTGCTATATGGAGATGACTGGGAGATGTGCAGATTTGGTTCCAGTGCTCACACAGCCAGCCGTGATGCTATCCAGTGGTTGGTATTTGTTGTGCTGTCCACACTCATGTTCGCAAGGATAGTACAGTTTTGTTGTTGTTGTTGTTTGGACGTATCAAACAGTACTCTGGGTTTATTCCTGAGTATGCTCAGGGATCACTCCTACTCCTGGTGTGGTTTGGGGGACCATACGGGATTCCAGGGATTGAACCCAGGTTGGCTGCGTGCAAGCTCCTTGCTGGCTTTACTATATCCTCCGCCCCCTATAGCAGGGTTTTGTGGTGGTGCTCTCCCATGTTTGGTTGTGCTGTGCCAGCGATCACACACAGGGAATCAAAAATACATTGGGACAAGGCTCATCCTCTGTGCATCTGAAGTAGGGTGGAGGGACAAATCCAGGGGCCCTACATTTGCAAGATAGATATGCTTTTGCTTCTGAATTATCCCTAGGGTCTCGACAATATCCTTCAAACTAAAAGTTACAATGCAATTGGTTGAAGTTGTGCTGAAAATGGCATCATAGGAAGGAATATTTAATATAGTACCAAAATATCAGGTCAGACACAGCACTACCACTTCATATATTACACCCTGTCCCTGACTCAGGTTGCTTTGTTATGTGCAGAGTTCAAAACAACTGTCTTATGCTCCAGTCCTGCTGTCTCCTACTGCCTCCACCAGTAAGAATTGTCTGTACTTGTCATAAATGTCATGAACACTAATCCCTATTATTTACATGTGTTTCTCCCTCTCTTAGAGTAGAAGTCCACTGAGGACAGTGAAATGTATTTTATCTTTTAGATGAGCATTTAGCAAATGGTGGGCAGTTGATAAACATTGAATTCAAAGGAGTAACAGATGAGTAATAAAAGAAAATAATTACAAATTTTCAAACTTAAGAGATTATTTTTAAAGAGATTATGATATAAAGGAGTATTTAAATAAGATATTTTGAAGGTAATGTGTAGGATTTAGGAGGGGGCTTGATTTTGTTTTGGTGCCACACTCAGCAATGTTCAGGGCTTACTCCTATCTCTGTGCTCAGGAATTACTCCTGGCAATGCTCAGAGACCATATAGGATGCCAGGGATCAACCCAGGTTGGCTGCATGCAAAGCAAATGCCCTACCTGTTGTACTATGTCTCCAGCCAATATGTAGGTATTTAAAAAAGTTCTACATTCATATTAAATGATAAATAAATGAATTTAGGTTCATTCAGCATGACACTTATATGTAACCTATACAGTGAACAGAACAGATATAGAGATAGGAGAGTATAATGCCATTTCTGCATCTGTAATATATTTCAGTCTCAATCCCTCTGAACCACTTTCTGGGATTTATAAGGTTAAACATGGTAGTGGTGATAAATAGCATTAACGGGTTTATTTAGAAATTATTTTAGTCATTCAGAGACAACCTCTAATCAGGTCTGTCTTAGTAATTTCGTTAGTTACCTATGTATTTTTGACAAAGCCAGATAAGCATCCTAGAAAACTGACCAGCTAGATAAAATTTGGGTATTTTTCTGAGATTTCTAATGCTTTTCTTCATGAATAAACTGAGTCTTTATAATGTTCTATTGGATAGAAAAGGTGTTATAATAGGAGTATCATCAAAATGATTTGAGATTAGCAATGTATTTAATAATATTCATAAGCTACTTTCCATAAACTGCAGGTTGATAAATATTCTCCCCTATGTACCTGTTTCTTTTTTTTTCTTTAGCTATCTTTACTACTTATACCAAAGTGAAACCATTTTATGTAGGACTAACCCCCTGTGAATAGAGAAGTTTGCTTTTTTTCCTTTATTCTACCACACATTGTTATATTGATTTATTTTATGTAATCTAGAGCAGTTTACTTTAGAAAATGCTACACTGATTTTTGGTTTTGTCTTGCAAGATTTGCTATTTCAAATTGGTAGACATTGTAGATATAAATGCTATTTCATACTTTATACCCTTAGGAATATATTGGTAGATACTATGTAAAATTAAATTTTAAAACTGATCTAGGCATCAGTTTCAGGGTAAAATTCTTCCGGGCTACTTTGGAGGAAAATATTATATAATATTTGCTCTTTACATTATTATCAACTGATAATATACCTGTAGAACCTTATTAAAAGACTTGGTCAAGCTCTTGTAATGTTTTTGCCCTAGACTATGAGTTTGTATTCAGATCTTTTGTAAAACCATTTGATGCTTGGACTTTACTGTGCAAAATGATTACTCATATTTTTCCTCATTTGTTCCACAGACCATATATTGTTCAAGAAATTACATATGGTTCCCCCAGCTCATCAGGTGTAATCCTCTGCATGAGAGGGCAAGAATATGCCCTGAGAACCATAGAGTATGGCAGAATAAAAAAAAATCCATAAAAAGAGAAAACGTTTATTAGAAGGTAGAAAAACTAGTCATAGTTGAAAAATGCTTGAGAGTTACAAATAGAAAGAGATATGAGCTATATCATAGTATTCCTGAGAGGTACAAAATGCTTTGGTTTAGGGAGTGTTGAGTGACTAGGAGTCAAAGTCAAATCTGGAGGAAAACTTGATGTTCCATCAGGATATACACTTTCACATTATATGCAACACAACTGGAGAGTTTTAAGAGAAGGAGTTACAAATTCAACTCTGAAAAAATCAGAGAGTAAACAGTAAGAAAAATGCAAGAATTTTAATATATTATGAATAGGAATAAAAGCATCAAACTACATGAATTATAACTTGATCCCTTTATGGATAGTGATGTGGTGATTAAGTCTATTATAATTATAGGATATCCTCAGCATCACTGAACTTAATATCAGTCATTGTTTTAAGTTTTTTGAAAATATTCTATCTACTCCTAAGGGTATAAAATATGAAATAGCATTTATATCCTCATTTTTTATAAAGAAATAAAACACATAGAGATTGATTAAAGATCAAGTTTTTCAATCAAAGTAACAGAAATATTTAGGAAGTAAAGTTCATGGATTATAGATAAAGTAGAACACCTAAGAAACGTTGAGAACAATCCCCAGGTATGACTTCTGGGAAATGAAACAGATGAGTATTCTGCTAGATGATGAACAGAACTATTGGCAACCAGGCATGGGCTAAAGTGTAAGTATCTTATGTTTGGAAATAAAATAAACAGGAGTGTCAAGACCTTGAAGATGCAGCTAAGCATATGAATATTTTCAGTCAAGGGAAATATGGATAGGAAGTAGTGTGCTGTTGGTTAAAAGGGAATTGAAGACAAAGCAAGAAAACAGCTTTTATAGAACTTATAATCACATTGGGGAGAGCACACACAGAGTTCAATTTAATAAGCTAATAACAATTTAAGAACTCTTTTAATTTGAAGTTTAAAATCGAGATTTAAAATCACTCCGTGAAATAATGAGGGGCATTTGTTTTGAATGGAACATGTAATCTCATAGTGTTAATATCTGTCTGCATCTTGGGAAGTAAGAGAATAGCTGGGCTTTGGGAAAAGCTGGATGCAAAGATCCAGGCAGCTACCTCTGTCTGCTTTACTCTCAGACATCAACATCTGTATCTACAGACCACCTTACTGGACCTGAGGAAATATGGCTGCAAGTAATTTCACTTCCTCATTTTTACAGAAGGTTTGATACTCTCTAGGCTGGTTGATCCAAATCTCCCACTCTAACTAAGCATGACCACATTTAATTACTCAGTCAGTGAGGACTTCAATGATAAGTCTGTAGTTACATAGCATTTGGGGTTCTTCAGAGAAAGTGTACTTTCCAATATGGGAACCAATAGACCATCATACTCAGAGAGGCACACCTAGACCCAGGGATGCACTTGAACAAACAATATGGAAGTGAGTGTTGCTATAAGCTTAAAAAAAGAGCCTGGGATAATGTAGCCATTTAGAATTGCATAGGTTTTAAATAGGAATGATAAGTAGTAGGTAGTACTGCACTAAATAGCACTGTCATCCCTTTGTTCATCGATTTTGCTCGAGCGGGCACCAGTAACATCTCCTTTGTGAAACTTGTTGTTACTGTTTTTTGCATATCGAATGTGCCACTGGTAGCTTGCCAGGCTCTGTCATGGGTAGCTTGTCGGGCTCTCCGAGAGGGATGGAGGAATCAAACCCGGGTCAGCCGCATGCAAGACAAATGCCCTACCTGCTGTGCTATCGCTGCAGTCCTAGAGAAGCTAAATTTCATGAGCAAATTCATACCTATAAGGATATGTATGTAGTAGTGGGGCAGAGTCAGATCTTACTGTAAAGTTAGAAGATTTGTGGCTTTGTTCTGCTTTGTTTTTTGGTGTTTTGTTTTGTTTTGGTGGGGGAGGGGATCATGGGCTGTGGTAGAGATGGGGAACACTAATATATACTCAAAGATTAGTCCTGGCTCTGAGCTCAGGGATCAATGCTGGCAGGCTCAGGGGACCATATGTGGTTTCTTTGGAATCAAATCCAGACTGGTTACATATAAGGCTGCACATATTATCTTTCTCTGAGCCTCAGGAATAATTCTGAACACACCCTTTGTCAAGGAATATTTGAAAGGCCTCTTGCTTCTGAATCACCAGTATAATAGACTAAAATGAAAGTCTCTAGGATAGAGCTAGTGTGTTGAACAGTAGGGACCCAGAAAACTATCTTAAGTAGGTAGCTTTTATGACATGCAATCTCCAGTGGAAGGAGGGCATCCACTTAACTTCTGAACAGAGGCAGGGCATACCTGAGAAGGCCAAGCAGCTTGAGCTTCACGAAGATGCACTCAGGCTATTTTAATGTTAGTGTAGGGATGGAAATCACCCTTGGAAACATAACTGCGTGAATACAAAGATGCAACTGTGAGAGTGAAAACATCACAATATCTTCGATAAATGAATAAGCACACTGAAGTTGTGAAAAACAAATGAACTGCAACATTTTGCATGAAATTGTGAAGCTGTGAAAACAAGAAGGGAAGAAAGAAACCCCATTGAAGAAAGTGGGGCAGCCAGCTGGGGAGGAAGGGAGGGCTAAAACTTTAGGGCTGATAAGAGGAGGATTTATTTGGTGTGACCAGACAGGCTGCTGGGTATGTCATATTGTTTTAAAACAGCAAACTGTATATTTATATTCATACTCCATTGGCAAAAAAGAAAAAATCCTATTTAAAGCCATCAGCCTCTTTGAAAAAGCAGACAAGGAAAATTAAAACCCACTAACCATCTCCCTAGAAAGTTTTGTCTCAGCTAGGCCACAGAAGCAGTAATTTAGGACACAGACTCCCTTGGGTATGGAAAAGTTAATGTATCACAAGTAACTGACTGATCCTCACCAAATACAAGAACAGATAAAGTTTCCCCCAAAGAGTCTGTGCATAATATTCTGCTCTCTTTTGTTAATGTTAATGATAAAGCATTAACGTTAATCTGATTGTGCTGAAGAGAACCATCTACCCCTTTAGCATTTCTTAATCAGGCAAGAGTTACGAACAGTCAAGTTGCCTGGTTAACATCAAGCACGTAGGGAAATTTGTTCCTGGTAAAACATTTAAGACATGTATTGTGACTTTCGTGGAAGGTCGGATGAAAGAATCAATGAAACAGAAAACTCCCCATCCCAGATAATTGGGCTATTTCTACCTGAGTGAATAATACAAATGTAGTCAAGTTAAACAGTAGTAGCAGGTCCTGGGAAATAACTCAGGGGTCAAGGACACATTCCCTGCATACACAAGGACCTGTCTTCCATCCCTAGCAGTACGTGACCCTCAAGCACTGCCATATCCAACCCTGGATGTCCCCAGCACCACTAGGCTCAAGCAGCCACTGCATCTGCATCGGCCAAACACTGACACATCCAAAATGTCAGGTGGGGAAAGGGTATGGGCCCTGCTCATAAACACATCTCCACCCCCAAACGAAAAAAATATAGCCAGTGTCCTTTAGATTGAATTAGCAAAACCGCATTCTGGTTTAAGCTGAGGTACTAAACTCAATGGAGATAGAGAAGTTACTTAAGTTCCTAAAGACAATTTCTTCTAAAATGAGAAAAGTGATCAAAATTAAAATGGAAGTTCTCCTTTGCTGCTGGTAAGGAAATTAATTGGCATGCATATTTGGGTGTCATCACTGATCTTAATCCTCAGCTTAAGAATTTGCAATGAGGAGACATGTTTTTCTGCTTCCTCTCCACACCTTCACAGCTTTTCTTCTGTCATCTTGTTTCAAGTCATGCATCAAAATTCAGATACAGTTTTTAGTCAGTTCTTTCAAGAGACCACAGAGACCCTGAAAGAGCTGGTGAAACCGAATCGGTATTTATTTCCCTGGATTCCGTGCTGTGCATGAAGGGTGGGGAAATCAAACATTTGGACAACAGTGGGAGCAATATTTGGAAGAAAAATAAGTTCAAATGACTGTAACATATAGCCAAAACGTTTCTCTTCTCTCTGGTCACCAAATATTTCTTTGCACTTTTTCTGTTTCTGAAAGGGTGCTTAAAAAGGTGCTCACAGGGACAAACATTGCACGCAAGACGCAGTTCATCCCATCAGATAAGAGCAGGTCCAAACTGGCGATGTGGCTCTGCTTAGCCTTGAAAATCTGGTGCTGCCACAGGGCCACTCATAGTAGTGCTGGCAGGACCATGTGGTGCGAAGGTTAGGACTTGGGATCTGGGTGCATACCAGGCATACACCCCTGAGTGATGAGGTATCTTCTCATCTTGCTATTATGATTTCTTCATTTTAACTTAAATATTCAATATTTTTGTTAGATATATTGAAAATATTTTTCTCGGGCCATAGTGATAGCACAGTGGTAGAGCATTTGCTTTGCACACAGCTGACCTGGGTTCAATCCCCAGCATCCCATATAGTTCCCCAAGCATCGCCAGGAGTAATTCCTGAGCACAGAGCCAGGAGTAGCCCTGAGCATCACTAAGTGTGACCCAAAAAGCAAAAACAATAAAAAAAGGGAAAAAAAAGAAAAAAAAGAAAATATCTTTCTAAGTCTATGTATTACCATTTTAACTTTACTTTTTAAAATGTCTTTTCTTCTTAATTTATTTATTATTTGTAATGGATCCCCAGGAGGTGTAGTTACAGACTCACAAACTTTCGTGGTTACATTTATTATTAAAATGTATTAAAGTTATTTCCAACCCTGAGTCATAATATTATATCTAATATATATTTTAGTTCAGTATTTCATATGTAAGATTTTAAATAACGTATATGGTCCTTTCTTCCTTTGTACCTCCCTTTCCTCTTTCCTTTCTTTCTTTCTTCTTTCCTTCTTTCATGTATGAAATGTAAGGGACAGATCCTAAAGTGTGTAGAACTCTATACCCATTGCTAGTATAAACAGTATTCATAAAGAAATGTATATGATTTAATCTGTAACTCTCTGGTGATATTTTAATAAAAATTTAGCATGTACAATTAAAATTAATACATATTTTCTACTTCTTATTAACTCAAGACTGTTCACTTAAAAAAATCCTATTTATCAATATCTCATAAAAGCTTTTTAAAGTGTTCTAATAAAATCTCCCAAGATATATTTAAATTTGTCAAATTCTTGTTGTAACTTGTGAGATTTTGTCTTATCATACTGATGTTATGTTATTAGCTCTTTACAATGCATGACTGTATTATTTGCTTGATTAATGTTTCATCCAGTTTAATGTTTTGCTCTTTATCTGTGTTAAAACTACATTGGCTGACATATTTGTAATCACCAGTTTGTTTTGTTTATAACTTTCCTGGTTCGTTTTGCTTTTACACTGCAGTACATGGCACCAAGATCTTTGTGTATTGCTACCACTAAGAAAAAGGCCCACACATTTGTTTTATAAAGAGTGAGACAGAGGTGGGGGCAGGTGTGTCCTAGAATGCCTTCCTGGTCTGCCCTGCAGATCTTTGAGCAGCCTTCTTGTATGTCAATAGATTGATTGAGGAAACTGTAGTATCCCCCTCCCTTCCCCCTCCCTCCCCCAGCCCTAGGACTTCAGTTTTCTCAAGCCTATTTTGTTTGAGACAAAGGAAGTATCCTGTCCCCCACTGGGTGATGATTCCTGAAAGACATGATTTGGGTGCAGGAGTCAAAGCAAGCAAGCCCCCAAATTTTCACATGTATCTCAAACAAAGGATATCTTCACCTGCACTGTGTATATAGCATTATTATATCGCCTGTAATTATAACAGTTTTAATATTATCGAACAGCTAATACCTGCTAAAGTGTTCCCAATTGTCTCCAAATACTATTTTAAATTAGGATTTAATCAGGCATTGCTAATTTATCTAATATCTCACTACTGGTTACTACCTCATATCTCCATAATCTAGATTAAGCTCTTATTTATTTCACTGATATGCAAAAATACAGGTTTTATTTTATAGGTCATTTTTTAATGAACTTATAATGGATTGCTGTCTTGAAAGGTAAATCAACTCATTTTTCTACTCATAAGTTTTTCTACTCCTCATAAGTTCTAACTGGAATTTGTATCAAAAGGCTTAATTAAATTTCGTTTAAATGTTTTTAGCAAGACTACTTCACAGATGATACGTAGTTCTTATGTATCAGATCAAAAGATGTAAACTATCAGTTTCGTTTTCGTTTTCACCATTAGTGACCTAAATTTGATCGTTTGATTAAGATTGTAACTTCATTCCTCTATAGAAAACAAGATTTATTCTACTTGCAACCAGAAACAATCATTTATGAACTAATTTTGTAGCATACACTGTAGGAGTGTCAATAGTTCATATGAAATTTAAGGATTTTATTATGAATCAGTTATTTCTTTAAATATTATATCCTGATACTTTTAAAATTATTTCATTTTTTTCTGTACATACTGGCATTCTTTTATAACATAGAACTTTCCACAGCTTTCACCAGAAGCTATTTGATTATACTGATATATATTCCATACTAATAATATATGAATCATGATTACTTTTTGCCATATATGTCTAACTTTTAAGCAAATCACTTGTTTCATAAAACCTAAATTGTGTCATTGAGTATTCAGGGTTTTGGGGGGATTTTTTTTTAGGGGGAGTCCTTTTTGGAGTATTATTATGAGTTCAGACTATCATTCTTTCTGATGCCCTGATTTGATAAGCAGGAATTCCTGTTAATTAGCTTTTTGGTTCGAAGCATGACTTCTTTTTTCTCCCAAGTTTTCTTGGTTTCAGGAATAGTCAGAAATCTCAAGTTTTCTTTACGCCATCCTTGCCCCAGGCTTGGAATCAGTTTTCTCTCCAAAGATCTATGAAGAATAATATGCACTGTAGCAGTATAGTTCAGTTTTTTTTCTCGAGCAGGCACCAATAACAAGTCCATTATGAGACTTGTTGTTACTGTTTTTGGCATATCAAATACACCATGGGTAGCTTGCCAGGCTCTGTCATGCGGGCAGGATACTCTCAGTAGCTTGCCGAGTTCTCCAAGAGGGATGGAGGAATCAAACCTTGATCAGCCATGTGCAAGGCAAACGCCCTACCTGCTGTGGTACAGCTCCAGTCTTGAAAAATAATATACGCCGACCAAATCCAGGTCCCCAAAATGCACATGATTCTTTGTTTTTCTTTGTTTTTGTTTTTTGTTTTTTTGCTTTTTTTGGTCACACCTGGTGATGCTCAGGGGTTACTCCTGGCTCTGCACTCAGTAGTTATTCCTGGCAGTGCTCAGGGGACCCTATGGGATGCTGGGAATCAACTGCATGCAAAGCAAATGCCCTACTCACTGTGCTATCGATCCAGCCTCTTGCACATGATTCTTAGAGCAGATTGCTTCTATGTAATTTTTTGGCCAAAGCTAGAAAGTGTATAGATAGAAGTGTACAAATCTTGAGTTCAAATCTTTAGCATTGAGTGCAGTTAGTTTGTACCCAATGTTTTAGAATTGCTTCTCCACATTGAAAATTTTTATTGCTTTTAAATTTAAAATAACTTTTAATTTGACTTATCCTACAATTTTACAAATTTTAATAGTGACATTGTCCAGTCACTAGAAATAGTGTACATTAAAATGTTTTGACAATCATTTTCAATAATATTTTCAATCTTGTATGTCATATGTATGGAGAGAGAGCCATAGATGTTTTAAAAATAAAACTGTTCTCATAAATCATTTCTAACTAAACAAGATTTTTACTTTTACACTCTACAAATTTGACTATATTTTAATGATTTTTGTATTATTATGTATAGCTTCAGTTTTATCTTTTCCTCAAATTCAAATAATTGGTTATTAACATTCTCAAGTCATTTTTTAATAGGATTTAACTACCTATTTGATCACTTTTTATGCTTCTATGAAGTAAACTTTCTGTGAATTGGTTTTAAATGATGAAATATTTTCCATTTAGATCTCCATATTTCAAAGAAAGGAACTATGTGAGAGATACTCTTAATTTCTGAAGATATCTTTAATTTGCTCTAACTCTTGGATGATAGCTTAGTAAGGTATAATATTCTAACTTGCTCTAGCTATCTGTCCTCAAAACTTTAAAGATATTATTCATGCACACATGCACTCATATGTGAACCTCTATTTTGTTTTCATAATGTCTGCACTAGTTTATATTTCCACCAACATGACAAGGAATTCTCTTTCTTCTCATTCTTCTAGACAATTCATATTTCATGTCTTTTTAATGATATCCAGTGTAGCAGGTATTAGGAGATACCTCATTGTGATTCTCATCTGCAATTTTTGTTGATTATCTGATGCTGACCATTTTTTTTTATGAACCTGTATGCAACCCGAATGTCTTTTTGGAAAATATCTAGTCTGATATTGTCTGTCTTAATTTTTAATGAGATTTTAATGCTGCTTAGTTCAATGCATATTATGTATTTTTTGATATTAATTTCATATCAAATATAAAATTTGAAAATTGCATTCTCATTTTGTTGAATTCTTTGCATTTAAGAAACTTTTAGTATGAGCTAGTTTGAGATTCCTGAGTTATTTTCGTTTGTTTTATTCTTGCTTTTGGTATCAAATTTAAAAGTTCCTTTCCAGTTTAATGTTGGATATTTTATAATCTGTGTTTTCTTTTTATTTTTTTTATCATGTGTGTTTCAGTTTTTCTACACATGTATTGAAGAAACTGTTTTTTCTGCATTTTTTATTCTTTGTTATTTTACCAAATTAATTCATTATCTACATGAGTTAATTCATGGGCTCTACCTCCATTTTTACTAATTCCTTTGTAATATCCTGCTAGATTGATTACTACCTCTTGTAATTTTTATTTTGATAAAATATAGTTTAGAAAATATATTCCTAACTTTAATACATTGCTAGTATTAAAATGAGAATTTTAAATGCATAGCAATTACCTATATTTTGTAAATGTTTACTTAATCTTAAGCATTTATAAGCATTTATTAAATAATTATAAGACATATCCAAGTATTATTTTATATAACTTCCTCAAAAATATAATTTAAAGGGGCAAGAGAGATAGTGCAGGGGTTAAGGTACTTGCTTTGCATGCAGCCCAACCTTGCTTTGAATCTTGGCACTGCACATGATCTCTTGAGCACATGCCAGTACTGAGTTCTGAACACTTCCAGGAGTAATCTCTGAGCACAAAACTAGGAGTATTCTCTGAGAAAGCCATGTGTGGACAAATAATTATATATATAAATGAATATAGGATTTATGGTATTGACGATACCATTTTAAAATAACATTTTACCATTGTAGTAAAAACATAAAATATAAAAACTGAACATAGTGGGGTAAAAATAATAGCTTCTAGATCAGAGTTACGATTGTCTTGCTGTTATCAGTCCTACATTCAACTTCCAGTACCTATACCAACCACCAAGCACTGCCAGGAGTGATCCTGTAGGAGCCAGAAATTCTGAACACTGCTGGGTGTACAACCTCCTCCAAACAAGGCATGTCCTCTATCACTACATTTATTTAGGACAGTTTAAAGAAATTGTTTAATTTCTAAAATATTATAAAGTTTATATATTAATTATATTATATGTTATATTAAAGATTAAGTATATTAATATTTAATATATTAAAATATCTGTCACTGTCACTGTCATTCAGTTGCTCATTGATTTGCTCTAGTGGGCACCAGTAACGGCTTTCATATATATTTCTTTAATATATTGATTGATAGCATTGCTGTATAGTTTTTCTTATGTAACTATATCAATCATTTGGTAATAGTGATCGTAAAAGCTTTTGCTATCAAAGTTAAATATTTTTAAACTAAAATTTTATGTAAGAATTTTTTATAGTTTTTTTGCTCAGTATATATAATACATAGCATAGCTTAAAATATATTAGATTGCAAAACCTAAGTCCCAGAGGGATTAAATGATTTTACCAAATTTTAGCTGCTTTTTATATATTTGATATATCTTTTTTGAATATTATATGCCTGAAAGTTAAAACAAATGTTATTAGTCCAAAGAAAAATATTAAAGTTAATATTTAGTGATCTTGGTTGTGATTTCAATTACTTTTCCATCACCCACAATTTGAATTTATACTCTTTTTAGAGATGAAAATTATCTTATTAAAAATATATGTTTTTATGAAGTAAAGCTCCTATTTATCTCTGTTCATGTGTTTTTTTCAATAAATAAGAAGTTATCCTCTTAAAAATCATTATCCTATGATATAAAGTTGTTTCATTCTATAAAATGAACATTGATACTAATATTGCCTTGGTGTGGTAAATTTTAAAAATATGTCAAAAAGTTGTCTTTTTTTTGATGTAAGAAACCAAGATAAAAGTAAAATAAAATTAAAAGGAGCATAGAGAGCATTTCATCATATGCTATTTCTGAAAAAGAAAGTCTAAATGTATATAGTAACCTTGTGTCTTGGTAGTAAGTCTGTAGACATTATCAGATCAATCTAAATTGAGTTAGTGTATATGTGGTAGGCAGAAACTGGTGGAAATTAGTTTATCTTCCCCAGACTCTTTCTGTTTTCTTTGTACAAAATAGGATAAACTCATTTTTAGACCTGATTAGGTTTCTTTGTTGCATTTCCCCCTCTTTCCTAAAAGGTATAGTCCATACTTTGTTAGATTCACACCATTAAAACATGAAAATTTTAAAAAGCTTTTGGCACATATATAATGTGTGACTACTGTTGGAAATATATGACAAATACAAAATTTGAGATATATCCAAGTAAGGTAATAGGAACAGTTATCCCTAATAATTTTTAATTTCATTAATTATAAATAAGAATCAAAGTACTATGATTTCCAAGATAGACATTGCATATAATCCATATAATCTATATAATCCATATAATCTATATAATATATAATCTATATAATATATGTAATATATAGATTATATATAATATCTATAATCTATAGATATTTCTCTGCATTATAATGAGGTTTGTAGAAAACAAATTTCAGTTTCATCAAAAAGAAGGTTTTTTATATGACTAATCTTCGTGGACATTTTAGGTACTGATTTGTTTTAATTATAAATTTTTAATGTGTAGTTTATTTTTCCTGTGGATACTTTTATCTATGGACTAGAGTGATGGCACAGTGGGTAGGGCAGGGCATTTGCCTTGCATGTGGCTGACTGGGTTCAATTCCTCCTTCCCTCTCGAAGAGCCCAGCAAGCTACCGACAGTATCGTATCCTGCCCATACGGTAGAGCCTGGCAAGCCCTCTGTGGCATATTTGATATGCCAAAAACAGTAACAACAAGTCTCACAATGGACACGTTACTCGTGCCCACTCGAGCAAATTGATAAACAACTGGAGAACAGTGCTACTTTTATCTATTCAGTTCTCATTGGAAACAGTGTATTTAGAATAGTTGTTTAAATTTGTTTGACTCATATAAATGCTTTCTGAAATTTTACTAATCTGCAAATTGTTTATTTGAATAAATATGACTTATTAATTCCAAAATATTTTTAAACAAACTTCTGAAAATCAAATTCTGTGCTAGGGTTTAAATATATTTAGATATATTTAATATCTATATAATATATGCAATACATTTGCATATATCAAGTATTTTATACTCATTTGAATTCTGGAAAGTTAATTTATGAAATAATGAATGATATATTTGTAATTTTGAGGAATCTGCTTAATACTGGTTTATGGAGCTAAAAGAAACATTCATGTTATCCCTTGCCTACTCCAACCAGGAAAACATGAATTTAACTTCATAGAAAGTGTTGCTCACGTGGGTGCACTGTCCTCGGTATCACTTCTGGTAAAAATAATTGTGTTTAGGTGAGATGCTAATAATTATGGTTGTCTGATATGTCATGTTGGTGAAAAATTCAGCAGCAATTGTTATCAATGAGAGTATGCTCTTTTATTGACATCTTAGAATCCAAAAAATGATCAGGATATGCCTTCTCTTTAAGCTATAAGTGGTGGTTCCTCAGAATTCGATATGCCTTTTTTTTTTACACACTAAAAAGAAAAAAGAAAAAATGAATAAACGACAGCTCTCCAATTCATTCCATAATAATAACAATCTACCAAGTCTCCATATTTTTCAAGATTATTTAGACAAATGTTACTTTACATCAAAATATAATTAAATGATACATTATCAGTTTAAATTGCATTTTTGGTGTATTGTTTCAAAATAATTGTGATTTATAGTGCTGCACACTGCTTTTATAATTGTTAAGTGTTCTGTAGCTCACTGAATGTTTTAAACTTTATTCTAGTGCCCAGAGGCAAAAATTTCATGGGCATGCTATTATAAATCAAAGTCATTAATAAATAATTTTTATTATGACTCAAAGAGAACTATATAGGATGGCATTTTTAAAGCATTATTGCTCATAATTTGATGAAGTTTTAAACGGACTTTGTGTTTTATATGTTATGAGACAACCTCATCTAGCATTATAGATATTTTACACCAAATTTCACAGTGAAGGAATGTTTAAAGAGATCAGATAATCAATGTTACATATGCTTTTATGTTAAATTAAAAGGCATGTAGAAATAAACTTCGATTATATGCACACATATTTCCCTATTGTTATTATGGAAAAAAATAAAGTGATTAACATCCCGCCAGATGAGAAAAATGTTCAAAATTCACATTAAAAGTGATAGAAGAGACGATATATGACCTAGTTTGACTGCTGACAATGTGGGGCTTCTCCAGCCAAGCCAGGCAGGACCTTTAGCCCCTAACCATGCTAGATTGGACCTAATAGTTTCTAGCATAAGTACCAGGCAGCTTTACATCCTCAGGTCCTAGCATTGACCATGGTTGACTGTCTCATAGTGACTGGCTCCTTTTCCCCTATGAGATGCTTTGAAGGTCAAAATACTAATAAAAATCATTTACATGTAGACTAAGTTATCTCAATGCTACTTTTGATTCACCCTCAAAATGGAAAGGAAAATTCCAAGCCATAAATCAAGAAACATGTATCCACTGGAGTTTAAAGTCCAGCCTTTCTCCAAGAAATTTAGTAGCTATTCTTTTTTAGGTTGCACAGTGATACATGCTATTTAGTTATAAGATTTAAATTAAAGAACTTCACCTTAGCTCATTGTCTATATTAGAGCTCTGAGTATACATTTTTTTCTAATTTATGATGAAATAACCCAGATGCTTTCTTTCCTAAATTTATATTTTACTTGTTATATGCTGTTCATCTATTTCATAAAACAAACTTTTGCTTTATACACACTGTTGAAACTGTGTAGCAATCCTCATATTTCAAAAATCAAGTAATTTCAATCACATATATATCTCAAATGCCTATGCCCAAAGTAATAATTATTTAAATTTTTAAGCTCTTCACTATGTAATTTATAAAAAATCATCAATTTTTATGTAACTATGAGCATGGTAATCATTTAATGTGCCCTGTTTTTCATATTTTGAATCCTTCAATTTTATCTAATTTCACCACATTGAATCATCATTTGTAACTGCCTTGTAAAGTTCCAAAAAAGGAAGAGGAAGCTAAAATTAAAATGAACAAAAATCTGTGATTTTCAAATTAGATTGATTTCAAATTTCAAATAGTTAAAATTATTTGAATACCCTAGACTGTAGTCTAGCTGTGAATCTTTCAGGTCAACTAGAAACTTGGGTGACTAATATTTGAATTTAAAACCTAAATTCATATAGCTAACAAAATAGAGAAAGTTAATCAGCAGTAATGGTCACCACTGCATTAAATAAACAACATCAATTAACTGACTGTTGACATGAAGAACATCTAGAACCATTGACTAATGATTTTTTTTAGTTGTCCTTTTTGTAATAACTTCATAAGCTAAAAACCCTGTAGATCATTTTTCATCCAGTAGCTATTAAGATAATTTATGTTCAATATATGTAGGCTAGGGGTTCCTAAAATATGTTTTACAGATTTCTAATCCCATAGGCGATCCCAGGTCAATTAAGACTGGAAAAATGTTACATGCTGCATGTCTTCTGGGGTGGGGAGGTAGGAGTTCATAGTAAAGCAAATTTTAAATCTTCCACAATACATAAATAATATTAATTTAGATTTTTCCAGTCCCAAATTTATCTACACTGCCCTTTGTGCAAGTGAATTTACCAAAACACCATGGAAGATAGAATGAGAAATACTAGAAATAATAATCTTCTTGCCTTTCATTGGCAACATCAAAATTCAAACATAAACATACCCTACCAATACCAATGGTTTAATTTCTTTTATATCTGGATTTAGATTGATAGGGCTATAGGAAGGGAGGGGCCTGCTCCTCCTGAGAAGTGTTTATAGTCCTTGTGCTCAAAAGGGCCTGGGATTGGCTTCCACTGGATCCTTGGGCAAATTGAAGAAGTTCTCTTCTAGTTTTGCTTTTTCATTAGTTGCGGTTGATAGGCAATCTTCTTTGTAGTTCTGAAATTCTCGAGACTGTCCTAAGACAGATCTTTTGCTTCTTTTCATTTTTCTTTTTAAGTATCAGAGTCTGGAAATAAAAAGAGAGTTAAAATTCAGTCAGTGTTATCTCGCATGATACTTTCAATTGTGCTAGCTATCTGTATTGAAATATGTAGGCTTGACTTTAGAGGTAACCACTGAAGTGATTCCATTCTCTCGATCTTTAAGTGATTTCTCTGTGTAGAGAAAACACGAATAAAGAGCCATCCCCTTTGAATCCCTAGATCTTGTCCTGAACATCAGGTTTTCAAATAAATTGTAATGCATGGAAATATCTCTGAAAGAATGATTGAAAGAGCTGACTGAGAGATAGCAACAGAAAACCTTGAGACAAGTATGCCCTTATGATTGATTCTTTGGTTATAGAAAACAGAAACATGAATAACATGTATTTGAAATAAGTTGTTCTTTTGAACAATCGCATCCTTACTACCTTTACTGCACATTTTCCTGCTAAAGCAATAAAAGATTCCTGGACTAAGAGTAGAGAAGTTCTTTAAAGTTATATAATAACTTGCACCAAACTGTCTTTTAATGAAATGCTGCTATTTGAATTTGTCAACTACTAACCTCACACAATCATTAAAATTCCACCTAATAAGCTTTAACAATTAGGAAAGACTGTATTGAGTTTTTAATCCAGAGGATCAGTTAATATATGTAGAACAAGCATGGTTTTCCAAGGAAGCATTTTCCGTAATTAAGAGTAAAGTGTATTTTATTTCAGAAAAGGTGTTTTTTCCATAGTTAAATGTTTAACCCTAACTAATTCAGAGCGAGGGAGATTTTTAGTTAATAAGTTAAACATTTTAAACTCTGATTGGCAGTCTGTAATTTATCTTTGCTCCTTTTATTAGATGGAATGAAGCAATTAAGTATTCCTTCCATGGCTATTTGTTCATCTTTGCCTATATTTTTTATCAGTTGTACAATTTATTTTTTTTTGTTTTGTTTTGTGCCAATACCAGGCTGTACTCAGGACTTACACCTGGCTTTGCATGCAGGAAAAAGTTCAAAGGTGGGCTCAGGGGACTATGTAGGGTGTCAGGGATCAAACCAAGGTCAGCTGCGTGCAAGGCAAATGCTCTGCTGTACTATTGCCCTGGCCCTACAGTTTAAATTTTAAGGTGATACCTTGGTTTCTAAAAAGCCACCAAGGATTAATTTTTTTAGTAATTGCCTCCCTTTATCTAAATGAATATTATATTCTCCCCCAATTTGGGGGGTCTGGAGGGGGCACTTACAATGCATTCTGCAAAGTTGTAAAGTAAATGTGATTTCATTGTTTAAATTATAGTACTGAATCAGAGCCACATTGTGGAATGCATAGAGTAGTGTGATTGTAAAACTGTTCATGAAGTCTTGGACAACTTCCCCCTGGAATCTGGAGGGGCATTAAAGACTCACTTGTAGTATACAGCAGACATGTGACTTCTGAAAAAAGGTGATAAAGATTCATATAGCTTCCACCTGATTCCCTGAGAAAACTTATTCTTAAGGAAGCCAGCTGCCGTATGAGAATTTTTGTGACTCAGTTTTCCTACTTGTAATAGCCATTGTTGGCAAGCTTTCTAAGTCCATGCATAGCAGGCATGGACTCCTGCTATGCCCAGCCCTGTGGATCCTTGATTGTAGTTTAGCCCTTCTGGAATTCCTGCCCCACAGATCAGCGGAGTACAAACAAACAAACAAGGATACACGTGGTTTAGACCAATCAGTTCAGGGATATGCAACAATAGTAAACTAGAACAAACAGGCTCATTAAATTACGTAGATTAATTGTTCTAAATGACAGTATAGTTTTTTTGAAATTATTTTATATCAAAGAGTTAAACCAATTATAATAGTGCCTCACAGGAACAATCTTTAGAACTTAGTAATATGGTTTAGTTCTGTTTAGTTAAGTGTTTGTTAAAATTGTAAACCATACTTTCACATTTTATTTATTTTTGTTTTGTTTTGCTTTGAGGGCCAGACCTGGCAATTCTCAGGGATTCCTCTTGGTTCTCTGGTCAGGGGTTACTCCTTGCTGTGCTCAGGGAACCATATGTGATATCTGGGGTTGAACCTGTGTAGGCTATATGCAACATCAGCACTTTACCTGCTCTTGTACCCCTTTAACTCATACTTTCACATTTTAAAATAAACACATTTGATAGAACTATGCTCCCAAAATAAATCACATGAGATGTCAACCTAATTGTCTCCTATTTAATTCTAAGCCCAAAGACAGCCTCTGGTAACTGTTGTAGAGTTTTCTTTGGTTTTGTTTTGTGGTATAGTAGATGACCTCCCATCTACTTCTCCACTTCCTAGAGTTATCTGATGATTTCATACTAATGGTCATCTTTAGATTGATGGTTGCCTTTATCACTTTAAGTTGTCTTCTTTATTTCTTTCATTACCTATCTTTGGCACACATTTGGCAATGTTTCATAAACATTATTGTGAAGAAATAAGGTATGGGGTGGTAAAGTAAGGTACTTCCACTGAGAGAAATTACAGTGGCTAAGGTGCTTGCCTTTCTTAGAGTGGATCCCCTAAGCACCATCATAAAGTTTAGTTCAAACACACACCCAAAAATAGAATATAGATGAGGGCAAAGGAACCTCTTATCATTATTTAAATCATCCTCGATTTATCACTGTGTCAGTCCATTATCCAAAAAGTTTTATTTATTCTATTCTTAGTGGATATTTGGATTATTTTCCCTTGGAGGCTATCATTCACAATGCTGCAATGAGCATTCTTGTACTTCCTTTTGGTTTACAAGAGTACATGTTTTATAGTATCAATACACCCAGATGTTAGAGGTTGTATGCATATTGTGCTTAACTAATGCCTGTTCTAAATTATATGGCCACTTGCAAACAAGAGCACAACCCCAGTAGCTTTACCAGTAATTGACAGTCGATTAGGGGCATCAGTTTGTATTTCCTTGAAGATTAATGTAGTCTAGCACCTTTTTGTATCTTTATTGCTTTATATTTATCTACTTTTATAAAGTACATGTCTAGATCTTCCTCCCATATTTCTTTTGGATTTTTATCTCTCTCCTTCCTCTCTGTTGTTGATTTGTAGGGATTTCTATATATTCTCTATAGAAACACTACATCAAAAACACATGTTGCAGATATCTATTGTTTGTTGCTTGCTTTTATATCTCTCTGTGTAATAAAATTCAATGCAGTTATTTTCAGTGTAGTTGAATGTATTGTTCTGTTCATTTATAGACACTGTTTTTGGTGCCTTGCTTAATATCTTTATCTCAAAACAATCAACATATAATTTTTGAGGACTTTGATTATTTTCTTTAATCATTTTAAGTGATTAAAGATAAATATACCTGAAATTTATATTTCTCTACTACAAAATAGAGGTTTACTTTTTCACCACAAATATTTATAGATACTCAATCCTACATTATTATTGTTTAAAAGAAAAACAGATACTTTTACTTACGATTCTAATTTATATGCATCTTCCTCTGTTTCTTGCTTTACTATACTGGCCACAAAGATGGGTAAGAGTAGTGAGAATAGATACTGCTTCTGTCCTTGCTAAAATGTAGTTATGCTTTTTCCATTACATGTGATGCTCTCTCTCTCTCTCTCTCTCTCTCTCTCTCTCTCACTGTGTAAGATGTTCATAGATTCCTTTGAAGTTGAAGGCTTCTTTTATTCCTAAGAATAGCATGGGGAAAGTTGAATAATTTTTTCACCCTTTTAATGATGCTTATTTAGTTAAAATTATTTTGATGGTGTTTGTGTGGGGCTCCCATATGGGGCTGAGGAGCCCCTTGACCACTCATAGTTGGTTTGATGTGAGAGGATTCAGAATGTGATGATGCTCAGGCATTAGGTGTCAAGGATCACTGGACCACCCAGGTGTTGCTTGAGAACCTCCATCATCATCATACCCAGTGATTCTTGGAGACAGGTGTTTGTGGGAATCTGTAAAAAGGTGGAGTGAATGTAAATAGTATGCTTTAACCCTTACCATCTCTTCAGCTCTGTTGATAGACTTTTTTAATTAAAATTAAGCTATTTTACTAAGGTAATATCATTTGCATAGGATATATACTTTTCACATGTTTCTGCATCTAACTTGGTAATATTTTATTAAAATATTTCATATATTTTCTTGCTGCTACATGTACAATTGTGAATACATGCTGCAACTTTTTTCCTCATTCATCTGTCATTGGACATGTATGTTCTTTCTATGCCCTGGCTATTATACAAAGTGCTGTAATGATCATAGATGTGCTTATGTGTATAGATATAGATATATTCTAATTAATGTTTTTGTATTGCTGGAGATACAAAACAAGAAGTGGAATCACTAGTCATATGAAAGTTCCGGTCTTAATTTTTGGAGAACTCTCACACTACCAACACTGTCAAAGGGTTTTGCTTAGTTTGTTTGGTTTTTTTTTTTTTTTTCAACATACCTTGCCACCACTCCAAACTTTCTTTAGGTTTTTAAAGTGGATTCTTAGATAACTAACTCCAGAAGGGATTACTACAAATTAGGTAGTCCAGATATTTGTGATCATATAGAACAATGTATTACTAAAACTATTTTCAAAAAAAATAAAAACCCAATTTAGACATATAATTGTGAATAAAATCGTAGCACTGTTGTCCCATTGTTCATCAGTTTGCTCAAGCGGGCACCAGTAATGTCTCCATTGTGAGACTTGTTACTGATGTTGGCATATCGAATACGTCAGGGGTAGCTTGCCAGGCTCTGCTGTGTGGGCAGGATACTCTCGGTAGCTTGCCGGGCTCTCCAAGAGGGAATAGAATATTATAAAACAAATAGAATATTTTCTTTTCTTTTACTGCCCCTACTATACCACCTGAGTTTCAAAACAAAACCTAATATAATAAAATTATATTAAAACAATAAAATTCCCATATTGTAGTAAGTAAATCACTAAGTAGCAAGAGGATTCAAACCCAGGTCAGGAAGGGAGGTCTGCTGCAAGGGATCAGGTGAGTGTGTGTATTTGTGTTGCTAAGTGCTCTACGGCAGAGATGTATCCCCAGCCTTGGCTCTGGTAAACTACATAAATTCTGTAACTGCTTGCCCATCAATTAAGTAAGTTACTGTTCTCTTCAATATCAGAAAAATCACTCCGCCCTCACCTTACACATAGTTATCAAGTATATGTCCACAGTGTCAATACTGACCAATAGACTACTGAAAATAATTCTTGTGGCCTTATTTAATGTCTACTACCACATATTAGCCAACTAGTGGAATAATGAACATAACATTTGAGAGTATCTGTTGAAAGAAATAAATCTGGGGTCCAAGACAACAGAGCGTAAGGAACTTGCCTTGCATATGGATGACGTGGGTTTGATCTCTTGCATCCCGTATGGTCCCTCACACACTTCCAAGAGTGATTTCTGAGTGCAGAGCCAGGAGTAACCCCTGAACACTGCTGGATGTGTGAACCCTCTACCCCCCCATTAAAAACAGAAATAAATAAATATGGTCCATTTCACTCTGGAATCACATCCCAAACTAGAGTGTATAATTTCTTTCACTTATATTACAAGGTTTTCTCTTTTCTCTCTTCTCTCGCATACTTCCTAATGTACTCTCCCCACCTCCATTGCCCCAGAAATAAATCTCCCAATCCTCTTCTCTTCCAAAAAGAAGTGTTTCCCTCTTCTGAATCTTTCCCTGTGCCCAAAACTTTGTACCTCCTTCCAACGCTAACCGATCTCCAAGAACATCCACAGTGAACCTTAGGTGGTCTTCATATCTTCCAGTCGTCCCTTCCACATGTGTGTACAGAATACTAGAGAATGATAGTGACTTCTGAAGCTAGTTTGAAGACAATACAACCTGATCTGTGGTATCACTTGTACTGAGAAAAGCCACAGTCATGCCATAGAGACATTCAAGCAGCCCTAAAGAGAATCCCACTGGAAAGAAACTAAGATCTCTGATAATCCCCATGAAACTTAGAGAAGGATCCACCACCCTCAGTGATGTCTGCGGATGACTGCCATCCTAGCTCACATACTGTCACTGTCACACTATCACTGTCATCCCATTGCTCACTGATTTGTTCGAACGGGCACCAGTAACGTCTCTCGTTGTGAGACTTATTGTTACTGTTTTTGGCATATCGAATATGCCTCAGGTAGCTTGATAGGCTCTGCCATGAGGGCGCAATACTCTTCGTAGCTGATATACTATGGTAACCTTTTTTAAAAAAGTAGGGAGCACCTCTAAGAGTGTTAGGGAACCCATGGGTCATCCACAGTGGCATTCTGGGAGTCATGGTACTGGAGATTGAACTGAGGATCTTGACCATGCCAGGCTTATGCTCTACCACTTTATCCTATCTTCCAGGGCCCTGTTATCCAGCCAGAATAATATAATAATATAATAATATAATTCTGACTTACAAAAACTTTGAAAGCGCAAAGTGTTTTCATAGACATTAACTTTGGGATGATATGTTATACAGCAACGAATAGCTAATATACCTACTCACTGAAATAAAATTAAGCCAAAAAATAAAATACATCAATTTTAAGCAAAGAAAGTGGGGGTGGGTGTTCTATCACTGCTTTGGAATATTTGCCAAAATATTCCAAATATTTGCCCGTATATATGCCCAAATGAAAGCAGCCCTAGGGAATAGGAAAATAATATATAAATTTGAACTTAATCTAACATGGTTGCATACTTAATATCAGAGATTCTACAAATACTATGAAAATAGGGCACACAGATAGATTTTACTTAGAAAAATCCATACAATAAAAGATAATTATCAAATTATATTCAAAACTTCAAACACCTATGGCTACTCCTCAATTTCACTATTGTTTATTTATGCCTTTCTTTTCTTCCCTTACTCTTTCTTTTGTTTGACTTTTATTTCCTGTTTTCTTTTACTGAAGAACCAGTTCTTGGCTCTAACATGCACAGATTTATTTTGTTTTTCTATTTTTAGATCCTTTTTTGATTCATTTATCTTATCATTTAATTTTCTGTGTCCCTTTTAAAATATTTCCAATTTTTTTAATTTAAAAATTTTCTAAAAAATTTTTTAAAGTATTTCAAATCCGGGGCTCGAGCAATAGCACAGCGGATAGGGTGTTTTCCTTGCATGCAGCTGACCCAAGTTCTATTCCCAGCATCCCATATAGTCCCCTGAGCACCGCCAGGAGTAATTCTTGAGTGCAGAGCCAGGAATAACCCCTGTGCATCGCCAGGTGTGACCCAAAAAGCAAAAAAAAAAAAAAGAAAAAAAGAAAAGTATTTCAAATCCATGCTCGTTAATCATTCCCAAAGTAATTTAGTATAGTAAACCTCAGTGTTCCCTCAACTCGTTGCCATATTCAATAACTTACTGTTATCTTGCTTATTCTTCATCCTTTTAAGTGTTTTTTGGATATAATCAGCAATTTCCAGGCACTGCTTCATTCCATGTGTGAATGAATTTGCTATACATCTCTAATCCTTTAGTGTAATCCCCATCCTATCACTATAACTAACAAAATTCATAAACAATTCTCTAAATATCATCTAATATCCTCTTTGTATTAAAACTTGCTCAAACACATTCACACACAATTTTTTTCAATAGACTCTATATATTCAGAACCCACACATTGCATTTGCTTATTATGATTTAGGAGGGAGTTACTGAATTTCTATTATTATGTTTAATTTGTATAATTTTTGGTACTGTTGCTGGTAGGGTTTTATGGATGCTATGGGTGTAGTGTTCTAATATCACATCCCCCACCAGAGTGCCCACTTCCTCCACACCACAGTCCTACTTCATCCTCCTCATCCTTCTCTTTCCCTTAAAAGGCTCGATTCTGGAGACCAGTTCTCAGTCCCTGTTGCCTTCAGGCATTTGCTCTTCCCTTACTCTGTCTCTTTACATACCCCATATTGGAGAGATCATTGTGTTGCTGCCCCTCTCCTTATGACTTCATTCAGCAGGATATTCTCCAGTTCTGTCCATGTGGCAACAAACTGGTTAAGTTTGCCCTTTCGTATAGCTGAAAAGTACTCCTTTGAGTAATATATTGTAGTTTCTTTATCCAGTCAAATGTTCTTAGGCACTACGTGTTTCCATATTTGGGCTAATGTGAATAGTGCTGCAATGAACATAACAGTCTCTAAATAGAGTTTTGGGACCCTATTGGTAGAAACCAAGAAGAAGAATTACTGGGGCTTACAAAAGCATAATTCATAATTTGTTAAGAACTATCCATATTTTTTCCATAGGAATTAAACCAGTTGACATAGCCACCAGGAGTAGATAATGGCTTCTTTTTCCCCATATCTACACTAACCCTGGTTGTTTTTGTTATTTTTAATGTTTTTCAGTCTCAGTGCTGTGAGGTGATTGTTATTTCAATTTGCATTTCCCTGATGCTAAATAATATAGAGCATTTTTTTCAGATATTTACTGTTCATATGTATGTTTTTCTTATTTCTTCTCCCTATTTTTTGAAGAGGTTCATTTTTTTCTAGTTCAGTTTTATAAGAGGCTTATATGTGTTGGTTATTAACTCTTTGTCAGTGGGCAAATATTTTCACCCAGTCTGTGGAGTGTTTCTTTGTTTCTTTTTATATTCTGATTATTTTTTTCAGTGCAGAAGCTTCTTAGTTTGATGTAGTTTCATTTTTTTAAATCTTTTTTTTCTGATTATTTAGCCAGTGAGATTGAATCATAGAATGTATCTCTAGAGTCAGTGTCAGGCAGGGTCTGGCTAATTTTCCTCATTGTATTTTATGGATGTATTGTAAAAAACATCTGCCTGGAGGAGGGGGCAGATGGGGGGGGAGCCCTGTCTCTCTCTCTCTGGCGGCCACCCCCTGAAGTTTGGAGGGCTCGTTCCTGGGCCGCTTGCCCAGCCAGGGTGGCCCAGGCCATGGGGCAGACAGAGGAGGAAAGGAGGGCCAAGCTGGTTGCTTGATCAGTTTCCGTGTATTCCATTCACTCCTGTCTCTCTCTCTGCTTCTCTCCCCCGCTCTCGATCTCGCCACCCAACCCACTCTTCCAGTCTAGTTAAATGCCCCCAGCATGAGGGGATTGGGGCTTATACATAGGTGTGGTCACAATCAATAGGGTTAAAGTTCTTTCCCTCAGGGGATGCTGCTTCTAAAACAGATTCTCTTTCAGCAGGATGACCCACCCAAGGGCAAATTCCCATGGGTGTGTTTCTCCTCTCCTCACCCAGCAAACATATAAGCATTCATAATATTAATCATTTTGTATGCACACAGTAAGAGATGCATTAAGCTTATAGAATTGCTCTCCTGGGACCATCTCGATCTCAGACTACAGTGCTCAGGCCAGATTAGTCTTCCCTATCCCTAGCAGGGTCCTAGTCTCATCATTGCTTTTGGATCATGACAGCATTTGCCCATGATCAAGCTCTTAATTTATAGTTAAGAATTAGGCACTTTGGCCAGGCCCATCTCGATGCCAGGGTAGCACATAACTCACTGCTTGCCCTGGGTCTGTCCTGTCCCTCGTCAGGACCCTGCTTTGGGGGTGCTAGAAACTGAGGGCAACTAAGGCTTAAATTGAGAAAGCAGATGCCCAGGAATCAATAATATCCTAAGCCAATTAAATCTCAAGTTACAAACGCATAATATTGTCTTCTTGTGTCTATACAAAAGGGACATTGCTTTAAAGTAAACTATTCAAAAAACATAAGGAGAGGGGAAAGGCAATATTAACACTATAAGTTCAGTGTCCTAGAAAGATCTGACCTTACAAATTAACAGAGTCTGACAAGGGGGAAAAGCTGATTAACTGTTTGGGGAAGAGAGCTTAGAGAAGTGGTTACAGATAGACAGAGAAATGGGAGTGACTCGGGAGCACCTTGATGTGTGTGGCTGGGATAAACCTAAGCTTCCTGAAGCTATTTTAGCCTAAGATGTAGATCTTTTACTGAGGTTTTTTATCCATTCTGAGTTGACTATATTACTCAGAATGGATAAATGGTGAGAAGAAGGGATCCTAGTTCATATTTTAATAGTGACCAACCAGTTTCCCAACAGCATTTTTTAAACAAGATTTCCTTGTAACATTTCATATTCTTTGCTAGGATTTTTATTTTATACCTCATTTCCTTTCTATTAGGATTTTTATTTTATACTAGATTTCCTTTCATTGTCTTATTAATATGAGCTCTTTGAACTTGGGGAGAAACTGGGCTAAATCATACTGTAAAAATCCTAGATTCTGGAATTGGTTAATTGTTGCCTTGTGGTATAATTTATACGGCTACATTTTAAAAAGTGAATCCCCAGTTGGGGCTGGCAAGATAGAATAGGAAGTAAGGTACTGCCTTGCATGTGCCTGACCCCAATTTGATATATTTCCTCAAGCAAAACCAGGCATGATCTCTGACCACAGAGCCAGAAATAACTCCCGAGCACTGCCAAATGCGGCTCAGTATCACCCCAAAACAATAAATTCCCATTTCATTCATCCATCTGCCCCTTGCCTCTGGCAGCTTCCATTCTGTTCTGTGTTTCTTCAAGTTGGTTATTTGTTTTGGATTCTACAGGTGCAGGAAATTGGGTAATGCTTGTGTATGTCAGACCTATTCCACTTAAGTTGTTACTCTATTGCCTGAGTTTTCTGCAATTAAATATAAAAGCATCACAGCTCAGAACAGTTATTTTTACCTGTATGTTCATTGTAGCACTGCTCACTATAGCCAGAATCTGGAAAGAAGCCGAGTGCCCAAAACCAGATGACTGGTTAAAGAAAGTATGGTACATCTATACAGTGAAATACTATGCAGTTGTTAGGAGAGATGAAGTCATGAAATTTGCTTAAAAGTCATAGAGAGTATCATGCTAAGTAAAATGAGTCAGAAAGAGAGGAACAGATATAGAATGACTGCACTCATTTGTGGAATATAAAATATAATATGAGGCTAATACCCAAGGACAGTAGAGACAAGGGCCAGGAAGATACTTCCATGGTGGGAAGCCTGCATCATGAACTGGGGGAGAAGGCAGATAGGATAGAGAAGGAAATCACTAAAACAATGATGGTTGGAGGGATCGCTTGGGATGGGAGATGTGTGCTGAAAGAAGATAAAGGACCAATATGATGGCCTCTCAGTATCTTTACTGCAAACCATAATGTCCATAAGTAGAGAGAGAGTAAAAGGGAAATTGTCTACCCTAGAGAAGGGGGAGGGGAGGGTTGGGGGTGGAGGAGGGACACTGGGGACATTGGTGGGGAAAATGTACACTGGTGATGGGATGGGCATTCAATCTTTGTATGACTGAAACTCAAACATGAAAGTTTTGTATCTGTAGCTCACAGTGATTCAATATGTATTTTAAATTAAAAAAATTAAAATAATAAATAAAAGGAAAAGAAAGAGTTCTTTTTATAGGGGATATTATGAACTTCCTCCCTTGTTGAATCACTGTGGACGACATGATGTCTGTCGTCACATGTTTCAGGCACCAACCACCAGCCCCTCCTATTGACATTCTTTTTTATTTCTTTTTTTTATTTTTTATTTTATAAGGTAGTCCATAATGTTTGATTACATTTAATATTGAAATACCAGTCCCACCACCATTACACCTTCCTGCCACCATATTTGGCAGGAATCCCAAGTCCCAATCCCTTTCCCAAAGCACAACCAAAATAATATATTTTGAATTGCTTGCTATGAAAAACTGCTGAAAATGCTACAAAAATGTAGTCATAGAGGAAACAGTGTGAAATTGTTCTATCTTGGCAGGAGCCATTAAGACATTCTTTAAGATATCACTAACATGTTGTTAAAGTTTGAGTGATGTGAACTTTTGCATATATATCTGAAAATAAGTATATATGCACATGCATATCACTGTCATCCCGTTGCTCATCGATTTGTTCGAGCGGGCACCAGTAACGTCTCTCATTGTGAGACTTATTGTTACTGTTTTGGGTATATCCAATACGCCACGGGTAGCTTGCCAGGCTCTGCCATGCAGGCTCGATACTCTCGGTAGCTTGCGGGCTCTCTGAGAGGGGTGGAGGAATCGAACACGGGTTGGCTGAGTGAAATGAGAAAGCCCACCTACTGTGCTATTACTCCAGCCTGCACATACATATATACATATGTGTGTGTGTATATTTCCCTAATGATATATATGTGTGTGTATATATTTCCCTAATGATTGGTTGTCTGCTATTTGAACCCCATCCAATGTGGTGTAGTATTCTTGGAGAATGGGTAGGGAGTATCTTATATGCATTTGCAGTGGTGGGGTCCAGGAATGTGTCTGTTTGTCGGACTTCACTCATGCGTGAGGCTCGGCCCAAGCGTGTGGTGAGTGGCCACGTGGTTAGGTTGTGGAGGTTTTCGCCTGCAAGGGCTGTGTCCCTTGGAGTGGAGAGGGCTATCACCCACTCCCCTCTGGGGTGGCCCCTGTGGAACAGCCTGGCACGGGGTCCAGTGGCATGGCCATGGCGGGCATCTTATTGCTTCCTTCCAGGAGAAAAAAGCGGTGTGATCTGTATGGTTTCCGATGACGAGATTATCTGGCGCCAGAAGGAGATGGCTTATGGGTGTGACCTCTGGGTCGCTGGAGACAGGGGGAAACAGGCAGAGGATCTCCGCTCCCCGTCCTGTTGAACCCAGAGTTCCAAGTCACAAAGTTCCACGTTACCTGGGTTTTGTCAGACTTCACTCATGTGTGAGGCTTGGCCTGAGCATGTGGGAAGTGGCCTTGAGCATGGCAGCAGTTGTGGTGTGGAGGTTGACTGCCAGGGCTGGGTCTCTTGGGGTGATGAAGGCTCTCAACCGCCTCTGGGGCACCCTGTGTGAAACAGACTGATTGGCATTCTTTTCGGTAAAAATATTCAAATATTCAAACATTATAATCCATTTAAGTCATATAATTGTATTTCTATACTCATTGTTATTTACTCTTTGCTATATTATAATTAAGTATATTCTTTTAGTGTAGTGAGGTGTGGGGTTAGGCTACACCTAACAGTTTCTCTGGAGCTACTCCTGACTCTGTGCTCAGGACTGATGCCGAGCAATGCTCAGAAGACCATACACAGTACTCAGAATCTAACCAGGTGCTACTGCCTGCAAGACAAGAGCCTTACTTCTTTTACTATCTCTCTTGCTCTTGGCTCTATTCTTAAAAATGTTTTATCTTGGGGACTAGAGAGATAGTACAGTGGGTAGGGCTGTTTCCTTGCAACCGACCAACCCAGGTTCTATCCCCAGAACCTCATATGATCCCCTGAGCACTGCCAGGAGTAATTCTTGAGTGTAGAGCCAGGAGTATCCCCTGACCATTGCCAGGTGTGACACAAAGGGCAAACAAAGCAAAACAAAACAAAACAAAAATTATCCGTGTGTTTCTTTTGGAGAGGAGTGGTATATATTTTCACCTTATTTTTTTCTTTTTTGGGTTACTTTTTGCTCAGGGGTTACTCCTGGTTCCTGGTTCTGCACTCAGGAATTACTCCTGACAGTGCTTGGAGGACCATATGGGATACTGGGGATTGAACCTGATGTGTCAGCTAGTGCAAGACAAACGCCCTTGCTGCCGTACTATCGCTCCAGCCCCTTTTCTGCTTTCTTTTTATTGTTGATTTCTACTTATTACACTGAAGTAAGGGCTGGAGCAATAGCATAGCGGTAGGGCGTTTACCTTGCATATGGCCAACCCGTGTTTGATTTTTCCGCCCCTCTCAGAGAGCCCGGCAAGCTACCGAGAGTATCGCGCCCGCATGGCAGAGCCTTGCAAGCTTCCCATGGCGTATTGGATATGCCAAAAGCAGTAACAATAAGTCTCTCAATGAGAGATGTTACTGGCGCCCGCTCGAACAAATTGATGAGCAACGGGATGACAGTGAAGTAAATGAACAAAGCGTATACTTTTAATCACTTTAGGTTTTAAATTAGAAATTTTATGTCATAGCATATGATGTTTCTTTTCCCCTTTATTTGACATCTCTTATATGTATATTATCTGTCTTGTTTTGCTTTCTAACAATATCAGATGCTGGTTGATATTGGCTTATACCAAGCTACTTAGTTGTGATGTTTAAACCCTCTGTTCTTTTATGCTGCGGTATTTGTCAGTTTAGTGTATAAAATCTTACATCACACTAGTAGTGGATAATTATATACATTGTGTAGATACATTGTGTAGGTAAATAGATTGTTCATAACATGATTTTATGGATTATACTCTATATAATTAATATCCTTGATTTTGTCATTAATGCATTTTAACAGCTTTTTGTATGTAACACACAGTTGTACAAGTTGTTTCTTACTATCTGTACTTACTATCATTCTATCTTTATATGTAAACCTTTGGTGTTGTCATGTTTCACATATATTCCATAAATGTTTGCAATTGAATTTTATTTTTAATATGGAATATCTAATTTTAATTATTTATTTTAAATGGAACATATTTTGGGGGCCAGAGATATAGTACAGCAGACAGGCTGCTTGCCTGCACACCAATGGGCCAGGCTTGATCTTGTGCACTACACATGGCCCCCTGAGTCCACCAGAAGTAATTGCTGAGCACAGAGCGAGGGGCAAAACCAGTGAACAGTCAGGAATAAAACAAATAAAACAAAAACAAAATGGAAAATATTTATATTATTTTCTAATTTATATTGGCTCAAACAATGGCTGGAGTGATAGCACAGTGGTAAGGCATTCGCCTTTCAGGAGACTGACCTGTGTTTGATTCCTCTGCCCCTCTCGGAGAGCCCGGCAAGCTGCCTAGAGTATTTCGCCTGCATGGTAGAGCCTGGCAAGCTACCCGTGGCATATTGGATATGCCAAAAACAGTAACAACAAGTCTCACAATGAGAGACGTTACTGGTGCCCGCTCGAACAAATCAATGAGCAACGGGATGACAGTGACAGTGACAGGTAGTTATATTTATTAATAAATTGTCTTTAAATGGATTGGAGCGATAGCACAATGGGTAGGCTGTTTGCCTTGCACACAGCCAACCCTCCATTCCTCTCAGATAGCCTGGCAAGCTACCGAGAGTATCCTGCCACACAGCAGAGCCTGGCAAGCTACCCGGGGTGTATTCGATATGCCAAAAACAGTGACAAGTCTCACAATGGAGACATTACTGGTGCCCGCTTGAGCAAATCAATGAATAATGGGATGATAGTGCTACAGTTCTATCATCAAATAATTCCATGTTAGATAATAAATCATTGCCCATATGTAGTTCTGTGTTTTAACAAGTTTTTGCATTCATCATTTGTTACTTTCCCTTTATAGATATATTTTATGTAATGATCATTGACTTTTTTAAAATCATTTTTGAACTTTTTTGTTTTAAACTTCAAGCAAATCATCTCAAATTAATTTAGGTATTTTCTATCAGATGATTGAACCTTAGGTCTTTAATGTTATGTTTATATTCAGCATATCTTTTTATTTTATTTTTGTAAAAGATAAAATTTTATCAGAAAAGAAACCTGAGTCCTGAGGAATAATAAAACATCCATTTTAATACTTTTATAATTTTGTAATACTCTTGGTACACAGAGCACAATGCTTTATTAGCAACATCACTTTATTAGTAAAAGAAAATTATGACTGCTCAATAGATTCTGTCCCATCAACTAAGGAAATGTGGTTTAATTAATTGTGGCATTGCTAACAAATTCATTTTCTATTTTATCAAAGTCTTCTACAGGACTTACTACTTTTTTTACTTCCAGGTGACAATAAAAATTACAGATATAATGGGCTTTACAAAATAGCTGTTGAAGTACAGCGTTTTGGAAAGCCCTAAAGTGCAGATGTATTTACGAGATACAAGAATTCTAAGTGTGCTCTCTCGTGGCCTCTTTATTTTCCAGGAAAATGCACATAGAATACGAGAGACAGGGAGTAAACAGTTTTTGTGGCAGCCATCACAGAAGCCTTTCTTTGTTTCTCCTCAGAGACCAAGATATCCAATTGCACCTAGTTCTGTGTGCTTTGAGTTGTCTTTATGCCAATTCTGTTCAAGTTGGAAAACTTTAGTGACTGTGATCGTATTTTGGTTACCAAAGATTTTTGTCATGTTTTAAAGTAATCCTTTGTGGCTTAACTACATAGGAGGTATTATTAGGGACATTCCTAAAATACATAGAGAAAACTAATTCCTTCACATTAGACTGTGCCAGGGGCCAGAGTCTTAGGATAGCAAGTAGGGAGCTTGCCTTGCCATCAGCCGACCGGGGTTTGATTCCCCAGCACCTCATATGTCCCCCTGAGCGCAAAGCAAAGAATAAGCCCTGAACACAACCAGCATGGCCACCAAAACAAACAAACAAAAAATATTGAGTATGCTGCAATAATAAAAGGAGGACAATCTTAGGACCAACCCAGTGTTCCACCACCACTGAAAAGGCCCTTGAGGATTACAGCCACAAGTGTTGATGACTTATCTGCATATCCAGTCCCTACAAAGACTATGGGATGAATTAAATTGTGCTATGTGGGGAACATAGCAATTCAAAACCAGATGCTTAGACCACTAAGTCACCCCTTCTGGCACATTGTAAAGCATGAAGTTGTAAATATAGCAGATAATTGAAATTTAGATTTTAGATATGGGCATTGTTAGCAGCTCTCCTCCAGCTTTCATTGCTGAGTCTTGGAAGTATATTTAACAGTTCATATTAATGCAATTGCTGTCAAAATTAATTAAGCTTTTTTCTTTTTTTCTCTTTTTCTCATGTGTTGTTTTTTTTCCCCCCTCTTTAGTATGAGGAGAGTATTAATAATAAAAACAAAGGAAAAGAAAGGAAAAGGTCTGAATTTAAAAGTGCATCCAAGCTGAGGGTGAAAATAATTCATTCACTGAGAAATGACATTTTAAGTTCTCCCTTTGGTTTTTTATGGGTGTCAGCTTTGAAAAAGAACAAACAAACAGTGCATACTCATCCCTCCATTGATCAAAGTTGCCATTCTTGGTCCATTCTATAATGTACTTTTCATAAACTAATTCATTTCTTTTTGAGTGAATAAAATTACATTCATTCTTAGGCTGAAGTTAAATTTGGGACTTGACTTTTTATAATCCTGACAGCCCATGGCTACATTAATTTTTCTTACTTTAAAAAGCCATCAATTATCCATTTACTCAATAAATTGTCTCCTCTTTCTGTTGCTGTCTTTGCATCACGGACAAAAATGGTTATATATCTGACAGGTTTGATATACTTCAAAAAATGGCTTTTGATATTTACATAAAGAAGTGATAAAGTTTAGAGTTTGTTGAGGATTGGGAGAGAGCTCAAAGAACTACAGCCTGTGTGTCCCAAGAAGGAGGCCATGAGTTTGATCCTCAGCACTGCATGGCTCCAGCAGCATCACAACAAAGATTCTGAGTACTAAACCTTGCAGCCCACTTGGTTAAGTCTGTCAAGAGTGGACTCAGGATCTGCTGATCATTGTGCTTAGGAACTCCCTGACCTTACCAAAAGAGAATTTGTCAAAATCACAGTATCTTTTCAAAAGGTAGATTGAGAAAATTTTATGATCAACAATAAAAAATGATTAT
The DNA here is from genome assembly GCF_027595985.1 of Sorex araneus. Taxonomy (NCBI): domain Eukaryota; kingdom Metazoa; phylum Chordata; class Mammalia; order Eulipotyphla; family Soricidae; genus Sorex; species Sorex araneus. The sequence goes on from NC_073313.1 coordinate 237,923,201, forward strand.
TTGAATATGATATAAACCAGAAATCTATTATACCAATTTTGATATTAATATTGTGCAGTTAAAATGGAGGAATAATTTTACCAATGATAATATTATTTTAATGAATAAAATAAGGCGTCAAAAATCAGATGGGCTGGACCTCTAATGTGATTTGGAGATACTACTGGACTAGAGTAGAGCCGTTACCAACTGGATTCCAAGGGATGTCAAAAAAACACCTGGCCAGGGCCGGAGTGATAGCACAGAGGGTAGGGCGTTTGCCTTGCACGCGGCCGACCCGGGTTCGATCCCTGGCATCCCATATGGTCCCCCAAGCACCGCCAGGAGTAATTCCTGAGTGCAAAGCCAGGAGTAACCCCTGAGCATCGCTGGGTGTGACCCAAAAAGCAAAAAAAAAAAAAAAAAATATCCAATGCCTCTGACCAAAGAGAATAAATTCTTTAAAAAAAAAAAAAAAACACCTGGCCACCCACCTATAAGATGGTCAGACTTCTTCATCAAGACCCTGAATGAATGGTTTGATGCTCTTCGTGTTCCTAGAGAGAGCAGATGACATTGGGCTACACAAGCCCATTACAGGAGTGAACAGAGACATTACTGGCACCCGATCGAGCAAATTGATGAGCAGCGGGATGACAAGTGACAAGTTACAATGAAATACGTAACTCACAGAGAGAGAAGGGGAAAGCGCGTGTGAGAGAGAGACAGAGAGAGACAGAAGAGAGAGGAGAGAGAAGAGAGAGAGAGGAAGAGAGAGAGAGAGAGAAGAAAAACAAAAAACACCTGTCATAGAGACAGGTTCTGGGGGTGCATTTGGGGGCTGGTGGGAGGGAAATTTAGGACACTGGTGCTGGGAAATGTACACTGGTGGCAGGTGTTGGAACACTGTATGACTGAAACCTAATCATGAACAGCTTTGTAAGATTCTATCTCACAGTGAATTAATTTTAAAAAAATTGAAAAAAGAACTCACAAAGATAAACAGAAAAATATTTCCCCAAAAATGAGGGAGGAAATGAACAGATACTTCTTTGAATAAGACAAATAGATGGTTAATAGGCACATGAAAAATTGCTCATTGTAACATTGTTAGGGAAGTTCATATCAGATGACATTGAGGTATCCACTCACGTTGGTGGGAATGGCATGTATCAATAAAACAGAATAATTTGTGTTGGAGGGGATGCGAGGCGAAAGGAAGTCTCATCCATTGTTGGTGGGAATGTTGTCTGACTGGGAAACAGAAAGAAATGGAGATTTCTCAGAAAAGCGAGAATAGAGTTACCTTAAGACCCAGCAATTCCAATTCTTATTATATACCCAAAGGACACAAAAACATTCATCTATATTGACATTTTCATACCATAATTCACTATATCACATAAATCACTTAGCCCTATAGCTAGAACATGGAATCAACCAAGTGTCCAACAATAAACGAGTGGATAATGAAGGTGTGGTCTATATATGCAATGGAATACTACAGGGCTGCAGGAAAAATGAAATCATGCGATTTGTTGCAACTTTGATGAAACTGGGGAATCTCACTTGGAGCTAAGTAAGTCAAAAGAAGAAAGACAAACAGAAGACAAACATTTATCTGATATGAAGAATAACAGGATAAAGGAAAACAAGGTTTCAAAGGTGGGGGTGGTGCCTGGTTTACCCTGGAATCTGGACTATGGATCTGAGGATAGGAAAAGAATGAAACTGAACGAGGTAAAGTAAGAAGAGGCAGAGGAAAGGTAACAGGAGCATGGGGTGCAGGGACCGTGTACATACTGGTGGTGATGAGAGGCTATTTAACCATCTATCTGAACAATAGAATGAACAAAACTGTAACGCATGAGATTCAAACTACAATAGCTAAACTTTAAAATGTGCACCCAAGAGACAGTACAGAAGATAAGGCACTTGCCTTGACCACAGCCCACCTGGGTTCAATCCCCAGTATCTCATATGGTCCTCTGAGCGCTCCAAGGAGTGATTCCTGAACACAGAGCCACTCCTGAGCATTACTGGATGTAGCCAAAAAGAAACAAACAAAAAAATGTTTCTGTCAAAGAGGCGGTCTGGGGCACGGGAGAGAAAATGGGATGTTGGTAGAGGGAAGTTAACACTGGTGAAGGGATTGGTGTTATAAAATTGATTACCAAGAACTCAATTATGAATAACTTTGTAAATCCTGGTGCTGAATTTTTTTAAAGTTTAAAAAATATAAAATGAGCTTAGCACATTACCGTGACTTTCTGAGTAGGGATTGGCAAACTGGAAATAGTGTCATTCTATTGGGATATTGTGTATCAACCTCAAGTTCTATCTAACCAATGCTTTTCTATCCTTTTTTCCTTCCGAATGCGTTATTATTGAAGTATATAGTTTTTAGTAGTAGTAGTAGTAGTAGTAGTAGTAGTAGTAGTGTTATAGATTTAATGCTACTCCAGCAGACTCACCAAGAGTGTCAAGATCTCTTCACCTTTGTCCAAAGGACCCTGTCCCAACACACACATTTTAGCATCCTCAGTTCATTAGTTCTACAATTTTGTTAACTGTCATTGTCACTGTGTCATTTGTCATCCTGTTGATCATTGATTTGCTCGAGCGGGCACCAGTAACGTCTCCATTTGTCTTAGCCCTGAGATTTTAGCAGCCTCTCTTTACTCGTTCTTCCCAGTGATGCCATACTGGAGGCTCTTTCAGGGTAAGGGGAATGAGAACCATCACTGTTACTGTATTTGGCATTTCAAATACACCAAGGAGAGCATTTGTGGCCATGCGACCTCTTATAGCCTAGTTGTCCCTTTCAGAGAAGGTGGCAAGGTATTGAGAGCATCCTGCCTACATGGCAGCGCCTGGTAATTTTGTTAACTATTAGGATTTATTTCCTTTGGATTAGTTTATTTATATTCTACATATTAATGAGATAACCTGGTTTTGTCATTTTCTTTCTTGGCTCAGTTCACTTAGTATAAAGTCCTCCAATTCCATCCAAGTTGCAGCAAACTGCAAGAATATATTTTTGTCATGCCTGACTAGTCTTTAGTTGTGTATGTGTGTGTGTATATATATATATATAATGATTTTATAGTTTTTGTCTTACTGTTATACTTGTGGGATGCCACTGACTCTATGATTAAGAACCATACAGTGGTAGAAAGCAAATCCAGATTTCTGTCTTGCAAAACATATGCTCTAACCTGTAACATGTTGAGATATCTCTTTAGCCTTACCTTGGTTTCTTTATTCATTCATCTGCTGTTGGGCACATGAGTTGCTTCTAGCTTTTGACTGTTTAAATATTGATCTGATGAACATGTGTCCATACATTCTAATAAATTATTAATGTAATGCTTAAAATGCAATGTGCATTATAGGGCCTGTTGAGGTAGTACATTTTTTAAAATCCCAATAAATTACATTTTTATTAAGTAGCTTTATGCAGAGACATGAAACTCAATCATTAACAGTATGATAAATCACAATGCCTTAATAAATATTTTGGGGTGTCGGGGGGATGACAATCAAGTAAATGGCATTAGTTTTTGAGGCAGCTTGCAATTACGAACCAAATACCATAAAAATTTTCTAGTGATGCTTTCACTTTATAGACCTACCAGTCTTCCTAGACACCAAGACACCACCTAATGGAACCTGCAGAGAGTGAAACATTAATGGTACATTTGACTACTGTAGATACAATGTTTTTCTTTCTTTTCTTTTTAACAAAGGATTTTTGGATTTATGTGAGAAAATCTATTAAGACAACATTAAAAGTGAACTTTAGACTTTTAGATACTGTGAGTTTTGAATTAATCAGGTGTACAAGAATAAAATTAATTTATGCATTGCTTTGAAAAATAACTAGAGTAGAATGTGGTTAGTCAAAGTTGGGGAGTGACTAGATTCTTTTGAAAATCAATGGAAAAAATGCCAACCAATTTTGCTCTATTTGAAATCATTTGGGCCATAACCTCAAGTACACAGAGGAAGATAATTATGATAATTAAAATTTCAGACTTGTTTTTTCCGTCATTTTTGGATTAAAATTTGGGAATAGAGTGGAAGAAATTTATATCGTTTAATTATAATTGCAACTGACATGCACTCTTTTGATTTCATCATTTCAGCCTATGTTTTTGCCTTAAGCTTTTTTATTTATTTTAGTTATAAGGAGAAGGAATTCCTGTCACCTCTCCTCTTCTTCCATGTTTGTGGCTCAAGAATGAGAGTGAGACTGGAGAGATTGTATAGTAGATAAAGCACTTACCTTGCAGTCAGTTGACCTAAGTTCAGTTTTCAGCATCCATATGTACGTTCCCTGAACACCCATAGATATAATCCCTGAGCACAGAGCCAGGAGTAAAATCTGTGATCCCCCAAACCTGTATCACCTGTATCATTTGTCATCCCATTGCTCATTGATTTGCTCGAGCTGGCACCAGTCTCCATTCATCCCTGCCACATGCTAATGTAGCCCAATGGCATCTGCTCCTTCCAGGAACACGAAGAGCATATTTTATCAGCCTCTCCTTACTCATTCTTCCCAATGCCGCCATATTGGGGGCTCCTTCAGGGTCATGGGAATGAGGCCCATCATTGTTACTGATTTTGGCCCATCAAACATGCCACAGGTAGCTTGCCAGGCTCTGCCATGTGGGCAGGATTCCCTTGGTAGCTTGCCGGGCTCTCTGAGAGGGATGGAGGCTTTTAGGGTGGCCTCTAATCCCCCCTTACAGGTGCTCCCCAAAACCAAAATAAATAAATCAATAATGAATCAAAATGAGTAAATACATTACTAAGAGAAAAACACTTTTTAACTTTATATATAAATTTATGAAAAAATATATAATTTTATACATAAACACATATTCATGGAAGTTCAGAACTTATGAGAGTTTGTTGGGTCAAGGAAGTACTAAATGATGGGGCTAATAAAAGAAACGAAATTTTCTAAATAAATAAACGAAAATGACTTTGGTTATTTTTGACTTGGGCAGCATTGTTTGGGATGATAACAAGAGGACATACATGGTGAATTAAAGATTGTTTCTTATACAAGTAAGATTCAGGAGGGCCTGGGTGATAGCTCTCTTAGTAATATCACATGCCCATAATGTCTGAAGCCCCGAGTTTGGTCCCTAGCACCACTTAGCTCCTCTCCTCTAAAGAAACATTAGGTGACTCTATGGACTCTCCAAGCAGGAAAACATTGAATATTGCTCCTATTTAAATAAAAAAAAGAAAAAAAATTAAAAGAATGAATTGTCTCTGAGAGTAGCTCCCCTTTACCAAGGATTTGGGGCCAGGAATACAGTACAGTAGTAGATAGGGCACTTGTTTTGCATGCGGCCAATACAGTTTCATTCCCTAGTACCACTTATGGTTCACTGAACCATGCTGGAGTGATCCCTGAACCCTGAGCTCAGAGCCATAAGTAAACCCTGAGGACAGCAAGGTGTGGCCTGACACCTCCCCCCGCCCAACACACACACACACACACACACACACACACACACACACACACACACACACACAGAAAAAAACAAAGGGATAAATTTATAACTTTCTTTTCAGAAAATTAGGATGCCATAATTAGTAACATATCTTTTCCAGGATGTGTTGCTTCTCAATTGCCTTTAGCACAAAATAATTATTAGGCTGCAAAGACACATTTTAGAGTGACACATGGTGATGCCTTTTAGTGTCATCAGTAGAAATGTATGGGAATAATTGCTGACTTCAGACTGCAGAACATCTAAGGTATTGTGCAAGGTATGACCCCTGTTTTCTGCAAGTTTCAAATTTGTATATCTAATCTGTAAAACCATTGACATGATGAGCAAAAACATAATGACCATGCTTACCCAGTAAAGTGGGGAGGACAAGTTCAACAGAAACCAACATCTGGCCTAAACCTTTTGCTTTCCATGGCATTTTAGCCTATTGCTGTGTACCAACCACCGAACATTTAAGCATTTCTCCTTTCTGCTGAGATGACATAGTTGAGTCTGAAACCTCATTGATTCTTTATTTACTGAAGTCAAGGGTAAGACTGAGTCTGTTAGTTTGTTCAGACTCCTTTTCGTCCAGTACTTGCCCTACCTATTACCCTTTTCTGTACTGTGTATTTCAATCTTTAAGAATTATTAAAAACTTCACTTTCTCAATTGCGGTATTCATATTTTTCAGAAGAAGTTCACCCACAAAAAAAAGAATTAATCAATATATTTAATTGTATAGACATATTTTTTGTTTCTTGTTGCCATCCCCTTCTGAAGAGCAGTTAAAGGATGTAATTTTAATGTGATTGCATACAAGTGAAGAGGTCATTTACTGTGTTTTGTAGAGACACATCACCTGAGTGCCCTCAGCTATAGTAGAAGTATTTCCCTTGTAATGAGAAAAGAAGAAGGGTTTACATCACCACTCACTTAAAAACCCTTATCTGCCGGGAAGCATACACTTCTCTATGCAGCTCTGGAAGTTGATTAAAAGTGTGAGGATGTGTCACCATTAGGCATGGTGGCTGGGGTGATGGTGTTGTGGCAGAAATACAAATTGATTAAAAAGAAAATCTCTATTTTGTCCAAGCCAAGAGAAGCTTTGATTAGAAAGTTTTCTTCTTTTTCATTAGAATGTCACTTTGTTGTCATATAACATTAATTTAGTGCTTTGTTACAGATTTGAAAAATAACTGCGGCAGTTTTTTTATTTCCTTTCCCTTACACTCATAACTTATTAAAATAACATCATTTAGGGAACGTGCGAGTATTTACAAACTGACATTTCATGATTGAGTACAGTGATAGTTTCTCTTTGACTTGTTATTTTAGCATGAATTTGTAGAAAATTTTACTCACCCACATTTCTTTTGGAAGGGAACGTGGGATGACTATCTAATACAAAAACAGACAGCAGTGTAGGTTAGTTTCTTTACTGACTTATGCTTTTAATAAATATTAGCGTTTTCCATAAATTAAACTGATTAAAATCAAGCAAAGGGCTAGAGGAGGAATACAGCAGATAGAGCACTTGCTTTGCACACAGCTGACCTGGGTTTGATCTCTGGATCCCCATATGGTCCCTGGGCACTGCCAGGAGCGATCCTAAAGTGCAGAGCCACGAGTAATTCCTGAGAACCACTGAGTATGGCCCAATACGGAAGAAACAAACGAAAATCTAAAAAAATGGATTGATATAGTTTGCTTTCTTTCAAAATTATAAGCTGAAGGGCATATCAATTTCATGAGCATTTATGATGATTTTTATTGTCAGTGTTTTCTGAATAGTGGTCCTGTGTTCTTGAAACCTAGTGAAAGTGCAGAGAGAGGGAAATGCCTCAGAGGCACTAGGGACTCAGGAAGGAGGCACCAGGGATGCGGGAAGAATTGGCTCAGTGAGTGGGCTAGTACTTTACAGAGCTGGTTTATAGCTCTTGTGTAAGAGGAATCAGAACTTCAAAACAATCTACCAATTTCATCCTCTGTCAGTTTTCATGGCTAAATTTACGATACAACATTGCCCCACTAACTATGACAATTTGGTAGACCTGGATGGAATTCAGCGATTAATCCAGAGATGTCACTTGGATTAAATCATCACTGTCCACTAAAAGGAGATCTAGAAAATGTAAATTAAAAAATCTGACTAGAATACACCTTCACCACCTCTAGTAGTTGCTTGGGACACAATGTGAAGGAGGTGATTTCCTTCACATTAGAGACGGAAATTTGTCAAACCTAGAATAGCTAACAGATGGACTAATAATCAAGAATATCAAACTCTTAGAACTCACAGATTTAACATTTGAAATTTTAGAATTGTATGTCATCTAGAGGTTCATAGCATGCTATAATTTGTAATTTTTCCATGGATGGATATGAGTCACTCTGAGAGGCTTGTGTGGCCAAATAGACTCAGCTTGTCAATATAGCTTCAGAAAAGATTTCAGTGTTTACTGACAGATTGTTGAGGGTTGAGGTGGGGGAGAAACTCCACCTCTCACCTCCCTTAGGAGGTTTTCAGGAAATAGATGAGCAATGTGGTCAATGGGATAACCACCCCCAGATCCCAGATCTACTTAAGTTTTATTTGTAGCAGCATTCTGATACTGTTCTGATACTGTTCTGTGTAGTGATCATTATTTAAGTATATATCTATAAAAACATTCATTTTAAAAGTGCAAATCTCTTAGTTTTCTGTTGGATTACAACTATTATCAGGGACCTTTAAGTTATTTTTTGTGTTTTTTAAAATTTTTTGTGGGTTAAGGGGCTTGAACCACACCAAATACTAATTATTAAATTAAGTAATTATTGCTTCCCGCTCTGCTCAAGGGTCACACCTAGACATACCAGTGATTTAAGTAGGTCAGATTTAGGCAAGCCAAGTGATTTAAATCCTGTACTATCTCTCCAGCCCTAAGTATTAGATATTAATATGAGCTTATTTTCAAGATTAGGAAATTTGTAAAGTCATGAATTTCCTTTTGCAGAATACTGTGTATTTGTACACATGTATAAAATTTTATTAGTAAAGAAACTATTGCTATCATTAATTTTATAGATGAAACTATAATGAAAAAGTGAGAAATACTGGTTTAGATAGATGATTAATGTCTGTTAGTCTATTTGCTTATACAGCAGCTCCTTGAAGGTCATTTTGTTCAGTTTTTTTCATTATAACTAAGGAAAACAAAAATCCCAATAGAGCTACACTGAATAAGAAGACATTAGAAGACCTGCTTTTAACATACATGGTTTTATATAAAGTTGCTATTCCCAAGAACCAATCCAGGATGTTATGTGAAATTTTAATGTACCTGCTGTTAGCTCTGGAAGAAGTTTGAGATTTGAGAGACAATAGTCCTTAGACTCTGGCTGGTGTTCAATTGAGTTAAATCATACACAGCAAACAATGGAGACCAGTCACTCTTGTCTTCTCTCTAAACTCTTCACCTCTCCCCAGAATAAACTTGCTCAGGTGAACTGTGTGTCTAATTTTGATGTAGCTATTCCCAATGCTTGGAACAGTGTCTGAAACAAAGGGGATCCTTTAGAAAAAAGCTATTTGAATCTGGGCTTGCTCATAGGTTTGCTAATACTGAGCTAGCATGGTATTTGCTATGATTTGACTCTTGGGAACATAATTTTGACTTAGCCTACAGTCCCTTCCTTTACTTCCTGTGCTTTGCTGTATTTTTTAGTTAAAGTTTCTGAAGCAGGAGAAGGAAATGCAAAGTGAAGTCAAGGTGTAAGAGAACTTAGAATGGGAGCTACACAGGATGAGAAAGAGAAATAGAGGAAGTAAGTAAGAGAAAAAGAGAGAGACAGAGACAGAAAGAAACAGAGAAGGCACCGACTTGGAAATCGATAATAAAGAAATGGAGAAGGGATGATAAAATAGGATGATGCTGGTTCCAGAGGATAAGAAGAGGAAGCTTAGTTTAGGAACAGTTGGTGAGAAAGACTTATAACATCAAGGAAATGCCCCCTTCTGATTGTTGCTGAGGAAGAGGTTTCACTAAGAAAAGTCCATTTTCATTAAAATCAGAGTTGCAGAGAAAACACTAGAAGAGATTCTTGACCTTGTGAAAGGATTTCAGGATATTCTTGAAAATAGTGTGTGAGGTGGGGGGGAAGGATTGGGGTGCCAATTTAGAAGTGATGCATTATTGAAGGATAAGGTGGTACCTTTCAAAGAGGGAGAAAGATGAGAGAGAGAGAGAATACTTGGCCCAGCCATTGTTTTCATCTTGCCCTGTGTTTGGATTTATAGAGATGGAAGAAGAGAGGCACATTGAACACATACTTAAGAATGACATTATTGCAAAATTGGACCTTCCTTTCTTTAAATAAAAGGTCTACACTCTGGTTTTCAAGATCCAGTCTAGAGGTTTCAGCTTATCAGTGTTCTTTTTCTGGTTTGCGAGGGTCTGGCACAATCAAGCTTCCAGTGACTGCAGAACTTAGAGAAACTTCAATATTGGTTTGGTTATATTTTATGAATAATGAAAGCCATTTTAAATTACATTGTAATAAATAAAAGATAAAAGCACATATAAAGAAACAGAACCATCCAGGTATGAATCACTGCATTCTCCTTTACTCCAAATATTTCAATCCATAAATAAAGATTAGCTTTCACTTCTACTTTAAATTCTCTTGCCAGAGATGCCTTTGGCAATGGTTCTAGCTAGCTTGAAGCTTCGAATGCAAAGGCAGTGTGATATTCATCACTTTAGCATCCCCCTAACCCCTACCAAAAGTCTTGCATGGCTCTCTGCACATTACTGAGGATTCATTAATGTTTGGACATGTTGATTTTCTATTCAAAATTGTTAAGAGTATTTAAGGGTAGGGTTCTGAAAGAAAGAATTTCTTTATTCAGTAATTACCTCTGATGTAGAGTGTTAATATATTTTTGATTTATAGTGATAGGCATGATAGATAAAGAGAATACTTGGCTTCTCTCATGATTAGAACCCAGCAATGGAGATATCCTGTGAAAGAATCATTGCCTACTCTGAAATGAACAAATTATAGAGTTTTGAAAACAGAAATGTGGATTGAGATTAAACACCAAATAACAGTGTTTTGGGTGTTTACTGAACATCTACTTTATGAAGAGAATTGTTTAGGACTTAGGCATATATCAATAAACCTCATGGACCTGATATTGTAGCTTTTGATCACTCAGAATTTGTGATTGATCAGTGAGTAGTGTTTGTCCCATTCCTCAAGACTTTAACTGAAGGTATTTGCATTTGAATGGAAATATCTGGTGGTTTCATAATATACTTTGGTATGTCTAAAGAGTTTTGCAGGTGATCTTCTGACACTATTATATCTCTATTACCCAAAACAAAAGCAAAAAAAAAAAACCTATTTTGCTGACTGCTACCCACTATTACAACTGTCCTCTGCAATTCAAATCTCTGTGCCTTATTTAAAGCTGTTTTCAAGTGCTTCAGATATGAGACAGTGTAGGCAGCTTGGCAAGACTTCTATTCTTTTCCCCATATAGTTTTGGGCCTCTCATGCTGTTCTTCAGTCTTCATGTGTGTCTTGGTAAGGATTGCTTCAATTGCATCTTAGGTTGTCTGAGAAAATCCCTCCCCAAACAGTTTATTTTTGGTAGGTCTTATAAAATAAGCTAGTGAAATCGTTTTTGAAACCTTCAGCAGCTAATAAAGATGTCAAGAAGTTAAAGACAATAAAGACCAAAAAAATAAAATGACAAAACGATTTTGTGGAAAGACATGTGGAAATCACGGGCTAGAAACAAGTACAAGTGGCCAAGGAGAGGAGTTTGGAACTAGGTGGAAAGGAAAAATATACCCTACAGGATGTAGATGTTAAGAAACATGTAATATAGGGAACAGGAGCGATAGTACAGCAGGTAGGACAGTTGCCTTGCACAGCAATAGTTCTGGGTTTAATTCCTGGTACCGCATACTGTCCCCTAGTGGAGTGATCCCTGAGCAGAGAGCCAGGAGTAAACCCTGAGCAGCACTGGGTGTAACCACACACACACACACCCTCCCAAGAAAAGAAATACTGAACATAGATATATGAACAAGGATAGCTTATAAGCTTGGAAATTATAAAGGTAATATTAAAACTCTGCTGTGTTACTTTAATTATTTAGTAAGAAATGAAGATTTGCAAAACTATAGTTGAATTTATAGTTGAATTTATAGTTGAATAGTTAAATATAAACTATTTATAGCAGACAAACAATGCTCCAACACCAATCCTATTACCAATGTCAATTTTCCTCCACCGATGACACCAGTTTTTTTCCAATCTCACAGCCTTCCTCCCTAAAAGGCACGTTTTTAACTTTGGTTGTTGTAGTTTGGATCTCTTGCATTCAGAAGATTTTTGTCCCGCGGTTCATATATATATAAGATGATAGGTGATAGATAGATAGATAGATAGATAGATAGATAGATAGATAGATAGATAGATAGATAGATAGATAGATGCACACACATACCAACATTTATTTAAGGCCCCTGTTCCCTGACTCCTGACCCTATTAATTCCTCTTGACAAGGCCAGGAGGCAGAGGGTAAGAATCTTACTTCGCTTGACAGGGCCAGGAAATAAGAATCTAACTTCTCCCCTTGGATCCTTGGATTATGTCCTTCACTATCCCTCTCAGTACTATCATCTAGGGACAAGAGTGATAGTTATCCCCCCACCCTTCGATACCTTGCATTCCCTGGTCCTCTTATTCTGTATACCATAGATATCATCTGGTATTTGCCTTTTGTCTTCAAACTTACTTCATTTAACATGTTATTCTCAAGTTACAACCAAATTGCAGTAAATTGCATGATTTATTGCTTCTTTGAAGCTGAATAGTATTCCCATCATATATGTATACCATACCTTCATTATCACTCATCTGTCATTGAACACCTAGGTTGATTCCATATCCTAGTCATTGCGCTAAGTGTTGCAATGAACAATGGTGTACATATGTCTTTATGGATAAAAGTTTTTTATGTCGTGGGCATAGTAGATTTCAAGAAATGAAATTTATGGATAAAATAGAAATTATTTTTGTTTTTCTGAGAAATCTCCATACTGCTTTCTCCATACTGATTTAACTAGAAAACATTCCCACCAGCAATTGATGAGAGCTCCTTGTTTATCACATCCTTTCCAACATAGTTTGTTCCCAGTATTTTTAATATGTGCCATTCTTATGGCATGAGATGAAATCTCTTTGTCACATTGATTCAGATTTTCCTGGTAATCAGTGATTATGAACCCTTTTTCATATGCATATCAACCTTCTGGTAGTTCTATCTTATTAAGAATGCTGTTAATTTCCCCCTACATTTTTAAAATGGGGTTTTGGCTATTTTCTTGCTGATTTTTGTTAGTTCCTTATATAATCTCTGATATTAAACAGTTATCTGGTGCGTTGAGTACAGATATTTTCTCCCATTCATCGTGTGTCTTTTAGTTTTATCTGATGTTTCTTTTGCCTTGAAGAAACACTTAAATTTGATGTAGCCCATCCCATTTATTTTTATTTCTGTTGCCTCTACCAATCTAACCATATTATTGAAAATATCTTTGAGATACAAAATCTTGGAATCTTTTCCTCAGTGTACTTAATGAATTCTTACCTTTGAAATATGAATCCAACTTTTTTTCCATGTGTTTTTCTAATTTTCCCAGTATCATTTATTGGAGAGGTTGTGTTTACTCCATTTTACCCTCCTACCTCATCAAAAAATTAGTTGACCATTGATCTTGGGATTTATATTTCAGTACTCCATTCTAACCCATTAGTCACAGAGTCTAACCTTATTCCAATACTCTGCTCTTTTGATCACTATGATATTATAGTATAATTTTAAGCTAAGAAATGAGATAGTTCCCAATTTCTTATTTCTCAGTATGGTTCCGCCCCTCTCGGAGAGCCCGGCAAGCTACCGAGAGTATCAGGCCCACACGGCAGAGCCTGGCAAGCTACCCTGGGGTATTGGATATGCCAAAAACAGTAACAATAAGTCTCACAATGAGAGACATTACTGGTGCCCACTCGAACAACTCGATGAGCAATGGGATGACAGTGACAGTGACAGTGACTGTATGGCTTTGGCTTTTCAGACTCTTTTATGATCCAATACAAACTTTATTATGTATTGTGCCAAGTCCTTTGACTTGAGATTGTGTTGTATATATAAAATAATTTATGTAAGATGGTTATTTTGACAATATTGCTTCTTCCAGTCCATGAACATGGAAAATATTTTCATTTCTTAAAGTTATCTTCCTTTCATAAGTGACTATAGTTCTCAAGGTATGGATATTTTACATTTTTTGTTAAGTTGATTCCTAAGTTCTTGGACACTATTTTCAATTGAGTAGACTCTTTTCTCTTTCTTTCTAGTTTTATTATTTGCACAAGGAATAAGACATAATTTGTGTATTAGCTTTGTAGTCAATTACTTTGCTGTATAGATTTATTGTTTGTAGGAGCTTTTGATGAAGTCTTTAGGGTCTTCTATGTATATGATGTTATCTGAAAATAGTGAGAGTATGACTTCTTTTCCAATTATAGTTATTTCTTTCCTTCTGGGATTCAATTGTTGTTCATTCACCAGGTATTTAATGTGTGAATTTGGGTTGTTGATTTACACTTTCTTCTTTCCTAATGTGAGCCTGTATTGCTATGAACTTCAGGTTTTGCTGTGTACTATATATTCTAGTAGCTTCCTTTTAGTAACTTATTCTCATTAGTTTCAAGGAATTTTTTATTTCTTCCTTGACTTTCTCTTTGATCCAGTTATTATTTAGCAGGATATTTTTCAGCCTCCAGATTTAAAATTTTTCAACATTTTTCTTTTTATGGTTAATATTGATCTGCCTGGCATTATGATATGAGGATGCTTGGTAATTTACATTTGTAAATTTTATGTACGTTTAAGTTTTTCCCATTATGTGATCAATCCTAGAGAAAATTTTATGGACTCTGAGAAAGAATGTATATTCAACTTATTAAAAATGAAAATTCCTGTGTATATTCAATATTCCCAGTTCCAGTTCCTTATTTAGGGCCCTTGTACATTTACTGATATTCTGTCTGTTTGATTTGTCTAGTGGCAAAATAGGAGGTTGAAGTCTCCCAATGTGCAAAACTCTGATATATGTTAAAAAAAAGAGCAGGTTTTTAGCTTCCTGTACTTTTAGAATTTTTTAAAAATCCATTACTAAACTAAGTATTCACATAAATCAGCATAATAGTTTTACTTCTTGAAACAACTTTTTATTAACTGTGCATATTCAAGCTTCTTTTTTTTTTACAGATTTACAAACTTCAGTGATTACATTTCAGTCATGGAATGATCGAGTACCCATCCCTTGACCAGTGCCCATTCTCCACCACCAGTGTTCCAACTATCCCTCCTGCCACACCCCCCCCAACCACCCCTGTGGGTGGCAGACACATTCTCTTTTACTCTCTCTCCTTTTGGGTGTTATGGTTTGCAACACAGGTACTAAGTGGCCACCATGTTTGGTCCATATTCTACTTTCAGCATGCATCTCTCATCTCAAGCGAGCCCTCCAAGCATCATTTACTTTGTGTTCTTTTCTCTATCCCAGCTGCCTTCCCCCCCCCCCCCCCAAGCATGTGAGGCTGGCTTCCAGCCGTGGAGCAATTATCTGATCCTTATCTCTACTATCCTTGGGTATTAGTCTCCCATTATGTTAGTTTATATTCCACAAATGAGTTCAGTCATTCCATGTCATTCCCTCTCTCTCTGACTCATTTCACTTAGCATGTTACTCTCCATGTTGGCTCACTCATATGCAAATTTCATGATTTCATCTTTTCTAACAGCTGCCTAGTATTCCATTGTGTAGGTGTACCTAGGTTTCTTTCATCTGTTCTCAGGCACTTGGGTTTTTTCCAGATTCTCGCTATTTTAAATAGTGCTCTGACAAACATATAAATGCAGATGTCATTTCTACTGTAAGTTTTTGCATCTCCAGGATATATTTTCAGAAGTGGTATTTCTGGGTCAAATGGAAACTCAATTTCTAGTTTTTTGAGAAATGTCCATATTTTTTTTTTTGGCTTTTGGGGTCACACCCGGCGACGCACAGGGGTTACTCCTGGCTCATGCACTCAGGAATTACTCCTGGCAGTGCTCGGGGGACCATATGGGATGCTGGGAATAGAACCTGGGTCTGCCACATGCAAGGCAAACACCTTACCCACTGTACTATTGCGCCAACCCTGAGTAATGTCCATATTTTCCAAAAAGGTTGAACCAGTTGGCATTCTCACTAACAGTGAAGGAGAGTCCTCTTCTCCCCACATCCAAGCCAACACTGGTTGCTTTTGTTCTTTTGGATGTGGGTCAGTCTCTGTGGTGTGAGGTGATTATTGTTTTGATATGCATCTCCCTGATGATTAGTGATGAAGAGCTTTTTTTCATGTGCTTTTTGGCCATTTGTATTTCTTCTTTGAGAAAGCTTCAGTTTATTTCATCGCCCCATTTTCTGATGGGATTGGATGTTTTCTTCTTGGAGAGTTCAACCAGTGCCGTGTATATCCTTGATATTAGCCCCTTATCAGAAGGATATTGAATATCAACCTCTTATTAGAAAGGTATTGGGTGAATATCATTTCCCATTCTGTAGACTGTCTTTGTATTCTGATCACTATTTCTTTTGAGGTGCAAAAGCTTCTTAGTTTAAGAAAATGAATGTCTCACCAAGAATACTTTATCTGGCTAACGTCTCACTCAAACTTTTCATATCAAGTATTTTCATAGTGAGTACCAGCGGGGAAGTGTGTGTGTTCCAGCTTAAGAGAAATTCATGTGCAAATGAAAGTATTTCTTTCATAATGTGTCTTTTTATCTTTATATTCTCCAAGCAAAACCTGGAATTTGTCTAGCTTTGCTTAATGCATGTGTTTCCTTTAGTAGAATTAAACTTAACTGATGTGTATTAAAGCAAGAAAAATGGAAATGGCCCAGTTAGAAATGTTTTGCATTTCCTAAATTATCCTGATTTCCTAAAGTCTTATCCATCTTATCCAGTCTTCATATTTATTATCTCAATATGGTTTATAGAGTCACATGAAGCCCTACTGCCATAAAAATTGCCATTTTAACAAAACCTGTATTATAAATAATTGATGCATTTTATAGTTTAAAAAGAGGGATTCATTGGGGAAAAATGTTTACAATATCTTTGAACATATTTTATGATTTAAGTACTATCTGAAGAAGACCCTTATTTGAATTCTGTGTTGTATAATAGTTTCACTAATAAAAAGCATTGTCCTGGTGTAGCTAAGAAATAGACTCAAGTATTTTTGTAGTATTTTTTAACATAGGAAAGTAGGGGAAATTTTTATAACTGTGTGGGTGAAATAAATAAATTTTAAAATCAAAGTGGTCAGTATAATAGTGTTTCTGTCTGTCTTGTATTTGAAAAGGAAATGTACGTTTTCCTCTTTCTAGTGGATTTTGAAATGTGTTGTTCCAGTATGAGTAGGAAGCAGTAGATGTTAAAATAGGATTGACAGATTTGCCTTACTAAGCTCTTGAACCTCTGTGGTTCTAAAGATATTCAAGCAGCCTTGTCATTGAACACATTTGTGTGGGAAGCCACACATGCATTGGTCTTGGCCCTATGTTGAAAGATCAACAGAGCAGATGAATGAAAAACGCCTGGCATCAATAGCAGTTTTCATGTTTTAAGCTTACATAAGATTGATCAATATGTCTAGTCTGGTCAGATCTCACAAACCTTTTTATTATTATTATTATTATTATTATTATTATTATTATTATTATTATTATTATTTTCTGGGCTGGAGTGATAGCACAGTGGGTAGGGCGATTACCTTGCACATGGCCGACCTGGGTTCGGCAAGCTCCCGAGAGTATTGAGCCCACGCGGCAGAGCCTGGCAAGCTACCTGTGCGTATTGGATATGCCAAAAACAGTAACAATAAGTCTCTCAATGAAAAGATGGGACTGGAGAGATAGCACAGCGGGTAGGGCGTTTGCCTTGCACGTGGCCAAGCCGGGTTCGATTCCCAATATCCCATATGGTTCCTCGAGCACCGCCAGGAGTAATTCCTGAGTGCAAAGCTAGGAGTAACCCCTGAGCATTGCCGGGTGTGACCCAAAAAGCAAAAAAAAAAGGTCTCTCAATGAGAGACATTACTGGTGCCCACTCAACAAATCAATGAGCAATGGGATGACAGTGACAGTGACAATTATTAGTTTCTACTCTCTACCATCATTATTTAAACTCGCCACTGAGCTTTGACTGACTGGGATCAGGTTCAGTTATGGTGCTGTATAAATTTCAAGAAAAAACAAAATAACTCATAAAAACACTAGAATATAAAATGTGTAAAATATAGGCAACTTTTAAGTTGTATTTAAAAACAAAATATCAAAGGTAAATAAAAAAGCAGTAATGGGATCAAATGAGTGTGTTGGCAAGGGCACTGAATAAATACTGTAATGGGAAAGTTTAATGATATTTTCTGTCGTAGTTATTAACAATAAGGAAGAAAGAAAATATACATTAAAAATCATAGAAAATTTGAAGGATGTTAATGAGGTATGGAGAGGGACTTTAGTTTGTTTTTTTTTTTAGTCCCTTTCTTCTTCTGTCACCAATGTGTTCCCCAAAAGTTATTTAGTATCAGTAAATTAAACTGTCACTGTCACTGTCAGTCCATTGCTCATTGATTGGCTCGAGTGGCCACCAGTAATGTCTCCATCGTGAGACTTGTTATTACTGTTTTTAGCATATCGAATATGCCATGGGTAGCTTGAAAGACTCTGCCATGCAGGAGGGCGGGATACTCTCAGTGGCTTGCCAGAGTCTCTGAGAGGGGCTGAGGAATTGAACCCGGGTCGGCCACGTGCAAGGCGAACACCCTACCCACTGTGCTATCGCTCCAACGCAAATTAAACTATCAAATAATATATTTTCATGACTTTTTTTAAATTCTTATGGGAATTTTAAAAAAACATATTTAAGTGAATTTCCAGTTCTTAATTTATCTCCTAATTATTTTTATAAGTATGTGTCTTCAATACGGGGCTTGCCTGCTTGA
Source organism: Sorex araneus (assembly GCF_027595985.1). NCBI lineage: Eukaryota > Metazoa > Chordata > Mammalia > Eulipotyphla > Soricidae > Sorex > Sorex araneus. The sequence goes on from NC_073313.1 coordinate 237,941,825, forward strand.
CTATTTAGCACATCATTACTATCCTCTGGGACTCAATACCCAGAATGAGCCTGAAAACCTTTTACTCATTCTGCAGATAATAAAACAGACTAGATGATTCAGTGTCTGGTCACCAGGCAAAACAAGGAAAGAACCACTATTGAAATCTAGTCTTCCTTTTATTAATGAGAGCTTACGTTTACTACTACACCTTTATCTTCTTCTTTAAACTTATTATTGATACAGCCGAAGCTGAAGAGTGGAGTCCCTCATACGTTTAGTCTGTCATTTTAAATCTCACCCATGGAACATTTAGCCGATTATAATAGATTTTGGGATGGCTGGGGATGGATGGGATGTGGCAGTAGATACAAGGAGCTCCCAGCTTCATCTCTCTGGGACATTCTCTCTTCTGTGCTCTCTCTCTCTCTTTCTCTCTCTCCCCTACCCTCCCCTCCTCTCCCCTCTCCTCCCCTCCCTTCCCCTCCCCTCCATCTCACGTCCCCTTCCCTCTCCTACCCTCCCTTCTCCTTCCTTCTCCTCACCTCCCCTCCCTTCTCCTTCCTTCTCCTCCCCTCCCCTCCCCTCCCCTCCCCTCCCCTCCCCTCCCCTCCCCTCCCCTCCCCTCCCCTCCCCTCCCCTCCCCTCCCCTCCCTCCCCTCCCCTCCTCTCCTCTCCTCTCCTCTCCTCTCCTCTCCTCTCCTCTCCCCTTCTCCCTCCACTCCCCATCCCCTCTCCTCCCTTCCAGTCCTTTCCCCCCTCCCCTCACCTCCCCTTCCCTTCTCTCCCCTCCTCTCCCCTCCTCTTCTCTCCTCTCCTCCCCTCCCCTCTCCTCCCTTCCTCTCTTGGACCAACATCTCCTTCTCTTTACACACTGCAGAGGCAGGTAGGGCTCAGCACATGGACAGAAAGTACAGGCAGAAATACAACAGTCTTCACACACTCTCCTCTAAGGAAAGTTTTGGGGGAGTATCTTCAGCGGTTTATTCCAAACAAACAATACAAAATAAATTATTTTGGTTCTGCTTTGGGGCAGGGGTTGGGGTTTGGAAGGATGTAATGGTGGTGGGATTTGTGTTACAATATTAAATGTAATCAAATGTTGTAAACTACTTTATAAAAATAAAATAAAATAAAAGTTTGAAAAAGAAAATACAGGCAGGGCTCAGATCCCAGATAGGAGCAGAAAACAGGCAGGGCTCAGACACTTTAGAAAGCTCAGGATACAGGCAGGACTCTCAGGTAGTGAAAAGACGCTGAGCACAGGATTCTCACCCACATGCACGTGGCCATGGCCGCAAACTAGGAAAGCCAGAACAGGACAACAGGAACTGCTGGGGTACAGTTGCAAGGCCCAGCAACAGATATAGAGCACACAGATCTTGCCTATGGAGGTGTGGCCATGGCCGAGACTGAGGGAAGCTTCCAAGGATAGAGAGGGACTCAGGGACAGAATTTGGCTATCATTCATGGGATGGAGCTGCATCAGGAACAGGACAGGTGATGCCATTCATGGGTAAAGGAGAGGCCTGGACATCTGCACAGGAACCGAGACCCATCTACTTTATGCAGTAAGCTCTAACTGTTAATCTTTGAGCTTTATATGCAAATCTTTTTTAAGTTTTTTTTTTAATTTTAACCAATCACCTTGATATACAGTTATAGACTTAACAAATTTTTTGAGCAATTCTCTCAAGAACCCACCTGCACAGGAGAATCCATTTTTTTCCCTCCTATGACCACTTAATTATTAAAACCCACTTAGAATCTCTTGCATGCGAGCCAGATAAAGAGCAGTTGCAGCCAACTCTGAGTATAGTGAGAGTCAGAGGGATTTAACCGTACAGTACATCACCCACAGTGGCAGCATCTTCCTGAGACTCAGTTATCACACTTTCTTTTTTATACATAATATTAAATTTATTGAGGTTAATAATGATTTACAAGAGTGGGTTGATTGTTTCAGGGCTATAACATCAATACATCATGGCCACCAATAAAGTGTCAATATCCTCCGCCACCATATGATGTCCTATTTTTATATACATTTTAAGTACAAAGCATGAATTATCATCAAAGTCTAGATTCTGTCATCATGTACTACTGACTTCTATATATATATGTAAAAGGTTAATGAAAGAAGTAGGAGATATATATTTAGATAAAAAATTAGGCATTATCAAATTCTTAGGCGTTAGTTATCATACTTTTGACTAAATCTCTAACTGCTGTACCTCAGTCCAGTTTTGGCTCATACACATTTGGGTGACTTAACCCCACGGCTTAGAAGTTTGTGTGTAGTGTGAGAACAAACTTCATAAACCAAAGTTTAGAGCTGTGTAATGTTCATGGCTTCACCTCCTTCCAGATTTCACATGGGGTCTAGTTACTAGATTATTCATGTTGTAGTTAACCATGTTTCCTCAGAAGAACTTATTGAGAGAGACAGAAGTACAACTTTGTAACTGTGTATCTCATTGTAATTCAATTTAAAAAAAGAATACTTTTATTTGCAACTGCTATTAGAGGCTTGCATTTATGCTAATAAAACATTTCATAGGTTTGTATGCAAATAAGTTTTCTTATTGTCTTATGATATAGAATTTTATCACCTCAGGTGCTTAAAATAAGTAGCTCAGAGATCTTACAAGGTAAACTTATTGAGCAAGGCTGCAATCAAACATAAATCTTAGGAGTTCACCAGTCCTATGCAATTTACATATTTTTCCAACTCTTGGAAGTTTCACCATGGTCAAGACATTTATCTCTTCCCCTTAGATATGTTAACATATAAAACTGGAAATGGGGACACCAAAAATTCATATAGAATTATTTCAAGTATACATCTAGTGATATATGAAGTGCTTTAATATTTTTAAAGAAATATAAGGCCTATTTAAATGTTACTAGAATTTTAAAAGCTAACATTAAACAACAACAAAAGAAAGATGACTTATTAAGTCAGCATTTATCATGTTTCATGGAAAGGATCTTGAATTGAGAATCAAGAATCCTAAATTCTATGTCTTTTTCTCTAATCTATCCAGTGGGTAATCAACTCACTTTCCAGGTTCATCCCCTTAGCTACATAATGAGGGAGTTCACCACCAGTCTTTCCAGGACTCAACTAGTCATTTCCAAGACTTCATAGGTTCTGAACTACTCTGTAACAGTTCTTTTCAAAATATGAATACTTGATTTAGCAGCATCAGGAACTTGTTTAAAATGTAATCTCAGGCCTCATCTAAGGCCTACTCTATCAGACACCTCCAGGTAAGCCCCCCGATTTTGTGTTTTCACAGTGATCTAGATGAGTGTGTTGTATGCTGAAGTTTGAAGATAACAGTTGCAAGTAAAACAAATAAATCATAGTCATAATTCTGAAGAAGCTTGTAATTTCACACTTCACAAATCTCCCATTGCCTTGCCAATATCTAGATATGCTCTATATATTTACATATATTTATAGATATATATGAAATGATTTGAATATAAAAATATGGGCACATTAAATTGTTAGGATTCAAATGGTTTTGGGTAGTATCTATGATGCCAGCAGAGAGATTGGCCATGTGGAGGTAGTCCCAAGGCGTGAGGAATCTCCGTTAGGTTGAGCTGGAGTAACAGTGCCTCCCTTCCCAAATGCATGTTCATTGCATGTGTGCTTATCACACACAACTTATTTTTATGTTAGCACAGACATTCTTGTTTTAAGGAGTAAAAAGAAATCTGTGAAATTATGCCCAGAATTTTAATTTTTAAATTTACATTATGTTTATGGATGAGCACCAGGCATACAACCTAGTGTTCAAATATACTGTGTATAATTTTTCTATTACGCTCATTCTAAAATGCATGAGCAATTTCTCACGAACATTGGAGTTTTCTTTTCAGAAAGAATATCTTGCTTCTAAGTGCACCTGAGATTCTGTAATACCACCTTTTAAAATTATTTTGTAGACAAGTTGTTTCCAATACTGCACAAAAGAATTAAGGGAGAAAATACCAATGTCATAATTGTCCTTCTGTAAGTCAAAGAGATCTATCTAGTGATAACAGAACAGATATTTTAATTCTCATCTGAGAGGGGCAAAGTTGAGTTGGAAACTATTTTAATATTGATGAATAGCTGTAATAAACTAGAAACAAATAATGATAATTTTTTTTCTCCCCCGTGTATTTTCAAGAGTTTTGTGTTTATTTAGGGCCTGGAGCCATAAACCAGTGGGTAGTGCACTTTCCTTGCACAGACCAACCCGGATTCGATGCTCAGCATCACATAGAGTCCCCCAAGCACCTCCAAGAGTGATTCCTGCACTCTGCACTCAGAGTAGGCTCTGAGCACCAGTGGGTGTAGCCCCAAAACAAAGCAAAATAAGATTTGTGTTTCTTTGGAGACGTGTAACTTAGTAATTCTCTGCATAAGGAACACACTTATCTCTGTGAAATCGGTAACAAACTAAATTTGAAATAAGAAATGTTTCCCTGGTGCCAGCACCAAGATCATCCTGTAAGAGGGGTACCCTGCCCACTCCTTGGCCCCTTGCACACAGCCCATGAGCACTTGCAGTTGTTAGCACTCGTGCTAACTAAATGTAAACACCTTTACTTTCCAGCTGCTGCTAATTGGTTTGGGAATATTTATGTAAGTGTTGATTTTAAAGCTAAAAATAGTGCCGTGATGTTTAAATCCAACTCATTCTAGCTGTCAGAAATGCTCCCGTGATTCTGAAAGTGTTGCTAAAAACGTTCACTTTTTAAAAATGGTAGTAATTAAACTTGTCTGTTGTGAGAACCACATATGATATGTTCCCTGTTCTAATGAAAAAGGTAAAGGACAAACTTCATAAAGCTCTCTGCCTAGTTGGCAAGACATGACCTCGCACTGAACTTTGTTAGAGAGCAGAGGATTCTAACATGGACAAAAAGAGGTGACAAATCTTGAAAGAGCTTTGTACCATCCATAGCCTATGCTGATGATCACCACCTTCTGCTTTTACTTTATATGTTGAAATTTGGGTAATCGTAGTAATATAATTATAGAGAGTTCCAAACCTTTGTGTTTTCTAGAGAAAAGTTTGTGACGTTTAAATTATGCAATTAATACATCTTAATGCAAAAGCTGAAGAAAGAAAAGTTCAACAGCAGTTGTATATAACTCGTTTTTCATTAATGGATATTTTTGCCCTTTTAATTTCTAAATTTAAAAGTCATGATTCTGAGCATTTCTCAGTTATTTAAATGAGCTATGAGTAAAACATCTCTCTTCAGTTTCAGATATGTGTGATTTCATGACTCTTCATTTCACTGTGTAATTAAATGAAGCAAAAGTCTAAGTGCTCTTAAATTATTCAATTATTTTTGATATTTGTAGAATATAATTTTATGTATCTTGTTAAGAAATAAGCTTCATTTGCCCATAAATATTGACATACAGTTCTGCTGTTATGCTGCTGAAGTCAATTTGGAATTGGTTTTGTGCCCTTCTAAGTTGACTTAAGTATCTGTCTGACAGTTTCATCTCTAGAGAATATCAAATAATTCTGTTACTGCAATATCTAGAAATGATTTTGGCCAGTGACAAATACTGCCCATTAGTTGACAAGATAAACTATAGTTTGTCTTCTTTTTGATAAGAGTGAAAATGCAAAGAATTTCTGATGTTACTTTTAAAATAGTAATATTGTTGAGACTGGAGAGATAGAATAGTGGGTAAGGCATTCAAAGGTCACCTTGCACAAAGCCAACCCAGGTTCAATCCCTGACATACTATATGACCCCCTGAGATTTGCCAGGAGTGATCCCTGAGCACAAAACCAGGAATAAGCATTGAGTCCTGTGGGATGTGGCCTCCAAACCAAAGTAATTTAAAAAATCAAATAAGAATACTTTTGTTACAGACATGATATTTATAATTATTTACTTGATTATTTTAGTGTTCTAACTGAATTAATAATTACCCAGAGCAAATTATTATATGGTATCAGACCAAGTTTTTTTAAAAATGCTGGTTAACATTTCCTTATTCATAACAGTAAATATGTTTGTTACCTAAATAAAACTTTTTCTTACCAGAATTCAGAGATGTCTGATCAATTTAATCTTATAGAACACCAGTTAGAAACAGAAAGTATGTCACTTTCTTATCTTAAGACTTTATTGCAAATATACCTTTTCCTTTAACAATCCTGGTTGCAGGTATGTATAGAATTACAAACCCAAAAGAATATTTTTAATTAATGGCATTGTTAATAGTTTGAATATTTGAAGACTTTGTTATTAAATTGTACTACTCTCAAAACTGACCTCAGACTCAGCATTTATACTTCTAAAAGAATCCAGCTGAATATTTTGCATATGTTGATAGGATAATTTATAAATTTCCCACATAAATGCAAGGATACAAAATAGTCAGAAGAATGTTAATAATGATTATAGTCAGAAGAATGTTAATAATGATTATGCTTAAAGAAGCTGCACTTCCTTGATGAAAATTTTACATAGAACATTTTTTTCTTAAAAGGACCCATTAAGAAACTGAAATGATAGTCTGTTTAATGTAAAAATAGACTTATATTTCATGTGTCTGATAAGTAATTGTGTACAAAACATTTTAAAAAACTCTTAAAACTAACAAAACGCCAAATATATACTGATACTTCTCCAAAGAAGATAACAAATTTTCAATAACAACACAAAGAGATGATCAATATCACTAGTTATTATGAAAATATAAAGCATTAGTCATTGTCACTAGATGGATACAAAACAAAATTCACTACACAATCATAAAGATAACAAAATTTATTAAAGAAAAGTAGTAAGTGTTGACAAAAATTTAGGGAGATGAGAATCCGCCTTTGTTGCTGATAGGAATGTAAAATTGCAGAGTCATGGTGGAGATAATATACCAGATAAAATCATACAAAATGTGATATCAAGAATTGTACTTTGACCGAACATTTCTATTCATATACTTAAAAATATGACACACCCAGAGACTGCCCCCGGCACCCTGTAATCCCATCAACGGCCAACATCCAGAGACTATAAAACCAAGCTCCCCAGAAGAGAGTGATGCAGTCTCTTGCCCCCTCACCTGGCTGTCTTCACCGGGGCCCCTCGGAGGGATGAGTTGCATTTTCCTCCATCCCCCCCACCCAAGCAGAGCCTCAATAGTTGAGGACCTCCGGAATCCAGCCTTGGCCATGCTCAGAGCCACTCTCCACGCGTTCGGACAAGCCTTATGCATGGGGGAGCCTGCGGAGGAAACCAGGTGTGCGGGACCCGGGACCGTATCTCCAAGGCTGCTCGGATGGGACTGGGCCTCTTCCACCCAGATCCACTATTTTCCAGTAGCTAGACAGTCACATTCAGAGACTGCCCTGGGCACCGTGTAATCCCATCAACAGCCAACATCCAGAGACTATAAAACCAAACTCACAGAAGCTTGTGTTGTGGAACTTGGACATCTGATAGCCTAGTTCTCCCTCTTGTAGAAACTGACAAGCTACTGAGAGTCTATTGGCCAATTGGGAGAGCCTGGCAAGCTCCCTGTGTCATATTCATATCCAAAATACGTAACAGATATATACATACCTCTCTCAGAGAGCTTGGCAAGCTCCTGAGAGTATCTCGCCCGCATGGCAGAGCCTGACAAGCTACCCGTGACGTAATCGATATGCCAAAAACAGTAACAATAAATCTCATTTCCCTGACCCTGGAAAAGCCTCCAATCATATGGAAAGACGAGTAAGGAGAGGCTGCTAAAATCTCAGGGCAGAGTGTAATAGAGACATTACTGGTGCCCACTCAAGTAAATCGATGAAAAACGGGATGACAGTGGTACAGTGATACTTTAAAATACTGAAAACATATGTCTACAAAGAGTTCTTATTTTTAGCAAAATTGTGTGATAATTAAACATTAGTCTAAGTATGCATACCATTATCTCATAATATGTAAAATTACTAATTTTACATTAAAATCATAATATATAAAATTATTTCCACCTGTTGTATGGAGGAGCAGGAAAAATTGTATGTAATGACTAAAGGGTATGAGATCCCTTTGGAGAATTTTTTTTAAATGTCCCCAAATTAGTGGTAATTATTTGCAAAGCTATGAATATGCTTAAAATGACTAAATTATACCTTTAAAAGGATGTATTTAATGTTGTATTTGAATATCTTAATAAAGTCTACCTAAGGGAAAAGAGGCTAGAGAGCCCTACCAGGCTTTAAATGATTATAGCAGCTCCTCAGGAGGGATTCCTCCTCAGAAATGCCTCAAGTCACTTCTGAATCTGACTCATTGGAGATACCAGAGCTAGTGCTCTCATTAAATCCATTACATTTAGAATAATTTACTACACTACATTCAAAAGGAGAGCAGTGTCATTTGGTTTATTCATCCAAATGCATTCATTAACAAACTGTGTATATTATGTGCTTTATAGAGAGAAAACCAGGCATACCCTCCTCCTCTGTGGGCTTCACTCTTTACATAAGAGAGTTGGATGAGGAAATCACGACTTTGACTTAAATGTGTCTATCAAATATTCTGACATGTGCGTGGTGACAAGTTCAAGTATTTTTGTAAAAATGTCTAATACCTCTTTCTGTAATCAGAACAACCCTATATCTCTTCTCTGGAAGTATATATGAAGCTCTTTAGGATAATATGAATGTTCAAACTCTTCAAAGACCTCTTTTGTAGTGGGGACAGGGGGGTCTCCCTGCCTCTGCTTGAGATCTCAACTCTCACTGTTTTTGAATTAGGTGCTTATTTCAGTTGTAGTAATGCTCATGAGGTCAGTGCTGGGTCAGTCAGGGCTATTTCAGAAGGGCTGTGCAATGTGGGGCTATGTTGTACCAGGAAATGAACTAGAAGAGCCCAAACATGGTAAGCGTATGCTTTGGCTTTATTTATTTATTTATTTATTTATTTATTTATTTATTTGGAGGGGTTTAAGAGCCACACCTAGCAGTGTCTGGGATCTGCACTAAAGATTCACTCCTGGTGAGCTTATGGGATATTGGGCATCGAGCCTGGCCTATCATGTGTAAGGCTAGCACCAAACCCACTATACTACCTAGCGATTGTTGAGCTGTTTCCCTGGCTCTTTAAAATTTTGATACCTCAATCTAAATCTCCAACTTTACGGATTTTCTTCCCTTCCTGATCCCCGTGAAGAGAAGAAAACATTTTTTAAAAATCCAGTAAATCCAGTAGACAAGCCCTTGCCACTAATCCCTATATGGAAGGTTATTACACCTGTATGAATGAACGTTTACAAGGATTCAATTTTATATCAAAAACTTCTTGAGTTGTTATTTCAGATTTAAAAGTATTAACCAAAGTATTTTATGTTAAATCATTTAGCATCTATTATTTTTTATAATGAAATGATTGATTTTGATTCACAAAATGCTCTGTTTACAGGTATGATTGTTAATAACGGGGCATTTTCCATGTGATTTGTTGATCTGTGAAACTGAGGCCACAATGTATGCAACTATTTCTGAAGTAACAGTTAGTCCAGCTACAGAACTAATCAGAGAACAATTACATCTTGCATAAAATATGTCCAGTTTGCTTTTGAAAACCCTCTTTCTCCTCTATATTCTATCCAACTTAACCTATTCACTGTTTTAAAGGAGAGGCCCTCTCTGACCTCCTAACTGTAGTAGAAAGTATTCATTTTAGAATATAAATGGTTAATTTTAGTTGCTCTGTACTGGATTATCCTCAGAATCACAGTCTCAAAACAAAAGCACCAGATTTATTTTCCTGAAATATCTTTATACGCTTTTGACAGAGTGACCTTGCCAGCCAATTTTTTTTTAAATGGCTTTTCCTTTTTTATATTTTTAGTGTCATCAGGGGTACAAGTAAGTACAGTTTCTTGGAGCTTTTAAATACATCACCACCTGTCAATGGCGCCTCCCATTGGTACCCCTTAATTTAAAAGTCTTAGTCCCAAAAGCATATGACTGAGTAGCAAGAAGCTAAATGATGTATTCCAAAGTTCTTAACACACTACTTTGTGTAAACAGCCCATTTGAGTATTTAAGAAGTCAAAAGGGAAGGAAAAGAACAGTGAAAATATGGAAAAGATTAACACCTGTTTCTAGTCTTCAAAGAGCTGGAGCATACTGTATTCAAGCAGAGTAAAACCATTTACGCACTCAGGTTGAGACGACATTGTATTCCAATTTTCAATTCTATATGCATCTAATCTGCATATTTATGGTTGTATTTCACTACAGGATTCCATACAGAATTTAGAAGACAGAGAAGCTATGAATGATGCACAGATAGAGCTACTGCCATCAGCAAAAACAAAGATTATACTGAGGTATTTTTATTTATCAAAATGAAAATTTCCTTGCAACTTAATATTTGTTTATTAATGGCTCATAATTGTTCTACTTTATAGGGAAGATTCAGATAAGCATAACAGTAGATTGAAACCATATCCAATTCTAAAATTAATCACTTAATTATTTTTATCTGATTGTCTTTATATGCTATGAGAACTGCCTAGCAAACACGTGCACAAGTGAGCCTTAATGCTTCCAATACTCTCCTACAACCTGTATTTCTTAATTGCTTTTCTTCTCTTTGATCAACAATTTAAAGTGAACACTTAGAGTTCATTGTTGTTTGAGTGTTTTACAAGTTAGAACATTGTGTTACCCTGTGTTATAGCAACCTTGTACCATTTTACTTGATGTATGTAAAGTGTATCTATCCTATCAACCAATTAAGCTAATATTTTAAGTGTTTTCATGAATAATTTATTCTATGAAATGAATTGCTTTCATGTTTACCCTACTTGTATTATTCTGCTCTAATTTCCAGTTCAGCCCTAGGTTCTGCTCTGGTTCAAATCCTATTTCTGTTAGACATATTCCCCATCTCTCTTTCCCTAAGTTTCTGGTTTGAAAAAACATATAATATTAAAACCTTCTGAGGTTTGATATGAAGATGAAATGAGTTACTACATGTAAAGCTACTAGGGATCTTAACAACTTAGAATGTAAAGCAAGTGGAGACAAACTTAGAACTACGTATCTAGGAAAGGATATTGATTCTAGCTTGTTTAAGATGATAGAGAATGAGAAGAAAGAAGCCACTTCTGACTTAGTTTCATGGGTAGTATTTTTCTGTGGAATCAAGTGTTTGGTGGTATCCTTAGCATATGGCCAAATCGTAGGATTTGAAGTTCACTTTCAAGCAGGTACGAGAGAAGCTAAGTAAATTATTTGCAGACTCAATTTAAAAAAATGCTAGAACCTGTTTTGGTGTTCTTATCTTCATAGTCATGCTCAAGCCTCATCTCGACTCAAGTGCTATAATAACCAATTAACCCTTAACTATTGCTTCTTTTTCCACTTGATCTTACATATCAATAAAAAATAAAAGTTTTAAACTTCATTTATTTAACCTTTCATTAATTTAACATTTTTTTACTTAGTTAAGACCTTAGTTTAAATACTATTTGAACTAATTATTTACCCACTTCAAAATATTTCAGTCCTATGGAAAGTAGATTTCAGTACTACGTAGATTATTGTGAAGATTAAATTAGACACAGGTGATTTCTCTTAGCACAGTTTGAATGAATGGTTGGATAAACATTAATTGATATTGCAATTATCAATATCATTATTGCACTTGCTACAGTTTATTGTAGCTCTTTGGCATTCTCCCAAACAAGACTATGAATTCTCCAAGGAATTTCTGACACCTTACGTAGGACTTGGAACATAATGCAGGCATATTTGTTTATCCACATGAGTGGATAAAACACATTGCTCCATGAATCATATGCATAACTATTAACCACTCACCTGTTATTAACACAAACATCTTTATTTAAAGAAAAATAATATTTAGAAATGTTATTTCTCAATCTAATCTAAAATAGTCTTCTTTTATGAAACATTACTCAATTTATTTGATTTTAAGATGGTAATAAAGAGCTGTTTGTGGGATTAAAAAAATTTAATTAAGCTCTTCTGTAAATTGGAAAGTATGTGACCAACCCTCACCTTATCCTTAAAGTCTATCTCCTTCCTGATTTTGCCTTATTTGTTGTATCATCTTCAAATTAGCCTTCTCCAAACTGTCTTATTTTTGCAAAATTAACACTACCAACATGTTTTAGCCTATGTTCTCCATGTTTATGTCATGTATGTGTGGAATTCACTGTAGAGTCCATTTCAAAATATTTTGAAACTTCCCCTAATTTTTCATGTTTTATTCCTGTACTCATGGAATAAATTCAGATTTTTCTGATTATTGCAATAATTTAATAACACCTGTCTAAGTTTTTAATGTTTTACCTTCTTCCCCTTTTCTGTTTGATCTCACCTATCGGTGTTTTATCTATGTTTTTGTTTCAGAGAATTTATAACATCTATATATAGTGTCAAAACTTGTACACTACAAAATTAGGATTATTATTTTGACTTTGAATTTCATCCAATAATAGAAGATTTGTTTTCAAGCTAATAGTTTAACCTTAATACCAATTTCACTAACATGCATTCTCTCTCTTCCTTTCTATTTCTCTCTCTTTCTCACTCTCTGTGTCTGATTAAATTTTCCTCTTTTCTTCCTTCCCTCCTTTCCTTTTCCATCCTCTCCCCTTTTTTATTTTCTAACCATTCTCTCAGTTGCTTCTGTCTCCCATCTATTTTCTTCTTCCTTCTCTCTTTTTCCTCTTTGCTCAGTTCTCCTTCAACCTTTTCTTTGAATGTTAGTTCCTGTCAGTGTGCTCACAAGTCATTCTGGTATACTGTCTCAGTACACCTTCTTTTTTGTACCCCATCACTAGACACTTATGTTTTTAGATACATTGACCCTTTTTAGTTCTAACCTACATACAAAATCCTTCAGAAACAATTTGCCTAGTCCCAGTTCTCCAACTGCCTTTTAACCCCAGTTTCACTATATCTCATTGGGATAGGCTATATTCTATGAATGGTATCCTGCTGGATCTATTATTTGGCCTTTTTTTCTTTAAAGTTTCTCATTTTTAAAATATATTGCTTATGTGTAAAATTGAGCTGATATATTTACTTTGTAAATTTGAATTGGGTAATTTTACATTGCCCAGAAATCAGTTAAAAAGAACGATATCTCCGGGGCCAGAGAGATAGTACAGTGGGTAAGGTGTTTGCCTTGTACTCAGCTGACCCATGATGGCTCCCCAGTGCCAAATGTGGTTCTGTGATCCTCACCAGGCGTGATCTCTGAGTGCACAGTCAGGAGTAAGCCCTGCTCAGTGTGGTCTAAAACCAAAAACAAATAATGGAGAAAGGAAAAAAAGAGAAAATTATCTCCCCCAAATAGCTGATATTCCTTGAGAGTTCACTAGTATATACTGCTATTGCTGGAGTTTTTATTATTCATTTTTCCTAGCTTCTAAATTATATTATGTCAATACTGAACTTTGTTTTTCCTTCATAACTTTATCATTGGAATTTTGAAATATTTGATGATTAAAAGTGAGGTAAATCAATTCCATTCTTATTCAAGAACACTTTTTGTTAGATATTTATTCAATGTAGTTGAATCAACAAGACATTTTGTAGCAAGGAGACTTCAGAATAGTCTGCAAGTTCTACTTAGATGTTTTGTTTTTGGTAATGCATCTCCCACACTATTACATATAACAAGCCTGTGCTCAAATCCTTAAAGAATCTGACTTATTCCTTGTCTTCTCTCTCTGTCAGAACTCCAGCCATGAAGGAACAATGTTCCTCAATCCTGCATAGAAACATTTCTAAAAGCTCACTTGATAAATGGGAAGTTTGAGAACTATTTTCTTTTAACCCATGCATTTGCTACTTCAGAAGTTATCATGATTATATTAGTGGCTAATACTATTGAATCCTTATTATAAAATGGGCTGGAACGATAGCACAGCGGGCAGGGCATTTACCTTGCACACAGCCGACCTGGGTTCAATTCCTCTCAGAGAGCCTGGCAAGCTACCGAGAGTGTCCCGCCCACATGGCAGAGCCTGGCAAGCTACCTGTGGCATATTCAATATGCCAAAAACAGTAACAACAAGTCTCACAGTAGAGACGTTACTGGTGCCTGCTCAAGCAAATCAATGCCCCATGGGACAACAGTGCTACAGTGCTGCAGTGCTATTTATAAAATAGAATATATAAGGTATTTGCATTATAGTGTATAAAATAGAATATATAAGGTATTCTAAAATAGAATATATAAGGTATTTGCATTATAGTGTAATTTTAATTAAAACTATCAGTTCTATTAGAATTTATCTTAATATCTTGGGGCTGGAGCAATAGCACAGCGGGTAGGGCGTTTGCCTTGCACACGGCCGACCTGGGTTTGAATCCCAGCATCCCACATGGTCCCCTGAGCACCACCAGGGGTGGTTCCTGAGTGCACAGCCAGGAATAACCCCTGTGCATTGCCAGGTGTGACTCAAAAAGCAAAAAAAAAAAAAAAAAAAGAATTTATCTTAATATCTTCAGATCCAAATGAGGAGACAGATAAAATTTTGATTAATAATTTGAATTATTTACTCAGAGGCTTGACTCATAGTCACTACCAGGAATATTTTTTTTGTAATTTTATGTTATTGTTACTATTTTCTATTTGGGGGCCAGACCTGGCAGTGCTCAGGACTTACTTCTGGTTCTGCACTCAAGAATCACCCCTGGTGGATTTAGGTAATGCCTCAGGGTTACCAAGGATTAAATCCAGATCGGCTGAATGCAAGGCAAGTGCCTTACCCACTCTACTATCTCTTTGTAGTTCTTTTCAAATGTGATTATGTGCCTTAGTCTCATGTGAGGTAAGTTACCTCTCTGACCTCAACTTGTATAATCTTAATATTAAACATGCCATCCATTATGCCTTGTCTGAAAGAAGAAAATTAATGAACCCTTTCCATCATTTTGACCATAGATTCTGTACCTCCACTCAGACTTTTGTCCTAAACTCTTAGGTAGAAGCTGGATCCAGATATTATTTGAATCAATTTTGTTCATTGGATCTTAGGCCATTTAATTTGTTTAATATTAGTGACTGTACCTAGTGTTGTTTTTCTTCCATTTCTCATTTGAGTACCATGATTTCTACTATCCTTAATAGCAATGTTTCAGGTGGACCGTGTTCTAACACAACATCTACCACCAAAGTGTCAGTGTCCCTCCACCAATGTCCCCAGGTCCCCTCTTACCCTCTTGATAAACTGAATGTTTTATTATAAACTATCTGTTTTTGTTTTAGTATCTTAATAAGTTGTGAAAAGTTAGCTGTCTGACTGTAGTGAAATATGACTTTGTATAATTTAATCCACAATATAATTATGTCTGTTTCTTACAAATAGCTATCAATCCCTTTTGTTTCTCCCTGCTAAAATGTCTTCTCATTTCATTGTCAATGTTTTCCATTCTCAATTCAGTTTTGATACATAAATTCCTGTGTGCTACTCTCCTCTTTAGCCCCCAAACACTTTTCTGTACTTTACCTAGATATCATCACTAGCACTTTTTAAAATTTGAGTAAACTGTAGCTCTATGAAGTATATCTACAAGTAACTTATTACTTTTCATCAGACATATAACTAAGAGTTTTATTTTTCCTTTAAAATAAACTAAAAATATATGAACCAGTATATTATGTTTTTATTAAATGCTTTTCTATCTATCTTGAAAGAATTATTGGGTATTTTATAATGAAGATGCTTAAATATTGTCTGTAAAATTTGCAAGATAAATGTTTACATTAACAATAAAAATTTACAGTATTTTATGTATTTGGATAAAAATATTTTGGGTGATTTAATAGTTATCAAATATTCAAAAAATCTTGTGACTTTCATGTATAAAGAAAGCAAAGCACTTTTTTACTTAGAAATATTAAAAATAGAATCTCAAAATGTAGAAATGAACCTTAAAACTTTATCTCCAAAATTGTTTTAGTGTTTTGTTTTGGATATTTGTGGTGTGTTTTGTTTTTTTGTGGGGGGACACAACCAGCTGTGCTCAGAGCTTACTCCTTACTCTGTGCTCAGGGATCATGCATGGAAGTGCTCTGGGAACTATATGTGGTGCTCAGGATCAGTCTGAGGTCATCCCTCTGCAAGACAAGCATGTTAACCCCTTGTACTATTTTCCAGTTCACATTTTAGTATTTTCAAGTAATATTTATCATTTTAATAAATTAGAAGATATATTTTATTAATAAAATATAAGATATATAATTACTAAAATTATCTACAGGTCTGATATATAGAATTTATTGTGTCTTATGGGAGGCATTTTGAGTGGGTAAAGAAATATTTGCAAAATAGGAGAAAGTGGGGAGTCATAAAAAAATCATTCTAAAATTCTTAAGATGAAATCCTAAGTCTCTACTAGACTAAACACTTCTATCCCGTATGACTCTGTTACGTTATATATGAGTGTTATCAGCATGCGGATACTCAATACATTTTTAGGGAAAGATTTTTGTTATGCTTTAAGTGCAAAACTATAAAAATACATTTAAAGATAACAATAATAAAGTTTGAATGTTTAAACAATATACTAGTCTCTGTTTTTAAAAGTCTTTAAAATAGTCCTGTAACCCAAGAATGTGAATGTTTAGTGTTTAGTCTTCTTCAAATACCTATGAAAGCACTATAAATCTATTGTATAAAATGTATTGCTTTGTGGACTTTAAAAGCTATTCAGCTTTCTCTTTCCACCAAACATCTTATATTTAAGGCTTAAAACTCATATTGTATATTCATAAGTACATGTTTATGTTCCCACTCTAGAACTATAGACACAAATCCACTTTGCCTGATATCATTACGCTAAGATTTTTTTTTTATTTCTTTTATTCCAGAATTTTGATATAACCTGCTTGGAGGAACAAGTTTAAAATGTATTAGTAATATTTGAGTAAAACTCATTTGAAATTTATTATCAGATTTGAAGTTCCATCACATTCCACAAATGTTGAAAACTAACCTGCTTTTTTTCCCCAGATCTTAATGATAATAGGTTTGCAATGAAAACACACTAAAAATATGCCCAATCCACTGATGAGAATATATTTAACATATTTACTTTAGAATTCTGATAATTTGGAGAATGCTTCACACAGAGTGAATTTATCAAGTGTTTTGCTTTCTTAGATGCTATTCTCAGTTTTTCAGCAAGAAGCCAAAATTCCATCATTTTCAATTTGGAAGAGAAAAGCATTTGAGGCAGCTATAGCTCTTAATTTGACATCAGTTTCAGGTCATTTTCATGTAAATAGGAAACAACAGAGACATACTTGCAATTTCCATAACAAGGACATAAGATTTGACTTTATCAATTCTCCCCAGGCAATTTTATTTTTTCTCTCTAGGATTAAAGGGCTAGTAATTGTTCATGGCTATTATTTTGCATCTCTATAAAAACGTGTTAGTTCCACTCTTTATCACTCAAAGGCTTCCAATGTCTTGTATATTTTAGTCATATATTCTATACATTAATATTTCAGTTCATCCTGTTCTTAATCTAAGATAGGTTAGACAGGTCAAGCTTTCTATTTCTTTCTATAGTACATTTTCTCCAAACTTTGTAACTTCTTTTTCTACCTCTGACAAGGGGAAAGAATAGAAGGTGAAAATTTGGATTTTTCCCCTGAATTCAGCCCAGGCCTTACAGAAAGTCACATTTAAGTTTCAATTTATGATGCTTTGGATATTCCCTCATGTACGACTGACAGCAATTTTACAGATGTGAAATGTAAATTTGTGTTTTTTCTAATAAATATGATTTTATTTCACTTTTCCTCCTGGTGAGAGGAAGGAAGAACCTACTTTATACTTCAGCATATATATGCTTAATTCCATGTATTTTGTCATCTGTACAGTAATTTTCAAGTGTGTCTCAATGAGGGAAAATTTCATTTTTGTGTACCTCTTTTAAATATGTTGATGTATGCAGATTAAGTTAAGTATGAAGCTATTTTTGTAGGTAGTCATTTCCATTTATTCCTCTTCTGGGGGGGAAAAAGAGAAATCAGTCTTTTAAACATTTTATTTCCTGGATCTGAACGTATCAGCAAATCGTATATTTCTTTGATTTCATCTCCGCTGTTTCCATTACAGTAGTTGATAGATCTAAGATTGTTTCTCTTTAATGGGCCACATCTGTGTTTTAAGGAATGACTCATCTGGGCTCTTATTTTTTTCTGCCCCAGTGATATGACAAGAACAGTGGAGATTTCTGGGGAAGGAGGCCCCTTGGGAATCCATGTTGTGCCCTTCTTTTCATCTCTCAGTGGAAGGTAAGAGGATTTTCTGGTGTCAGAAATTCATACAAATGAAAAACTTGGCTTGAGCTTATGTTCACAAACATTTTTTAGCTGAGAATTAATTGTGCATTGCTGCTATTCAAATGGACACCTTAAGGTATACTCAACTGGCCACTTACGTGTTAAAAACAAAATGAAATCATTTACTTCTGAGGGTGCAATGGGAAAGAAAAAATCAATAAGTTTCTGCTTTTGCAATTAATTATGAGGTACTCTTAAAGCATTCATACTATGAAATACTTAAAGTATTCTTACTGGTGACACACAGTAAGAAGGCTATGCACTCCTTGTGAAGCTTTTAATAAATTGTTAGTTAAATATGACTGCTGAAATTTTTAATATTCCCAAGTACACTTCAACAAGTGAATATGGTAATTCAGATTGTTGCTTGTTCATATTTCTTAAGCATACAGAAATTAAATAATGTTCTTACTGTATAAGCTACATCATTTTGTTCATTATAATGATTTTTACTATAGTAGCAAAATGCTATTTTTACATTGGGTGGTATTGGTTCTAGAACATTTTATGCCTTAAACTCAACCATAAATAACTTTGTAAATCATGGTCCCTTAATTAAAATTTTTAATTAATCAATTAAAATAAATTTCTTACAACTTTTTGAAATTGTATAATAGACAATTGCTAATTTAACACAGATTAAGGTAAATTAGATTGTTTCAGCATTCTTTGAAATGCATGTCTACCTAAGTGGGCATTAAGGTTGTTTTATGATGGAAATTAGAATGTAATCCTGAAAGGTAATAGTAGTACTATTGCAGCAACTTTAACAAAACTAAACTAAGGTATTATGTTACTCTTCGATAAGATGACTTGCCCCTAGCATAGGGCTGATATTGACAATGGCTATCAGAAACTTTACGGTAATATCAGATTTTCCCATGACATAATTTTAATAAATTTGATAAATTGCATTTTTCTTAAATGCATCATGGATAAGGTAGAATAGCTTAGTTTAGTTTAGAAGTTCAAAGACCAGAGATGTCAATTGATTTTCTCAAAATCACATCAAATTTAGGTCTTCTGATTTGCCCTCACCCTAATGCTATTTCTAGGACAGAAGTCTTCCCAAAGGTCATATAAAATTAATTTACTGATCCTGAATATTTAATTCAGTATGCCATACCACAAGAAAAGCAGATTTAGCCATGATATTTTGGTTGGCATCATTTTCAGCAGGTAACCGTCTGCTTCCTGTAATTGCAAAGTCATCACCTTTTTTTGCAGTAACATCTGATGCCAAGCTTTTGCTTGAATGAATTTTCCCTATAAAGAATTGAACTGAAAAGCCGCTGGCTTTTATTGTCTCATTTCCTGTATGTGTTAATAAGCATGTTTATAAATGTTATGGGTTATGGCATAGGACAAGCTGAGGTTGTTTTTGATAGACAGGGTGAGTATTTACCCAGTTGTCACAAGAAATCTTAATGGGTTTTGGCAGAGTATACTGATAGAGTTTTGTGAAATACCAGGGCAGATAAATTACCAAGTCCTTTACTTTAATGAAGCTGGAATAGAACACAAGATCATCCCTATTTCCAAAGCATGAAGAAATATACAATGTGACAATCACCCAAAGTTCATTTTCAGTAGTTCAGGAAACAAGTTGACCCTATAGACTAGAAATCACCTTCTCTTGCTTCAAATGAGGGAAACACACTAGAATTTATTGATTTCCTCTCTCTCTCCTTCTTGCTTCTGATTTCTGGCTTAAGCCTTGTAGAAGAGTAGAATGAGTCTTGGACTTGTGTTCAGAAGAATTGGATTTGAATTGCAGCAGTCTCTTTTTTCAAGCTCGAGCAAGTCCCCTAAACTCTCCTATTATGATTAAATATCTATATTATATCAAATTTATGAGGACTAAACAGCATTAAAAGCGCATATTCCATGAAAATAATATGATGTATGATGCATAAATTATTACTACTAATTATTATAACTTTGACTAAACTCAAAAATTTGTTTCACAAGTACAATTTTATAAGTTCATAGCCAACTGTTCAGTAACTTGGTGAAATAGTTGTATAATTATTTTTTGTTATCCACTAGTATTATAGAAAGGAAATTTAATTAAAAGACATTAAAAATAATATGGAAGTGGGGACACGAGCCAATAAAAGTTAAGAAGTAATGACTACAGGCTGAAATAGCACACTTAACTAAACCCATGTGTCTAGATACAACTGCATATAGAGCATGTCAGACAAGTGTCTGACTTCATAACGCCATATGGCTTTCCTTGTGAGCACTGGAAAGGGGGGTGGTGAAATAAGGTCATTGTGGTGTATATACTTAGTTCTTAATTTCCTTCCATTTATTGGTTTGTGTCATGATTTTAAATTAGAATTTACATTTAATTCTTGACTAGAACTACTGTAATTGGCTTACCCTCCAGCTTCTTTATTTTTTTTTCCCCTAGAAAAATAGTGCGGCACCTGTTGGTGAATAAGAAATTCAATCTAAGGTAGAATTCCCTGGGAATAATATGGTAGTTATTGCAAGAGATAAAGCCTCAGTGAATTCATTTGATACTCCACTACAGTGTGCCTAATGCTGTTTATGTGGCCTGCCACATAAACAACACATAAACAACATATTTCATAGCTGTTTCATGTATATTTTGTAGAATCACAAGTAGATGAAACAGCCAAACCCCTGCATATTTATAACCATTCCATTTCATTTATATTTTTAAAATTTTATTCATTTATTCAACTATCAAATTGTTTTCATTAATTAAAAATAGTTCATTATACATCTTTTCATAGTAAATGTGGCTAAATCTAAGAGAGAAGAAAAACAGCACTGAACAGTGACAAAGAATATAAGGTGACACATTTAGACAAACATACTAAGCTAGTACAGTGACAAAGGGGTGTGATACAACTGGAAGAATTGAAGGGAATAAGAAGAGAAAAAGTGATTATTAGATAAGCATTAGAAGAGCAAGAAAATAGTGTCGCCATTCTGATGGGAGGGGGATGACAATGGATTTTCATCCTTTATCACTTCTCATTAAGGCAAATTGACTGGCTCCTCTCAATTCTAACTACAACATTCATTTTTAATTTCTCAGATTCTTGTCCAGACAGGATAGCTATGTCAACCTATCCCTTGGTGCAAAAGGATATGAAAAGATACCCTTTTATCTGAACCCTCTCATACTAGTCTGGAAGAAATCAAACTGGAAGGAATCCATCTCTTTCTTGGAATAGAGAGGCCAAGAGTCGTTTGTTGCCAGGGACCAAACTAATAAAATCAGTCAGTTTTGCATTTTAACCAAAATTACCTCTGACACATGGGTTTTACAGTTGGGCTTATTCTGTCAATAAATTTTTCATGGAAAGTTAGGTTATTTAGATCAGTGAGGTTCACATAGCATACTCCAGCTGTAATATGCCAGCTAAATTGCAACCCAGTGGCCTGAAAGAATTAATTCATCTCCCAAAATGTGAAATTAAATCCTAGGGAGTAACATTACAGGACTGATGATGTACTGAATTAAATTAAAGGAAGACTTGAATGCTTGTTAAAAAAATATCGCTTACATAAACTAGTTTATAACCACATGTGAGCCTCCTAATGGATCATGTTATTGTGATCCCACCATAACAAAAAATCCAAAATGTGAACTATTAGAGGTTCATTTAATTTAGGAAAGAAACATATTTGTGTTCTAGCTGGTTTTTTCTCTTTTTTCATGTCAAATTGTTCCATTTTTAATATTATGTTACAAGATTAGGGTAGGATTAGTAGTGTGAAATTATTGATTTGAATCTCAGATCCTTTATCAAATTGTAGCTTGGGCCCCATTTCCCTTTATACAGAATGTGGCATACTCACTAACCTGCTAGAAGTTGGAAAAGAAGTACCGTACCTCACCACATGTTTGTATCCATGATTCCAGCCTCCCCTAAATAGAGGACATGACTTTTCACTCTTCTCTCTCCTGCATCATCAGACTTCAATCATTGATCATTTGTGACGCCAAAATCAAAATGTGTGTTTTCTTAAGCTGTCTGGAGATGATGGAAAGTAATTCAAGGAACCGAGGCCCATAAGGCAGAGTTTCCATTTTTCCGATTGTTTCCAGAGCACTTTCTTTAGAGATTACTCTTTCATCCACATAACCAACCCTATTAGTCATGTATAAATATGCTCATATTTTGTTTAGTTTGAGACTTACTGCAAGGGCCCTTACACATGGCCCTTATATGGAAGAGAATGACAGAGTTGAAAAGCAAAGTATAAAAGCAGTGTATGGTAGTTTTATAATACCCACTAAATTCTTCTTGGAGAACAATCTGTCTTTCTTACTCTGGGACCATAACAGGCCACAAGGATGGGTACACAGCACTCAAGGGACATATTAGTAAACTATACACATTTGATTTCTTTGTCATTATTTAGATCTACCAACATGTAATGTATACTCTTTAAGATCTTATTTTTATCACTTTTATTTTATTTCTTCTTTCCTTTTGTTTCCCAACTCAATTCCTTTTTATTCAGTGTCATAGTCACATAGCACAAGATGTCCCTGGATGTTCTCTCTGAATCCAAATTCTATTTGAAATTTCAGACAACTGGACGACATCTTGCCCTCATCATGCCCCTGCCTAGTTGAGAAGCAGATGTGGGTGGGTGGAGGGACCATTCCAGCCTCATCAGATTAAGTCCATCTGCTAATGGACGCACTGTAGCACTGAGCTGGCTCCCATTCTGAGTTGCTCTCTGCAAGGATCCGGGGACAGAACAAACCTTCACAGATAGGATCAACCCTTCTGCTCTGCCTGGTCTCTATTCCTATCCAAATGCTCTTCGGTCTTAGGCTCTACTTGGCATCCTAATATCTCCAGTCCTTCCAGGCTTACTGAGGTTTCTACTTTTTCATATTTCTACTGTACACTATGCCGATGCCAGTTCTTCTTTCTAATCCAGCAGTATTGTCTCCTATTCATTCATGTTTCATACTTGGGAAACACTGGGCACATACTTGATTCAAGGACACTAACAGACGGGACTGGGCTGCCTTCTAAACTGAGATCTCTACTTATGAGTGTTTTTTCCTTAAACTGTGAATTATTGGAATACCTATTGGAATTGGAATGAAGCTATAAGATATTATAGTGAATACCTAATCCTTTCCCATTACTCAACTTAACTTGGCTCTTAACAGTAACTACAACTTACATTTTGGTTCTGATGCCTTCCTCCAAACCCTCTCTTTTGTGTTTGCAACACCACAAGTGATACTGACCTTCTCTAAGTTTATGGCACATGAGAAATGGGATTTTGGATTAAGGTTTTTTGGGGCTTTGTTCATGTATATTTCTCTAATAAAACTCTTTCACCAAAGACTTAAACAAACAGCTTCCTAAATTTATTAAAAAGAATACTTTCTCTCATAAGTAGAAATCAATACTCATTTCTGAATAGTTACATGCAGGAATAATTAGCGTATTATGATTCAGGAATTCTACTTCTACCTAAACTTTGCATTTAGAATTCTAGGACTGTTCATCCGTGGCATTGAAGAAAACAGCAGATCCAAGAGGGATGGACTATTTCACGAAAATGAATGTATTATAAAAATCAACAATGTGGACCTCGTAGACAAATCCTTTGCTCAGTAAGCACATCTTCGTTGTTTGTTTACTTTATTGATCCATTAAATGCTTATGACCATTATTGAGCTTGTTATGATTAAAAGCACAGCTAGAATTCTGTGTCTGTTCCCTTTGAATGACCCCAGGACATGCATTCTCAAATGCATCTTTTGTTTCTGCATGATCCAACGTGGTCCACACATGTTTCTGGCAGCTAGAGCATGGTTACCCACAGAATATAGCAAGCCTTCTTGCCTGGCTGTCTTTCTAGGACATTTAGAGATGGGTTTGTTTTTCTTGGGATATGGGTCAGTTAGACTGGTATTTAATGGCTCTTTTCACAGACCGTTAACTCAGCTTATTAATTAACTTACTTGGTGTCAGCAGTCTTCCTTGATCTAAATATCTGTCAGAGACATCCTTAAGGATTCACTGGATAATAAAAACAAATGGGAAAAAAATTAGCACACTCTCCCTCTAGAAATCATTTATTCACGTGTGAAACTGTTAAGGGAAGAGATTCTTGTACCTAAGGATCAGTGCATTTAGAAGTCTGCAAAATGTATATTGTTTAAAACATGTTTACATTGCCATGGGGTTCCCAAACAAAGCAGTAAATACAAGTACCCATTAGTAACAACCAGCCACTATTTATTTCTAACTAATGTCATCCATCATATATATCTTCTCTGTGACAATCAGTGTCTTGTGATATCTGTGGTGTGTTTGTGACAGGCATGTGTGAGCCAAGAGCAAAGGGTCAGTAGACACTGGATGCTTAAGTGTGGGGGAAAAAAATGGTCTTAAGAGTCTAGTTTTTAAAATAATGAATAACAATCAGAATTATTATTATTTTCTATATCACTCTTTTAATTTTCTTTTAATAAACACTTAATAGGCATGCATAGCAGATATCCTTATTTTATGTAGTTGGGAAAAGAGGCATATATAAAAACTCATTATAGGATTAGTGTGCAGTAAGAACTGAGCAGATGAGTTTGCTGCCAATTCTGTAATGTCTCCTGCCCCTCTCCTCACAATGTACGCCATTGACCTCTTCGGGAAAGTGAGGTGGGCTCTGAGACTGGAAATAAAGCCAGGTTAACTAGACAACAGTTTATGCTTTTTTCTTAAGGGACAATTTGTGTAGAAGGAGTAGTTCAGAGTCGACAGAGCGGATCCGTGGCTCTCAGCAGACCGGGCACTTCCTCTCTGTGGGCTTTTGCTATGTGATTACTGTCCTTGAGTTGTTTCATGGCTGCAGGACAGCTGCTGGCCTGCCCTCCAACTGTTTTGAATTTTAAGAAATTGGAAGAAACAAGATAACAAAAACATGTCTGTCCCCCCAGAGTATTTTCTTTTGTTTGTTTTATTTTTAACTCCTTCACTTAAGTCACACTGGCAGGAGAGGTACGGAATGGGAATTCTTTTACCTGATTGTACAGGATGAGGAGGTAATGTTAGCAGGGAATGAGGGAGCAAACCCCAAACACTAGAACCAAACATTCCAAGAAGCTTGTACTCTACAGTGGAATAACAGGAGAGCGCAGATGGATGTTTATCCCAGTGTGATACTCAGCACAGTCCAAGCCCTGACTACTTCACTGTGAGGAAATATTTGTGTCAGACAAGGAACTTCGAAAAACACAGCTCCTGTAAGAAATAACCTCCTGCAACTTTGAATAAAGTACCAAAGGGAAACTAATTGATAACCCAAATTAGATTACTAAATGCTTGCTTTTCATCTAAAGTAAAAGTTTACTTTTCTGTTTTCTCCATTATCACTTCTGGAGAGATGTTCAGTTTCAGAAATCCTTAAGTTCTTGCTTTGGCAGCACATATACTAAAAAACTGGAACAATACAGGAATACTTAAGAGCTGTGAGTCACTGGACAAATCGCTCAAACTTTCTGAGATTCTGTTTGCTCATTTTGAAAAAGTGACTCAATCATGCTAATCTGGCAGGATTGCTAAGAAAGGATTTTTTTGTGTGTTGGGGGGGGGGAATTAGGAAACACACCTAACACTGCTCATGCCTTACTCCTGGTTTTGTGCTCAGGGTACCATATGGGATGCCAAGAAGCAAACCTGAGTTGACCACATACAAGGCAAATGCCCTACCCACTGCTCTATCTGACTAGTCCATGGAAAGCTAAAAAAGTTATCCAAGAACATCTCACATGTTAATAATAATATAGTTCAGTGTGTGGGCACATAATGGACAGGCCAGAAGTATAGCCAGTATTCATTTAGCAAAGCACTCGGGGAATCAAAGAAGTGTTTCCGTGCTTATGCCACTAGGCTCTTACCCAGATATAAACTACTTTAGACTAGTGTCTCTCAATGTTATTTTAACCTAAACCCTCTTCCAGTTCCATTTCCTTCCCATGGATGCTTTGTTCTTCCAGTTGGCCACCTAGTCTCAGGACATGGTACCCGTTTTGTGCTTTTCACCTGTGATCTTGTTGGAATATCCTGGGGTTCCAAGAAGGGGCATATTGGCCCAGCTGAGGAACACTGCGTTAGACCCCTGCTAAAATGTTGTGTCTGCAGAGGCGGGGTGGGGTGAAGGGGACAGGGTGGGGGTGGTGGGAGGGATGCTGGGATCATTGGTGGTGGAAAATGGGCACTGCTGGAGGGATGGGTACTTGATCATTGTATGACTGAAACGTAAGCATGAAAACTTGTAAATCTGTAACTTATCTCACGGTGATTCACTAATTTAAGAAAAACTTAAAACTAATAATAAAATAAAATGAAATAATTTTTGTTTCTGATTCTGTACAGTGTACTGACTCTCTGTCCTTGCTCTTCTCCAAGGGCTCAGGATGTTTTTCGGCAGGCAATGAGATCACCCAGCATGCTCCTCCATGTGCTACCACCTCATCACCGAGAACAGTATGAAAAATCAGTCATCGGTACTCTTAGTTTTGTTGGGAACAATGATGGTGCTTTGAAAACAAAGTTGCCACCTGCAGCTGCTCCTGGAAAGCCAGGAATAATGCCAGGAACAAGCAGTCCTGAAGAAGATATTTCAACTTCCCTACAACAGAGCAAGAGCCCCCGCTTACCAAGAGTTCCTAGAAAGCTAGCCTCCCCCTCACTGTCTCCTCTCATGGGGTTTGGCAGCAAGAAAAATACTAAGAAAATTAAGATTGACCTAAAGAAAGGTAATTACTAAATTATGTTTAATAGCATTATATCATTGAAACATGGAAAATTGGTTAAGGGAAATGCATTAAGGCTAATTTTGTTAATTCTCCCTTTATCTAATTGTATCAAATAATAGATTTAAGTGTATACTTAAATAACTTAAATTTCTTTGAATTGTAGTATTTCCTTATTCTTTTCTTCTGGAGAGTGTAGATTAAAAAAATAAATAAAACCAACGGAAACATATTGGGAAATGTAGAATTGTTGAACCCTTTATAGAAACTGAATACTGTATAACACTGTCACTAATAGTCACTAAAATTTGGGTTTTTTTGGTCTTACTGATTTTGTAAGTATTCTGTAGAAAAACTCTAAGAAGGCAATAGACTGTTTCTGATTCTGTAACATCATTTCGGGCCAGAAAAATATTTTTCTCAGAAAGCAAGTATGTGATAATTATTAACTGAGCTAACTAAAGAAATCGTAAACAATTCTATACATTTTAAGCATTTATCAATAAAACAAAATCATCATATAATAAATATGTATTTATTCACATAATAGATATGTATGCATCATCATGTATATTAAAAGGCATAGGTGTTTATAATTGTCTTTCTTTCTTTTAAATTTTTCTGGTAAAAGCAGAATTCTCATACTGTAACCTTTTACAAGCCTGTGTGATTTTTAAAACTTTTGTTCAAAACAAATTTGGAAAAGACCTCCTGATCAAATTTTCATTTTTTATGAGAATTTAAACCTGGGAATAAAATGAATTGACTATGAAGTACAGATAGTCCAATGTGCTTAGCAAAAGTTCATTGCATTTTTTGGTACAAATTGTCCACATATGTGTAAGTCATAGCAATGGGTGCTTTGGAGATAGGGGAATCAAACAATATTACTATGAAATTTGCATAAGAAAACATTGAATGCAAAAATAAAAATAAAGAATACAGTATCATAACGCTATTGGAAAAGATTAATCTGACAGTAGATATGGAAAAAAAACAAACAATCAAGGATCAACAAATGGTGCATTCCATCTGTCTAATATAATATGCACGCTTCAATTATTACTAGATGAAGGATAGAAGAGAAAGCAGAATTGCTGCTGATTTTTTTTTCCTCATCCAGAGCAACTCACACAGTAGATACCTTCACTAAAGATTAGACTTTTAAGTAGCACTGTAGCACTGTCCTAGCACTGTTGTCCCTTTGTTTGTTGATTTGCTCGAGTGGGCACTAGTAACGTCTTGATTCTGAGACTTGTTATTACTGTTTTTGGCATATCAAATATGCCACGGGTAGCTTGCCAGGCTCTGCTGTGCGGGCAGGATACTCTTGATAGCTTGCCAGACTCTCTGAGAGGGACGGAGAAATCGAACCCAGGTCAGCTGTGTGCAAGGCAAATGCCCTGCCCGCTGTGCTATCACTCCAGTCCAGGCTTTTAAGTAGAAGAATATGTCTGAAAAAGTTCAAATATGAAATGGAGAGAAGTGTTCATAGTGAAGTTTTAAATGCTTGTGAAAATATGTGTGTATGTGTATTGATATCTAGGAACTGACTCCAAGAAGATTAGAGCTAAGGACATAAGGGTTCCATTTACTGGGAGATGGTCCGAGAAAGCAGAATGATAGACTCAGAATCAGTTTTTGGGGAAATCTATGTTTTTGTGGAAGAGAATAGGCAAAAGTGAGGAAGTGACAGATGTCAACAGAAAGAAAATAGTCATAAAATAAAAGATTGTTGAGAATTATCAAATCGAGTAAAGGGCAAAGACCTAGAACAGGAAAAAATTACTGGCCATGGCCCTGGATAGATCTTTGTTGATAGATTAGAACATTACAGAAGCAATAAGACAGAATTAGAGATTCTTTAGGGTAGAGAACATACCTTCAATGAGTAAAAATTATACTGAAGACTGTAAGTGAAGATACATAAAACAAGGCATTGAAATGAGCAAGGGACTCAGCTTGTAAGGAATAAAGGCACCAGAAGATAAGGAAGTTATAAATTGACTGGCTAATTAGAATCTGACAAAACTCAAGTCAGATGGTCTTTTGCTTCTGTAAAGCACTAAAAGTAAAAGTATGAAGTCATATTATGGCTTTCTGGGAAATAAATCTCTTGATTATATGGAGAACATGTGACTTTTTTTCATGTCACTAGGACCTCAGTTACCAAAGTATTGCTACACATCTCTGTGTAGGCCCCACTCACTTAGATACCATCATGGGGTGTCATAAACAATAACTGGTATCTGAAACTAGAATAACAGAAATATAAATGTATTCTAAAATGTAAATATTTCTATTTTACTTTATTAGTCTAAGGTACAGTGCATGGGAAAATTGAATATTGTATTATTCCTGCTTAAGGTAACCATGTGTTTTCCTTGTCTTATACATTAGGCCCTGAAGGACTTGGTTTCACAGTAGTTACAAGAGACTCTTCTATACACGGACCTGGCCCCATTTTTGTAAAAAACATTTTGCCAAAAGGCGCAGCAATAAAAGATGGCCGCCTGCAATCAGGGGACAGAATTTTGGAGGTGAGCATTGAAATTTAATATAAATATGCTTGATATCATAAAAATTATTATAGACAGTGAATTTACCCAAACAAGAAATTGGAATTAATATTTAAATAAAATATTTATTAGTGAGTGTTTAAATAACTATGTAACAAATATAGTAAAATTTAAGTACTATCTATATATTAACAGTGAAACTTTTGGGGTTTGATAAGGATTTTCATTACAAAATAGTTAATTAGCAGTCTGACTTTTTTTTGTTTTATTCAGTCATATTACGCTGTGTAATAGCACAATTTATTTATTCATCTGTTTTCCTAGACCTTTGGGATGTTTGCAACTTGGAGTTATTAAAATAAAAGTCTTTGCATAATATACCGGTACCATATAAACTTTATGGATATTTTACTTCCTTTTCTTTTGAGTTTTGGGGGCACACCTGGCAGTGGGCAGAGCTTACTTCTGGCTTGCTTGGGGGAGCATATGGGTTGTCAGGGATCAAGTCCAGGTAAGCCACATGCAAGGCAAGAGCCTGTCCCACTTTATTATCATTTAGGCCCCTATTTTATTTTATTTTTTTAGATAAATTCTTAGGGCTGTAATCACTATATCATCTGGTTTGTATTTTATTAGTATTTAACTTGAAATATTCTCTGTGGTGTTTACAGAGATATTACAGGAGTAAAGATATTTTAATCCTGTGCTAGCTCCTGTGCTTTCACATGCTGACCTGGGTTTCATCTTTGTCACTCCTGATCCTATCCCATCATCCCCAGGCACCACCAGGAGTGATGCTTAGACGGGATTAAATCTTGAGCACTGCTCAAACCACCCCAAAGTATTTTTATTGAGGTACCACTAGTTTGCAACACTGTGTATCTTAGAAGAACAATTTCACACTTCCTCAGTTGTCTAATAGCATATCATGCTCAGCACCAAAGTACCAATAACCCTTTACCACAGCCAACTGAACGGCGGCCTTTACTCCCCACCCCACCCATCTGGCATCCTCAATTTCCTTGTCAGAATTCAGGGTCTGTTTTTGTTTGGTTTGGTCTATTTGTTTTATCTCTCTGGTGATGTGACTTTAAAAATCCCAAAACAGAGCACAGATAATAGTGACAAGTCACACTTTCCCTGCTATCTCTTATCTTCTGTCCACCTCTAAGTATCCTTAGGGAATTTGCTAGGAATCTATGAGTTCTGGTCAATTAGTGATAAGAACTTCAAAGACAACCCCAAGCACACCCATAACAATTTTTTCACTTATTATTTATTTATTTTTAGCGAAGCAAGGTAGTTTTCATTGAATAAAGCTTACAGAAAGATGCAGAGAGGAGAAAAAGAGGGGGAGTACATGCACAGGAGAGTACAGGCTCCTCTGAGTGGAAGACACAAGCAAGGAAAGAGACAGTAAGTGAGATGCGAGTTCAAGGGTGAAGAGTAAGCTTGGGAACTATCTGTCAAAGATCTCACCAGAATGGGCCCGTCTATACTGGGCTGATCTGACCGTTGAGAAATATTTATAAAGCACCAAGCAAGAGGATTCTGTAATTTTGTGACTATAATTTTTACATAATAGAATCATCCTTTTGGAGGGCTAAATATATTTGTCAACCTCCATTTTCTTTTTTTTTCCTTTTTTTAATTAACACAGGTTTTTATTAAAGCACCGTAATGTACAAAGTCATTCATAGTTGAGTTTTAGACATACAATATTGCAGCACCTGTAAAAAACTAAGCACACTGAAGGGCGTGTGCACTCGTGGGCTCTCCCGGCGGCTGTCTCACAGCCCATGTTCGGTGCTCTGGAACAGCTGTGTATGGGCTGGATCGGGACGACTGTTGGCCAAGGACAGGCGAAGTAAGAATGAGGACCAAGCTGGTTGTTGATTAGTTACTGTTTATTCAATCTTCCATCTTTCTCATCTTCTGCACTCCTAGCTCCGTCTTCTCTCTGGATCTACCACTGGATTCTCTCTCTTCCCTAGTTTCTCCTCCTATTTGTCTCTCTCTCCTTGCCCTCTAGGCTACACACAGTCAAAAGCAAAATCAACATAAGAAAGCCCTTCCTGACTGCCAACAGGCAAAATACCTCTTAAGGTTTTTCTCCTTTTCCTAGTCCAAGAACTTATTCACATCTTAATACTAGTTATTTTTGTCTGGACATAGCAAGAGATACATTGAGGCTTGCAAGGCAGCTCTCTTGGCAACATCTTGCCACAGACTCAGACTACAGCCCTCACTTCAGATTAAGCATTCCTAACCCTAGCAGGGTCTGAATCCAGTTATTACTTTTCGGATCATGACAGCATTTGTCCATGACCATACTCTTAACTTGTAGTTAAGCATTAGGCGCTTTGGCCGGGCCCATCTCGTTGCCAGGGTAGCACACAGCTCACCGCTTGCCCTGGGTCCATCCTGTCCCTTGTCGGGACCCTGCTTTTGGGGGTGCTAGGAAGTAAGGGCAGCTGAGGCTTAGGTCGAGAGAACAGATGCCCAGGAGGAAAATAGAGAGTAAAATGAGGAAAACATAGAGTCAAATGATTCCCAGGTTACCAAAGCATAGCATTTGTTAGTCTTCCTATGTCCATACAAAAGGATATGGCTCTGAATAAACTTTGCAAAGGACTCAAAGAAAAGAGAAAAATAATATGCACAAGTCAACAGAACACTAAGAAGCTACAGATAAACACAAAGAAATGGGAGCACTGTGATTGGAGTAACCCAATAAACCTAAACTACCTGAGGCTATGTTATACTACAAGCACCAATCCTACCACCAGTGTCAATTTCCCCTTACTACTGTTTCCAGGTTCCCTCCCATAACCCTCCACCCCTTCCTAGCCTTTGTTTCTTTTTTGTCTTTTATTATGAGATTCACTGTGAGATACACAGTTAAAAATAAAGAGAGAGACAGACATAGGAAGATTGCACTCATCTGTGGACTATAGAATAATAGACTATAAGACTAACACCCAAGAATAGTAGAAATAAGTACCAGGTGGTTGTCTCCATGGCTTGGAGGCTGGTCTCTCATTCTGGGCAACTCAGAGAAGGGAACACCAAGTAAAATGTGGTTGTTGGTCATGTAGGGGAAAGATGATGCGGGCCCAATATAGACTAGAGACTGAACACAATGGCCACTCAACACCTTTATTGCAAACCACAACACCTAATCAGAAAGAGAGAACAAAAGGGAATACCCTGCCATAGTGGCAGTGTGGGGTGGGGGGAGACAGGACTGGGGAGAGGGGGAGGGATGTTGGGTTTACTTTTGGTAGAGAATGGGCACTGGTGAAGGGATGGGTTATCCAACTTTGTAAGGGAGAAACATGAGCACAAAAATGTATAAATCTGTAACTGTACCCTCACGTTGACTCACTAATTAAAAATAAACTATTAAATTAAAAAAAACAGAAATATATTCATGATTGAGTTTCAGTCATAAAATGTTCCAACACCTATCTGTTCACCAGTATACATTTCCCACCATCATTGTCCCAAGTTTCCATTCTGCCAACTCCTCCTCTTCCAAGCCTTCCTCTATGGCAGAGGCTTTTCTTCTTTTATTCTCTCTCTCCCCTTTCGGGCCTTATGGTTTACAATAAAGTTAATGAAAGGTTTTCATATTTTTTCTCTTACCTTTTTTTTTTAAGCACACAGTCCTTATCTAGAGTGATCATTTCCAAATATCATTGTTATAGTGGTCCCTTCTTTATCCCAAACGCTTCTTTAGAAAGTGTCTTCATTGACACTAGTTGAATTTAACTTTCTCAGAGCATAGAAGCAATGCTGTTACTTTGTCATTTTTATCGTGAAGAACATGCACAAAATGACTAATACAGCTTCTAATTAGAATTTCCAGTCATCTCTGATAATCTGGTGACTATAATTTTCTATATATGAAAACTTCGTGGAATGCAGCATAAGATAAAATGTTGGGCTGCCAAAAAGATAGCACAGGGGTTTAGAAACTCACCATACATGCAGCCAACCCCTCTGACCCCTGGTACAACATATGATTCCTGAATATAGAGGCAAGAGTAAGCCCTGAGAACCACTGGGTGTGGCCCAAAAACCAAAAAAATAAGTAGAAGAGGAAGAAGAAGAGAGAAGGAGGAGAAGA
Organism: Sorex araneus; assembly: GCF_027595985.1. Lineage (NCBI taxonomy): Eukaryota > Metazoa > Chordata > Mammalia > Eulipotyphla > Soricidae > Sorex > Sorex araneus. The sequence continues at coordinate 237,975,606 of NC_073313.1, forward strand.
AGAAGGAAGGAAAGAAAGAGGGAGGGAGGGAGGGAGGGAAGGAAGGAAGGAAGGAAGGAAGGAAGGAAGGAAGGAAGGAAGGAAGGAAGGAAGGAAGGAAGGAAGGAAGGAAGGAAGGAAGGAAGGAAGGAAGGAAGGGTTATCAAACTTTGTAAGGGAGAAACAAGGAAGGAAGGAAGGAAGGAAGGAAGGAAGGAAGGAAGGAAGGAAGGAAGGAAGGAAGGAAGGAAGGAAGGAAGGAAGGAAGGAAGGAAGGAAGGAAGGAAGGAAGGAAGGAAGGAAGGAAGGAAGGAAGGAAGGAAGGAAGGAAGGAAGGAAGGAAGGAAGGAAGGAAGGAAGGAAGGAAGGAAGGAAGGAAGGAAGGAAGGTCTTAGGAAAAGCTCTGAGACTACTATCCGAGATAATCTAGCAGCACAGGAATGATAGTGATGTGTTATTGGTATTTGAAAATGGCAGCCCATACATTCTGTTTTCTTCTTTCCAGAACTTCATTGATTATAGGATTCCATATGCTGCTAACATCCCCAAGCTATGTATCTGGAGATGCCAGACTCTATCGTGACTGTTTGTTCGATTGTATTTATCAGGTAAATGGCAGAGATGTCACTGGACAAACTCAGGAAGAACTCGTGGCCATGCTGAGGAGCACCAAGCAGGGAGAGATAGCATCACTGGTCATTGCCCGGCAGGAAGGAACTTTTCTGCCCCGAGAGCTGGTAATATTCACAGCACAGTCTCACTGAATGTACAATGCACAGTTTACTGCACTCAGTGAATTCATAATAGCTGAGAAATGAGTTCTAAATCACAGGCTTTATTTGTAGCAAAAATTGAATCAGAACAAGAGTGTTTTGGCCCATTTGGGAAATAACAGTTTTAGGATGTTGATGCAGGGAGTTGGCTATATGCAGTGGTATGTCTTGGGTACAAATTTAAGCTCCCTTTCAAGGCACTTTCATAATATCCAACTAAATAAATAGAAATGTGTATGTGTTGGGCTAGACCCCCCTTCAAAACAGTCAGCAAAAATGTTCATGGCCCTCGCTTAGTTTACAGTCTAAACGGTGATAAAAATATAACCAATTACCCAAAATGATGATAAAGATTGTGAAAGGAAATGGCAGAGTGCTACAGTAATATATAACAAAGGAATTTAACATAGTCTTGGTGGGAAAGGCATTTGAACAAGAGAATTTTTTAAAATCTTATTAAAAATGTATACTATTGGGGCGGGCAAGAGAATAGGCAAAAAGACACCTGCATTGCATAATATTGGGTCCTATTGGTCCCAGCTCCATGTTTGGGTCCCTGAGCACTGCTAGGGGTCACTCCAGAGCACAAAGACAGGGATAACCCCTGAGTAAGACCAGGGGTTAAAGTGCATGCTCTTTGAAATAGACACTATACTTCTAGTAATCTGTCTTAAACTGTCATCAGAGTTGTAAAAAACAAATGTACTTTCATTTTTATCTGAATTCATATTTATTGAAGTGTTATATTGGATATTACAGAGCTGAGGTATTAGTTAAATAACCGATAGCTCCCCACAGATATGCCATAAGTATGTATATAACTTTTTTGAATAAGTCATAAAAACAGATTAGATTTATAGTATGCTAAATTACAAATTAGGATATAAATCATAATACAGTGTCATCAAATTATATTCAAAACTTTTAGAAAACAACAAAAATAAAACTAGAAGGATATTTACCCAGAATATTGGGGGTTACGAGAATTTTCAATTTTCTCATTGTTTTCACAGTGAATATTTTATTTTTGAACTACCTATTTTTTGACACTCAATAAAATTCAAAATAGTCTTATTGGGAAGAGCAAAAAGAAATTATGTGATTAAAGAGTTTTGGATTACCTATTCTTTTAAACTTTATTTCTTTTAAATATGTATATTCACATATAAGTTTCACGTATACATGCCACATATACAAAATATGACACAGGTAGGGATGGAGGGATAATGCGGTGGCTAGGACACTTGACTTGGTCAAATGTGTTCTATCCCTAGCACCCCATTTCCCATGTGTTCCCCAAGCATTCCCAGGAGTGATACCTAAAAAAATAAAGAAATGGCACAAGCACATATAGACTTTACAAGTGTCTCTCAACTGGTGTCCATGTGGTTTTCTATGAACCCCAGGGGAAGCCATGGCTGGAAAAGGTACAGAAACGATAGTGTATATTAGACACAGTTATATCATCAGAAGAGTGAGAGTTGGTTGAAAAAATCAAGAATAATTAGCTCAGAAAAAAGAAAACTTAGAACACCATAAATGTTATCAGATAGGTGGAATTAATGCATGTATTAAATTGTAGCCTTACTCCTCTCATTAGCGATTTAAGTACTAGAATACATTTAAAGTTTTAAAAAAACATGCTTAGGTGTCAGAGATAATGTAAGGTGTTCCCCTTGGCCATACCCAATCAATCCCTGACCCTATAGATCACCTGAGCCTCCCCAGGAGTGATCTCCGAACACGTAGCCAGTAGTAAACCTGAGCATAGCCAGGTGTGGTCCAATTCACCCTCAAACATAAAGTATCATTGGATCTCATATACCCATAATAAAAGAAACTAGAGTCCTAGGTTTCTTAACTCTAGTGTTGCTAAAGTTTAACACAGTATTCAACCTCAGTATTCACTACTGACTGGTGTGGTAACTAGAGCAGGGCTTCCTAAAGTTTTTCTCCTTGGGCCCCCTTTTCACCCAATAAATTTTTATACAACACTGGCTAAAATAGTTCTATAAAGGAACTGTGCAAATCAAAATTACAATAAATCATAGTATTTTTAGACAAGTATTTAAGATTTATTCACAACCCCCACATTTAGTTACAGGACCCCCCCCCCCATATTCTCAACCCACAGGTTATGAAGCTAGGGGCTGAAGGGACAGGATGCCTGCCTGGCATGGGTCTAGGGCGAGTGTGATTATTGGCACCCCGTAGGGCCCTTCATGCATACCCAGAGTGATTCCTGAGCACAGTACCAGGAGTAAGCCCTGAGTATAATTGGGCATGACCCCAAAACAAAGCAAAACAAAAAGATGCTAGATTCTAGGACAGATCTCAGCACAAGATTGAAACTGAGTTTTTTCATCTGCATCATAATATTGTTAGGAGAATTAAAAGAGGTAACAATTCTGTTAGCATCGTTTCTAACAAATTATGTTTTAGCTCAGATTATTTCATCTGGCACAGACCACTGTTTAGCACTATAAACAAAATGCTATACTTTAGGTTCTTTATGGATAAATAGATTTATGCACCCTTGCCTGATACTAACCACTATTTTGAAAATTTATTAAAATGTATTCTGTCATACAAATACTGAATTACAATAAGACTTTTTTTATAACCAACCAAATCCATTAGACAGGAAGTCTGTATATATTATTTCACTATCATTTAACATAATTTAAAGAAATTTGATTTCAGTCCCAGAAAGTGACATCATAGACTGAATTCATCAGGGAGCATATTCAATTAATTATATGACTATGAGATGATACATGTAAAAACAGCATCCTCATTGTTTTCATTTCTTTACAAAATTTAGAATATATGTTGGTAGTATCCACTGTCTTAGATTTATCTGGCAAATATTCTAGGCTCTTTTTAAATATTTCTCTTCTAACTAACCAAATATGTGGAATATTCCTTGTAACCACAGCAAAGCTAGGGCCTTGGAATCTCTCAGTCACCTAAGTAATGTGGAGCTAGAGTCTGTTTGGGGGAAATATGGGATGATATGCTTTTTCCAACCCAAATGTCGGCCTTGAATACAAAGTAGAATGAACCACAAAGGAAGTTTAAAGGGAGGTCATGTTTGGCATGCCTGGGCCTACTTCAGTGGATTTTACTTCAAAGTGTACACTTGTTGACTCTGGAAGAACAAAATAAAGAACATGTCATACTTCTTTATATGTTTCTTTCAAAAATTAACAGTGGTAACATCCAGTTAGTTTTTACCTTATCATAATTGACGAGCATCCTTGATATTCCATTGAAAATCTGGCAGGATGAAGGAAAGACAGTACTTCCTGCTTTTGTCTTGTTCTATCTACTTTGAAGAAAACAAAATGTTTCTTGCTTTCCTGTTCTAAGAGACTCTCCTCTTCCTTTTGTTCTGCCTATTTCATGATCTCTGTGTCCTTGTGTGCCCTTAATGGCACTGTTCTATTTTCTGACAGTAAAATATTTCTCAGTTTCTTCTTAATACTAGCTTCTTATAACATCTTAATACTAACAGCTAAAGGAGCATGTGGTCAGCAGTTATACAGGAAGTCCTAATATAGAATGATCTCTTGAAAGTGACCCTCTGTCATTCCACAGAATTTAGCATCCATTTCCTGATCATCTTTTTTCCACTGACCATATAAGGATACTATGCTGAATTCTAAATATTTTGTGTGTGTGTGTCCTTCCTGTGCAATTGGTTACTATCACCCATTAAAAAGCACATTTAGCCTCCTTTCTTTCCATCTGTGGTGGACTGGGTTGAAAATCAAAACAAGAGGAATTTATATATCCACAACTATTTCACTTCTTCTAGTATATTTACCAAAAGAATTTTATTTCAAAGGTAGTTTTTACAGAATCCTTGTCTGCAAGATTCTTTGATATCCTCCCACTGAACTGGGGAAGAGTTTATTGAGGAGGTAGCCACCTAAGGCAAATTTTTGCAGAAGGGATTTTGAGGATGACGGGAAGGTAAAAACTCTGTGTCTATGTCTGCACTTGATCAGTAATTTGTTTGGTCTGCTGTATAAAATGCATGGTCTACAAGTTCTTATCCATCCAGATACCTGAAATTCTCTTATTCTTATGCATTTAAATAAAGTTGTTTTATCATTTAGGAAGGAACTAAATCTGAAAAATTAATGACTTTCTGTTTATTGCACACCATTTTTGGTAAGAGCATCAGAAATACTAAGTAATTTTCCATGTTTGGATATGTATGCATGTGTGTATCTGTCTTCCTTCATTGATTGAGGAGAAAGGAACATTCTGTCATTTTCTGTTAACCTCTTGCATGTTTCATTTTCTGACCTGCTGCCTTAGTTTTAAATTATCCTGAAAATCACAGCAACCCTGGTGGGAAAAGTGAGCTTAGAAAGTTTCAAATGTATTTATAATTTCTACCTGCCAAGTTTGCCTGCTATTAAATGTTGGCCTCTGCAAGTGGGATTAACTATATTTCAAGCAAGCAAGTTGCTTTGCCCGGCATGGTTGAGATCCAAAGTTAGCCAGCCGAGTTTGTCATGCTGATTTGGCCATCACTTGGAGCACTGCTTTTACTGAGAAAGTCGTGATGCAAACATGTATGGAGAATCCCTTAATAGTTGCTGAACTTAATATATTCTAACATTAACATATTTACCAGTCCATCTGACCACCTTAGCAAGTGTCATGTAGTTCCAACTCCGTGGTTTACTGTCTTCTTTTTAAGTAAAACATCCCCACCTTCAAATGTCATATTATTTAATATCACAAGTCAGGATAGATTTTTTTTGTAAAAAGTCATAGATGAACCTCATTTAACTGACATATTATTTTATTCCCTTTGGTTATTTGAGTCAAATGATTCCATGCTTAATTAGCCAAGGTACTTAAGAAAGAATGAATATTATAGCAGTTATTTGTGATAAGTAGCAAAAATGGAAGTATGATTTCAGAATGATTTTTCAACTTGAATTGCAAGAGTTATGTTATGGAATTTAAATAATTATGCAAAAATCCAAACACATTGCTATATTTTATGCATTCTCCAAGTAACACAGTTTTAATGACTTTTGATAGGTCTTTGCTAAGATGTAGTCTCCATCTTTTCTGTTTGCACTATAATTTTTTTTCTTTTTACTGTATTTCCATACAACCAGTATCTATTTAATCTGGGAAAGACTCTGCAGCATAAACTTTGAAGGTGAATAAGATATTTTACTGTCCTCAGAAAGCTTCTTATCCATAGTTTGAAAGAAGATTGACAAGTTGATTTGGTTGTGTTCATAGAGTATTATGAGAATTAAAAGATTAGGCATCAAGGGGACCTTAAGGAGTACAAAAAGTAATTTAGAATTGATGACTGAGAGGGATTTTAGGATATACTCTTATGTTCATGGCAGCACTATTGACAATAACCAAAAATCTGGAAACCACCCAAGTGTCCAGGAACATATGACTGGATGAATAAACTACTATACATATATACATAATTGAATTCTACTCAGCTACAAGACAAAATTATACAATTATCATCTATGTATATAGAACTGGAGGGCATCATGCTAAATTAGCCAGAAGTAGAAGGTCAGATATAGAATGATCTCTCTCCCATTATATGAGATATAAAGAAACATATAAATAAATAAGAAAAGTCTAACAGCTACAGAACCTAAGAACTGGTCTAAAGAGCTGAGCTTACCATGGCAGTGACTAAAACAAACAAACAAAATAATTAGGCTTTAAGGATAATTTCCTTGTATTTTTAAATACTAGAGTCATGTTTAGAGTATTGAAAGTTATTGAAAGTATTTTGCAATGCTTTGCTCTTGGCTTCACAATAACTTCCTAGTACAATTGTTATAAAAATGTGGTCATAGATCGGGAATTTAGCATTATCTGATGTTACAGGTGAGAAATCTGTTACACTTTCAAATTCTGTTGTTCCTTTAGGAGCTAAGTAGTGGGAAATCCTAGAGGTTGGACTCAACAATGTGTTTTAAAAAGCTATCCAGATCTAATGCTCACTCAAGTTTGAGAACCATTGGTTTAATTTTAAAGAGCAAGTCTTCAAGATAACTTAATGACTACAGCTGACTAGTTTCAGTAATCAAATCTTCAAGTTTATCATTATATTCTGCAATTTCTTTATTTGTAAAAAAATATCCTGGGAAAAGTTCAAACCCAATTGAGTTGTGTCTCTTTGGCCACGTGCCCCTCCTTTTGGCAAAGGGCCAGTGCTTAGTGAAAACCAGTTCCTCAACTCAATTACACCTGATTCATTTAGGCAAACTCAATTGTACTTGACTTTTTCAGATCCAACTCGATTGTGCTTTAAAATGTCCACACTCAATTTAATTGTGCTCAAAATTTGTTGCATGCCACCTTGTAACTTGTAGATTCAGACACATACCAAGGGAGGTAATTTTAGGGATGCTAAAAAGATTAGGATGCTTGTATTAGCTTGCAATTTCTCCTATTTTCTTTCCCTCCTGTGCTTAGTATCACCAGGGATTATTGTAGTCTAAAATAGGCTTTGTTGGCCTCTGACATGAACCACACCCTATTATCTCCATTATGCTATGGTCAAAGATTTAAAAGCTCCTAAGAAAGTGATCATGTTCAGTAACCAAGCAACTTTGCATAGTTGATTCCATTCATTTCATTTTCAAAATGGGGGAGGTGGGAGACATAAAACATGGAGCTACTAAAATTTATATTGTTTGTCAAAAACCAAAATATTTTAAAGTGATATTTCCACCTCACTGAGATCAACATCTCGCCTTCTCTCAGTGCTGCTGTGTACAGAGACTATGTCCTTAATCTTTGCCAGTTTTTTTTCGAATGCGTTCAATAACCCACAAGGCTGAGGGATTAATAGTCATTTGCTACTCCCTGGGAAGTACTTATACCTGAAAGAATTTTACTCAACCCTTGTCAGCAAACGTAGTCTTGATAAAATAGATGGTGATAAATGTTCTGGCTCAGCATTATTAAAACAGATGGAGGAAGTGCTGGCCACTTTTGTTTGGTTGTATGGCTTCCAGGTGTCAAAATGAAAATACTTATAGCTTTTATCACAGAACTAGTTTTGTTGGTGATTGGAGGGTGAGGGAAAGAGTGGTGCTTTATGCTAAAAAGTTCTCAGGCATTTCAGAGGATTGGGCCTAATTAATTCCTCTTGCAAAGTTAAGGATGGCATACCATGAAACTTGGTTGCACTTTCATGGTGCAAGACTTATGTCTTATTAGTGGCCATCTTGGCCCTAACTAGCCTGTCAGAGGCTGGGGAGAAGAGAAGAATTTTTAAATAAACATGCTTAAAGAGCTCAAAAAATGTAATACTGTGACCATGCACCAAATACATCCTCCTTATTATCCAGTTAGCCAAATGTTACCCATAATTCATGCCAGCTGTTGATAGGGAGCAGCTGGATAAGAAGATGGTTACAAAACTCGGGGGATGACCTTGATTTGCTTAATTACTTCTATGCCTATGATCAGTACATTTGTTAAGGTACATTTGGTAGAAGATAAGGAAGTACTTTCATTTTGTAAGGGATAAAGATGAAAGGGAATAAGAAAGACAACTTTAATTGATTGTGGTTGACTTGTCCAGCTGTTATCAAAGAAAATACCGCACATGTGAAAGTGCCACTACTGTCCATTTCGTTCTGAGTGTGTACTCTGAGGTTTCAACACGTTTCATCTTCCAGTTTTTGTGGAAAATGTGTGATCTTTATCATTAAAGAATACTAGTTTAAGATTGCTGCTTTTTTTTTTCCTGAGGGTGATAAAACAGAGATAGACACTTAAATAACAATCTGTTGCCACTTACCTCTTTTCGTGCCCCATCCCCAAAGATTCTCTGGGCAATGACTTTTAAATATGTTCTCATTATTTTTAATGAGTGTGCAGAATATATGACGCATAATGCACCGGGAGATAGGTGCCCTTTTACTGAACTTGTCAGATATAATAAAATATTGAAGAAGTTAAGATGCATTTTTCTTTCAGATTTTACAATTATTTAAATTAAGATGCTCAAGTACAAATCACACATTCTCCAATGTCCATTGCTGCCTCAATGAAGCCCTGCCACCATTCAAGTTTTCCCTTTAAAAAGAATGTTTTAATCACAAATGTTAAAAAGGCAAAAGAACATTTAATATTGTTATGTCTCTTTAAGTTTACCTTTCTTTAAATCTGCCCCAATGGCAGGATATTCAATTATAAGCGAGTTCAATTATGTTTCCTGCCCACTTATTGAGTTATACAGAGGACTTTTATCACCAACTCTTTCCGTAATTAATTCTTTGCATTTCTTAGAGGCTTAGGACCTAAGGAAGGATTGGCTTAGCAGCTTGAAACGTTTTTCAAATTTTCTTATGTTTCCTGTTTTATTTTTATCATTTCCTTCCTTCCTTCCTTCCTTCCTTCCTTCCTTCCTTCCTTCCTTCCTTCTTTCCTTCCTTCCTTCCTTCCTTCCTTCCTTCCTTCCTTCCTTCCTTCCTTCCTTCCTTCCTTCCTTCCCTCTGTCTCTGTCTCTCTCTCGGTCTCTCGTCTCTCTGTCTCTCTTTCCCCCCCCCTCTCTCTCTCCCTCCCCGCGCCCCGTATCTTTCTGGTTTCTGGTCTATCATTTTGGTCTAACTGATAGCAAATAACAGTGTAACAGTATGGTATCTCTCAATTACAGGATATATTTATTTCTACATTACATTAAAATGTCAGGTGGGGAGAGGAGGATGTTTCTAGAACATTGCTGTAAATTATATTAAAATGTCAGGTTACTGAGGTAGAGAAAGATGGAGGAAATGGCATTAGAATGGGATAATATAGCAGCCCCTGGAATGAATATAAAGCCTCTCTTTGTTAATAGTTTTTGTGTAAATATCGGAGCACAGTGCACCTTGTTTGTAGAACTTCTGCCTTTTGCACCCGCCAGGTAAGTTACATGCTTTTAGACCCGCTTGAAGTGGCTTGCCCCTTCCTGCTCTTCCTAGTGGCTTCTTATTTTATCAGCAGACCCTTGGCTTCCCACTGGACGGGAAAATGCACAGAAGCAAAACAGCAAACAAGCCAGAAATGGCAAAACAATAAAAATATAGCCAACTAAAATGTTTTATAGCAACTAAATGACTTGCTTTTGCTTCATTTTCCAGAAATCAAATGTATATCTTCTGTGATAGACAGGCTGATAATTCTTGAGTCCCTAATCCCCGCTATTTCTGGGTCTACACTGATGATAACAGGACTCAATTATGCAACAAATGCTGACTTTACAAATATTTACTGAACACTTATGCTAAAAGATGTGCCATGTACTTTAAGATGCACTGAAACCTGATCCCTGAACTGCAGGAGTTTATAATCAGTGCTCAGTGCTGGTGAAGAAACAGATAAGACTGTGGCATAGCACCCATCATCTGCAGAAAAAGCTAATGAAAAGGAAATAGTTGCCCGAGTTTAAGAAAGACTCTGAGACCAAGGTAGCACAATGGTTAGTACACTTGTCTAGCATGAACCCAACCTAGGTTCAATTGTCAGCATCAAATGGTCCCCTAAGACTCACCTGTTGAAGCCCTGAAGCCCTCAGTCCCATCACCACTGGGTGTTGTGCTGAAGGCATCATGTACCTGGGAGGCTGGATAATCCAATCTTCTGTACCATAGGGTCCAAGTAGCCACACATCCTCAAACCATTGCATTGAGAGATCCCAAAAGCGCACACCCCAAAGTGCAACGAGGGAGTAATCGTGAATTTGAACTTGTAAAGCTGAAAATTCAAAAGACTTTTAAATATGAAAAATGTTATTCATGAGACAGATGGGAATGTAGTTGGACCATGGAAAGTCTTACAGAAACAAAGAGAAAAAAAAGCCCATGGAGATATAAAAGCATATGCCAGAGGGAGGATGGAAGGCAGAGGAGAAGGAGTGGAGAGACATTGGTAGATGACATTAATATTGATTATTTCCGTCATGACAGTAAAATGTATAAGTACATAGCAAGAATATTTCCATAGATAATATAGAAATTCAACAAATGTCAATTTGACATCTGTTTGGTACCCTCTTTTATAAGATCTCCTAAGTTTTTTGCATTGATATGGAACATATGCAAAGATAGAATGTCTTAGATAACCTCCTTCCATAGCTGTCAGCTGATACTGGTTGTTTTTGAAACTCTTGGTTCTTTTTTCACCTACATTCTTATCCTCCAGCTCCAGTGGATATTTGTCTTTCTCCAGGTAACAAAAGCTAAAAACAGGGTCTCTTAAGTCTGATCCAAGCATGGTGGCACAATGTCACATTTGCTTCATCCTCTTGATCAAAACAAGTTAAAAGTCCAGTCAAGATGTAGAGGATATTTAAGGAAGCTTTTTGGAATATTTTAGCAGATTATTCATAATAAGCAATACAAAATAAATTATTTAGGTCTTTCTTTGGGGACAGGCTTTGGGATTCAGGGTAGAGACCTTCAAAATATGATAGTAGGAAGTATGTAATGGTGCTGAGATTGGTGTTGGAATACAGAATGTAATAAATTATTGTGAACAACTATATAAAATTAAATAAATTTTTTAAAAAGACAGAGGATATAGATAGATTTCATGTTTAGATGAAAAGAGCAGCAAAGGCACATTTCAAAGAGGCAGAATTTATTGGTGGCATTAGTTGTCCCAGTCTCTGAATTTGGGCTGGAAAAGTCATAAAACAAGAATATTGTTCAGGAGTATAAAATAAAAGTGATTGCTTCAGACTGCCAATGGATGTTTCCTTTTTAGAAGACCAATGAACTTCTTGGATTTTTATTCCAATTTATTTAAATAAATTCCATTTATTTAAGAATGGAATTTTGTAATTCCATTTACAAAATGTTGAGTTCTTTCATGTTGCACATGCATGCACATGCAATATAAAGATGTATATACAGGGCACAGCTATTTCGCTATGCCCTGAGCAACATTATTTTTTTTTTATTTTATAAAGTAGTTCACAATATTTGATTACTTTTTTATTTTTTTATTTATTTATTTATTTATTTTTTTTGCTTTTTGGGTCACATCTGGCGATTCACAGGGGTTACTCCTGGCTCTGCGCTCAGGAATTACCCCTGGCCATGCTCAGGGGACCATATGGGATGCTGGGATTTGAACCCGGGTCGGCCGCGTGCAAGGCAAACGCCCTACCCGCTGTGCTATCTCTCCAGCCCCTTGATTACTTTTTTAAAAACTGAATCACCGTGAGAAAAGTTACAAAGCTTTCAGGTTTAAGCCTCAGTCATACAATGATCAAACACCCATCCCTTCACCAGTACACATGTTCCACCACCAAGAACCCCAGTATACCCCCCCTCCCACCCCTGATTCTGCCTGTGTGGCAGATGATTTTCACTTTACTCTCTCTTTACTTTGATTACATTCAATTTATGACAGAAAACCTACTATTATTATTTGGAATTTTCCTCCAACAATCAGACCTGCTGAAAAGGCATTATTAGGTACTTTGTTTTCTGTTGCTGATAATGAAGAGCATATGATGTCACAACAGCAGCCACGCACTTTTAGAATTCTGGTATTTTAGTAATTAAGTACAGAAGTATTTCTGCGAGCAGCTGCTGTGTTCCAAGATTGGTTTGTGTGCCTCTGGGATCATGGCCATTCAGGAGCGGGGGAGCCATTTGGCCAGGATTCTTCACTGCTGAGTGCAACAAGATGGCCTATATTTGATTACATTTAACATGCAAACACCAATCCCATCACCATTATACCCTCCACCACATTTTGGTGTTTCCATACTGAACCCCAATCCCTGCCCCAAAGCAGAACCGAAATAATATAATATTCCCCTCTAAGGTTGGTTGCTACCTACTTTGAATCCCATCAGATTGGTGCAGTACCCTTGAAGTATAGGTGGGGTGTATGCTATGAAGTGTCTGTGTGGTCTAGGAAAAGGTTCACTCATGAATGAGGCTCAGCCCAAGCATGTGGAGAGCGGCCATGAGCACGACACTTAGGTTCTAGTGGTTTTCAGCTGTCGGGGCTGGGTCCCTTGGGACAGGGAGTGGTCTCATCCAACCTCTTCCAGGGCTCCCTGAATGAAACAGCCTGGCACAGGGTCCGGTGGCATGGTTATGGTGAGCGTCATATATGCTCCCTTCAGAGAAAAGGATATGCTATCTGGATGTTGACTGATGATGAGATTATCTTGCACCAGCCAAAGGTTGCTTATGGGCATGGCTGCTGATTTGCCAGAGACTTTTTTTTTTTAATTTTAGTCACGGCGATTTACAATTTTACAATATTGTCAAGGGTAGAGTTTAATGCATATAGCATTCGATGTTTCCAGCATGTATTTCCCTGTACCACTGTCTCACATTTATCTACCTCCAACCCCTGTTTACAACCCTAACATTACAACTCCACTGCTCACATATCATTGCCGTAGTATGCTTCCATGTTCTCTTTATAAACATAAATTCCTATCCCTATTTTGGACACTTCTTGTATAGATGAGAGATGGTTTTTCTCTTACGTCTCTCATGCTAAATTGAGATTTACTCTTTTAAGAGTATACACACATCGCCTTGTTCATGAAGTGAAAATAATTTTATATTTATTTATATTTTATATATTGTTCAATACTTAATATGCACTTAATATTAAAACTGAATGATCAAAACAATTTTACAATAACAAGTGAGGAGTCTTTCTTTATAAAATGAGACATAACAAACATTCTTTTCTGTCTCTTTGTATTGCAAGGTATTATCCTCTGAATTTTAGTATATCAAATCTTGGTATGACACTCAATACAGACAGTGCCTGAATTATTAATGACCTGTAAATATGAATAAGCAGTAGGAGTCTGCTTCTAAGGGTTTGTTTTTTCCACAGTTCAGAATGCCTTGGGAGCATTTGACCTAAAGAGTAACTACTCCTAAGTAAATGTGGAGCTAACAAATTGTCAACAGATATCATTTCATGACCACCTTTTTAACCTCCAGCTATTGACATCCTTGTTGTCATAGCACATCGTAGAAACAGATGAAGGCTTCCCTTCAGTCCTCTCTTAACAGTACCATAGCTGTGGAAACTATATAGTATTACAGACCTTCCCATAGTCACCTTGGAAGGAAATGCATCCCTTAAGTGGGTTTAGCTATATTTTCCTATATAATAGTCTTAAATATATATTATGCAATACAATGCCAATTATTAAATATTGTTAAGTTTTGGAGAGACTGTTCAGGAACCAAACCCCATTAGATCATTGCAACTGAGACACAATTACCAACATTTCCTTTGAGGGGGCAAAAAACTCGCAATTTGCAAAACCAAACTCTATCTTCCGACATGCAACTTGTCATATAACAAGTTCCTTCACTGTAACCACAGCCATGGTTTATTTAAAGCTTATTTCCATTATGCATAAAAGTGACTGAATTATAGACATTATTCATTAAGGTTTGGCTATCCTTAATATCATAAAAATTCCTTGGGATCTGGATTCTTCTAGTGAAAAATACGACTATGTCAACACTAGTGACTTGTTGAAAAGTTGGCAGATATTTTCAATGTAATTATTAATGCAAACCACCTCAATTCTTCTTTGGTATTAGACAGGCTGTAAATAAATTATATAAATAAATATTAATGCAATTATTAAGTTGAGGATTTTATTTGATATATAGGCATACAAGGAAATCAAACAAAGATGAAGGCTGCTGAATATGTTCATGTTCAGGGATGTACATAACAGTGACTTATTCCTCACATTGCAAAGCAGTCATACACTAGAGTCTTGTCTTCAGCTGCATAACTGAGTATGATTCTTTTGAAATGCATGCAATTTTTACGGTGGCTTGTTAATAAAATGTCCCTATAATTTCTATCCTTCCTCAAGCCAAATCATGTGTGCCCTAGTTGGAAAGAAAGTACAGACAAAATTACTGCAAACAAGCTGGGAGTTCCTTTTTAAAAAGCCCAGCCTTTGCTGTCAGATAGTTGTTGAGAGGTTCCTCTTTAACCTATAGAGTTTCTTGCAGAGAAGAATAGAGATAGCATGTAAATGTCTAACTTCCTTCACAAACCTTTGAAAAAGTAACCCAAAGATTGCATTGCCTCTCACCCTCAGCTCTCAATAGCTCTCAAGGGAGTCGGTTTGTCTTATCAGAGTCGAGCAGCCAGGCAAGGGCAGCTAGCACATTGAGAGGCCAGGGCAGCATAATGGTCAAGGCCATTGGGCAGGTAGTGAAAGGCCTCTTGCTGTGTTAAACAAATGCCGTTTCCTTCCTGGCTTCCGCAGGAGCTAATTTTGTTGTTCACTTCTCTTCTCATATAAGAACAATGAGGATTCATAAGGCCATTCTGCCAGTGAGGAGATGTGCATTAGATTATCATAAATCCACAGATAAAAAGTGCAGTGGTCAATGAGAACAGGCATCTTTGAATGAAGTAAAAGGTTTAATTGAAAGTACTGTCCCAAGGGAGACACATGATTGAGCTTAGTATTGAGTAGACATTAATTACGGAGGACCAGAGTGTGAAGGAAGTAAAAAAAAAAAAAAGATACATTTTGTGTTTCAAAAGAAGTTCCCAAATTTATTTCTCTTCAATAGAATATGGGAAATTGTTTCAATAGAATGCTAGGGGGCGAAAGTGAGTTTTGCTCATACACAATGTTCTTTGAACACTATTAACATTTCTTTGGAAATTACAATTGAATTGTCTACTTGCTGTGGTTAGAATTTAGAGATCTAAATAGAATACATAGTGTAATGTTAGGCTGAATAATGTTTACATAGAGATTTACTTTGTGTAAGATGTTAACAACTGATTTCCACTTAATCAGAGTTCTAGAAATTTAGAGGATTCTTTGATTTCATCTTTCAACTTTTTTTGTCAGTAGGTTCGAGTTTTCATTCTAAAGTGTTATAAAAAAAAGTTGTAGCAGCATCTGCACATGCGGTCCCCATTAAACTTTAGACAGCTTGTTCCATATCATTGAAATATGTCTGCTTTTGTAAATTATGCATATTTGTATAGCCAATGCCCTACTTTTGATGTGGCTAAAATAATGGGATGAACTCCACATCATAGAGACAAAGGATAGAATCAAGATCTGCCTTAATATGAAAACAATTGGTCAGGTGTCTCTTTTTTAGTCATTTCCATATTTGAATTATGACTGATTTTTCTTTTAAGTCAGTAGCACTGTAGCACTGTTGTCCCGAGCGGGCACCAGTAAGTCTCCATTGTGAGACTTGTTAAACCACGGGTAGCTTGCCAGGGTCTGTCGTGCAGGCGGGATACTCTCGGTAGCTTGCCAGGCTCTCTGAGAGGGACAGAGGAATTGAAGAGTATGAAAATAATCTGGGTTATCTGTGTTTAACACACAGTGAATATGGAATAAGGAAAGACAGGGAGATACTAATTATATAACAAGTGTTTGACTTAATCTTTAGGCACACAGTTGACCAATTTAGTTTTTTAAAATAAGAAAACAACTATCAAGGCAGCTTTAGTTTCACTATTTTCAGTTTTATTTACAAAACTATGTATTTACTCATTTTTGAAGTGAAATTAAACTTGCATTGATTATTTAGAAGTTGATGGAAACAGAATTTTAGTTTTAAATGTGAAAATGTTCTGTTAGCATTAATTTGACCAGGGTAGCCGCTAAATAGTACCAGCTGTCATAATAAAGTAAAAGTGAATGAAAGATTTACTCCACCCCATATGAAAACTCAAGAGCGGATATGGTGATCAGATGCACCACAATTAATGTGAGTACTTAGAAACATTTGCAAGCTATTTTCTTGCATAGTTTGGTCCCTCGATATCAAAATGCAAACAGGTCATGACAGTACTATAATAAAATGTGTTCTACAGTGCTATAGTAGTACTAAAATAAAAATGAATAAATAAAAATAAATAATAAAAATGAAATAGTTGAAAATTAAAGAAATGCAAAGTGTTCCCAGAGATGTCCCAAATATACCAAATATTTCAAAATTCCATTTGATGAAATCAGTAATAGTGATAATGGTCTATATTGCAAAACATTGCAACTTAAACTATAAATTAAAAACCATTTTTAACAGTAATGAAAATTATGCTGCAATGAAAAATATAATGAATTTAGCCCTTGTCACCAATACACACTTCAGGCATGTATTGGTATTGTGATAGCGTCATAAACATAAGCATAATGGGGTATTTTTTGCCCAATATTTTTTAAGATTTATATAATAGTAAATAACCATTGTATAAGAAAATTGGCGTAATTAAATTAATTAATTGCTTTAATTTTGGTCTGGGGTCACAGCCAGAAGTGCTCAAGGTGTACCCCCACCTCTATTCTCAGGGATAATTGCTGATGGGCTTGGAAGACTATATGCAGTGTCAGGGATTAAAACCAGTTTAGATGCACACAAGGCAAATATTTTACCTGCTGTACTATCTTTGTGAACCCTGTGATTTAATTATGTAAAGAGTATGAGATGAGGACATAGCCACAGAAAACAGGTGATGATTAAGTTGGGCTTCAGCAAAAGTAAGAATTTCTTAGTGGGTGTCAAAGTGTAGAGGGAAAAAATAGTTTGTAGAGAGGCCAAGAGTAATAGTATAGTAGGTAGGGTTTTGCCTTGCACATGGCCAAGTGGGTTTGAACCCCTGGGACCCCATATGGTTCTCAAGCCCACCAGGATTGAACTCTGAGCTCAAAGTAGAGATAAGTTCTGAATACAGCTGGGTGTGCCCCCCCCAAAAAAAATTTTTAATGAAAATTATATGTAAAATAAAAGAGAAGGTCTTAGTCATTTCTTATTTATATTAGTCCCATCTAGCAAACATGATTGTAGGTTTATATTAGATATTAAACACTTCAAGCTGAAGTAATAGTATGGTGGGCCGGGTTCTTTTCTTACAAGTGGCCAAAACTTGGGTTCAATCCTTGTCACCCCATATGGTCCCCTAAGCTCACCAGGAATGATTCCAGAGGGTAGACCCAGGAATAAGTTCTAGGCACTATGTATGGTCCAAAAACTGGGAAAAAAGAAGTGTTAAATACTCAAAGACAAATATAGCTGTTAATTTAAATTAAAAAAATTTAGTGAATCACCTTGAGGTACAGTTACAGACTTACAACTTTTTGTGTTTGTGTTTTAGTCATACAATGCTCGAGTCCCCATCCCTCCACCAGTGCCCATTCTCCACCACCAATGGTCCCAGAATCCCTCCCACCACCCCATCCCATGCCCTTCATCCCATCCCACCTCTGTGGCAGGGCATTCCCTTTTGTTCTCTCTTTCCAATTGGATGTTGTGGTTTGCAATAGAGATATTGAGTGGCCATCATGTTTGATCTATAGTCTATTTTCAAAGCACATCTCCCATCCCCAGCAGGTCCTCGAACCACACTTTACCTGGTGTTCCCTTCTCTATCTGAGTTGCATTTTCCTCCTGTGTATGGGGCCAGCTTCTAAGCCATGGAGCCAACCTCCTGGTACTTATATCTACTATCCTTGGGTGCTAGTCTCCCATTCCGTTACTTTATATTCCACAGATGAGTACAATCTTTCTGTCTCTCTCTTTTTGACTCATTTTCACTTAGTATGATACTTTCCAAGTTGATCCATTTACGTGCAAAGGTCATGACTTCATCCTTTCTAACAGCTGCATAGTATTCCATTGTGTAGATGTACCAAAGTTTCTTTACCAGTCATTTGTTCTCGGGGACTCGGGTTTTTTCCAGATTCTGGCTAAATATGGCTGTTAATTTTTGGTCGCATCATGATAGGGAAATGTCAATAAAATAATTTATAGTGATCGTCTAACAAATATATACATAATATGTATAGACATATATACATTTCATATGCATGTATATATAACACTGTCATCCTGTTGTTCATCGATTTGCTTGAGCGGGCACCAGTTACATCTACATTGTGAGACTTGTTGTTACTGTTTTTGGCATATTGAATAGGCCACGGGTAGCTTGCCAGGCTCTGCCCTGCAGGGGGATACTCTTGGTGAAAATAGTTTCTATCATATATATGTCTGTATATACATATACATATTGTATATTATACATAATGCTCAAGGCCACTCTCCACACATTCAGACAAGCCTCACGCATGAAAGGACTGGCAGAGGAACCTAGGTGTACGGGACCCAGGACTGAGATCTCCAAGCCTACTCAGATTGGGACTGGGCCTTCTCCACCTAGACCCCCCATTTTCCAGTAGCTTGGCAGCCACACCCACAAACTGCCCCTGGCACCATGTAATCCCATCAACAGCCAACATCCAGAGACTATAAGACCAAGCTCCCAGAAGCACATCTAATAGCCTTGTTCTCCCTCTTGGAGAACCTGACAAGCTATCAAGAATCTATTGCCCACACGGGAGAGCCTTGCAAGTTCCCCATGGCGTATTTATATCCCAAACACAGTAAAAGATATATGAATACCTCTCAGAGAGCCCAGCAAGCTACCGAGAGTATCCCGCCTGCACAGCAGACCCTGGCAACCTACCCGTGGCATATTCTATATAACAAAACCAGTAACAATTCCACTTACCCTGAAAGAGCCTCCAATTGTTGGGATAGACAAGTAAGGAGAGGCTGCTAAAATCTCAGGGTTGAGTGTAATAGGTATGTTACTGGTGCCCACTCAAGTAAATCAACAAACAACAGGATGACAGTGATACATATACATATGTATATATGTATATGTGCAAATATGTATATGTATGCATATACATATATGCATATACATATCTATCATATATATGTATATGTATACTGGAGCAATAGCACAGTGGGTAGGGCATTTGCCTTGCATGCGGCCAACATGGGTTTGATTCTTCTGTCCCTCTCAGAGAGCCCGGCAAGCTACTGGTAGTATCCCGCCCACAAGACAGAGCCTTGCAAGCTACCCGTGGCATATTCAATATGCCAAAAACAGTACAACAATTCTCACAATGGAGACATTACTGGTGCCCACTAGAGCAAATCAATGAACAATGGGATGACAGTGCTATACGGTGCTCTACATACATATAGAATAAAAATATTTTGTATATAATTTCATTGGATCATATAATTGTATTGCATATAGTTTCAGGAAAATTCTTGACTTAAATTATTTATTCCCTCATGTGCTTTGATACGTTTTTCTTTTTCATGTGTCTCAGGAAAAAGAATGGAATTTTTTCAAAAATTAATTTCTATGTCATGAACTGAACTGACATAACCTTGTTTACTCTTCATTGCATCTCTGACTTTGTTGAAAAATGAAGATCCATTAGTTCAGGGATGAAAGAAATCCTGCTCAACCTATGTAGGGCAATGTTGATTGTAATTGGGCTGAACTTTTACACTTCTTGTAATCACACACTGATTTATAAGAATTAAGGGCACAGAAATTGCTGTCCTACACTAACCCCACTTTCACATGTGTGTGCCTGTGTTTGAGTGTGTGCACGGGTGTGTGCCAGACCCATTTGAAAGATGAATACTGAAGAAAATATAAAGTGAAAAGCAATATTCTGTAGCATGAGCCAGTTATTTACGGCTCTGGAGCTCCCAGAAGGGACCCTTTTGAGAGCCAGGGCTATGAGTGGTGGATTCATGACAGATGGGCTAACTACTCCCTACCTTGGGAAAATTCCACACATCCAGAAACCACTGAAATGCTGAGCATTAGATGATGTTTTACTCTGTTTAGGCAACTACAACAATAACAAAGACTGGGGTCATTAGTAAACCAAAGAAAACTCTTAGGTTCTGGAGGTGAAGATGCACAAGATCAAGGTGCCTGGGGCTGGAGCGATCACAACGGGTAGGTATGCAGTCTACCCGGATTTGGGTTTGATTCCTAGCATTTCATATGTTCCCCTGAGCACTACCAGGAAAAATTCCTGAGTACATGAGCCAGGAGTAACTTCTGTGCATTGCCAGGTGTGACCCAAAAAGAGAAAAAAAAAAAAGATCAAGGTGCCCACATGGGCTTGTAATGGCCCTTTTCTCCTTGTATCCTGACACAGAGAATAGCAGCTCTAAAACTCAGTGGTTCTCTTTTTTTTTTTTGGTATGGACACCATTTCTGCTCAGGCAAGCACTACACTCATGACCTAATCACCTTCTTCAGATCTTTTCTCCAGTACCAGGACTCTGTAGACTAAGATCTTCATTTAGGAACTGGGGCATGAGAGATACAAACCTTCAGATGATATCAGAGGAAAATGCATACCCAATAGAATATATGACACACAGAAAAGGTAAAGACATGATTAAGAAAAGTTTAAATACTGTGTTTATCGATTGGAGTCAGAGTGATAGCACTGAGGGTAGGGCACTTGCCTTGCATGCAGCCAACCTGGATTTGATCCCCAGAACCCCATATGGCCCCCCAAGCACCTCAAGGGGTGATCCCTGGGTGTAGAGCCAAGAGTAAGCACTAAACATCACTGAGTGTGGCCCAAAACAAAGCAAAAACATTTTTAAATGCTGCAATATGTCACTAAATTCTGATATTATTAAATATTTCTTTAATGCTGCCATAAAGTTGTTATATGGGATTATAGGTCTCAATTATTTTACTTAAAATATTAGCTTTATATATTACATATGTGTATCCATATTTTTGTCATAGCCTCATGATATGTATAGTATTTCTCCAACCATAGCCTGAGGACTTGTCATTTGAAATTTTTTGGTCGGTGGGTAGTTAGTAAATGATGTGAGAGTGCAAACTTTAGAGGTCCTTTAATTTTTCATTCCTCTCTTTCATCCTATGAGACGTATTCATCAGGTATCCAGTGGTCTAAGGAAAATGAGAGCAATGTGCAACAGTCATGTACCTGATCCTCAGGTGTAGACAAGTCTGCTTGAGCCCAGCTTATATGAGCCAAGCTTCCTCAGCCTGACAGTTAAGCTTAGTGAATGCCTCTGGTTTGTATTACAATTCTGAGATTTTTTTTTGATGCAACAGTTCTTTTTAGCAATAGTCGGTATGTATATTCAGTCACTTTTCCCCACGAATCAGCTAACAGTAGATTTCCCCTCTGCACTGAGTTTTTTTTCTAGTAATAAGGATAGGAACATATGCATAAATTTTCCTTTTAATTTAGCTGCCTGGAAGCTGAATAGCTTAGTCAGTTTTATCATAAATTAAATTTTTCAGTATAATTAATTTAATTATTAGACAAAAGAAAATTATATGCCTATATATACAAGTGACATTTTATATAACATATATGGTAAGAACATTTTTACCACAATAGTAAACATGTACTATGAACTTCAGATAATTGTTATTCATTCATATTTCTCGGTATTTTTGGAATTTAGTCACTGTCACTGTCACTGTCATCCCGTTGATCAAGGATTTGCCCACGGGCCCAGTAACGTCTCCATTCATCTTAGCCTTAAGATTTTAGCAGCCTCTTTTTACTCACCCTTCCCAAAAGTGCCACATTAGAGGCTCTTCAGGGTCAGGGGAATGAGACCCATCATTGTTACTGTACTTGGCATATGAGTGCGCCACAAGGAGTTTGCCAGGCTCTCCCATGCCGGCAGTAAACTCTCGGTAGCTTGCTGGTTCTCCAAGAGGGAGAACTAGGCTATCAGATGTCACGCAACTGCAAATGCAGCTTCGCGGTTCGTTTCAGGGAGCTTGGTTTTATAGTCCCTGGATGTTGGCCATTGATGAGATTACACGTCACCAGAGGCAGTTTCTGGGTGTAACCACCTAGCTGCTGGAAAATGGGGAATATGGGTAGAAGAGGCCCAGTCCCGATCTGAGCAGCCTTGGAGATCTCGGCCCGGGTCCTGTACACCTGGGTTCCTCTGCCAGTTCCTTCATGCATGAGGCTCAGCTGAACATTTGGATCATTCGTTTGAGTGGTCAATAAAGAGGGATTATTCTTCAGCTGCAAACCTGAAAAAATTAGTTACAAAAAAATTAGTTATAATTCAGATATCCAAGAAAAATAGGGTTAAAATGTTTTTATTTTTATCATATGACTTTGTTATAAAACTTTTTTAAATTTTATTTTTATAAAGAAGTTCACAATGTTTGATTATATTTAATATCCAAACACCAATCCCATCACCATTATACCTTCCCACCACGATATTTTGGATGTTTCCATCCCAAACCCAAACCCCTACCCCAAAATAAAACCAAAATAATTTATTTTGTGTTGTTTGTTATAAATAAACTGCTGACAATGCTCCAAAAATCTTTCCCTAGGGGAGAGTGTGTGAAGATTATTGTATTTCACCCAGAGGCCATAAAGCCTTTCAATGCTACTAGACCCTGTACCAGTTTTCTATAAGTCTTAACCAAAAAACAAAAGCTCCTTCCCCAGGAAAATATTACTCCCATGAATGTATGGTAGTACTGTCACTAAATTGCAGCATCATTTAATAATTACAACTCTGTCTCTCTTAAAATGAAAGAACATTACTGGGTCCTTTAGGGAAAATAAAGGTAACTGAAATGTAATCCCTGCTTTAGAATTCCTGGTTTGGGACAAAAGTTATATTATCTTTACTGAAGGAGTCATTGTAGCTTAAATAATGATGTATCAAATTAGATTGGAGGATGGTATGCAGAACATTCTCATCTTTTTACATTTTATTCTATGACTACAGCAATTCCCAAAGCCTCAGGGAAAACAATTTTGAAACTTACCATCTTTTAACTATCCACATAGATTTTCCAACCCCAAACTAAATTTTTTTAAACCTATCATTAGATAGCTAAATCTTATTCATTTTTTCCTTTTGAAAAGGGTTTCTATTTAAAAAAAAAAAAAGTTAAAATGCACTTCTGTTTTACATCTGTGAATATGGATATTCCATCTTTCTCTGATACATTGATGATGCTAATTTTGACATATGTCATGTGCACTAAGTGTAACAGAGAATAAGGTATCTGGAAAATTTAACACTGTGACTGTGGCAATATCTTTCTTTTGACCTCTGTGATTTTTCTCCAGCCTTCTCTGTTCTCTACTCTTTTCCTTTCCAGCCTGACTCTTCTTTTTTTTTCTCTAATGTAATATTTCTTAAGTGAATTCTAGGCAACACTTTTCTAATAATATGCTCACACAAATGTATGTTCAATAGTCAGGCATGTTAGGAATATGTTTTAACATCTAATTTGATTTTTAAGGGGGTCACTCCCAGCAATGCTCAGGTATCACCAAGGCTATCCCTGACCGTGCTTTGGGGGCCCAAGCAGTGCTAGGGATCAAATCCAAGATTTTGCACATCATTTATTAGATGTTAAGATGGAGAAAGTTTAAATAAGCTTTTATTTTGAGCACCAAAATTTAAGGAAAAAAAAAAAGACGGAGTGATTCAATAAGAGCACTGGGAAGTCATTAAATAAGTACACTTGTTCCTTAGAATTTGCATCATAGAAACACAGCACTATACACCTAAATTAATCCTATCACTGTATCACTGTCATTGTCATCCTGTTGCTCATAAATTTGCTCGATCCGGTAGCAGTAATGTCTCCATTTTGAGACTTGTTACTGTTTTTGGCATATCTAATACACCACAGGTAGCTTGCCAGGTTCTGCCATGCGGACGGATGAGATACTCTTGATAGCTTGCTGGGCTCTCCGAGAGAGGCAGAGGAATCGAACTTCATGTTAGCTATGTGTAAGGTGAACACTCTACTGTTGTGCTATGGCTCCAGCCCAATCCTATGACTATTACTATAAATTTGCTATCTCAATTTTTTTTTCAAAAAAATGGCTGTTTTGCTTTCCATGCAATGACTGTGACGTTGCATTGTTGACCTCACAATGATTCAGTTTTTAGAAGTGGTTTTGTTATCCTAGTTGATTTATGAAGCCTGGCTTGAGTGGCCAAGACCTTGGTCACTTGCAGTAGATGGACTTATTATGTTGAAGTTAGAGGGTCTTCCAATTCTGTCAGGACCGCCCACACTGAGAGAGGAGGGAATAGATCAGACATACTAACCTGTGTGCTTACTTCCAAGAGGCCTGTGTACGCTTGTATAAAGTATTTTTTTAATAACTATGTTATTTTTTAAAGTGCAGACAACCTGGTCCACAAACTGTAATATTACTCTTGTAAGCAGTATTTCAATCATGAACCCAAATTCTCACTCTTAGAGTCAGCTCCTCACACATCCTTTATAAAACATTAAATTATTATAATCATATTTTTATTCTTGTATCACATACTCATAGTAAAGCATCATTCATATATTTTAGCTACTGAGTTATTGCCTATAAAATATTTAAGACATTTTAATCCAATTTATTTAATCCTCTTACCAGAAAGAGTGAGAACAAGACACAAAAAGCTATTATACCTCAATATTAACAAAGTACTAGTTACTGTTTTTATAAAAATCCATACTATGTGAAATATTAAATATGCATCTATATTACTTTACAAGGTATAAAATATTATATTTATTTCTTTAATCTTTAACTGAAAATGGAAGACTTGTCAGTGTATTTTACAATTAGATTTGCTTATATTTTAAATATATAGAGACATAAGTAGCGAAGAGGAAGCATTGCTATAAAAATCCTAACATACTATCCTTTTGTTAGTTTTAATCTCTAATGTAGATACATTAAGATAATTTTATATTGAGTAGGCAATAAAGAATGATCCTTTTTAATACATTTTCTGGTATTAGATTAATCCTTTACTAAAATAGTTTTTTGATGAGTTCAGTCAAAGATCATCTTTTGGTTTGAGTAGTTTTTGTCTTCTCCCCTTCCAGTGAATGGATTTCAAAAACATAAAAAAGTAAATGTTCATTTATAAACCTTTTATAGGGTTATCTTCATTCATATCTTTAGTTAAAATTCATTTTGAAGTGAAAGAATCTGTTCTTATGGACACATATTTAAAATACTATCATTGACTATAAAAATATATAGATTTTTTTTTCTCCATTAAAAGTAAATGTGGGAGCTGGAGAGATAATATAGCAGGTAGGACTCTGGTCTTGCACGTAGCCAACATGGGTTCAATCCCTGGCACCCCAGATAGTCCCTGAAACCTTACCAGGAGTGATCTCTGAGCACAAAACCATGAGTACTAGGTGTAGCCCCAAACAACAAGCAAACGTGGTATTGCTTATATTCAGCTCTATGGAGTTTTTCTGCTTATTTCAGCAATATCCTATATTTTTTTCTCTTTGATTTATATATAATTTTGGAAGTTTCAATAGCTTAGTGTAGTTTAGAAGACTTAAAAAATAAAAAATCTGCAGTAGTATTTCTGACTCTTTTGTGTGATTTTAAAAAATATTATCCAGAGAAAAAATACTTAAAATAAATTACTGTGCTGTGATTTTGCTAACAAGATTGGAGGGGAAAGTCCTTTCTTGTTTATTGTGAAGATCATCTTTAGACTCTCACCTATCCTTGCCTGCATCTGTTCATCTCTAGTCTTCTTTACTCTCTGAAAAGTACAATTTAAAATAAAATGCCTTCAGCTAGTGGAGAGAGCCTCTGACCCACACTCTTTTTTTTGGGGGGGAGGGGGAGTCACACCTGGCGATGCTCGGGGCCTACTCCTGGCTTTGCAGTCAGGAATCACTCCTGGTAGTGCTCAGGGTACCATATCGGATGCTGGGAATTGAACCCAGGTTGGCCTCGTGCAAGGCAAATCCCTACCCACTGTGCTGTCACTCCAAACCCCTGATCCACACTCTTAAGTTGATAGTCACATTCTGAATTTTACACACTTAAATTGACCAAAAAACTTTTCATTCTTAAAATAACTACACAGACTTTTCCCCCCACAAAGATTAAAAATTTTCAGAAAATAAAGTATCTTGCAGGTGTTTTTCTTTCACTATAAGATTTGACTTAGCTATGAAATAACTGTTATCATCATCTTAAATTCCTCAGATTTGCTTAGTTAGAAGTTTGAGAATGGTGAAACTGATTCTGAAATATCCTGGCAGACTTTTCAAGTACAGCTTTTGCTCTCTCTCTCTAAAATTTAGTTCTTTCTTAAATCCCTTTTGTTTGAGTTTTGATAATTTACAAAATGATTGCAAGTGAAACATAACTCTTGCATAAAGTAAGCTGCTCACAACACAGACTAATTACACATTTGGGAGGTAAGGCAGAGATATCCAAAGCTCACTCATGCTGAGCCAAGAACACAGCAGTTAATGAAATGAGGGCCATAAAAGGTTCAGCATGGATGCTTTCAGGTCTGACCTGGGCTTCTGGGAAATTGAACATTGGCACTGTGGACTGGACTAGAGGATTCCCGTGGGCTTTGAATGACTGGATTATTACCACTTGTGTGAGTGAATCAAGTCCAGCTTTGCAATACAACAATTTTTGTGATTCCAGAGATGGCCCCATTTGGAATACACTCACGCTAATAATATGGCCATCCTACTCATTCATCTTCCTGCCTCTCTTTCATCTTCTCACACCAAGCAATTTCTTTTGATATTTGTTTGAAAAATATGGTGTGTATATCTGACAAGACTGAACTATGTAGATTTCTGTTTCCTCTTTGCTATTCTTTAATTCTTATTCTTTCCTCATCAGATAATTCTGTAAAAGAAGCAGAAAGGCCCTCCTTTATTCTTAGTAATTATTTTTAACCAACTATGATCTGTGGGGGAGGGCCAGTTTACATTATTGTGTTCGATACAGACTAGATACTTGGGGCGGGAAATGTTGAATAGCTGGTTTGCAAAGGGTGACAGGTGGACTCACATCAGAGTGCAGCATCTTTCTTTCTGATTCTGACTGTGCTAAGTTATTGCAGCAGGGTGTTTGCCTTGCATGCAGCCGACCCAGGTTCATTTCCTTCATCCCTCTTGGAGACCCCGGCAAGCTACCGAGAGTAACTCGCCCATACGGCAGACCCTGGCAAGCTACCCATGGTGTGTTCAATATGCCAAAAACAGTAACAAGTCTCACAATGGAGACGTTACTGGTACCCACTCGAGCAAATAGATGAGCAATGGGATGACAGTGACAGTGGAATAAAAACAGTATTATAGTATTTGGTAGACTGGGAACACCTGCAGGGAGGATTAGAGATTGCTCCAAAAGAAGCCTCCATCCCACCCCCTCCAGCCTGTAAAGCTACCAAGAGTATCCTGCCCCACCAGAGCCTGGCAAGCTACTCATGAAGTACTAAATATGCCAACAACAGTAGCAAAAATGGGTCTCATTTCCCTAACCCTGAAGGAGTCTCCAGCTGAGTTTGGAGGAATGAGAGGACTCGTACTAAGTAGACAGCACGGGCAAGTCAGGGGGCAGGGAGCAACTGGCCAGCAAGGCAGCCCTCAAGAACGCGCCAGCCAGGGGCTGGTTGAAGAAGTCACAGTGCTACTGACCGACAGACACCGCTGGCGCTGTGCAAGATCTGCCGCTTCCAGAAGCCCACCGAGTTGCTCATCCGCAAGCTGCAATTCTAGTGGCTGGTGCGCAGGATCGCGCAGGACTTCAAGAACCATCTGCACTCCCAGACCTCAGCCATCCTGGCACTGCAGGAGGCGTGTAAGGCCGACCTGGTGGGGCTCTTCGAGGATACCAAATTTTGCACCATCCACGCCAAGTGCGTCACCGTCATGCCCAAGGACATCCATCTGGTGTGCTGCACCTGCAGAGAGGGCATAGTTTACAATGAATGCTAAAATCTCAGGGCTGGAACAAATGGAGACGCTACTGGCTCCCGCTTGAATAAATCGATGATTAACGAGATGACATTGCTACAGTGCATGATAGAGAGCCATATGAGAGAATGGAGAAGTAGGAAAAGAACTGAATCAGAGGGAAGGGAAATATCTTTTAGATCATAGCAGCTCTAAGATCTGAAAGTTTAAGTAGAATAAAGGTTTAGTGAGGATAGGAATAGATAAGATAAAACATTAAAATGAATATAAAAATTAGAAACTATGGCAGTTACTATTTAACTTGGTTTGCATTTTTTTCTTTGATTGGCTTCATTAGTATTTTTAGTTTTGAGGGCCATACTTAATGCCACTCTATCTCTGTGCCTCGATGTTGTTCCAGATAGTGTTCTCAGCACCATCAAGTACCCAGGATTCAATCCAGGCCTCCTGCATGTAAAACATGCACTCAGCACATTGAGCTGTATTCCTGCCCTTTATATTCTCTGGCTTAATAAAAATAATTTCAATATGTATTTCTTGCAGTATTTTCCATACTGGCGTTTTTTTTGTTTGTTTTGTTTGGGGCCACACTTGGCAGATACTCTTGGGTCTTTACTCAAGGATAATTCCTGAAAGTATCTGGGTGACCATCCAGTGCTAAGGTAATATTATCTCAGAGTAAAACTATGACCTATTGTTGGATTATGAAACCATTGTAGTGGACTGTAATCAACGTCATTAAATTATAAAAAAGCATAGAAAATTCCAAACATATTGCACTCTAGGTAGGTATTATCTAGGTATTACCTCACAAGTCTTCTCTTTATAAATATGTATATACTGATATTTGTATTTTCATAGGCATATAGACAGAGAAGTGTGTAGGTAATATAACCTTGGATTACATTGGGTCCCAGACTTGATGAAATAGACCATGAATGTTGCAATCTGCAATATTGACTTGTATTTTGTGGTACAGGTAGCAATTTAGAATCATAAACAGCCTAATGTCCATCACAGAATAGTACTTATGATACATCTTGGTGCTTTTCCTGAGGATTTGATGTTGAAACTGATGTGTGTTAGTTTCCTAAAATAAGATGTAGGGTTTAATAGAAAATTAGTACTGGTAACTTTTATGGCTACTTGTAACTATTGCATCATTATTTTTAGAATTAATGAAAAGAGTCATTTGTATAAAAATTTAAATGAAACATGAAAAGAATCAAATGTGGCACCAATAATTCCTTAATTTGCTTTTGTACATATGAAATCACAAATATATACCCACAGATATGTAAATACATACATCACTGTATCACTGTATCCCTGTCATCTCATTGTTCATCAATTTACTCAAGCGATGCCAGTAATGTCTCCATCTATCCCAGCCCTGAGATTTTAGCAGCCTCTCCTTACTCATCTTCCCCAACCATTGGAGACTGTTTCAGAGTCAGGAAAATGGGATCTGTTATTGGACCTCTTATTGTTACTGTTTTTGGCATATAGAATACGCCATGGGAAGCTTGCCAGGCTCTGCCATGTGGGCAGGATACTCTCAGTAGCTTGCCAGGCTTTCCAAGAGACAGATATATATATATTATATATATATATTACATATATATATCTGTCTCTCGGAATACAGATGTATCATAAAAAGCACCAAGATGTATCATAAGTACTATTCTGTGATGGACATTAGGCTGTTTATGATTCTAAATTGCTACCTGTACCACTATATATATATATATATATATATATATATATATATATTTCCTGCTATGATTTTATGGAAAAATACATACATTTTATGGAAAAAATACATAGATACATTTAAATATAAATAAACATATACTTTTCAACACTTTCTTACAGACATTCACCCAAAAAATATCTACCCCATGCCTATTTTTGAGTCTGGTACTGTTTTAAGCTCTAACAATATTTTGATGGATAAAAACAAAATTACATAAGTTATGGGACTCAAGACATTACAAAATGAACATACATGTGTATAATAGGTGATAAATACTTTGGAGAAAAACAAAGCAGGATAATGAACATAGATTGGATTGGTTGGAAGGACTGTAAAGCAAATTGAAACTGAATGGCTAGGGAAGACCTTCTAGATAAAATGGCATTTGAATAGAGAATTGAAGGAAGTGGGAAAAGGAGAGCTAGAGGAATGAAAGGGAGGATCTTTTGAAGCAGAGGAAAGAGGTGGCCTGAAGGACTTAAGGCCAGATGTTCAGATTGTATTGAAGAGATGAAGGCAGGCTGGCCCAACATGGCATGCATAAGTGAGTGAGAGACAGCAAGACTAGTAACAAATTTTGGTTTTTCTTGGACCAACGTGGGAAATCACTGGAAGCTTTTGAGTATTTATTTTTATAGAATCACACCCATTGTTTGCAAATAGCATGAAGAGGTGAAATGTGAAAACCAGTATTAGAAAGGCAATACCATTGTATAGAGTATCAGTATCAGAAGGAGCAGTACAGAAGCTTTGTGTGTTATTAGGATTTGGGTTTGCAAGGTAGTTAAAGAACTGCAGTTACTAATAGTGGATGAAGGTGTGAGATAAGAAAGGACTCAAGCATAGCAATGATTTTGAGGTCTTATGTTTGAATGTCTGAAAGAAAACAATTGACATTTACTTGTTCAGGGGTAATTCATTTAGATGATGAACTATTCAGCTGTGATCATTTTAAGCAGAAATACCAATAGTGTTTCTCACTAATAAAGTAGATATACAAGTCTGAAGTTTAGCAGATAGAGGTAAATATTTGTATTTGTGACTTAAGTTTATGTTAGATATATATAAAATCATAAAATTAGATTAATTAGAAATTAACAATGGGAAATAATAGGAAAATGTTAAGGTGGTAGAATGCTAAGATGCTAAAGATTGAGACAAAAAAGAACCAGTAAAAGGGGTTACTCTAAGAAAAATATATTATACATGCATGCACACAAATGCACATGTAGACAAAAATATTTCATAGACTATGTACATATACATTTATGTAATATTAAGGAATTCATAGAATAAATATAACAGAATGTATAATCTATATGATATATTCTATATGTTATATTAAATGCATATGTATATGTGAGTACAGATAATGTATGTCATTATAGAGATGCACTTATTGTCTCTCATTACTATCCTTCTCTCAGTTCAATACTACAAAATATCATCCTTATACCTTTATAAAATTCCTTTTAAAAAACATTAACTTCTTGTAATAATTGAGCAATGTTTGAAAAACACAGAAAATTTGGTAAAGAAAAACATAATTAGTGAAAAAATAATGATCTAGTAAATTCAGTACTAGTAATAACCACACTTTTTTTTTTTTGGTAGATAGAAGGGGTGGGGTAGGAACACAGGTAAAAGGTAGGTGGGTAAGTGCCTAAGTACATAGTGAATGTATATGTCACATAATTGAAGTATACTATGCACATAAAGTTTTATGCTTAATTTTTTACCATGTTCAAGTGATTAAAAGTCAATGTAAGTCCTATTTTGTATGATCTATAGCTCATAGTAAATAACACAAAAGCAGCATGTAAATAAGTATAACTAACCTCACAGGTTCATGATAGGTCACATTTCCCTTCTGGATTCTTACAGAAGGTAACACATTGCAAATAACTAATAAATTCAATATTTATTTTGCTTTTCCTTCCCTATTCATCCTGCAAATATCATATTTCTGATCTGGAAGACTATCTGCCATGTAACCTAATACCTAATACATTTTGACCCAGTGGCCAGTCAGTAGCCTGTGAGCTTGCACCTAGTCCAGGGCAATGATATTTACTGCCACTCTTCCCTGATTCTTAGAAACACAACAGCAGGCAGCAATGCCACCCCAAACAACCCTATATGGTTTGGTTCCCTTAAACTTAAACTTGATTTCACTTTGCAGTTGGTTCAACCATCTCTGAGGTATTTTTGGTTTTCCTAATGGGGGAGCAGTTTCTTCTGGCAGCTATTAGGTGATGACCCAGGGATTTTTGCTGAATATCGTGGCCTTGCTCCCCACTTCCCTGCAAAAAGAAATATGTGGTCCCAGTGTCAATTGGAAGCCTGAGTTGGGAATCTGTGGCTTGCTGACCTGAGCAGGTATAGAAGGCCCAGCTTGGGTAAGTGCAGTAGCCTCTGAACATCTGTCCTGGAGCTGGCTCTTGGATTTGTATCTAGACACATTGCACATTGCCTGTGGTAATACAGAATAAAAAAATAATGAAAAGATAAAAAAATAAATTCATAAGATCTTCCCTTTATTATGCCAGCCTTGCATTTTTGATTGTTTCTTCTCCCCCTACTTATCTGTGACTAGAAAACTAGGAATAATATCAGTGTGGAACAAGCACTGGGATGAAAAACTGGAAATCAGGAAGGGTCCAAGAGACAGGATGTGATACTATCTTTGGGCCCATCCTGGAACTGAAGAACCATGTTTGGGACACTTATGAAGACTTTCTGCCTTTTTACATCTCGCTACAAAATCTTGTCTGGCAAGATTTAAGTTTAATTTTCAGAGTTGCGAGTTGAACCAAGGTTATTATGGGAGGAATGCTTTCAGCATATTGATTTTTTTTACATTAGGTAAAGGAACATTTATTTCTAATAGAGGAAATGGCTATGTTAACTACTGTAATGGCTTCCTTCACCATTGGGAAGTCTGCTATTATTATAGACCACTAATTATGACTTGAGCCTGAGATAGTATGATAAAGATATAAAATATAACTGCATTTGGATTGAGATGAGGAATTGTACGGCATCTTACTATCACCATAGGAATCTGCTGAAGAATTTCCTGTGACTCGATCCAGTCATGATGTTTCAGAAAAGCTGAAATATAGTCAATAACCTGACACTGGAAAAGATCAGAAAAGGGACTCAAGGCCTCAGGCTCCAAAGAGCTCCAACAAATCTCTGGCAATAAGTGTGGCACTATTCTTCTGCATACCTGCTTCCTTATCTAGAAAATGGGCATAATAACAACAACCCCCTAAGGGATGGGGTGAAGGGCACCTGTGTGGTTAAAGCACTTAGTATATAACCACTCAATCATGATTAGTCACTCACTTATGTTGTTGTGCATTTCACTTTCAGGTATCAGGTCAAAACCAATAACCATAACACTATTTTGTTCCTTAAATAATAAAAGCTGGTAGTACAAAATCCTGGTTATCAGTCTTGTTAAGAATTAAGCATGATTAGAGACTTATAGAAATGCATCTAGACTGTAAACTGAGCGAAAACAACAAAAATTCAAAACCACGCAGCCGCAATGGCGGCCGAGTGAGCTCCTATCATCTTCATTCTCAGCCATGGAAAACAAACTATCAAATGATGCCTTTTCAGCAGGTTTGATTGTTGGTGGAAAATTCCAAATAATAATAGTCTGTTGAAATATTTAATGTATCCAAAGTATAGAGAGAATAAAGTGAAGATCATTGGCCAAAAAACAAAAAAAAAAAACCAAAAAAAACGAATTAAGCATGATTGCTTCCAAAAGAAGGATTCGCGCATAGAATAGAGTGCTTTCAAATTATTTCTCAAGCAAAACTCATATTCAGTCACTTTATCTCTGAGGAAAAAAAAACAAGAAAACAAAACAAACAACCAAGGAACTTTCTAGTTTTTCTCCAAAATCATTCACAAACTTCTAGGAAGAACAGCTGTTCCTTGATTTATAGTTTAATTCCATGGAGCTTTATTAGACTGAAATTAACCAAATATCAGAGAGGTCTGGAATCATAAATAATTATAAAATGTTATGGGTTCTAAATTGGGTATTTTCAAAGACAAAGATGAAGAGTTATAATTTATATCTAGCATTAACCTTGCATTCCAATGGGCAATAGACTGCTAGTTTGAGTTAGATCATGGGATTTACATTTAAGATAATGGAGTTAGTTAAAAGAGCTAACCTTAATTGATTTATTAAATTAAACAAAGCTTCATTTCTTTGAAACAACATTTTATCAAGCAACTTTGTTTCAGATAAAATTAAAGCAACTTTTTAAAAAAATTAGACATGGATTTTCTCTCATGGTCAGAGTTCAGAATGCGGAATCAGTGGATCTGGTTATGATCAAACCTCTTAATCCAGTTTCAGTTATTGTTTCTTTGCTATTTTTGATTTTATAGTTGTTATTTTATGACTGGCATTTAAACACTCATAATAATTTTTTAAATGCATAATTTTACATGAGTCCTTCAAAGTGGCCTGAAAGTGAGAGTCTGTTGTTATAATTATAGAGAGGAAGGAACTACCGACCTCGAATGAACTGATGGTTTCCAGGGCTGACTCACTTTCATATCTTTAAGTTCAGCTCTGTGGCAGAGTTTCACGTTTTCACAGGCTTGAAAGGAATGTGGGGAAGAGAGCTCTAGAGATTTTCAGGTGGACAGCAATGCTTTTCACACTACCAAATTCTTGAAAACACTAGGGACCAAATATGATTAACTGCATTCATTTCCCTGGAGACTTAAGCTTTAAATGTGTGTGTGTGTGTGTGTGTGTGTGTGTGTTTTGCCACTGTATTCTGTATCTTCTTTAGAATATATATAGGTTTAATTTGTCAAAAAGGATATGAATATTTGTTGTTGTGCATTTTCATTTTTGTGTACAAAAAAGTATTATCAGTGAGTTATATTGCCCAATGATACAAGCTTAAGGCATGTGTTTTGGTAAAATAAAATTCAGAGACAACCATTACGAGTCACATTTCTTTAACTTAAAATTAATTTTGTTTTCAGTTTTCTATATCTCTTTGAGAGTCTTTATCAATAACAGGTCCATGGTAAATGATATGTTTTAAATGACATAAGTCAAACATTCCCCCTTTGTTCTAGCATGTATATACATTAAGCTTTATTTCTCCATCCTAAAGTAAAAGTGTGAAAAATTATCTTGAAAGTCTTTTCCGGTTCCTAAGATGGTCTAAATCTTACATTCAGTTTCTTCAATTGCTAAGGATATTCTGATGTATAACCAAAATACTTATGGATATATTTATTTATTAGTTTGTTTATTTTGAGAAACCTCCCAAGCTGGGGATCAAGGAGATCCACATGACCCACCAGCAATTCTTGGTCAACATGTCTAGAGGTGGAATGCAAGGTCTTTAGGATATAATGCTAATTGGGCCTCGTGGTTCCAGGGATACTGAATCACTCAGGCAGTGCTGAGGGCCTCCAGGTCTGCATCCCAAGTTGTTTAGGTGATCATGTGGTACAAGGAATCAAACCCAGTTCTGTCCCCCAGGCACTTTTTATGAGTTGTTTTAAAGGGTAGGACTCTACCTTCTTGCAGGATGCTTTCAGGTGACCATCACTAAGTTTTATTGCCAAGAACTCTCCCCACCACCACCACCTGTATCTCTCCCCTCTTCTGCATCTTCATGGACCTGCAGTGCCCAGTGCAAAGACCGATCAGCCTTTCAGCCTTTGTCCAGGGGGAACAGGCTTTTGACAGTTGGTGGGAGCTCCAGTTAACCTGGTTTTTTGCCAGTTGCATCTGTGTTTGGCACTCTGAATGTGTACATCTTAACCTGTGTCTTCTCTTTCTTCTTTTCCTGCTCAATTCCACCACCAGAAAGGAGAACCTGCCTGCTACGCTCTTTCCCTGGACACGATTGAGCAACTCACCTTCGAGATTCCCCTGAATGATTCAGGTTCTGCTGGTTTAGGAGTGAGCTTAAAGGGGAACAAATCTCGAGATACTGGAACAGACTTTGGGATTTTCATCAAGTCCATCATCCATGGAGGAGCTGCCTATAAGGTGGGTCGGGGAAGTATCCACATGCCTGTGTTCAGAGCTTAGGGAGCTGGCCCTGGCAACTGGGTAGAGAACGTGTGAAGGCTGGAGGCCACTGCATGGCAGAATCAGGGTACCAATGTGCCTGCCCATCAGGGTGACAGTTTCTGTTTTTATTCTTTAAGTGGTTACTTTTCTTTCCCAGAGAGGGTTCTGAAAAACCCGCTGTGATTGATATTTTTCTTGCAGTCTTTCTTTTTATGACTCGGAATGTGTAACCTGACAGTGTTGAAACCTAAAAATATATAATTGGAAAAACAAAGCTAAAAACAAGTCAACACAAAGGCAGAAAATGAGAAAATTATGCCTGCAAGAATGTAAGCTCGCTGGAGCCTGGTAGAGATGGGAGTATAAATTAAAGGTCATTTGTCACACATCTTATACTCTTGAAAATAACCGTGGAGAAGGGAATGAATATTTGTCTCTGAATATGGAGTAACATAAATTCCATTAAAAAGGGAAAGAAACTGAT
Source organism: Sorex araneus (assembly GCF_027595985.1). NCBI lineage: Eukaryota > Metazoa > Chordata > Mammalia > Eulipotyphla > Soricidae > Sorex > Sorex araneus. Next base: position 238,012,334 of record NC_073313.1, read on the forward strand.
TCTTCTCTTTCACATTGTGGAGGTCTATGCCACCATAGTTACTAAAATAGTGTAAAAAGGGGCTTGGAGAATGTACAGCAGTTAGGGTATATGTGTAGCATGCATGTACCCTATTCCCTGCAACACGTAGTCCTTGGAGCATCACTGGTGCCGCCCAGGATGCACCCAAGATTGCATCCTTGGACCTCTGCATGAACCTCTGAACCTATTGGCCAAGACTAGATAGTGGGTCTTCTCAGGTCTTTTGAGAACTGCTTTGGAGCCCCTCCAGCCCCCCCAAAAGTTAGTGGCCCTCTTAACTAGTTTGACTGGATTCAGTTCAACATCACTGCTTCTAGCTGATTATGGATATGAACAACAAACTTGCCCTGTTGTACTACTGTCTCCTCATGTGTAGAATAGGGATAATAAAGCAAACCATTATAATGTACATGGTTCTAATGATGAACTAAATGTCACACATGGTATGACTAAAGCTGGAAAGTAGTTCAAGAAGGAACAAACAAGCTTGCGCTCATTGTCAGCTGCCTGCAGCCTCCTGATCATTTCACATCCTGTCATTCTACCAAACTTAATGCTTGTGAATCCTGCCTTAGCTGTTCCCACCCCCCATGGATGTGGGCATGTTATTCTCAATATGCCTCCATCTCCTTATTTGTGAATTCAGTTAAATTAATAGTGCTCACCTCTGAGTGATCTAGTGAGCATTTATAAAGATACAAAGACAGTGTGTTTGAAGTGCCTAGCTCCGTGCCTGGGAACTCCCTTCAATCACTGTGAGCCTTTTTGTAACCATCTTGATAAAAATATGTTTGACCCTCTGCCCTAGGCCCCCATACATAATGCAAGAAAACCCGGTTAGATTCTACACCCAGCCCATGTTGTGAACATGTCATCAACTCAGTGACTGAGCAAATGTTATTTTGCTTAGGAAATAAGAAATTCACGTAAACAGATAATAGTCTAGTGCACTCCTTGAGTCAGTTAGCATTTGCTGCACAATAAATAATCTCCTGGGGTTAGAGAGATAGTACAGTGGGCAGGGCACTTGCCTTGCACATGGCTGACCTGGGTTGTATTCCCGGCACCCCAAATGGTCCCCTAAGTCCCGCCAGGAGTCATGCCCAAGTGTATAGCCAGGAGTAAGCTCTGAGCAGGCCAGGTGTGGCCCAAAACCATAAATAAAGAAGTAAATAAATACATCATGGTAGAAATGCAGTAATGTATACCACAAAATATTTTCCCCCTTAAGTTTCTACAGGGCAGCTTTAAGGGCTCTGCTTTAGGCTAGTGTCCACTCACACTGTAGCACTGAGATCTGGATATCCACTCTCCATATGTTTTGCCTATGCCTAGATCAGCTGGTGGCTCAAGCATATTCCTGTCACTCAGTGAGGAGCCATAGGGCTTGCTGCTCTGACTGCTGCTTCTTATATTTTGAGTTCCAAAATCACAAATGCATTATTGGTTGAAGTGAGTCAAATGACTGAATCCAAGGTAAATAGAAAAGGAAACATCATCCACCCATCCACCCATAATACAGCTATAGTGAATGTGTGGGTGCAAAGAAGAGTAAAATTTTGAGTCAATATTTCATTCTATTAAACTTTCGAGGCTATTCTATTAAACTCTTGAGGCTGGCCAGAAATGCAAACCTAGGAATAGATGGAAAATAATAATTATGACAACTGTTTTTTTTTTCAATTTAGTACTTAATATATACTGGACACTGTGATAAGCATTTTAAGTGAATTCTCTAATTTTATTCTTCATGTTCCCACCAGTTTATTTTTTGTTTGGTTTTCGGCCGCACCAGTGGTGCTCAGGGCTCATTCCTAATTCTGTGCTCAGGAGTCACTCCTGATGGACCATATGGGGTCATTTGTCACTCCTGGAGGACCATCAGGGAATCATATGCAGTGCTGGGAGTCAAACCCGTGACTGTCTTACCTGCTGTACAATCTCTCCAGCCCCATTACACTGGCTTATTATCCTGTCATTTCATCAAAGGAAACTGCAGATGGCAGTGGTTACTCCATCTCCTCCGGTCACGTAGTGAGGCATTGAACCCAGTGAGACTGATTTGAGCCTGTCCAGGTGCACTGTGAGGAAGGCTTTCTTCTCCTCCACCTGCGGGTACCTCACAAGCAGGGGCCATTGCCCCAGTATCAGGCCTGTCATACTTGGCCACGCCATCTAAAAACAAGTGTTGGGTTTGATTCAGTCCGGCCCATGTTTGTGAACGTCAGCCCGACATTCTTATTCCTAACAACGGCTCTATTTGTAGAATTTATTCCAAGTGAAATTGAAACTGAAATGAATTTTTGGAAATTAAAAGCAAACATCTTAGCTTTTTATGGGCCATAACAAGCTCAAGCAGATACTGGAAAGAGGTTTAATATGTATATGCACAGTTGTGTAAGTGAGCATCTCCTTACCTAAGCAGTTTCTTACAGTCCTGTTTCCCCAGAAAGATTTCACTTTCCATTTATGTAAATTTCTTCCCTGACACTGGTCTGCTGAGTCAGACAATCACACCATTAAAAACCACTGGACAGCATATTTATAGCTGATCTTAAACAGGAAGAGGCATCAATCACCGACTTGGTCTTATTGTGAATGTTTAGTATCCATTTGTCTTATTTACTTTTTGCAGTGTAAAGGGTAGAGACCTGAGGTTTGTTCACAAGAAATCCCATTAGCCAGAAAAAAAAAACGAATAGTTTTTTTTTTTTCTCTAGTGTTCTTCTGTTCAACAATTCACTGTTATTCCTCACAAAATCGCCACCTGTTATGTGATTCAGGGTAATGTTTTACAAAAATTGTTTTGAGACTTTCTTTCTGTCCCTCTTCAGAAGACTCCTAACAGATTGCAGGGCCCAGGGAGCAGGGGGGAGATAAGCAGGGAATGTTCACTCTCGCATCTGGCCTCAGGTTTTCACCTGAAATCAACAAGCTGATCTTTCTGCCAGAACACAATCTTTTTCTCTTGGCCCTTCATACATCTAATTGGTTCTCAAGGTGTTGTTTTTTTGCTTTTTTTGTTTTTCCTTTAGGGAAAGTGGATTTGTCAGAACTAAACTACTTTGGAGAGTATGGCCAAATTCTTCCTGCGGATTCTGTGGGCTCTGTGCTCCCGGGGGTTTTCCTTGGGGTAAACAAAGATAGGTTACTTTTTGCCAGATGTAAAATTCCTGAAATTCTGGCACTATGCTGAAGGCCTATTTATTTTCCCCAGTACCTCTCTGGCCACTGATTTCTATCATTTCCATCTCTTACTATTCACTTCTAGAGCAAGAACAGCGATGATGTAAAAAACTGGGATAGTAGGACTAAAACCCTCACCAAGTGTTACACTAATCTGAATGAATGTTAGAGCAATCTAAATGACAGATTTTATTCGACTCTATGACATTTAGGAATAAAATGTATCTTACCGAGAAGTGAAATGCATCTTACTGAATTCTTGAAATAATAAAGATTTGAAGGCAATGTTTTAAGGGAAAATTTAAAGGCAGTTTTTCTAAGGGAGAAATGCCACATATAAGATAGATTATTTAAGGGTTCTTAAGTAGGTAGACTGAATTTAAGAATACCTGTTATTCTCTAGAAAATTAATTAGCCAGGTTTGTGCTTAATAAATACTACTTGATGATGATGAAATTAAATGAAAGAAAAATGCCTGACATAGCTAATTGCAAACGCATGCAGTCTGAATATGAACTAGACATAATTTAAGTAATTTGATTCTTCTGTGCTTAGGGAATTTGGAATAGTTACCCTGAGAAATGTGAGATTTTATAATCTATACTATATAATAGGTAAAAGAAAAAGCTATTTTAAAAAGTCCCCCCTATTTAATTTGATTCTTCAATTTGAGCTTGAGCTTTTCAAAAGAATACACAGCTCTAGAATTTCCAGGAACCATCCTGAATCCTCCCTCCCTCTCTCTCTCTCTCTCTTTCTCTCTCTCTCTCTCTCTCTTTCTCTCTCTCTCTCTCTCTCTTACTCTCTCTCTCTCTCATTCTGTCTTATTTTTTTCAGTATGGGACATTTAACAGCATTTAGACTTTTTTATCAGGAGTTCAATAGGAGTTCCCAGTGTGAGTAATTTCTAACCACCCTCTGCTGGTATCTATAAATCATGTGTCAGATCTATAATTAATGAATTCAAAGGAAGATAAAAGGGGAAGCTTTTTAAGAAACACTAAAGTTAAACGATTTCTTCAATCATCTATTTTTCTCAAAATTGATAATGTTTCCTACTGGTAGAGAACCACAAAGCTCTTTACTAGTAGCCATGTCTTCCAGGATTTTACCTCTGACCAAAGAAGCATGCTAAGTGTGAAAATAGAACTATTGCAAATCCTTACCAGTTAGAATCCAAACAATCATTTTATCCTAACCCCCCAAAATATAATGAAAAGCAGAACCTTCGCCTGGAAAAAAAAACCCACAATCTCTATGTACTCAGTAAGATATTTACATTCAAAATATAGAAACTAATTTAAAAATGAGAAAAATATTTATCAGTGATCCCATGCCACTAATTTTTAGTCATCTTCCTTTAAGAAAGTAAAAAATGTTCATATTAATTCATGGAATCGGTGTTATTAAGAGTTTTCTATGGCAATAACAATTTTATAAAAGAAATAACACAGAATTGATTTTAATTATCAGCATTGGAATAATTCTTCCTGATATTTATCAGTTTTATATTTTTAGTTCATGCAAGAAAATTCAAATATGAATGAATGTATACCATGCTAGAGAATACTACAGAATTTTACATCATTTTTTATCTGTATCTGGACTCCATGATTTTCTCAGGTTTTCTCTAGAGAAACATTGTTTTTAGTAGTCTTACTCTAAAAATTGTTGCTAATTATGTCCTGTGAAATATATGCATATATGTGCACCATATATATGAATGAATATCCTATACATGTATATATAATATTTCTGATAGGGTTAGAATTTTATTCTAGGTATTATGGTTGGGATCCACTTTTCTGGTGTTCACACTTTAGGTGGTCTTAGAACAAATAAGAACTCTGTTCTTCTCAAAAACTTAATTATATTAAGAGTTTTCCATAAGTTAAAAGAGATGGAATTCTAATCAGATTATACCTCCATGAAGAATTGTCTTGATTTATCTATAACAAATATACTTCCATAGGTTTTTATTATCGAGTTGTTTAAGCCATAGTAAACTGAAACCAGAAAATCGGGAAGATGATAGGAGAGGATGGAAGGAAAAGAGAGTAAGTGTCTAACAAGTATTGAGACCAATTACTGCAGAACAGGCCTGTGAATATTTGTGATGATTGTTTTTGCTTCTCAATTTATATTGCTGAGGAAGTGATGAGATTTATTAATGACATTAGTAAAGACAGAAATGGAAACATTTATTTATGCCCTTTATTTCCTACAAGGTCTTTAAAATGGGAAGAATTATAATGCATTTGAAAGCATTATATCAAGATTGTTTGATTATATATTTTATGATGCTCTATGAAAAATTGACTTAAGTTGTCTTTTTTACAAAAGTTTTTATGCCACAGAAGTCAAGTAACTGGTATGTTTGGTGTTGCTTGGACATACCTGTCTGCTCCATAGTGAAACTCTTAAGACTGAACAAGATAAATAAATTAATAAATAAATCTAACAATTTATGTAACTGGACTCGTGGGTATTAGATCAGCACAGAAAATGTAATCAATTTAGAATTATAGAGGTTCTCTGAATATTTGCTGGTGTATACAAGTTAGTGGTTCACAAATCTCTCATAGTTACAGTTTGAAAATTAAACAGTTCATACACTGTGGATGGAACTTATACATGGTCCTGAATGGGAAAAGCATCTGCATGAAATATTTTTTTCGAGCAATTTAGTTTAGCAAGCATTTCTTAAACAGCTGTAGTGAATTATGCACTAGACCAGCGACAGAAAGCTTTAAATGAATCATCCCACAATCTAGGAAGCTGGTAGAATGATAAATACATAAACAAACTTAACATGATAAGGGTTATATAGACAAATATAAAAGTAAACTCAGTGCTGAGATAATGGAGCAATTAATTCTGCCTGTGGAGGAAATCATGGAAAGTGGTTTTCTGAACTTTGCTGTGAAGGATCAATAGTTATTCAACCATTGGACCAGAATGCAAATCATATTTTGTATGAAAGGAAGAGTGTGAACCAAATCCCCACAGTGGATACACCCAAATGCAATTTACTGTCCCTAGAAAAATAAAATTCTTGTGTGGAAAGAATGGTCTCATTCGAATCAGCTGAAATTATGTCAGGACAGATGATGTAAAACAGGGACCAATGTAGGTAAATTACTTTTGAAGACTAGAAATTACCTGCCTCCTATTTTACCAGTTTCTTTTACTCTTTTTCTTTGCTTTTTTCTCTCTATTTTCTAAGCATGCACTTTAAAATCTCAATGTATTCTGTACCTTTCATTACTATTGCTTTTAAGTTAATTTAAATTATTTCGATCCAAAATGAAAGGTTGTTTTCTAGTCAGATTATTATTTTTTCTCTTTTAATACAGTAAACAGATGTTGTCAGAGAGTGATTTTAGGGCCCTAAAGATTTATTCCAGACACTCTCCTTCCACAGCCCTGTGCCATTTCACCTGGACTTCCACCCCATTCCAAGGCGTACTTGCACTAGTTTTTCAAGTCAGGTTTTTGGCTTTGGTCACTGACTGGGTATTGAGATTATTCTAGGGAGCTTTACAGAGGACCCATTAGAAGCATGCAGATGCAGGAGCTGACATCTGGTCACTATTAATCCTCTCAACACCCTGGCCTGATTCAAACTGGCCTTGGGCCCCAGCCAACTAGCCCTGGGAAAAAGAGCCTCCTCGTGATGCTGTCTCATGTTTGCAGAGGCAAGTACTTGCTTACTCTCCTGCCTTGCTTACTCTCCTTTCTGTGTTGATTAGAACTTCATAGATACAGGAACCTTATAAAACATCACCCACTGGTGAAATTTTAGTATTATCTGTAAAAGTAGCAGAGGTAGCAAACAATCCAGTATTGCTGAATATGGCTGGTGCTGAAGGTGAAGACATTGTAATCCCAGAAATACATGAACAAACTTCAGTGTCCATAGAAAACATTCTGCAAAGTGTTCCACTCCCCTCCCTTATCAAGAATTAACTTAACCTGGGGGCCAGAGTGATAGCACAGCGGGTAGGGTGTTTGCCTTGCACGCGGCCGACCCGGGTTCGATCCCCGGCATCCCGTATGGTCCGCCGAGCACCGCCAGGAGTAATTCCTGAGTGCAAAGCCAGGAGTAACCCCTGAGCATCACTGGGTGTGACCCAAAAAGCAAAAAAAAAAAAAAAAAAAAAAGAATTAACCAAGTTCGTAAGCAAATCAATGGTATAAATATTTGTTTTTAGGAGGCAAGAGTCTTTTTTTCTTTTTTTAAAAAAAATATTTATTTTTCATTTTTTACCTTTATTTTTTCAATTAAGTCACTGTAAAATACACAGTTATAAAACTGTTCATGATCAGATTTCAGTCATACAATGATCCAATACCCATCCCTCCATAAGTGTCCATTTCCCATCACCAATGACCTCAGTTTCCCTCTTGCCATCCTCTCTCCCCAGCCTGCCTCTATAGCTCTATAGAAGGCACTTTCCTTCTCTTCCTTCTCTCCTTTTCTCTCTCTTTCTCTCTATTTCTCTTTCTCTCCCCCCCTCTCTCTCTCCCTTTCTGTATCTTTCTCTCTCCCCACTCTCTCTTGCCCAAGTAGCAAGATTCTTTCATTTTTATCATATACTCAGAACTAAGAATCATGAATAGAGATCAGGAGTTTGTACCAAGTCTACTAAAAATGGATTTTGGAGTGACCCAAACCTAGTTCAAATCTGCTTTTAGAAAAGTAACAATAAACCATGAATTTATTTATTTTTTATTGAATCACCATGACATATAGTTACAAAGTTTCATGTTTGAGTTTTAGTCATACAGTGATCAAACACCCATCCCTCCACCAGTGCACATTCTCCACCACCACCCAGTATACCCACCTCTTTCCAACCCTCCCCCTGCCTCCATGGCAGACAATTTCCCCCATACTCTCTCTCTACTTTTGGACATTATGGTTTACAATACAGATAGTGAGAGATTATCACATTTAGTCCTTTATCTACCTTCAGCATACATCTACCATCCTGAACAATTCCTCCAACCATCATTGTTTGGAGCAATCCTATGTCTCTTCCAGCTGCCTCTCCCCCAGCTCATGAGACAGACTTCCAATTATGGGGCAATTTAGATCTTGTTCTTGTGATTCTTTTCTAAGCTGGAAACAATCATCCCCAGTGTATAACGTTGTTGTCAATATTTAATTGTCTCTAGAACTCTAAGATTTTTTGCAGTTTATACCCAATGACTACACAAGGTAGAAACTCATAACCATTGTCATTAATACCCATCATTCTATATCTGACTCAGATGTGTAGACCAGGTCATGCTACTGTCTTTTGATAGTCACCTTTGAGACTTCACTGTTACCTAAAATCTTGAGAGTGCTGTTTATGTCATCAGGCTGTGAGAATTGAATGAGAGAATATATATCAAAGTTTTCTAAAGGATTAGCCTATAGTAAGTGCTTAGTTCAATTGGGAATGTAACATCAAATATCTTGTTGCCTCTTGCTCCTTTTCTTCCTTCTGCGTTAGAAATCAGAATGGAGTTGAAAGGATAGAAAGCCATCCCAGAACATCGAAGACCTTCATCTCCTCACAGTTTTCATTTGTCATTATGTGCTCAGAGGAAATGCCTTTTTACCTCCATTCTCTTTTCCTTCCTGTTTTGGAGCTTTCTTTGCTCTTTTTTAGCAGGAAGACTGATAGAACTGATTAAGGAGGTTGGCAGAGGTGAAGAGCATAGCTGAGGTCTTTTGGGTTAGGTGTCGTGGCAATAAAGCATGCAGCAAAGTGTCAGTATTTTTTTGGCTGGTGTATCAGAATACCATAGAAAAGGTTGCTTGTGAAAGTAGAAAAGTAAAAAAAAAAAAGGGGGGGGCGGAGCGATAGCACAGCGGGTAGGGCGTTTGCCTTGCACGCGGCTGACCCGGGTTCGATCCCCAGCATCCCATATGGTCCCCCAAGCACTGCCAGGAGCAATTCCTGAGTGCAGAGCCAGGAGTAACCCCTGAGCATCGCTGGGTGTGACCCAAAAAGCAAAAAAAAAAAAAAAAAAGAAAGTAGAAAAGTATTGCTCTTGGTTCTGGAGACAAAAAAGTCTAAAGATCAAGGTGTCAGCAGATTCAGTGTCTAGCCAAAGACCCCTTCCTTGTCGATAGGTACCTCATTTGACTGAAGGAATGAGAGGTCTCTCTCCCTCTTCCAGATATCTCTTACAAGAGCATGAATCCCACCCATGAATGCTCTGCTGTCATAAATCATCCCACAAAGACCCCCTATATCATACTATTGTCACACTGGGGACAAGAATTGGAACATATGAACTTGGGACTTGGGGTGGGTGGCAGACATTCAGTCCACAGCAGAAAATTATTTTTTAATAAACGTATGCCTGACCCAAATAATGACGAAAGAGATTCACACTTACTGAGTAACATCCTTGGGTATTAACTAAGGGTAAAAACATTTGATGAGAGCACGCATTCTCGTGCCTCAGTATTTCTTGAGCGTGTTATTAATAGAAAAAAACAAAATGAATAAAAGCCACTTATTTTTGTCACAATTACTCCAAAGCAGAATAAACATAAGTTTTTTTTTTTTTTTTTTTTTTTGCTTTTTGGGTCACACCCGGCGATGCACAGGGGTCACTCCTGGCTCATGCACTCAGGAATCACCCCTGGCGGTGCTCAGGGGACCATATGGGATGCTGGGATTCGAACCTGGGTCGGCCGCGTGCAAGGCAAACGCCCTACCCGCTGTGCTATCACTCCAGCCCCTAAACATAAGTTTTGAGGCCTCTGATGATCTTGAATTATGATTTCACCATTAAATGAACAACTTCACAACTTCAGTTGATCAATACTGGATGTAGATACTTGTGTGTATGTGTGTGTGTGTGCAACCTGATTTCTTCCACTTCTCATTTTCTCTGTGTCTCTGGCAGACCAAGCACAGTCTCTTCTTCTAACTCTGACTTTCATCTAGTTTACTCTCCGGGAGATAGCTAACATATAAACATCTGAATTTGAATAATAATCTTCATAGAGACTAAATACTGCATCTCAGTGGAGGGCTGGTGAATAGGGAACTCAGAGAAGTTGGGATATAGGCTATTCTGATCCAGCTCTGACCTTAGCTCTCTGAGCAAGTCCTAATCTATATGCCTTCTCTTCAGAAGAGTTCGATAAATGGTTTCTCATCCTCTTTGGGCATCGCATTATTTATCTGTAAGTGGAAGAGGTTGGAAGGGATGACCTCCCAGGACCCTTCCAACTCTGAATTCTGTGATTATATTCTAAATGTTAGAACAACATGGTGCTTACTGGCATCACCATTAATGAAATTACGCATCATTTATCTTATAAATGAAAAGCACAAACCAATAGCAATACACTAGCCAAGCCTAAAAATGCGAGTGAAGGTTTTTTTGTAATGCCCACAACTCCCTAATGACACTTGTGATGAATGGGAATGTCTTCTAAACACACACACACACACACACACACACACACACACACACACACACACATGCCTTTTTTGTTTGGACTGATATGCAGCAAACATGTTGCAATTTAGTGTAGTTCTACCTACTTGCTACTTGAAAAGTAGCTGGAAATAAAAATTTTATGCTTAATACCTGATGACAATAGAGTTTTTGTTTAAAAATGTTCTTTCTATATCTCTTTTACTCTTGTCTGTCTCTTCACTCTACTCTTGCCCCATCCTTCACAAAGAAGTTTCCCAAGAGGTGAACTGAAAGATCTCACTAATATTTATTCCCTCCCATCTAGAAATGCACATAAAGTTTCCATCTTTATCATCCTTCTTCCTGTCAAAGAGAATGAGGTGTTCTGCCAAAAATGAATCTCTACAAATCCAACCCTACACCTCATTTCCTGTGACTAGAGTTAGGAACCTCGTCCAACTCCCCCTTCCTCCTCCATTATAAAATTCACGCCTACGTCTCCCATCATCATGAAAGATTTTACTGAGACTCCCCACTGCCCACACAAGATTCACACCCTGCCCCGAACTCCCCATTCTTAGTTCCAGCAAGTGCCAAACTGAACAGAAATGTTTCTTTGCTTGTTTCTAACTTTCAGAACTGGAACTATTTGGGCAGTTTTCTTATCAATGCCATATAACTTAAATCTTTCTATGTATGCATGCGCCTCCCTCCAAATAAGATAATGAAGAGTTTCCAGCCTTTCCTGTACATCTCATTTCCAGACTTACTTCAAATCACAGTATGTGGGGTGGGAAATCAGGAGGAAATTGGGGAGAAGAACTCTCTCTGAGACAGTGTGCTTGGGTGTCCACACAGTTGAGATGTGGTTGAGTATCTCTCCTGTGGCCAAACCCCCTTGGTGTCACCTCACATGGGGTAGGTGCTCTTTTTTTTGGACTTGGCTCCTACTTGGCTACCACCTGCTCCAGCCGGGCACCTCCACAAAGATACCAGCATCCCAGAAAGGCTTTCACCACTGCCCCTCTCCCCTGACCACCTGCTACTCCATTCCTCAACGTTGATTGGCTCTTCCACAGGATTCCTTCCCAAAGCTCTAGGTTTGGATTTTTTTACTCATTATATGCTATGTGTGTTTTCCTTGTCTTTCTTTTTTTTTTTTTTTTTTTTTGCTTTTTTGGGTCATACCCAGCGATGCATGGGGATTACTCCTGGCTCATACACTCAGGAATTACTCCTGGCGGTGCTCGGCAGACCATATGGGGTACAGGGAATCAAACCCAGGTTGACCGAGTGCAAGGCAAACGCCCTACCCGCTGTGCTCTTGCTCCAAGCCCCTGTTTTTCTTTTCTTTTTCCCCCCCCCACACCGCCCCCTGGTGTTTTTATTTTCTTAAGACAGATTTTTTCTCCTTTTGCATTTCATTTGAACATTTTTGAACATTTGTCCCAGATATTTCTAAGCAAGAAAACCGTTTAACATTGCCCTTTCCCTATTTTAATGTTGCATCAGTAGTCTAGCGATGTATAACAAATGGAGTTCTAGTTAAGGCAGAAGAGGCCAAAATAATAAAACCTACACACATTGCCTCTGACTGACTTTTAGACTGGAGGAAAGTTGTTTAATGTGTAGGTTTTGGTTTCCTTTTCTGCAAAATATTAATAAAAACATGTACCTACTTCAATCCTGGGTTTTGGTGAAAATCACTAGAAGAGCTTGAGGAAAACTTTCCTAGGAACACAGATTGTTATACAGCCTACTGTTATTGTTGTGGACTGGAGCAATAGCATAGTAGGTAGGATGTTTGTCTTGCACACAACTGACCCAGGTTCGATTCCTCTGTCCCTCTTGGAGAGCCCAGCAAGCTACTGAGAGTATGCCGCCCACATGGCAGAGCCTAGCAAGCTACCAGTGGTGTATTTGATATGCCAAAAACAGTAACATGTCTCACAATGGGGATATTACTGGTGCCCGCTTGAGCACATCAGTGAACAATGGGACGACAGTGCTACAGCGTTATTGTTGTATATTAAAAAGGGGATGTATTGGGAGCTTTGACTATACCCGAAATTACTGAGGCTTACTCATGACTCTGTGCTCAGGAGTTACTCCTGACTGTGCCCGGGGAACTATGTGCCATGCCAGAGATCAAATTAGGGTAGATTGCTTGCAAGGTGATCACATTATTCCCTGTTCAATTTCTCCATACTGTTAAAAAAGAAAAAACTTAGCAGCAGTGGCATATTAATATACCTAATATTTCATCAATGCCGCAAGCTTGAAGTTTCTACCCTGGATTAAAACAGGCATAAAAGAAGCATGTTTCTACTCAGACTATTGATATCTGAGATGTTTTCTTTTAGACTCTCTATTGTGAAGATGTACTGTGGGCCCCTAAGTTCATTTCTAGGCAGATCAGCCTGCAAGTTGCTGCAATAAATCAACCCGTGAGTGAGTGAGTATGGCTATAGGTGCTAAAGTCTGGCTGGTCCTAGAAGTGATTTAGACTAGAGACCTTGTTCTCCAGTGTCCACTGAAGTTCTGAAGGCTCTCTGGTGGGTAGTATTGTTTCTGAAGATGCTGAGTCTTGATCACGAAGGGCCACCCTTCCCAAACAGCTTGACAATTTCCTGTGTTAGGTTTTAAAGTTTTTCTGCCAGAAGATATCATAGAAAATTGTTTCTTTACTCTGTATTCTTGGACAAACAAGCAGATTCACAACTTTTGGGTTATGTCAGACAAAATTACATTGAGGATATTTTTTTGCACTATCAGTGAGGCTAGTAATGCTATCTAACATACCCGTAACTGGTGTAAAATGGATAATATTTAAGTCTGAAGCTTTGCTGTTTTCTTTGCAGAGCTATGTATGACCACTTCCTTTTGTTCCCAACCCTCTGCTCCCGTCAACAACATGGTCCCTTTCAGAGCAAATATAAGAACCAGGCTAGGTTAGCTTGCTTGCCAAAACTTTCGGGAAGAGGCATTAGACAAATGGCTAAATTATTGCAGCTCATGTCTTCTTCGTGATTCTAAAAATATATCTTAACACTATTCTTTATTGTTAGTATTTGTGATTGTTTGATAAGCTCCAGAGTCCTATTCTGCCACAGAAAATAAATCATCCCTAGTAGTTGAGGTATTTTTTCCTTTTCTCATTTTTAAATCTGAACTCCCCCCACCCCAACAGCCACATATCATCACCTGTGTATCTCTGTTTAATGATAGTCTTTCTTTTTCCTGACTAGGATGGCCGTTTACGGATAAATGACCAACTGATTGCTGTTAATGGGGAAGCTCTTTTGGGAAAGTCCAACCATGAAGCTATGGAAACACTTAGGCGCTCCATGTCCATGGAAGGAAATATACGAGGCATGATCCAGTTGGTAATTCTGAGGAGGCCAGAGAGACAGGCAGAGGTAATGATAATCTTTATTTTTCAGAGCAAATTGCCCAAACCACCACCAGTATTTGCAAACTCACATCACTAATATGGTAGTAAAGACTCAGACTTATCCTTAAATTGGAAAAATATGCCCTGCAGGCCTCTCATGGATTTGTGTGGCTAACAGGTCATTGCATAATTTAGGTATAACTAGGAGGTGTTAAAATGTGCATAGGAAGTAAGTAATTTATCAAATATAAGCAGGTCCATGCTTCCTAGTTTTTTTTTCCCAGAAACGTGTAGATTTCTGCAGTATATGTATAAGACTTTATCATATAAAACTAAAGCATTATGGTTTAAAACATCTTTTTATATTATTTTCATTGATTGGCTTGTAGGATTCACATCACAGAAACTTCTTAATCAGAGCTTAATCACTTTAGTGGCAAGGATGGTATGCTAACATTGTGTTCTCAAGTGCATAAACATTTATTCTCTTTTCAACCAAGGTTTCTCAGTAAGAGAGAAAAATAAAATATTAGTTTTAATAATTTAACATAAACACATGTAAAGGTTTTCTAATTTAGCGAGGCTAGAAGGTAGTTGTGACTCACACTGGCTAAAATGAAATTCTGTAGCCTTGTATTTTGTGAATTAAATCCGAAGTTGGCTCTTCCATGGCTATATACAATATACAAGTGAGCGGAGATGAGTGCTCAGTATGTAGTAGTACTTGCTCAGTACTTATAACTGACAAATACTGTTGTTAGAACTGTTTGTTTTGTTTTGTTTTGTTTTTAATATCCCACACCTCTCAGTAATGTCCCAGGATCTGGAGGCAATTCCTGGAGATACTGGGTCCAGCTTTCAGGCCTGGCAGTTTTATTGCTGGGAGGTACTGTGAGCTGCCGCAGCTATGTTCAGAGACCAGCAGATCTTCACCTGGAATGCTGGAGGAAACTTGGGGTACTGGGATGAACTGAGGGCCTCATTCATGTCTTGAATACTCTCTAGCCTCTTGAGCCATAGCCCTGGCCCCCTGTTATCTGTTTTATTCTTTAATTGATCTTTATTTCCAAGTACATAGTAGACAATATATGTGAATGAATGAGTGATTGAATGAAAGTTGCATCTGGAAACAAATTTATCAGAGAAAATAAGCGGAAGCAGTTAATTTATAAACTATACCTTATTTTTTGTTACATTATCAGCTATTTGAAAGTAGTAACTGTACCTTTTTACTCCTCTGTACATAACCTTGTAAATGTTAAATAAATGTAAATTGGCCAATTACTGGCGACTATATATAATGAGCCAGCTTGTTTTCAACATTTGTGTCTGCTTAAGTGACAGAGAGGCTTCCATGAATATTTAATAGATTTTACTTATGTACATAGTTATAAAACCTTATCTGTTGCAACTTATCATGAGAGAAGGGGTCTTTTCTTGTTTAATTTGGGCTTTGCTCCATAGAACTCAGGTTTTGGATATGGATGTTCTGGAAGGCTTTTGCAGCCCTCAAGTCACCCCTCCAAATACTTAGAAGTTAGATCACTTCTAAGGTTTTGGAATAAAATCCCTCAACTGATAGACAATATAGAACACTCTGCACTTGAGTTTATACAAATGTGTGTGTGTGTGTGTGTGTGTGTGTGTGTGTGTGAGGTGGGGGGATAAAAGTTATTGTGAGCACAATTGTGTTCTATTCTTGGGATCCACAAGGTAAGGTAGTATTTTATTTGCATTTTCCTTGACTGTAGATATTTCACATTTTAAGATGAACTGATGATCATTCCTTGGGAAGAAAGCACTAAGCTTGCAGTTC
The DNA here is from genome assembly GCF_027595985.1 of Sorex araneus. Taxonomy (NCBI): domain Eukaryota; kingdom Metazoa; phylum Chordata; class Mammalia; order Eulipotyphla; family Soricidae; genus Sorex; species Sorex araneus. The sequence goes on from NC_073313.1 coordinate 238,028,188, forward strand.
ATTGCCCCTGTGTCAGAGGTTTCCTGTTAATAGAGTTCAGTGGAATATCGATTGGGGATATGAAATGGGACAAAAAGCCATTTTTATGAGGACATTTAAACAAGATCCATTTTAAATTTTCTTAGTATTTACCTGATTTCCATGAGGGATAAGTAGGTTCCTGATTTTCATTTATTGAGAATCTTTATGGTACCCAGGAAGATTAACGAACATTTCTACTTATAAAAATAGCAGCCTAATGTACAGTTAATCTCTATTAAATTGGGGGTGGGGGTGGGGGGGTGGAAGCTTCAGCTATTTGATCTCTCAAATCTGTTTTACTGTGTCTAAGGATATCTCAAATCTGTTTTACTGTGTCTGTGTTTTCCTGCTCATGTTTTGGATGTATTCTCCTATGGAATAGCAGTCAACCTCTGGAATGATAAAAAGCATCTGTAACTTAGAAAAAGAGCTCAGTATTACTCAGAGATTCAAGCAAATCAATTAGTCATATTTGGCAAGAATACCAAAATGGTTCCTCAAACATTATATTGGTGTTAAAAAAATGAAAAAGCTACTTAAGAAAAGTCAAAATATACAGATGTTGGAGTATTTTCCCACATTACTCAGATGTACAAGATACGTAAACATCTTTGATGAGGACCTGGTGAAGAATACATAATGAGCCCTTGATTGAATCAAAATCATTTTAAACAGAAACATGTTTTTCAAAGGATGAGCTTGAGGTTCAATTGTAATTCTATTTGAGCCTAGAGACTTGGTATTAAAAATGGGTTATGACCTTTTTTTTTTCCTTCTCTTTCCCAAAACAGCTTCCTCTTGTTGCAAGCTCATCTTGGTAGAAACAGAATATGTTTTAAAATCCATTATATTTTTTATTGGCCGGGACACTAATGGAGGGCTCCACGACAGCTCTATTTTACAGGCTGAATACTTTAATTAGGCTGGTTACTGATCAGTTGTTGTGATATCGATTGTGTCATTTATCAAAGAGTTGGGAAAGCAGAAAAAAAATTCTGTTCTTGTAAAATCAGAACATGAGACTCTGCAAGGTAATTCCTACCTCTCATGCCTTCCTAGGCTCCAATTTATCTGAGGAATAGTTTGCTTCAGTACTAGACTAGTTTGACTGCTGGTATAGAAACAAAATATAACACTGGATATGAAAAAGTATTCTAAGTCTTAATTTAAAAAAAAAATTCTGAGACCTTTAGCAGCTGAAAACATCTTAATAGCCTATGAAGAATGCAGACATTGAATGTTTTAAATATTTTGTTTGACTAGTAAGATTCTGAGTTTTTGTAACTACAGAGGAAGCTCTGAGTCAAATGCATGGGTTAGGTCAAATGCTTTTCTCAGAAGGGAAATGCTTCAGGGATCAAATTTGTGTTATTGCTTATTGCCTGTGCCTCCCAAAAATGGTCAAGGGCAGCATTTCAAATGGCTTCCAAAATATGTTAGGAAGACACGTATGAGCAAGAGCAAAACCTCACTCTCAGTACTTCAACCCTCTTGAGTAAATAGCTAGAGCTCTCTTATCCTGTGCCCCCCACCTCTTCCGCACCTGTGGAACATGGCTTATGGGGTGTTATTCTGGATACAGCACTTTTAAGGAAACTGTGAATTTGTTTACAGGCTGTTAATATTGGAAATAAGGAGAATAAGAGAGAGAGATAGAAAAAAAAATCTCAGGAGCTTCACTGTCTGGCATTGTCATCAGTGTTTGTTTTAGCTCCTGGCCAAAAGAGCCAGTGTCTGCACTGGGACACACTCATGGCATTACAGTGGCAAACCTGCTTGGGTTCTGACTTGTCCTGGAGCATATGCACTTAGTCACTGAGGGAAAGAGAGAGGAACCAGCTGGTTGGCAGAGAAACACCCTTGGCATGAACTGTATTCTTGTGTTGACACTGCCACAAGCTGCACTCCCAGATGGAAGAATATTTGAAAGAAGCCAGTTGTAAATGGGGGAAAGAATAATAAAGCTAATCCTCTTTGGTGTTGGCTATCAGCACTCCTAATCCTTAGCAGCACACTGTCAGTATTTTTTTAATTCATATTCTGAGATATTTGAACTGATAGGGCCATTTTTGATTTGCCCCCGTTGGGACTTAAATACAATAGACTCTTGAAAGATTAGTCATAAATCAGTCATTCTTTGAATTGACTTCCATTGCCTGAGTTGGAATGTATTAACACAAAGCGAATGTAATTTTTTATTTTCCTTCCTTAGGAACCTGCAGAGTGTGGGACCTATTCTAAGCAGTGCTTTGGGAACTGTCAGAGCTCTTTAGCCACCTCTAGGAGAAATGGTAACAGTCCACCGCATAGGTTTGGTCCTTACAGTCCACAAGACAAGAAGGAAGGTAAGAGTCTCTCTATCTTTATCACTACAAGTGATATGATGAAATGCATGTGTGACATATTTTTTCTTAACAAATGGACAACATGAAGCTAATTAGGGTAAGTGCAGACTTTGTTACTGAGTCATAGAACTGAGAGTTAGGGAGAGAACTGACTCAGAAGTTGTGAAGTAGATTCCTGGCATTGCATCGATTGAAGTGACAGTTCTATGCTTGCTGCCCCAAACACCGAGGGTTATATATAAAACAAACTATGCCTGGAGAAACAAAATGAAAAACTGTTACTTTTTTATTACAGTCTTTTGGTATGTAAGTTACCCAAGTATAAATATTCAGTAGATTTTTTAAATGTACGGACTAGAATTAAATCATAAAATAATAATAATGATATACACATATGTACTTGATTCCAGGATGAGTGTAGTAAATCCCATAAACAAAAATCATTATAAGATGGGTGGGAATTGTCTTATTTTAGACTTTCAACACTGTCTATCCATTATTATTTGGCTCAGTGCAGTAGAGCTTGATACATGAAAAAAAATTGAGTTTCCTTCCTTTTTTCATCAGAATTATATTTGGATGACCAAGAAAATCTTTGAATTTTTCTGCATCCCCTTTCTTATAACTATATTATTTTGTATTATAAAAATTATTCAATTAGAAATGTAATATTTCTCATACTTCTATAAGAAATGCAAGTCAACAACATTCATACATATAGTAAGCATTTTCTTCATGCAAATAAGTGTGCATAAATACAACTAAAATTAAATATATCAGATACAATATTCAAGGGACATTTTTAAATCAGTGCCACATTATGAAGCTATTTCTATGTCTTTGAATTCCTGGAGAATCATATTAGTGGCAAAGTAATCTTCTAAATGGAGATACTGGATATTGTGTCAACATATCCTTCATTTTGGATACTTAAAATTAAGTTATACCAAAATTTACATGGAAACAGATTTTGTACTTTAAGATTACTGTCGGTCAGATTTGTAAATCTGAGATTATTCTAAATTTAGGTTGTTTTACAAGAGTGGGATATTTTTTGAAATGAGTCAGAAAGAGAGAGACAGATATGGAAAGGTCACACTCATCTGTGGAATATAAAGTAACAGAATGGGAGACTAACACCCAAGAGTAGTAGAGATAAGAACCAGGAGGTCTGCCCCACAGCTTGGAAACTGGCCTCGAATACTGGGGGAAAAGGCAGCTCAGATAGAGAAGGGAACACCAAGTAAAGGATATTGGGAGGACCCACTCTGGTTGAAAGATGGGTGCTGAAAGTAGACTAGAGACCGAACATGATGGCCACTCAATACCTCTATTGCAAACAACAACACCCAAAAGGAGAGAGAACAAAAAGGAATGACCTCAGGGTGGGGTGGTGGGGGATGGGGTGGGGGTGGTAAGAGGCATACTGGAAATATTGGTGGAGGAGAATGGGCACTGGTGGAGAGATGGGTAAACAATCACTGTATAACTGAAATGCAAACACGAAAGGTCCTAAGTTTGTAACTGTACCTCACATCGATTCACTAATAAAAATTTTTTTAAAATAAAGTAAAATGAATTCAGGAAAAGAAAAGAATGAGATATTTTCCTTCTGCATTCCTTCATTTTCATGAGAGTAGTAGCAGCTGAGACCATTTATTAAGTACTTACTATTAGATACTGTTAAGTAATTTATATGCACACTTGAAGTGAATTATGTTATTATCCTCATTTTACAGATGAATAAACAAAGTTAGACAGAGTAAATAACTTCCCCAGGTTCATGTACTTGATCCATGCAAAGCCTGAATTCAGCTCTTGTCTTCCAGCCCCCAGTTCATTTTTTTCTCTAAATTTTAATTTATTAAAGGTCCATGATTTACAGTTACTCATAGTTGAGTTTCTGACAGGTAATGTTCTATCACCAATCCTGTGATCAGTGTCAACTTCCCTTTGTTCCCAGTTTCCCTCGCCAACTCCCCACCCCCTGCCTGCCATCTTGACAGGCACCTTTTTAAGCTTGGTTATTGAAGTTTGAGTCTCATGACTTCAGTATTGTTGACCCTGCAGTTTGGATATTTAGCTTTATCATTCACTAACACCACCAGTTTACCCTAACCTTGACCTCTCTTGCTTCTCATCTGTCTCTTCTCCCCATCCCCCATACCCCACTCATTATTTTTTTATTCTCCCAATTCATTCTCTGTACTATGGCACATGTAACATATCTCGCATTGCCCTCTAGAAACTATTAAAGCCCTTTTACCTGATATTAATATTGTCCCTGAGAAGGTGACTTTACTATTGTATCCAGAAAAAAAAAATGTATGCCTTTCATCAACTTCTTAAATTAAGATTTTCTCCCTTTGGGTTATTGTTTGTTTTGAGGCTGCACTCAACTGTGCTCAGGACTTACTCCTGGCTCTGTGCTCAGGGATAAATCCTGGCAAGCTCAGGGGACAATATGAGATCTTGGGCATTTAACCTGAGCCCACCTAGTAAAAAACAAATGTGCTACCTGTTTTACTGACTGTATGGACCCCAAATTAAGATTTTCTTGAAAGAAATATCTTTATAATATTTAATTTAAATCATAGAGTTTAGGTTAAAGAATAGCAAGCTTTCTACAAGGAGAACCTATTCTTTCCTTGCTTTGTTCACATTATAATCAAGGACACTGATGCTTGACTTAAAATGTCTAGTCCTTATCTGTTTTATTGGCATTTAATGTTAAGTAGCATGTGGTTCACTTATAATCTGACATTTTTATTCATAATATCAATAGTGATGTCTAAAAGAAATTTTACATGGTATCTCCTATCTTCTTTAATGTGTAATGCCAATATTTCTGAATAAATAAATTGTAATGCCTATGATGCTGATAACTACATGAAGCATGTTTAGTGGTCTTGTTGATACCTCAAGGAAATCAGATGACATGTTTACAGAGGATAGCAAGGGGTACATAATGAAACTGTGTGACTAAAGTACAAAGATACATTGCAAAAATTTTAAATATGGCAGTCCATTCCAAATACACGCCTAAAATAAATGCAATATAAAATCTTGGAACCTCTGTTCAGTTAGTGTTTCCAGTGAATAGTTGGAGTCCTTTGGGTATGGAGGTTTGCAAGAACCAGGGGGAGGTTCTGTCTTCCCTCTTCCTCCTGAGATAAGTATTTGGGTAGGACACCAATAAAACAACCCTGCAGGTCAGCTAGCTACAGGTTCTTGTTAAACATCTCCCAAGGTGGCAGTAAAAAATCCAGTTCCTTCAAGAAGTGACATAACTAAATATTCTTAAATGCAGAAAAGTTCTATAGTTATTTCCTTGTGGGTCTATATTGTGCTAGCCAGTATTAAGAAATGATCCTGTCAGTATATACACTCATTAAATTTTAATAGTAATAGGTTAGTAGATGAAATTCTCTGACATTTCATATAACCCTAGAGCTTAGAGACTATACATACATATACATATACATCTATAAATAGAATTTATAAACATCATGTCCCTTACCTCTTTGTAATACTAATAGCATTTAAAATGTTGAGGGCCACTGAGAGTTTCTGAGATTTTTAGATGTGTAGGAGGTGGCTTGGAAAAACCAAGATCAACCTCACAAAATGCAGTGTCTATTGAGAAGAGAAACTTTTGGAGGCAAAATATTCATTTATTTTCTTCTCTTTTTGTTTTTTCTTTGTATAGTTAAAAACTGTAGACTAATATGCTATGTTCCATCTATTTTTGTAATAATAGTGTGTCCACCAAAAGTTCTCTGGTTATCACATACACCACACACACACACACATATTTCTGTCAAGCTATTACACAGAAGAGGTGTTTTTAGGGCTAATATTTTTCGAAATTGTAACATCAAAATTCCATATTTGAGTTTGGAGTCTTTCTTGCTAGTGGATCCCTGCAGTGGAATAAGTGTAGTGCTCCTGATAATGATAAGAATAGAGGTGTTTGCCATGAGTTTCTGTAAAGTTCTCTTATACATTTGAATGGTAATGAAGTACCCTACCATCATATTTTCCTCAGGTATTGTCCTAACAGCTCTCACTCCAGACCAATAGCCTATACTCTGCTGGCCTTTGGTTCACTACATTCCAGTCATTTCTTTCAACCCCCTACTCAGTTCTGTGCTCCTACTTCCTCTCCTCTTTGAGCTCAGAGCTTCCTGACCTCTGCCTTAGTTTTTACCCTTTACCTTTGCCTCCAGTTTGGGTCACCTACTGAGGATGTTTCCTGTCTTTCATCCCTTCCCCGAATCTCACATTTTGGGTTTCTGTCCTATGGCCATGAATGAATGATCCCCGGGTCCTTTGAGGAGACTTAATAGTATAATTATTCTTAATGTATCTTCTTCTGGGAACTAGTATTTATCCCCCGCTCTCTAGTAGATAAAGCACTCCCTCTGAGTGGTGATCAGAAATTGGATTATACTTTTCAATTTGACTGATGTTTATTGGATGCCTCCATTGTGTTGGGAACATTATCAGGGATGCAAGGATGAATGGTACATTGTGAGTGCCCTCAAGAATATTTTAAAGCAGGGGTCACTGAACTTTGTCTGCTGAGAGTCAGAGAGTACACATCTTATGCTTTGCTGGCAGGAAGATCTTCACTGCAGCCCTTTAGCTCTGCTGATGTATTGCACATGTAGCCAGACACTATACAAAGGAGTGGAAATGGCTGTGTGCAGTTACCCTTCGTGTACTCAGCCAGGTGGCAACTCTTTGGAATCAGGACTGTAGCTTGCTGAGCTCTGTGTGAAGTTATAATTGCTAAGCATTTCTTTACGATCTGTCTTTGATTATCAAGGAACAGTGATGGGAGGCTGATGGCCTGGTGTTTCATGACTCTTCCTGACCCCTGGGGCAGAGTTGAGTTTAAAACAAGTCCTCGCCTTGTCTGTCAGTTAGGTTTCTCCTGAGAAACAGGAACAATGGGAATTGGCTCCCATGATTGGGAACATAGGCAAGCCCCAAGATCCATATGGTGAGATGGGGGCAAGGTGAAGCCTCAGGGAAAAGCTCAGGTAGTGGAGCAGGAAGAATTTTCTATGTAGAAGAGGGTCAGTTTTTTGTTTTATTGAAGCCTTTGAGTGACTGAAGGAAAACCACACACATTAAAGAGAGCAATGATCAGTGTTAATGTCTCCTAAGATCAACCTCACAGAAACACCCAAAATAATATGTGCCCCAGTACCTGGGAACCCTGTGGTCCTGTCAAGTTGACACATAAGTTTCACCATCAAGTCTTACAGATTGGCAAATCAGAGCAGATACTGTTGCCAGCTGCATTTCTCAAGGATACAAAGATTTTTCTTTTGTTTCGGCAATCAGGATCAAGTATTCCAATTATTCCAATGCAACAAACCCATGGTGGATTTGATAATTTATAGGTTAACAATGATTTACCACGTAACTCATTATATTTATGGCATTGCACCATCTTATAAAATCATTGTACTCATCCAGTGAAATTATTCTTATTCATAATTTATAGATTTAGAACTCATGGCTAATGAACATTGAGTTGTTTGCCCAACTTCTCATACTTACAGGAACTATGATTGGAAACAGCAGTCTTGCTCCAAAACCCATCCCCTTGATCAGGGAGACATTAATGCTTATCAAGCAAGTAGCTAATATGGTGATTGCTTATAAGCACTAACTGGCATAAAGTCTAGCATATAATAAGTTTTCAACAAAACTCATCATATGTTCTAGTGATATTCAAGATGCAATATCTTTTTTTTTCTATGATAGGCTAGACTGACAAAGTGCAGGCTTTCAGTTGGTAAAAAGTCCAGGCTTTAGATCTGTCTTTTGCTTCAAAGATGTCTAACTTAGGTATTTTTGATTATGGCATCAATATAAAATTACCCTCTGGAATGGCTAAATGTGAATAGAGATATGATGCATCTCACAAGATTCCCAAATACCTATTTGTCACTGAGGCAGAAATTTAAATCACCACATAACACAAAGTGTTCATTAGAGCTTTGCTCACAAAAATGTTAAAGCATGAAAGAGATGACTTCATTACTCTCCCACAAATCACAGGTAATGACTATGTGTCTGTCTACCCTAGCTAGGAAAAGGTAGTCAAGATGCATGAACCTGACTTGCCCCAGGGCTGCTAGCATGCAAAGCATATTAGGCTTAGATTGCTCCTGGAAGCTGTGTTAGCCCCCATCTGAAACCTTCAGTTCTGTATAAGAACTCATTTGTTTCTAGGTTGCTTTATGAGTAGGTAAAAATGTGTCTAAGAGATGGACTGGTGTAAAACGAGCACTGAAAGTTTCTACCGTTAGTTTACTATAGCTTCACTAATTAATTTATTCTTTTATTAGAGCCATTATTTTCCACTGATGGATGGTCTGAGAGTGAAGTACCCCCTTCTCCACCACCACATCCCATTTTGGAATTGGGCCTTGAAGATTACAACCACAGGTATCGATAAAGTGATAGATTGTTAATGTTCCTTGTTATGGTTTTTCTGGGAAAACCTAGCAACCTTATTTTAACTCTATTTCTTTCTACAATGAAAGCCTTATAGTAACTGTAATGTCTTTCTATAGAAAGCTCTCGTAGCTAATAGCCTAATTTTTCATATTTTGTTGCTTACATTTGTTAAAATTCATTATAATTTTTCTTAAAATATTTATGATAGGGTTTTTTGGTTGTTTTAAAAGTAGGCTTAAAAATCAGAGCTGTAGAATTTGAAGAAAGTTATGTGGAAAGATATATAATAAAATTGAGAAGACATAAAGCTTAGTTTGTTTCTTTCACTTGTAATTGGCAAACCCTAAAGGCATTTTAAAAATAGATGTTCCAAGAAAGTTAATGGAATCTAAAAATTAAAGCAACACCATATATAATCTAAAATATTGAAAAGTGTACCCGATATTATATCCATTTTTGAAATAGAAACCCAAAAAATCAATAATTTTTAGAATCATATAAGCATGAGAGAGATTTACTAAGCATACACACCATTTGACTAGTGGAATTCATGGATTTTGTTCTTCTGATGAGTTTTAAAAATCATTAAATTGTCCCTTTGCTATTTTCTGTATTTATTATGGTTGTTAAAAACTGTGTATTTTATTCCATTCTGTGTCCCATGATAACCCTGTGAAATTTTTTTCATTTTTCTTGCAGCAATGCTGTTATCTTTCCTATTATGCTTTTTATCACAATCTCCTAAAAATAAAGCAACATGAGAGTATAGCTAACTCTGTTAGCTGGAAGCATATCTATATTTAGCTATCTCTGATTCCTTTATTTTTTAAGTCTGTTACCTTACTCAAATATGATTCATGAACTATATTGATAATAGTGTTTTAGGCTTATACCTCTAGGGATTTCTTGAAAGAAAAAAGTGGACATATTTCATTTTGATCATTCATTTCCATTGCTGCATCAATCTTGAATCAAAAAATATACTTTGATGGCATTAAAAAATCACAATAACAATATTGTTATTCTTTGTGCATTACTACTTACCTTTGTGTATATATAAATTCATATAATTACGCAGAATTCTTGGAGTAATATAAAGGTGAATGCATGAGGAATACATTCCTTAGAGATATAAGTCCTGAGCTTCTTGAAAACCTGAGGCACCACCTCAGAAAAAAGAAGGCACAGGAGAATCTAAAGGCCATAATAAGAATTGGATGAGAGCATCAAGAGTTCTAATGTTCAAGCTTTCTCCCTGACAACACCCAGATTATCTTTCTGTATGCAGAGAAATCCTGGCCAAGACAACTTGGAAAAGTTGTCTATAACCTTCCAAAAATTATTCTCTGCTTTTTCCCCTCTGGAGAAGTCTGTGTTCTCTCTTGAACATATATCTGTCTGTCTTTTTTCTCTCTTCCCATATGTATTTACAGATTTCTTTCAAGAAAAAAAACTATTTTACTTCATCTTTCTCAGAGAGCCCAGCAAGCTACCAAGAGTATCGCGCCGGCACGGCAGAGCCTGGCAAGCTACCGTGACGTATTGAATATGCCAAAAACAGTAACAGTAAGTCTCAAAATGAGAGACGTTACTGGTGCCCGTTCAAACATATCGATGAGCAATGGGATGACAGTGACAGTGACAGTGACTTCACTTAAAAAATAAATACCCACATTTAAACTCTACCCTTATGATGATGGTGAACTGGTAGGTGAAATTGATGAATACAACACAAGATATAAAGTGATACCAGAAAATGTAGATACAAATGATCTAGACATCTGAGGCAGAAAAAAATGCTTTCAGATAGAGGAATTGGGAAAAGTCTTATGGGATAAAGATGACATTTGAGCTTAACATTAAAATATCAGTAGAAGGTAGGCATGAGATGAACACAAGAAGTAAGGGATTTCAAAAAGGGAAGAGCGGAGGAAGCAAAGAACATAGAGATGGGAAAGTCAGGTGTTTTCTACATCTTCTATCATAATTGACTGGCCAGATTACAAAGTTAAAGGGTATATTTCATTCCAAAGAGAGTAGAATCTTATTATTGGGTTTATTCAGATTTGAACATATGTCACAGCTTATTGACGTGATTTAATGGAAAAAGGGATAATATTCACTCAATAAGAGCAACACTCTGGATAGACAATTGTAGTCAAGAGGCTTTTTAATATGAACGGATATAAAATAAAACTGACAAACATAAAGCTCAAATTGTTTTTTCATTTATAATTGGCAAACCCAAGTTTTGCTGGGGGAGGAGGGGCATAAGATTTCATCAGAGAAACCTTCAGGAGGAAGAAGCAGTTCAGAGATCCTACAGAGATAGATGTATTGGGAATTAGCAGCTGCTCTTTTCCATGTGTATAAGACTCGTTGCTCCAACCACCAAAGTGCCAGTGCCATTCCACCGGCAGAGAACCTGCTATTCTTCATCAGCTTCTGTTTTGACTGCTTCCATGTTTCCATGGATTTCTTCCCTCTCCACTTCGGTAAAGCCCATTGCTCTGTGATCTTTGCTTGTCTTGGCCCTCCTGGCTATATGTAATCATTAGGTGAGATGATACGAACAAGTATCTTCCATTGCCTTGTCACTTTCTACCTCCCTAGCTCCTTGAGGTTAAGCTTCTGTTTTTCCCAGTTTACTAGAAATTCACTCCTAAACATTAACAGCAATCTTTCAATTAGAAGGATGGAATTTTTTCTCAGACTCGTTTCCTTATTACCTTCTCAGAATTTGATTATTGACATTTACTCGTCCATTCACATAAGTATTTATAGAGCACTGAGTCAGTCACTGGAAGTCACTGCAGCCTTGGAAAGCATTTCGACAATAAAGAAAAAAAATAGTCAGTGGCATTGCTGCCAAAAGTGCACTGTCTTTCTGAGGAGAAAGGAGCATGGGTCATGAGGGACCTCCTTCTGAGCATTAGCCAGAAAATGCTTTTGGGATCCAGGGGAATGAGACTTTAATTCTGCCTGCAGGTAACCAGAAAGGTAATAATAAAGCAGAGGTAGGATTTTAAAAAGTTTCTTGGAGTCTAGAAAGGAATTCGCCATAAGCGAGGGTAATGGGACAGAAAACTTAACTCAGAAAAGTCAAACACTAGGTGAGGAGAAACGCAGAGCTTGTTCAGGATAGCAAAAGTGTTTTCTGGAGGAAGAATCCATGAGAAGGACAAGGCTGTGTTCACTGAGCTCCATTCTTTGTGAGCATCATGATTGATCAGATAGCAGTGGACAGTCAAGGAAGGATTTTAAGCCTGGGGGAGGAAGGGATGGTGACAGTATTAAGCTGACTTCCTTGCAGAGCATGGAGTAGAGGTGGGGGGGGTTGATCCATAAGGGAAGGGCATTGATAAGGAAAGCAACCCAGTGTAGGTTAGGTAGAAGAGAAGGGTTTGAATGAAAGAAGGGCTTAGCTGGGGAGAAAGGAACAGAGTAAAAAAGATGTTTTGAGATGGAAGCTACAAATCTAATGCCTTAGAACTCTCTCCCTCCTGGGATCCTGTGATCTTCACCAACCTGCAAACCGCTGTGTTGCCTAGGTGACTAGCAGGAGAAGGTTTGGATGTGTGACACTTCAGTTGGAGGAGAGATTGGAAGGGAGCCAGGAGGGCTGAGCAAGGAGGCCAGCCTGTCTTTCCAAAAGAAAAGTCAGAAGCCCGCTGAAAGGACAAGTGGTGCTTTGGAGATAGAGTGTGCGTGGTGACACAGAAAACTGCTGTTTCACAAGGAGTGAAAGACAAATCCGATCAAATGGACATCTGGACTTTGTACCAAAAGGAAATCAGGAATTTATTTGTAGGAGTTTGTCAACAGTTGCTAGGTAAAAGTTAAATATTTGTGTAAATAATTAAATCATGAGAAATTTAATTTCTGCAGTAATATTCCAAGTAGAATTTAAGCCAAATTAGTAGCAAGTAGTATGGTGAATATTGAAGTACAATAAATTTTATTAGCAGCTTAGGCAGCACTAGGTTATTGCCAATCCTTTCATCATTTTACTCCTTCTTGATTTCCCCTATGTTCTCTGATTCTCTTTCTCTTGCATTCTTCCCCTTCCTTTTCTCATTCTCCCAGTCTATTCTGGCCAATTCCTCGCTTCCTCTCTCTCCACCTTTCATTCGCATACATGATACATTAGCTTCATCTACTTTCCTTCATAGTAGTCACTTTTTGGAGCCTGTAGTGGACGCTTGCAGCTTCAGATATAATGCTTTCTGGCATGCTCCTCAAAATCTTCCCCTGCCTTTTCATTTCAGACAGCTCTCCTTGAACATTCATTGTTGGCGCTTATATATCTTTCACATTCCTGATTTGTCACCACATTCAGGACACTGACATATGTTTCATGCTACCCTTATTTATTCATTATGCAGCATAATTTGACATTGAGTATCATTTCGATTTGATAGATTCCCTGGTTGTTCATGCTGAAAACAGGCCCGTTATCGGAGACATGTCTTTGGCCTGCTGTCAACTTCCAGCTTCCCAAAGTATCCATTGCAGCCCACTCAGCCATGAGCCCAGCCTAGCTCCCTTCAAAATTTGAATATGTCATATTCTATAATCATTGTGTCATCTTCTTACTCCAAAACTTATTATATGTAGTATGAAATTATAAATTGTTTTACTTGTCTAACTTACATGTCTAAAATGCCTTCACATTAACTCACTCAGTACTACACTCATTATTTAAGCACACTATCTGCTTACATTGACTCTGATTCCACTGTGTCTCATGAAACACTTATTTCCCTCTTTAAATATTTACTAACCTGATACTAGTCTTATTTTTTTTTGTACCATGGCAAGCAGGGTCCTTCTGTTGAAAGTTTCAGAGTGTACACTGGTCACATTCAAAACAAAGATACAGACTCATAATTCTTTAATGGATGGATAAGCATATAGCATGCATATACATAATATCTATAAACAAACATAATATGAGTATTTGCTATATCTGTATATATAAGATACCTTTTTAATTTCTTTGATCATCTTTGACTATTTTTAAATAATTTTTATAACCCAATTCACTTTTTCCTTTTTCTTTTCTTTTTCTTTTTTTTTTTTTTAAGTATTCAGACCATACTCAGCTGTACTCAGGGAAGGCTTATTCCTCACTCTGTTTGGGGGTCACTCCTAGTGGTCTGAGGAGGCTGTATATAGTGCCAGGAATTGAACCCAGGTTGGCATTGTATAAGATGAGCATCTTCACCACTATAATATCTCTCCATACACATACACACACACACACACAATTATCTTTTTTTGAACATGTGCCTCGTTGTTGTTATTTGTTTGGGGAGGGGGAGGTCACACCTGATTGTGTGTAGGGGCTTCTCCCAGTCCAGTGCTCAGTGAATGTTGTCTATTGGTACTCCAGAGAGTATGTGATATCCGAAATCATTTTCTCTTGCATGAAAAGCATGAAGACCAGCCTTTTGAAACAGCCCCTCTGCTACTGAACTTACTTACCTTACTCGATACTATTGAATCAAATTTCATTGCCAGCTTATTTCCTTAAATAGGAATGTGGATAATTTTTTCCCTGACTCTGGGAAAATGTGAATTCCATTCGTAATTTTTAATTAGTGTATGGTTTCATAAAGCAAGCTTAGCCAATAAATTGGGCTTAAGAAAAAGAAAAGCATGTTATTCAGTTGGATAGATTTCCATAATCTGCCTTGAGCAGAGCACTTCTACTGCAATGTGTTCTATGTTTCAGCGAGGAATATTCATACTGGTACTAACCTTCCTCTTAAAGTCACTCATTATGACATATGGACTGCTGGTTTTCTTTAAATTTTTGACATGCTCCCCTCTACTGAAACAAAAGGTAGCCTATGAGCTGAGCTACATAACAGTTTGAGAGTAGATCTACATTATAAAAACAATTATTTCTATGGGTTCAAAAAAAAAACCCAAAAACCTTATTCCCCAGGTCACTATTGTATTTATTTATAATTATTCTCATGTGCATTATTTTTTATTTTAAATTTATTTATATTGATTCAAGTTCTGTGATTTGTAATAGTGTCATTGGTGGTTACCATTTTAACCAAGAATTGTGGTTTGGGGAAAGTTCAAGAAGGTTCAGTTCTAGTTCTGGCTTTTTCACTGTCCAGCTGTGTGAGTTTGAAACAGCAGTCTCTGCTTTGGGTCAGTTTCTTATCTGCAAGATGAGGGCTTAGATGAGGTGACCTTTAGTGCCCCCCCAACTCTTACATGCTCTGTTTCTATGAAGGCCATGAGTCTTTCTGACACTAAAACCACACCATCAATGGAGATCAAAGGATGCAAAGCTAAGTGCAAGTAAAGGTCGAATAACACATTTAAGGGCAAGTGTCTCCAATACATCCAGGCTCAGAGGGAAGCTCAGGATTAAAGTTGCATCTTGAAATCCTTCTTTAAAATGGGCTGACACAATTAGAGTATTTCTGTACTGTCAGACCAAAACAATAGCAACAAGTGGCTCTAAAAATGTTTTGTTCATAATTGGCATGCCTTTCTGTCACTAGATACCAGACCTAATGTGGTTTATATGTCTATGACTCCATCTATTGGGAATGTAGCCAAATACCAAGAAAGAATCAAAACGAGACAAATACAAAATAGTCACTTAATAATTTTTCATAAATTTGGGGTAGGTTTAAGTCTTTTGAGAAATTTTCACATAGAATTTCTTCACCGGGGAGCTCCTAGGGTCTGCATTCAAAGTCTGCCTATCCTATGGAACTTCAGGAATTGATCATCTAATCAAGCTTTTATCATATGCTAGGTACTATTGTCAGTGTTTAACATGTCTTTATTTAAGATGCTTAATCCTTACAGCTTTATAAAGTCAGTTCAATTGCTCTCCAAAAGAATAAAAATGCATGAGAGAACTGGGGTATCACACACCAGAGCTGATGCTTGCTCTCTGCCCCATGAACTTAAACCATCACAAAATGAGCTCATTGTGTCTAGAATCACAAAAAGAACTAGGAATTTCTTCAATTCACACGAAACACCTAGTTCTTGTGATGGTGACCTAAGAGCTTCTTGTGATGCCTGTAACTATCACAAGTTCAACTAGGAACATCACATGATGAACTTGCAGTTTCTCTACTACTTCACTTCCAGAGGCCTGAGTTATAGTAGAGCAGATAAGATGCTTGATTTGCACATAGCTGATTCGGGTTTGATCCTTGGCATCCCACATGGTTCTCTGAGCATTTCCAGGAGTGATTTCTGAGTGTAGAGCCAAGTGTAACACCTGAGCACTACCAGGTATGGCTCAAAAACAAAACAAAACAAAAAAATACTACTTTCCTTTGAACTAGGGAATTAGTGCTCAGTCACAGATATGCTAGACTCTGTTAAAAACAGACAAGACAATGAGATAAAAGCATTGATAACTCACAAAGCTCAGAAAGATGATTTGGGAAGCAAATGTGCATATCTGTTTGTCTATAGTATGTTTCCATCACACTTAATCTATGCCAGACACTGCCCTGCTTACTCTTCAAATTATAGCTCATGTTGTTGTTGTCTCTTAGCCCTCTGAAGCAGGAAATGTTTTATATGTATATGCCCATTTTATATACAGGGGCAGTAAAGCACAGAGAGGCTAGATAACTCGCTGAGTCTCATGGCAAGTAAATAGCAAAGTCAGGTTATAAAACCTCTCAGACCACCTCTTGCATCTGTGCCCTTGAACACAGTACTGTGCTTCCTGTCACAGCTTTATCCTTAATCTGCTGTCTTCATTATAATATTGGAGATTCATACATTGGTTCACTTATATGGGGAGGGGGATCATATCCGGCAGTGCTCAGAGCATTCTTGTGACTCTGCACTCAGGGATCTCTCCTGATGGGATTTGGAGGACCATAATGGGTGCCAGGGACTGAACCCCAGTCAACTTCATACAAGGCAAGTACCCTACTTATTGCAATATCTCCCCAGCCCCTTATTAAAGGTTCATGCATAATGGGTTTTGAGAAGTGATTAAACATACTTTGGAATTATGGATTTAGGGATATACTTGTACATTTTTTGTGTTCTAAAATTCATAATAATTTTAATTGATTAAAGCATAAAGATCCAACTGTTTGAAAATTTCAAACTTAGATCTTTCTGCTTGACCAAGAAATCTTGATTTACATTTAAGATTAGAATAAAATTTTGTTGAAATGTACCACCATATTTACTTTCTGAACATGCAAAATTACCGGGGACAAAGCGGCTATAATTTAATTTATAAAACATGTATAAGTATAATTTAGTTCTAGAGCAAGAAATAAGGCATTGTATGTAATTCTTCAATTTAATCCCTTGCATCCTCTAGCAAAATAAAATATTCAGCAGAAATAGAATTCTTTGAGATTGACTGCTAGTATTAGGAAGCTTATAATGGGCATTTGATGTATTTTGTGTCTAAATTGTCAACTGTGTTTTTCCTGTTATTTCTTTTCAGTATTATTGATGAACAGACTATTTGCTCAACATTAACATTAGCTTTTGAAAATAGAGCTAAACACGTAGAAAATGAAACCACTGCAGCCATCAGTCATTCAACAGGATGGTTTCCTCTCAAGGATACCCCTTTCACTTGCTTGTAAAGAAAGGGCATGCAAGTCCAGAGAAATCTTTTAACAGCTTTTAGGCTCTGCTAATATCTTGTGGCATCCTTTGAAGTGCTGTATTTCCAGGCTCGCCTCAGCCACTTAATGTTATATATTGTACAGCAGGATCCTAATTAGCAAAAGTCAGTGAAGAGAAAAACATGATATTAGCCGGCGAATATTTTATTTAAATTGTGGAGTATGATAAACTACATGTAAACAGAGTTCCTACATCGAATAATAGAGAGCTGAGCTGATGTTTAAGAATTACTTCAAAATATGTGTTTAAAACCTGCTAGAGAAGCAGTGAGTAGCTATGTTCAAAATAAGGAGGGCTGTCTTTAAATGAGAAGAATATTAAGATTTTATTTCAAACCTCTCTGCATGTATGTCTTCTTTCTGCAGCCCAGGGATGGAATCAACAGTATATTTTCCAGACCAGCATATCAACCTCAGATATGTGGCCCCAGCCAGGCAGCCTGAATCAATGAATCTGAAAGCCTCAAAGAGCATGGACCTTGGTAAGTGGGGTGAGGTGACATTCAGGTCAGCTATCCAGCCTTGGCCATCCATCTTCCCCATCGTCCTGCTTTTGTTCCTTCAACTCCAACCTTATAGGGCAAGGTCTACTGAAACCTGGAAGAGGGGCTAATGGTCAACCTCTCTTCCTGTCTTCTCTCCCACATTTAATTCTAATTACCCCTTTTTAAAAAGAGAGAGAAATGATTTATTTTCATGAGATGGTCCACATAAGTCAGACAAATTGTATTATTCCTCTAGAGTAGCCGGATGTCAGAAGCATCTTTAACTCATCGACTTATGTTTTTATATTATTAATTCTGCCAATGTCTCCCCATTGCCTTGTGCATAGCTTTTTTGAGGCTTAGAGAGAGATTGTGATTAAATGAATCCTGTCCCATGGGCTGTCCAACTGGGTGCAATAAATAGGGTTCGCAGCAGTGGAAATGATCCTTTTAAATGCCCACCTCAACCCCTGCAGGCATTGTTGGAAGGGAGAAGGGTTTCCCAATATGCTGGACTCAGAGTAACAGGATGCCCTGGGTCCTTACCTGTATGACTGAGATTCTGGGATGCCCTGGGAGTTTCTAAGCTAATCATTAACAGCTAGGGCAGAGCAAAGGCTCTTGTATGCTATGTTCTCCAGATCTTATAACATAGAACCCTGAAAGACACCCAAGATACTTAAGAACATTGCTGCCCTCCCATGGGCTTTGGGAGAGAGAGAAAGCTATTACACAAGAGTGTGGGTACAAATAAATTCTCAGCAGAAAATCCATTGCTTGCTGAATGCTCAGAGGCCAAGCTTTGCTAATGTTTTCTTCTTGAGACATATTACATATTTCATTAGTAGCAACAAGAAAATAGAATAATCAAAACTGTGTGTTCCACAAAACAATCTGATAAATAGTGCTTATCTGGTACTCATTTACAGGAGTACAGAAAAATGTTCAATCATGATGAAACAAGAGAAATTGATTCTATTCTCTATAAATTAACCAGATCACTGGGATACATTTGCTCTAATCACCTATAGTAAGAGATGAATAGGAAACCTTTGCAAGAAGGCGCTCTCAGCACTGGTCAGAATAGTATTTTCTCAAGCGTGAACCTTTGTCAAATCAAAGGAATGATGTGTGACATTGACATAGGTTATTACTAATAACTTAAGAAGCAATTTATTTTATTGTGTGCTTGATAAACATTTCCTGTTCTGTCTTCTAAATTTCTCTATGAAAAAGATAAATGGATACAAACTGCTTTTAATTTGGGGGAGAGAAATATATTACTGTTTTCCTCATGTGATTAAAAACGTGCCAGTGATGGAATAGTTCTGAACATTCTCTGCAAATAAAAATGCTGGCATCCATTTTGCTTGAAAGAAAAAAAATATTATCAAGCCCATAAAAATAGAACCTAAGGCATATCCAAAAACAATGTATTTTTTATTTTTCTTTATCACTTGAAAAGCTTGTTTGCACCTTACACTAAAATAGCCCTTAAAAATATGTATATTTGGGGAAAAAAATATGTATATTTGGGAAATGTACAATGTACTTTCTGTAGTGATACTACAACAACCCAAATTATAGTAATGCTCATTCAGGTCACGTAATTGGGCAGAGGTCATGGGCTCCTTTCTTTAGGCTACAAGGCCCTCACAAAAGCATCAGCTAAAAATGTGCCATGCAGCTAAAGTAGTAAACTGGGCTAAAAGGATGTTTTTTAAGTAGCCATCAATATTGGTCCCTTGCAGAAAATGCCCATTTGAAAAGAAGCCTTGCAGAGGCTTGGAGGGTCAGTATTTGGGGACCATTCTGACCCTCTAGACCTAGAACAATTGAGTGAATTCAGAAAATGTGTTGATTTTCTCAGTGAATGTACTCAGATGATACCCAAGTGGTAAACATTTGAGCATTCTTTGTTATTTGAGTGGGTGAACAGAATGCCGTATGGAGGCAGGTTTTTCACATGTAGCAGTAGACCAACATAAGAAATAGGTATATTTGTAAAGACCGACGTGATGCTTATAGAAATAATCCGCTCAGCAGGATCAAGATCCTTTCTTCACAAGATTAAAAAGGAATCTGGAGGCTTATAGGTTGAAAACCAAATTAGTGCTATTTGACTATTTATGCCCTAGAAAAACAGCTGTTTCTCTCGCTTGAAAATACAAAAGGTAAAACCTCCTAGTTATAATGTAATTAATGTTGGCTATTTCTCCCCTATATGCTCTGTGGGCATCTTCAAAGAAAATAGGCCGCACCAGTCTCTTTCATTTTGTTTCATTTTTGTTGCTTATTCTAAGCTAGTATATTAACTTTTACACATTAATTAATAGTTGTTCATATGTTCAAGTTTTGTAAAAGATGGGTGGTCTCAATTTTCTTATTTTCACTTAGGTTTGCAAAGCAAAATAGAACATTTTTCATATTGTGAAAACTAAAGTCTTAATCCTCATCTCTTTCACCATACCCTAATATAAACATGGTTTTAAATTAGTTTTGTGTGTATATTCTTATAGTAAGCTCTGTACATATTTGTGGCCATATTTGTGGCCCCGTCTTCATATATGCCAACATTAAATGTTGTGCTTCTTAATAATTCAAGATACCAGTAAGAGCATTATATTTTCAATTCTACTAATTGTACAGTGTTATATGAGTAGCTCAGTTTGCATCTCACTTTTCCCCTTTTGGTTGGATTCAAGTTTGATTATTTAGTTTTGTTCTGGTCATTTGTTTGTATTTCTTGACCCATTATTTGCTTACCTGTATCTTGTCAGTGTTTCCATTTGTCGATTCTTTCTTCTTTAGATTAATGTTATGTATGCCACACACAAAAAAAAAACTGCAGTGTGTTGTGCCTTTTTATTTTGATAGGCACATTTTTTTGTGCTCTTTTAAAAACTTTGGATTTTATATGAACCTCATCAATTTTATTTTAAAAGGCTTTTAAATGCTTCTTCTTCCCTAGAAATGTTGAGCAATCTGTATTTTTATCCATGGTGCATAAGGTGGGAAAACTTTTCACAATGTAAAAAGGCAAATTATTTATAACATTTGTTGAGTTTTACATTCTTTCCTCATTAATTCATAATGTAGTCACATTGCATACTAAATTATCTTACATACATGTTTCTATTTTATACACATATTCTATTGAAATACTCTTTTGTCAAATACCAGAATCATTCTGTTTAAATTATCATGAAGTTATCTTTTGAAACTTTAAGGACAGACTCAGATTTTCTCTAATTTTTCTTCTTTTTTTTTGTAAAATTACATTGTTCCATCTTGTACATTTATTGACCTTGTCATCTTAGATTAACTCATCAAAATGAACTTAAAGACTAAATAGGAATGCATCTATTGTTGCATGCACTTGTGTCTGTTCATTACAATGCTTGCAGTTTGATTTCTGATAATGTTTTTTTATCAAGTTAAATAAGTTTACTTTTATTCTTAGCTTCCTGAATTGTTGCTTTCATTTGTTTAAATTATTTAAAAAGAAATGAAAGTTATATTTTATTAAGTGTTTTAAGGATTTATGTGAATAGATGATCTTGTGTATTTTGTTTGTAGTTTGTTAATATACTGAGTTATATTAGTAGAGTCCCTATTAGTAAATATTTGATTATTTCTCAATGACTCTAATATTTTCTCTTAAAAATGATAGAAATCAGTAACATATTTTCAGTGTGTTCAAAAATGCAGTTATCAAACTTCAATTAGTTTTGCCAATGTCACTCATGCCTATACAGCCATTAGATGTTTCAGTTTATTCTGTTTTCGTAGTTCGTGGCTACTTCTGCTGGCATGCATGTGGCTACGTTTAAGTCAGACCAAGAATGATTAAAATGATGAATAAAAGGAAATTTATTTTTAAATAATTAGATGTAACTATGCTTATTCAGAGAGGTTAGGGTGTCATTTTCTGGGTTTTCCAGAAAATCAATCTTTTCCTGCTAATTGTAGACTTTCCTCTATTTATTTAAATTACCAGAATTACAATGTTCAGTCTGGATCCCTTTAATTTGTTCATAATTGAGCTTGTGTGGGTGTTGAGTTGGAAGCTCTCAGGAGCTAAATAACACAGCTGCCTCTTTGGCCTTTGGCATAGGGTTTCCCCCCAAAGAGCTGCCCTGGTTGGCTGTTTGCCAGAGAGTTACATTCAAAGACTTTTTCATGAGGCATACACATTTTTAATTTTCAGGCCTGGTGTTTTATGACCCTATAATATCATTTAAGAATTAGTCTGAATTATTCAAGGGGCAGCAACTGCACTATTTGGGCCTTTTCCTTGGCTTCATCTATAGCTCCATTCAAAGTTAACTTGAAAATGCTATTTCCCACAAGACTGTTTGAGAGTGTTTTTCTCTCCTGTTTCAAATTGGTGTCCGACTCCCATTTGAGAAGGGTGTCCTGTAGCCCAATGAGGAGACGGGGGCAGTGCAGATGGAAGATGCTGGCCAGCTGTCCTGCCTCTCTTCAATGAGAGGAAATGAGCTTAAAGTGATGCATGAGGCATTCAGACGCAATTTTAGGAAGTTTCCTGACAATGAAGATTGTTAACATTCCATGTCTCACAGTCTTTATGAATTGCGGGTGTCTTGAATGACTCTCCCGAAAATCAAGAGTATAGATAAAGTGACAGATTTTCTTTCAAGAAATGTGATTCAGCAGTTTTATTTTCTGTTCTAATTTTATTTTTAAGAGAGATAATGTGTGAAGAGACTTACTGTTGACCTTAATCATAAATCAGCCAACTTCTTGTATCAACAAATGTAAATTTGGGGGGGTCACATAAGTTTTTTCTCAAAGAGTAATGAAGTATCTCTCGTATCAAAGTCTAGGTGGGTATGTGAAAAGCTAACTCCACTCTACTGTTCTGATCCTTTTATCTGCTGGGATCACGTCTGGTGGAACTGGGGTGCTGGGGATCAACCCACATCAGGTGTATGCAAGACAAGCAAGTGTCCTGCTCACTCTCTTTCTCCAGACCCAACTTTCTTTCTTATTTTTTTTTAATTTTGTCTAGTCATGACCTCCCACATGATGCACTCGTAAAGCACTGTAGCACTGTCATCCCATTGTTCGTTGATTTTTCTCAAGCGGGCACCAGGAACGTCTCCATTGTGAGACTTGTTTTTACTGTTTTTGGCATATCGAATATGCCACGGGCAGCTTGCCAGGCTCTGCCTTGTGGGTGGGATACTCTCGCTAGCTTGCTGGGCTCTCCGAGAGGGATGGAGGAACCGAACCTAGGTCGGCTATGAGCAAGGCAAACGCCCTACCCGCTGTGCTATCACTCCAGTCCACACTCAGAGCCTGGATAGCTCAGTCAGTAGAGCACTCATAATAAGACAAAAATCCTGAATAGAAAACATGGGAGTTCATTTATAAAGCTATATTTCTGCAGTGCATTGAAAATAGAAATGAAAAAGTGTTGTCCATAGATGGAGGCTGGGGACCCAGAATAGAAACTGGGACATTGGTGGAGGGAAGTGAACACTGGTGAAATTATTGGTGATTAAACATTACATACCTGAAACTCAATCATGAGTAACTTTGTAATTCATGGTGAGTCAATAAAAATAAGTGGATACTATGTATTATAGCATTTACACATTTTAATATACATTGTTACATCTAAGATACAGATATATCTGTATGGTTACTTATATCCTGTTTAATTGAAACATCAATAAGTGATAACTCCAAACATGCTGAGACCTGAATCATGCACTGTTATGAAAAAAAAATCACATCAGGGCAGAAGCAATGATATAGTGGGTAGGGTGCTTGTCTTATATGAGACTGATCTAGATTTGACCTCTGGCACCAAATAAAATATCCCCGCCCCAGCTGCTCCAGGAGTAATCCCTGTGTGCAGAGCCAAGAGTAAACCCTGAGCACTGTTTGCTATAGCCAAAAACCAAATCGCATCGTCTAAGAACAACAAGACAAGGAAGGTATATAAACCAGCCTAATTGGTAAAGTAGAGATAATGGTAACTTTTTAAGAAAGGAGCTGCTATCTCTATTAGACAAGGATGAATATATGTAAAGTATTTGCCCTACCCTTTAAGAAGTTAGGAGGGATTACAGAGAATGTTTAGTCATTTACTGGACAAATGTTTGTTGTGTGCCTGCTGTTTACCAAGCTATGCATTAAACACTCAGGACTGTTGTAAATAAGAGAAACCGGGCTGGCTGCTTCCTCCCAACTGAAATCTTAACAGGAAAGGAAAACTCAAGAGTTAAGAAAGATTTCCAAAAGGAAATTCTGACATTTTGATAACTTATCTCAAAGAGTAAAGGGAGGGGCATCTGAGGATCCTGTGTGTCTGCTTTGCAAGCACTTACTGATAACTTTGGCTGTGAAGAAAAGAGGAAGAGAAAAAGAAATGATAAAAAAGAAAATAAGAAAAAAGTAGTGTCAATAATCTGAAATAATAAACGCAGGAAGTGCTAAACAGCTGCACAAGACGGTGCTTGCAAAGCCTCTAAACAGTGGAGCTATTTTTAGAGCAGGAGAATGAAAGTGTGCAAGAGGTGGTCCATTGTTTAGAGCATCTAGCAGCTGGCAGGTGGAGAGCGGACCCACCCAGTTCCTGTGTTCATTTTATCTTTAGGCACACAAGAAAATGATGTTCACACTAGAAGAGCATGAGTTCCATTCTAGACTATTTATTTTCCCAGACACAGAAAGGTTTGTGATTATAGAATGACTGTCTCTGATAATTAGAAATTATGAAAGAGTAGGCCTCGCACTAGAAGACGAAAAGCAAATTGGTCATTTTCCTCAGAGATGATGAATTCCAGAAACCATTGGTGAAGTGAGGATCTGTCTCTGATCCACAGAGGATTTCCACTTTTGTTCAATGAAAAAGGAAAGGGGTTGGGGGTAAGCAAAGGGGGAAATAACAGTCACCAGTGGCCTCATGATGGGAGCAGGATGTGGGGAGGCTGGAGGTGTGTCTGTGAAACCACTAATGTCTCCTGGACTTTTTAGTAGCATTTCTAGATAGATATATCTTGGACATGTTTTGTAGTTCATCTTAATATTTATAAAGTCATTTAATTTTAGTAAATCCTATGGACCGAATTATTCACTTGGTAATAACATTCAAGTGCCTTTCCCAAAATGTGCTAATGAAGGCTCATTGTCACTCTTAAAGGAATGAAATAATACATACAATAATGCCTTACATACAATAATGACCCTCTCATTATATTGCAATAAATTTCAAAAGAGATTGATGTAGGGCTGGAGCAATAGCACAGCGGGTAGGGCATTTGCCTTCCACTCAGCCAACCCAGGTTTGATTCCCAGCATCCCATATGGTCCCGTGAGGAGTGACCCCTGTGCATCGCCAGGTGTGACCCCAGAAGCAAAAAAAGAGAGAGAGAAATTGATGCAGACTGGATACATAGAACTTGGATGTAGGCATTAAAACATTCTTAGCAAAATTTTAGTAGACTTGGGTAACTTGAACATGAGCAGAATTAACATTCAAGTGATTTCTCCAGAATTGAAATTATGGTATCTTAACAAGGAATGATGGATTCATCAAACAGGCATCAATTGAATACTTACTATGTGTGAGCTATCCTGAGTTAGGAAGACTAAGACATTCTTTCTCCACTTTTAATAGTGATTTTTTTCTTTTTTGGTACATTGGTAGGAGCGATAGCACAGTGGTTGGGCTTTCGCCTTTCACTCGGCCAACCCAAGTTCGATTCCTCCGCTCCGCTAGGAGAGCCCAGCAAGCCACCGAGAGTATTGAGCTCGCACAGCAGAGCCTAGCAAGCTACCCGTGCGTATTGGATATGCCAAAAACAGTAACAATAAGTCTCTCAATGAGAGACGTTACTGGTGCCCGCTTGAATGTTGTTTACAATTAAATTATTAATAAAATTTTAAGTTAAGTGCCAGAGAGGCAGTACCTCAGGTAGTCTCTGTGTGTGTGTGTGTGTGTGTGTGTGTGTAAATTATCCATGAAAATTGAAGTAAAAGGCAAAAGTCACCAGAATTGTGGGAAAGGGACTATTGTATAGATTATTTTTCAAGGGTCTGAAAAATAATACAGCAGTACTGTACTATTATGGTAGGGTGTTTGCCTTGCATGTGGCCAACCCAGGTTCAATCCCCAACACCCCATATTATTTCTGGAGCCCTATCATGAGTGATCCATGAGTTGGCACTGAATAAGCTAGGGATAAGTTCCAGGAATAAGCCCTGAGCACAGCAGGTGTAGCACTGTAGCACTGCCATCCCATTGTTCATCGATTTTACTTGAGCAGGCACCAGTAACGTCTCCATTGTAAGACTTGTTGTTACTGTTTTTGGCATATCGAGTGTGCCACGGGTAGCATGCCAGGCTCTGTCGTGCAGGCGGGATGCTCTCGGTAGCTTGCCGGGCTCTCCGAGAGGGACGGATGAATTGAACCGGGTTGGCCGTGTGCAAAACAAATGCCCTACCCACTGTGCTATCACTCCTGTCCCACAACATGTGTAGCCCTGAGAACTGCAATTCAAATAATTATAGAATAATGTTAATACTAATTGATTATGGAAACACGTGGATTGATTCTATCTTTAATATTGCTAGATTACCTTATTAGACGTAGCATAATGGTACATATTTATTTAACATAATAGAATAACTGACTTGGAAGAATTAAAAAAAAAATGCTCCTCTATGTTAAAGATATGTTTCTGTTTCTGAAAGCTTATATGCATCCTTTTCTTATGCTTTATTTATGTTTTACATATCCTACAAAATAAACTTTCAAGAAATGTGTTTTCGGGGCTGGAGTGGTAGCACAGCAGGTAGGATGTTTGACTTGCACTCAGTCAACCTGGGTTTGATTCCCAGCGTCCCATATAGTCCCCTGAGCACCGCCAGGAGTGATTCCTGAGTGCAGAGCCAGGAGTAACCCCTGTGCATTGCTGGGTGTGACCCAAAAAAGAAAAACAAAGAAAGAAATGTGTTTTCAAAAATAATTTGTCATGTGGTGCTGAAAAGATAGTACAGGGGTTAAGACTGTCCTGCACATGGCTAGCCAGAATCAATTGCAGGCTCAGCAATGCTGATCATGGAGCTGGATGTTGTGCAAAAACCAAAGGCCAGCTTGACAGGTACATTATTATTGCTAATTGGAAAATGAGGCCTTTGTGTAGAAATTACAATGTATACAATATTATATGTTCTAGATTTGTCTGGATGTTGTTCTTGTAAGCCAATTGTTGAAAGAAAAACAGATACATTTTCATCTGCTCCCATTTGAAAGACAATCTTGAAGCAGGATTGTCTCACATATAAAAACATTTAACTTGACACATAAGAGAGTCAATGTATTCTTACCAACATGAAGAGAGTACTGTAGTAAAATAGTATAGATACTGTGTTATATAATCATGTATTATATAAAGATATATAGAAAATTTTAATGTAACATATAACACTAATATTAATAATAATAATGCTAGTATTATAAATCAGACTCTACAGCTTTCTTTATATTTTTTCTTATAATTGGTGTTTGACTTAAATTGTCAGTGTAAATGAATTCTCCTCAAGTAATTATTATAAAATACCGTGGAATAATTTATGATTTCCATACATAGACCCTGATTCTATCGCAGTCACTCATGGTCTCAAATGTTACCAGCTGATTTTTCACTATATTTGTATTTTCTTCTGATAAAGCATAATTTATTGGAGTACATAGATAATTTAAAAGTACAATGTTTGAAAGAGAGGTCAATACCCTTTTTTTTCCTCAAGACATAAAGAAAACCATAATGTTTAGAAATGTTTGTAATTGAAAGTCAATCAATGATATTATGCCAGTAACAAATCCATGTTCAGGTATTTATGAAATTCACCTCTGTGTTTGGAGCATTATTTGTGCTCTAGTGGGTAATCTTTATCAGTAGAGAAATTGCTTTATCCTTTGGAACTGAAATATTCTGGACTCCTTTTAAAACTTGGATTTTTAGACAAAGTACTTTCTTCTTTGTTGTTTGAACCTCAATTGTGACTCTACATTTCAGGTCTTAAGCATTTTTTAGTAAAGCCAAATATGAACCTTTCTTTCTCATTTTTCCTTGTTTGCTAAACCATTGTTCATATTTAAATAAAATCATGTGTTCCTTTTAAAAGAACTCTTGTATTAATATAAGAATATCTTTATAAAATTGTAATGCTTCAATGATTTTTATAATATAAATACTTAATTTTTTAAAAAAATGACTCAGATTCATTCATAATAATAATTTCAGCCATTAAACATATTTTGTATATTACATAATATATCACATATAATAATCTACAATAAATTATAATACATACTTTGCATAGTGAATATGATGAATATATTTCAATGGTATTTCAAGTTTGGCAATGTTATAATGCTCTGATTGGCATTCTGCTTGATAATAATTTGCTTTTGGCAAAATTTTATGTTCAAGTTCAAACTACTTTAGGGAACAATCTCCTTAGAAAATCTTATTTTAGGTACAATAGTTGCCTTAAAAAAAAAAAACACCTCTGGGGTCTAATAGTACAGCTTGTAGGGCATTTAATTTTAATGCAAGTGACCTGGGTTTGATCTCTGGCGTCTCATGTAGTCCCCTGACCATCTAGGGGTAATTCCTGCATGCACAGCCAGGAGTAACCTCTGAGCACCAGAGGTGTGGACCCAACCCCCACCCCAAATAAAATCTCTTACTTTTATGTATGTATTTTTTGTTTTCACATATATTTATATTTTTATGTTTCAGTTTCCCTCGGAATGATTGTGATAAATATATACTTTATAATTGTGTCCTTTAAGAGCAATATTTCACAAGTTTTATTCTCTCTGTCATTGCTTCTCTAATACTATCTTTTAACTAAAAGTTTGCTTCTAAAAAATGTGGCCATTGTATTAAATTGCCTGTAGGTGTTTTTTTCCCTCAATTCTTTGCTCTTTGAAATAGAAATACATTAAGCCTGCTAGTGCATGAACCTTGTAAACAGTCATGATTATTTAATTTTATAAATTTTCTAATTGTAATTACTTGACCAAATGTTGTATAAAGATTTAAGACTTTCAATGTGTATTTGTCCTCCTGAAAACAATTTTGCTCTTAACAACATATATGGAAGAATCTAGATGTCATTATATTTTCTCAGTTTTGCCAATTTTTCAGCTTCAATGTGTTATTTATATTTTACTTTTAAAATTACTTCCATGGCTACACATTTTTCAAGTGTTTATTGACAGTATATTTTTATTGTGAACCATCTGAGCATTTCATCTATAAGGCTAAAACTTTCTAAATTAAGTATCACTTTGGGGAACTAAAATATTCTAAACTAAAGGTCAGATCTCAACTCTTTCTTGGGAGGGAAAGTATATTTTCTTTTCTCTTTTCTACAACTCCTGACCAATTCCCAGCACTGCATATATTCCCCCAGCACTGCCAGGAGTGGACCCTGCACACAAAACCAGGAATAAATTTAAGCACTGCCAGTTATTACACAAAAACAAATTTTGAAAAAAAGCCCTAGGCACATATGCTACCCAAGCCCATGTGTTGCTTGTGCCCATGTGGTCGAACACATGTGGTGCCCAAGCATATGTGTCGCACCCATCTCCCCTGTTGAGATGTGTGCTTTCATGCTTTCATATCTAATGCTGGGATGTGTGTAGGGGCTCACTCTCCATCCTTGGCGAAGCCTGGGTTCTCTCTTGAGTATGTTATTCTCCACTCTCTCACTTTCTCTTCTTCCTTCCCTTCAAAAAGCTCCAAATAAAATCTGTTTTACTTTTTTTAAAAAAAAAACCTACATATTAATATATCTATGTCTTTTGATAAATAGATAGAAATATCTAACTAAACATGAATCAAAAGTTGAGCCAGGGCTAGGATTTATTTATGATAAAACTGGTTAACATAGAGTAAGTCATCTCTCTCTTAAATAGGTATGTATTTTTTTCATATACTCCACAAATGTTTATTATGTTGCTTTCTTTGTAGAAATTGTTTTAAATAATTTCCATAGACAGCAATATCTCAATTCCATAGGTTATCATTGGTGGAAATATTTTCATGAACCATGTATAAACAGCTGAAACAGGATAGGTAGATAAAAGCACTAGAAACATCTTCAGTATAACAAACATAACCTTCTAGACATTATGAATAGAGGAATCATGAAAGACAAATATTTCAATCCCCACTGGGCTTTTATCGTACACAAGAAAGGGTAACTAGGAACACTATCTAATGAAGTATTAAAATTAAAGTGAAAATTAAAATACAGATCAAATTGAAAATTGACTAATCAAGAGTGATATTTTCAAGTGAGCTGAGAATAAGTTGGTGTACCCTCTGCTGATCCAAGAATTCCCTGGCATAATCGCAAAACACTTCAGGACTGTCTTGAAAAAATCATTGGAGACTGTAAGAGAATTCAAATGAAATGCTGTAAAAGTAAAACCAGGGTATATAAAAAATGGAAGACATTTAACAGAGATTTAAAATTTAAGGGCAAAAACTCTTTCACTAAATTGAGTATGGAAATCAAAGATATAAGAGACTCTCTATTTGTAGTTGTAATAAATCTGTGTTAGCAGGTTATAATCTTTGTGCTTGCTCTGACTTAGAAAGGCTAAGATTTTAAGTGGCCAAATCCTCTAGCTATATTATGCTAGATATGGTGATTATGCCTTATAAAGTTTGAATAATATGTTTATTAATATGAAAATAGATTACCATGGACTTTTATTTGAAATTCAGTAGATTTAATACATCAATAGTGACTTGAATGAAATAGTGAAGAATAGTCTATTAAGTTTGGAAAATGGTGAGTTAAGCAAAATTAAGTTTATTTGTTTGTTTTGAGGGGAGGCCAACCCCTCAGTGCTCTGGATTTGCTCCTGACGCTATACTCAGGGATCACTGTTGACCGGGTTTGGGGCACCAAATGTGGTACTGGGAATCAAACTTGGGTCAGCCCATGTGCAAGGCAAGCTCCCTACGTGTTGTATTATGTCTCTGGTCCCTAAACAGATGTCTTTTTTAAAAAAATCAAATTGTGTTCAGGTTTATCTGTATATTGTCTAATTAACCAGTTTCCAAGAGTGCCCTGGAGTTTTTAAGATAAAATGAATGCAATGTTTCTCAAATTCACTTACTCATAGAACCCTTATGTACAAATTATGTACAACTCTCATAGGATAGGCACTCTCAGAAATCTGAGAAATGCCTTAGCAAACAGACATGTTTGTAAATTGCAGAGGTGATGGGCACGGTCACAGTGGGTGAGGTAAGAGTTTCCAACAAGCTGGAACAGTAGTGCTAGGAAACTGAATGCAACTGAAGAAGTTCCAGACTAAAGAATTGTACACAGCCATTTAAATGAGTAGAATACCTACAGAAGAGCATCAAAGAGTAAGGATGTAACTAAGCAGGGATTAACCAGGGAGACTGGTGACAGGCTGTGGTTGGCTACATGCAGTTGCTTGAGAATAGTGTGTATTTGTTAAAGTGACCTCTAATCTATTGCTGAATAGTCAGTGGTTAGAAATCACTAACTTCTCCCTGTGCATGTGCAGAAAAGACCAAACTTTTCAGCTCCAATATTCAGGGCAGAGAAGATCCCTTTTAAACAAGGCTTCAGAGTATAAAAGGGGGAAACAGCAGTAGTAAATTGTAACCGTAACTAATGTTTTTGAGTGCTTGCTAGAATTGGTTTATTTCCACAGTGATCCTGTTGCCATTTTATAGATGTGACAGGGAAGCAGAGAGTAACTCAAGTGAGGTATTATAGATGGTGTGGCTCTTCACACACTGCAAGACATATACTCCATCCCTTTGAGGTATCTCCCTGGAACCTCCTTTCTCCAACTCACTCAAGTCTCCCTGTTTCAGGAAACTATCATTTTTTTTTCTTGGCTCTTTCTTGAGTTCCTGAGTTAGTTATCATTGGTATCTATAATAGACACAGAATTGCATACTCTTGGGGTACCTCCTGAGTGAAAGGTTTTTATTTTTCTCATAAGATTTTTTTCTCATCAGATTGCCACTAAGTCATGCTTACCTTAAACTTCCTGCACTTTGCTCATCTCTTGGGCAGTATAGGATCAGGGGGAATCCAGGGTGGATAGTATTGATGGATAGGGTTAGAGCAATCTGGCTATGATCTCATTAATCCACTGATCTCTGAATTGCCTGATCTTACTAAGTAGGCATGTTTTCCTTATATTACATCTTAAGATTGAAGGAATTGATGTATAAAAGTAAAAAACAAGGGGCTGGAAGGGTAGCACAGTGGGTAAGGCGTTTGTCTTGCACACGATTCACCTGGATTCGATTCCCAGCATCCCATATGGTCCCCTGAGCACCGCCAGGAGTGATTCCTGAGTGCAGAGCCAGGAGTAACCCCTGAGCATTGCTGGGTGTGACACAAAATGGAAAAAAAAGTAAAAAAACAAATGGTTAAATGGGAAATGAATAAAGAGGCTGAATAAATGAATAAAGAGGACTGGAGTGATAGCACAGTGCATAGGGCATTTGCCTTGCACGAGGCCGACCCGGGTTCAATTCATCCTTCCCTCTCTGAGAGCCCGGCAAGCTACCGAGAGTATCCCACCAGCATGGCAGAGCCTGGCAAGCATATCTGAATGCCAAAAACAGTAGCAAGTCTCACAGTGGAGACTTTACTGGTGCCCACTCAAGCAAATCGATGAACAATGAGATGACAGTGCTACGATAGTGCTACAGACAGAATAAAGAGGCATAAATATATTTGATTTGGAAATCATCAAATTAGAAATAGAGCTTTATTAAGAAGGTGTCACTTTGACTCATATTTGCTTATCCAAAGTTGTTCTGCTAATTTCATTCTATGGAGGGAGAGTTATAACAGCCAACAGATTTAGGGCCAAAGAAATAGGGGTTACGGCTGTTGCTTTGCATGGATTTGATGCCTGGCACTGCATTTGACTTCCCAGGAATCATCAGGGGTCACTTGAGCACAGAGCAAGGAATAGCCCCTGAATATAACTGGGTGTGGCCCCAAAGCCAATACTATACAATAAACAGACTTATGGAAAAACTCAAAGAAGGAAGTATAAAAGCCAAGGGCTTTCTTTCATTTTATTACACTGAAAGGAGTGAAGGCAGTTGTTTAAAACTCAAAGAAAAGGATGGTGTGCTTTATTTTCTAATTGAAGGAATTTATGAATAAATTAGGCAATCACTTGACATAATTGATTTAGATCATGTGAATTCACTTGCACTGCTAGAGAGGGTTAATTAGATCAGATTATTCTTGTCCCTTCCTAGTTTCCATCACTGACATTCTTTTTCCCTCTGTATTCCGGTGTATCTTTCTTTTGTTGTTCTAAATCTCAGATCTATATATTTTATTTATGTCATTTACTTTTTTAATTTACAGGTAGTTTTTAGAATTAGAAAAAAGTTGAACTTAAACATTTCCATATCAGGGATATCTGTGTACTTATTTAAGAATCCCATTTTCATTTTCTAGAAATTCTGTTTGTGAAAGAATACTGTCATTTGTGTTTAAACCTAGTGCCATGGGAATTATATTCAAAACATACTTGAACTGCTTGCTTTTACCTGCAGCAACATGAAATTGAATTACATTAGTATACAGCAATTTGCTTGCATTTGTGGCAAATATTTTGTAAGCTGAATATTCAGAGATTCTGCTCACCTTAGATCCTATAGTATTATTCATCATGACAAATATCCCAAGTATTTTTTGACCTTACCCCCAAAAAAATTTCTGAATCAAAGAACACCATTGATTTAAAATAAAATGAAAATGTTCTACCTGGTTTAAATGTTTAGTACAGGCTCACTACTACAGCTTTATAATTTATGCACATTTTGATCCATAAAGCAATTTTGTATTTAGGTTTAATCAAATAATTTATTAATGCAAGTTCAATCTACTTTAGCCTCAAATGCTTAAACTAGTGAGGAGCTTTTATATTTTCTGTATTCATATATCCAAAATTCACCTGAATTTTACAATGGCCAATATACCTATTTGATAATAGATGTATAAGTTAACTTTTAAATGGCATAAATTACCTACTTCCATATATATATTTATATAAATCTGTATCCCTTTTAAAAAGAGTACTTACTAAAAGGCTTATTCATGACCACGTTATAATTTAGAGATAATGATATATTGAAAATGGGATCGCAAGGTCATTAAGGGCAAGAAATTCTAAAGACAACTCAGTGTAATTGTACATCCCTCAGGAAAAAAATGGATGGTGTGTTTCATCATTAGGGGAAATAGGAGTATCATCTTCAAAAGAAGGTTATAGTCTTAAACGAGTATTTAATATATTTTAACATGTAATTTTCTAATCATATTTTAGAAGGTTCATGATAAAATTAAGAGAACTGCTTAGAAAAGCTAACCTGAATAAATAAAGAAAATACTTTTACTTAATTTGAAGAAGAAATTTATTCTGGATAATTTATTAAAACTAAAAGTTTACATTCCTTTTAAAAGTCCAGCATCAACTTGGAAAGTTAATTTAGAATCTTTAATCTTCTTTAAACAGAATTCAAAGATAACAGCTTAATGATCGCATACTATTAAACACATTTTTTATTGTTCAAGAAAATAAAGAATAATCATAAAATTATAAAAGAATATCTTTAATTTACAGTTTTTTACTAGTAACTATAAAATATTCAGTAAAGATTATAAAATACATGGTCAGATGTTGGGCTGGAGCGATCGCACAGCGGTAGGCGTTAGCCTTTCACGCGGCCCACCAATGTTCGATTCCTCCGCCCCTCTCGGAGAGCCGGGCAAGCTACCGAGAGTATCTCGCCCACACAGCAAAGCCTGGCAAGCTACCCATGGCATAATGGTATGCAAAAAAAAAAAAACCCACAGTAACAATAAGTCTCATAATGAGAGACATTACTGGTGCCCACTCGAGCAAATCGATGAGCAAAGGGATGACAGTGACAGTGACAGTGGTCAGATGTTTCATACAAGAAAAGCAGTATATCAATCCATAATTATGAAATATAATCAAACAATCAAGTAATTTTAAAATTGATATACTGTTAAAATATTGGAAAATTCTCAATTATCCATGTCTAAGTATTTCATGTTTCTTTGGTACTTAAAATGATGCTACTCTACTCCAAGACAGTGTGGTAAGTGTACCCAAATGCAAGGATTTCTCATTGTAACACACTTTTAAAAAACTAATTAGCAAGGTTGAAGCTAATTATATAATAGGTATAATAGACTGTTTGCAGCCAATAAAAAATGTTCAAACTTCTTAATGTAAAAACTTACTAATAATACAATTTTAAAAGTCATGTGTTCTGGTAAAGGGATGGGTGTTGGAACATTGTATGATGGACACCTCATCATGAGCAACTTTGTACCTGTGTATGTCATGGTGATTCAATTAAATAAATAAATTAATTAATAAAAAATAAAATTTAAAATGCTTTAAAGATGAATAAGGAAAAAATTATGAATAGTACAGTCTCATGTTAGTCATATAAGATAGATACATTTAAACATACATAATGAAAGGAAATTTGAAGAACATTAGTATTGGTTGTCCTCTTAGGTTGCAGGAATTTATTGTATTTTTATACATATTTCAGTGCTTTTTCACAAAATCAGTTTTGCATTTGCAATTAGAATAAAATCAGTAAGTAGCACTTAGATAATTTTAAGATATTTTAAAAGCAGGCAGCCTGGTCTTTGTTAACTTTATTCAAAGACTGAGGTTTACAAAGTTGTTCATAATAAAGTTGTGATGGGCATTCAACATTTCAACACCAATCCCACCACCAGAATGACCTTCTCTCTACTGTGCTTACATTTTTCCTAAGATTTCCCCAAGCCTGCCCCCTTAGCAGGCACAAAATAATTTATTTTATATTGCTTTTTAAAACTAAATGGCTAATGGAACTATATTTTTTAAAAATTACAGTAAAAAATTATGAAAATTATGGTCATTAAGTCCTTGTGTGAGGGTTTACCAAACTGCTGTTAGTTGAGCCTTCTGTATTATTGTTTTTGTTTATTGAGCTTAGCTGGCTTCTTTGTTAGTTTTTCATCTAATTTGGTGTCCTCTTACTAGGAAGTATCATGGAATTGGAGGTGTGTAGCCACATATGTTGCCAAGGTGAACTGACCTGCTTTTTAGGAAATCAGGATATTTAACTGTAAAAGGGGACAAAGGGTATGAAGAAAATAATGACCTGCTTCATAAATGCCACTTCTTTATCACCTGGAAGAGAAGTTAACTATTTATGAGCAAATAATATGTCTGCAAACAGATTTCAGGTTGGCAGAGAACATTTTCATAGTACTCCATACTAAGAAAATGCCATTTGAGAAGTATAGATTATGTTGTAATGCTTAGAGAGATCTACCTGCAGTGGTATCATATGCAGCAGGTGTTTGGGTCACAAATTCAAATGAAAGTTCACTAGGATGAATCGGCAAGTGTTCCATGATATCACTAGGATTGCCTTCTTTTCTACTCTGTCATTCTTGAGATTCTAGCTTTTTCCCTCATACCTGTTACTTCAGGTCTAAAGTCTGTTTTGTCTTCAGCAATTGTATCTTTGTCCAGCAGGGAAATGGGGGTTTAGTTGGGGGCAAGGGAAAGAGGTAGAAAGGAGTTTTGTTCAGCCATAGCTTTGTATATCCTTTGCAGATATGCAGATCCTAGCGTCACCCAAACCCAAAAATAAATGAAACGAGTAAAATTGATGCAGGGGACCCAGAAGGCAAAAGAATTTGCAGACGTGCTTCTGTTCTATCAGGCTAGCCAATATTGCAGGGGGTACTGTCCAGCCAACATCTTCTTCGATCACATTTGTCAGAACTATAACAGGTCACATATATTAGACAGCCAGAAAACAGCTAGGGACAACAACGGTGTTGGTGACATTAGGTCACTCAAACTGTAGTACCTGTCATCACTATCCTGAAAGTGGTTGAACGTCTAGTCACTGCCAGCTACAGAAGGGCAAAGAAACTTGGAGAGTTTGGGAGGCATTTCTGAGTTCTTTTAGAACTTAGTCCATTGACTCTAATCTATCTCTTGTAGACCCATTTAATCAATAGAAATGGTGTGTAGCACCATGCTCTTGTCCCCTACCCACAGTCAAATTGAAGTTTGACCAGTTATAATTAGACCAGAGGAGTGGATGAGGTGTCATATCACAGGACCATGAGGAGAATATAATATGTAGGAAGGAGACAAGATGGAGTAACAGCAACAAATCATTATATTTTTTTTCTTCCTAACTATCCCAAAGCAATGGTTTTAACTTTGTCACGTCCTGAATTGTTGGCACAATTGCTCAGGCCAAAGCAGGCAAGGGTTTTGATTAATCACAATATAGGCACAAGGCCTAGCATCTGTGAACTTCTAAGACCCACCAAAGTATCTGGGACTTGGGGGAAAAAAAGACCCTAAAGTCTGATAATAAAACCAGAAATTTAACATTGATAAGTGTTTGTTTCAAAAATGGATTGCTATGCTAATTTTGTTCACTGTCATGATTGGAATTGATTATTTTTTTAAAAGTCATTATATTTGAAAACAATTTTCTTTTGGTGTTTTTACAGTCTATAAGAATTTCTTCATATGCACAAGATTGCTACCAAAAAGTCAGTCAGTATGTATTAAATGTGTAATTCATAGCCAAATGATTTATATTTTAATAAATGTCTTTCAAATTATTACATACTGATATATAAAAGAAACTATTAAATGTAAGAATTGGGATGATACACAGAGGCACAATCCATTATTTTTTCTTTGTCCCTTTTATTAGAAGCCTCAGAGGACTCCAAGGAGATCTACAGTCTAAGGAAAGAGATTTCAGAATTACTACCTGTGAATTCACTTTTGACTCTGAATCTAGCAACTTTCTATTTTTCCTATTAATGTGTTCTATTAGCTCAACCTTTTTCAAGATTAATAATATACTTCTATATCTTCCAAAAATATATTGGATAGTTAACATGTATATGTAATTGCCTGTTCTGCAAAGAGGAGCTTGATTTAAATGAGCTTATCTAATAGATCTGCATAAAATACCAGATCAGTTCACTAGAGTGTGTGCAGAATTTTGTGCTTCCCATTTAAGTGAATGGTTGTGTGCTCTGAGTTGGAGAGACAGCACATAAACCCCAAAGTTAATATCCTCTAATAAACAATGAGTCTGGATGACAACTTTTCAAAATCTATTACACACTAGTAGCCTGGTTTTGCACAGTTTGCATATTAAACAGATGATAGTAGGTTCTGGGCAGAAATATAGACTGTATTATATGCTTCAATTCATGCCAGAAGAGAAATCTTTTGATAGTACTGATTGTAGCCAAGAACAGAAGCAGCTATCCGATCCCCAGCCAGGAACTAGGTGCCAAAATTAATCCATGCAAGAATAAACAGAGTTTCTGTCTTAGTATAAAGTTCTCAAGTTCTAGGAAAAATGTACAGGGAAAATCCGGGTGGCTGGAGTTACTAGAGCTCGGGGATTTTAGTTCCATTCTGGGCTGGCCTGCTGGAACACAGTTGGTGAAGGGCAAGAGTATGTTTCTAGCCAGCCAACCCTCTCTAGCTCATTCAGAAGTGTCATAAAGAGAGCATTAATGGCGTTCTGTAAAGTGAGTCCTAGAAATGACTTGGATAGAGCAGGTTTACTTGTCAAAGGGGTTAGGTGACACACCATCTCAGTGGTTGAACTGATGCATTTGGACGAGAGAATCACTGTTCAAGGGGATCTCCACAGGGAGAACTGATGAGCTGCCATTCGGAAGATTAAATTTAATGGGGATACATGTAAATTCCTGTGCTTAGGTTCAAAAAAAGCACTAACCACTTCTTGTCTTATTCCTGCCCAATTCATTTTCACCCCGAAGCCTGGGTGATCTTTTGCAAACACAAATCCGATCATGTCACTTCCTCTGTGAAAATCCTTTTGCGTAATTCCTTTGCCCCGAGGATAAGACAGACTTTGCTAATGTGGTTTTTGACATCCCTCATGACTGGCCATTTCTTTCCTCCTTGTCTGATCCCTCAGCAGTCACCTATTTCCTCTGTTTTATTAAAGACCCAAAGGATTTCTGCGTTGAACCTGTTTGGGGGCTTTCCTGTGCCTCTGTCCAAAATGCATCTTCACGCTTCTCACACCTCTCTAGGTCTTAAAGCCTCCAGGCAAGCTTATTCCATAAACTAGGCTTCTCTCTTTATCATTTTTTTCTTAAGGTTTCCTGATCATTCTTGTTCACTTGGTAATTAGGTTTTGAGTCCCCACGGTGTGCCAGGCACTGTTTTAGACTCTCAGAACAAAACAGTGAACAAGATCAAACCCTTGTCCACATGAAGTTTCTATTCTATGGCATGCAGTCGCATGGCTTTGAAGACAACTGAAGAAGGACGCAGAGACAGAGAAGTGTTGGAAGGTACTAACAGTGACAAGTTGATGTCTGTGGCAGTGAAAAATGAATCAGGGGCACTAAAGCATGTAACCACTAAAGAGAACAGCACCGCCATCCAGAGGAAGAGCAGGTTCCAAACCCCCAGAGAGAAGCACACTGGCATGTTGGGAGAACCGCTGTAGGCCCACGGGGGAGTATACACCAAGCAGAGCAAGGAGAGAAGTTAGCAAACAGATTGAAAAGGCCACCGGGGACCCTAACAGGCAGAGCGTAGAGACTCCAGCAAGCACAATAATTTTTTCCCTGTGATTGGGAACTATTGTGAGGCTTTGATCAGGGGGTCATCATGTAAGTTGTTTTTTTTTTTTTCATTGTTGTTGTTTTTAGGATTACTCTGACTTCTCTGTGGAAAAAAAAAAAATGGACTGTAGGGAGTCAACATAGAATCCTACAAAATCAGTCAAGGGATTATTCCATCTGCCAATAGGAGAGTTTTCCTGGGGAAGCTTTGTGATGAGTGGCATGAAATAACTCTCCTGGTAAAGGACTCTGTCACTCTGGTTTGCTGCCACAACCCCCGGTGTTGAGCAGAGCCCAGTCCCTGTTAGCCCCCCATAGACATAGCTGTGGGACCAAGACCTGAAGGTACACAGTTAGTAGAACGAGGGTTTCAGAAGTTTAGTTTATTGAGCACAGATGATATTACAATAGCTTCGTTTGGCTGCCAAGAAAAACTAACTTTACTGTCTCTTCAGAGGTTGGTTAAAAATCTGGGAGAGGGTGAAAAGAGCTGTGATGCTCTCTCTGCTCCATCTGCTGTCCTGTCCCTGTGTCATTCCCACCTCTGTGTCCTTTCTTATTAGAAAGATCTTCCCAGTCCCAAGACCACACATCGTGTTCATCTGTGGTTCTCTATACTACTTCTCTTCTATATCTAAACAACAAACTCTATACTTTGTCCCTTTGATTGTTCTTTATCCCCCACTTTTATATTGATCTGACTACCAAATAAACCAGTATCTCTCTTTGGTAACAATTTCCAGGTAGCATGAGACTCAAAATAACTTTATTTCCCACTATTTTTTAGAGACATCCTGTGTTCTTTAAAATAATTTGCTGTGGAATTCTACTTTAGTAGTTAATGGTGACTAGAAAAAAATCTACTTTTATGGCAAAACCATTAGCAAAAACCTAACCTCTTGAAATTATATATATATATATATACGTACATATATATATATATATCACTGTATCACTGTCATCTTGCTGTTCGTCGATTTGCTCAAGTAGGCACCAGTAACGTTTTTATTCCTCCCAGCCCTGAGATTTTAGCAGCCTCTCCTTACTCATCTTTCCCAACAATTGGAGGCTCTTTCAGGGTCAGGGAAATGAGACCTATCGTTACTGTTTTTGGCATATCGAATACGCCACAGGTAGCTTGCCAGTCTCTGCCCGTGCGGGCGGGATACTCTCGGTAGCTTACCGGGCTCTCCAAGAGGTATATGTATATATACATATACATATACCTATGTATATATACATATACCTCTATGTGTATATATACGCTCTATATATTATATAATATATATGTATGTATGTGTGTATATATATATATATATATATAAAACTACGCTCAAATCAGTAGTTCCCAGTGAGAGACTTTTCAGGTATACTTTGTTGCACCTACCTTTCTTTATGTTTATGTCTTCCCTTGTTCCCTGGGGGAGAAAAATGTGGCAGAACTCTCTGCCCATTGACTTTGCGAGGGCAGAGGGCATGAAAATGACTTATACTGGGAAGATTTGTGCAAGCTGGCATAGGATGAAACTAAAGTAAAATCTGTCTCTTTCCACTGGAGAAACTCAAATTTATTATTTTAGAAGGAAAACTAAGTTCCAGTTGTGGCATTCTAGTTATATTTGGGACCACAACAATCCAACCAGAGGCGTCTTATCCATGGTACCACCTAGCAAGTAGGCATAGCGCCTGTGGCCTAGAAGCTTTGCAAGGACCCAGGAAACTGTCTATAAACTAACTATACTATGTGTGTATACATATATATATATATGAAATTGTGTTTTAAAGTCAGGAATCCTTCAGGCCCACCAATTCCATTTGCTAACTCAGTCTCAGTTCTCTCCTGTACAAAGTGAAGATACTCAACTCACATCACCTTTCATTTGGATTAAATAAAATACAGTGCCTAAAAGCTTAACCTGATTTCTAACAACCACACTGGTAATTAGTTTTCATTTCCTTTTTCCTTATCCCTGTTAAAGATAGAATCACTAGATAATACATAAATATGCACTATAACTAGTAAAATGAGAAGTGCTGTTTCATTGTTTAATAGTGGATAATGTTTATGACCTTTAAAGGAGTTTGTTCCCTGTTGGTTATGTTTTAGTCTTCTTAGATTGGTATCAATTTTTTGCCAATTGTGAAATATTTTTTAAGGCTCTAAAAATCCTGATAGTTTTTCAGTCTGAAGAGCACAGAAAGTTCAACTCTGCTAGATCCAGCAGTTCATAGCCAAAGTAGTTTCTTGGAGGGAATCTAAAAACAAAAACAAAAACAAAAAACAGAACAGAAAAAACACATAATTTTACAACATGGATTAAAAACACACAAAAGAATACAGACTACAGGCTCTTTACCAGTAATATTTGAGGATCTTTGTACTTTGAAAATATTTACCATGAAAAATGAATAAAGTTCTATCTTGACCTTTGCTGAGGTTGCCCACAAATCAGCACACAAATAGAAACTGCTGGAAGGCATATCCATGGTGCTTTGGGGGAAAACTGAGATGGTGGGAATGTCCTAGGAAGAGAAGGGCAAGGCTGGAAATAAGGAAATAATAATGTTTATATGTGTGTGAGGTTTGAGGGCGATCCAACTGTGGATAAGGAAAATAGGAAGGAACCAGAAACCAGGAATTATTCTGCATGACTTTTATAATAGATGAATAAAGAAAAGTCATGAGAAAGAAAAAAAGGGATTATACCTTCAGTGCAAGGCTGTCACTGTCATCCCATTGCTCATCAATTTGCTTGAGCAGGCACCAGTAATGTCTCCATTGTGAGTAAACTTGTTGTTACTGTTTTGGCAAGCTACCTGTGGCGTATTCGGTATGCCAGAACAGTGCAAGGCTAAGGAGGCTTCTTTTCTAGCTGAATATAGAATATAGTTTTAAGCAATATTATGGATAATATATTTATTAACAACTAAGATACTAAGTAGAGAAACTTCTTGAAAAAGATTTCAGTTATTATCAGTCATTC
Organism: Sorex araneus; assembly: GCF_027595985.1. NCBI lineage: Eukaryota > Metazoa > Chordata > Mammalia > Eulipotyphla > Soricidae > Sorex > Sorex araneus. Next base: position 238,070,947 of record NC_073313.1, read on the forward strand.
AATAATTAGGCTGAATAGGCCTACACTATTAAATGAATTGAGTTAAAGTTTAGTTTATTAACACACACACACACACACACACACACACACACACACACACACACTACTAGGTCCAGAAAGCTTTAGTGGTAAATTTACTAAGAATTTTATAGAAGAAATATTAATTCTATTTAGACTATTATACACTAGTAATGAAGAGGGATTACTTCCTTAACTCATGCTGTGTAGCCAGCATTGATATTATACCAAAGTCCTCTGATAACATTAAATAAAAAGAAAACCTTAGATTGTTTTCCTTGATTGAGTTACTTAGAAACTCCTTTTCGAAATTTAGCAAATTGAATATAGCCACATAAATGTCTTGACTAAATGGGGATTATTTTAGGAATGCAAGGTCAGTTTAACATTTGAAAAGTCATGCAGTATAAGCTATATATTAACAAGCTAGAGAAAAAAATGTTATCTTTTGGTTAACAGATGAAGATTATTTGAGAGAATCCATTTTCATTGAATCTTTTGTGATATTTTCAGGTAATAATTTTTTGTTTGTGTTTTAAATTTTTTTTATGATAAATATCTTGTTTGTGGTGCTGGACACCAAACCCAGAATTTCACACATATGAATATGTAACCTACCACAGAGCCACATCCCAAGCCTCCAAAATACAAATTTAAGTAGTATTTTTTAGAAACTAATACATGGTAAATTATAATGAAAGGCTAGAGAATTATGAAATATAAATTCACCTGTAGTTACCTGTGAGTAAAGGAGAAAGGAATGAGATTGGACTGGACACCAACAGTTTTAAAGGTAAAATAATATTCTTTTTAAACCAAGTGTTTGAGGAAATTTAATTGCTTTTATTAATATATAAAAGCTAGAGGTGTTTTGTTGATTTTCTCCTGAAATTTTTATGTAGCAGTCATTTGTTTGCATATCTGCCATGTTGGAAAATAAGACCAGCATATTAAGTGGTGTTCTATCTGTACTTAATATTAATTATTTAATGTAATATGACCACTTTTGGTAAGAATACTTGTTCTTGCAATTTCAACATCATTACCATGTGAAGAAACATGAGATTAGCCCAACTGTGAAAAAATAAATACATGGTGACTGATACTCAAATAGTTCAATAAAGTGTGGCTAATTGACTAATTGTATTTGTCCTATATTTCACAACTCAATTAAGTAAATTTATATTTATCCCATCCCAAATAGTTCTATCAGTTTGAACTTTATTTGGACAGGTTCCCCAAAATTTAAACTCTTATAACCTTCTCCTATACCTCCTTTGGAAATAATTTGTTTTCAAAATAAAGCAAGAACATATATATATATATATACATATACACATATATATTCACATATATGTGTATGCATGTATATATGTATGTATATATATACGTATACATACATGTATATGCTTACACATTTATGTCACAGCATTCATTTAAACATATATGTATTGGAATGAAAATATGACTGATTTATTTCAGCCCTTCACTGAGTGAATGTTTTAAATTCCTGCTTCCTTTTCAGGTTCTCAGGACTTACTCCTGTCTCTGAATGCAGGAGTATGCCAGATGCTAAGAATGTCTGTTCCTCCCATGTCAATTTGTTCAGTAAACTAGAATTTTTGTCTGTGAACCCTAACCTTTTGTTCCTGACTGTCCACAATATTCCTAAAGTGTATCCATCTTCCTTTGTTATGTTATTCTATTACACAACAAATATGTTTGTTTCCAACTCCTCCTTCAGAGGCCTCTCTCCCACCAGGGCTGAGTAAATGAAAGAATGATTTGCATTTTTAAACTTAATGTGATAGATATTCTTATGTAAATATTAATGATATTCTAACATCTAAACTATAAAGTATAAATTATTTTAAAATACAGTATAGATTACATTTTTTTTAATACTGTTTTTTTCTAACTTTAAACTTTTCTAAGATTCATGGAGAAAGAATGAAATTCTAATAAGATTTCTGAAACTTGTAAGCATCAGTAATATGATATTGATGAGGGAGAAAGAGAAGAGAAAAGAAATCTCTTCTGGTATTCTAAGTAGATGTTCTATAAAATAAGAAGCAGCTTCCATAGCTGAACTCATTAGCTTATTGTTAGGGTAGCAACATGTCTGAGGAGGAATATAGCATTTTAGGGGGGGAGTTGCTGAGAGGTGGTAAGATCAACATTTGCATCATTATCTTGTACTTATTCACTTTTTTTTCAGTAACAGTTTTGTGTTTGTTTGTATTGCATCTTGTTTTGTTTTTTTAAGAGAGGAAAAAAATTTTCAGTGCAAAAAATTTCATAGTGCTGAAAAGTCAATAAATCTTTCTAAGGAGAGACAGTAAACCAAACCACCACTGATATAAGAAAATGCTATAAATTCATGTAGCAATGGTTCATGGTTGCTAAGGAAAAATTTAATATACAAGTTGAAACAGATTCCTATGCCCTATAAATTCTAAAAATCAATCAGTGAATCAGAATTTATTTGGTAATAGAAAAGAAAATTGATTCTTAAGTTTGCCAGTGGCGTCATTTTATTCTAAGTTCTGAAGTAACAACTTTGGGAAGCAGTATTTTTTTTGAAGACTACTTAATTTTTAGTTTCCTAGCAAAGCATATAAAATGAAGTATTTGTGACCATTTTAGAAATTGTGTTTTTATTGTGTCAAATATCACCTTCCAAATTGCAGTCTTTATTGTGTCAAAGATTTGAAAGTAAAAAATTAAATACATTAGCGCTAAATAAAAGTGAAGTGTTGCATCATACTTTAGACTATTGCTTTACATGGGCTTATCTGAATATGAAGTAGTAGCAATCTGATCGATCACATTTGCATATCCCCCATCATGACATAGTGTTGACTTTCTCAAACAGAATAACAGTAGCTGATGGCAATTTTTGTCTGAAGAGATGTGTACATGTGAGCAATATAACATCTTCTGTCAGCAAAAGAAGAGCATATGGAGCCCATTAACTCACCAAAACTGCCACTATTCTGAAAATTTTTATTAAGCTAGTGCAGTCCCTAATAGTTACTTATGTTATAGAATGCGTTTCAAATGCTGTCAATAAGCCAGGGGATTGTTTTTCCCCAGTGAGAATACATTTGAAGTATCAGAAATCTTTACAAAAGAACAAAAGTACTTTAAGTGATCACTGTATTAATATAAATGTATCCTACTGGGAAGCCAACATATGTAAGGCACTTTATGCTTGTCACTTACAAGTTCTCAGAGTGCCATCTTTCCCACAGACTGCCCACAATATCTATACTTCTAAGTTCCATTGATTTTAACAATAAGCCATATTGAAATGTAGTAGAAAACCACTGGTGTTTGCCCATGCTTTAAAAAAAAAATAGTAGTGGGGCTAGCACAGTGGGTAGGGATTTTGCCTTGCATGCGGCCAACCCAGGTTTGATTCCCAGCATCCCATATGGTCCCCCCTACCCCCTGCTGCCCCGAGCACCACCAGTAGTGATTCCTTAGTGCAGAACCAGGAGTAACCCCTGTGCATCCCTGGGTGTGACACAGAAAAGCAAAAAAAAAAAAAAAAAAAGTAGCATGGTCACTGAGATGAGCCTATGCCACTGGTATAAGACAAAAGCTACTAGAAGCATGTACCTGTGGGGTTTCCTAGGCAAGTCTTTATGAAAGTACACACCAGGAAATTAACAGATGTCTAAGCCAAAATGTGTCTGCTTCATGAAGCACCTACAGTAATGAAATCAAATAATGTCTATTGATCTTGAGTTGAATGCCAGGAAGCAAGAGCTTAGTATAGAAATCCCATTATCTAAATAAATCCAGAGAAATCTCATGAGGAGTGAATCTACAATTCTTTCTAAGTATTTAGTACATTACAATAAAAAAAAGCCTATGAATTTTATCTTCAGCAGGACTCAGACTTATTGATATAGCTTCAATTGTTATAAACTCCCTTTGAACAATCAAATGCAAGTAAACCAGCCCTGATATAAAATTGAATGGAATAACAGGATGGGGGAGGGAAATACAGTAGTCTCTGGAAACTTTAAAAGGGAAAAATAACAAAGGAAATCAACCTGCCATCAGAAATAGAACAAGAAATTTTGGCTCATGTTCCATCAACACTTCTGTACTCGATGCTTTTGGTACCTTATCATTTTGGAATGGAAGATCTTTCCCACACTCAGCTCACTCATTTCTCAATCTCTTATAAATAAGTTCTTTGTTTAAAATAGTCATGATAGGTGTTGCTATCATTCTAATTCCTGTACTATCTAAATATTATGCAGTGGAATCACTAGATTTAAGCTTTAGCCCCAAGAGATAACTTTATATAGTAGTTCTAAAGGAATGTGAGTTACAAAGAAGTTGAGTATTAATTTTAACACTTGCCATTTAAGAAAAAAGCTTGGTGGTCTATGTAATTTTACCTCATTTTCTCATTTGCTACTGTTATTTAAATCACTTCTCAGCACTAAGCATGTGCATAAAAGATGATTGTTCCCAATTTAACCTTTTAAATAAAACGTATTCTATTAATTAATTCATTACAGTTCTCCCTCTATTATGTCCTAAAGATAGGCATATGTGTCAGTGAGCATTTGGGAGAAAAAGCTTTAATTTTTATGCCTATAACCCATTTGAATTTTTCCACACTGTTTTTTAAAAATAGTTAGCTAATGTTCTAAAGAATTTCAAATTGTCAATTAAAATAAGGATAAGTATTCCTATCAAGAATAATACAGTATTCAGCCAAAGGGTAAGAATGTACCATGTTTAATTTAATATGGCTTTTCCAGTTGCAGATTTTAAATGATTTATATTTAACAGGGAAATTTATGATTGCTAAAAGGGAAAAAAAATGGACAGAAACAAAAAGCGAAAGTCTACCTTTGTGTGACTCTCATTTTAAGATAACTGCACAAAGTGAGACAATATAACTTGAATACCATATTTTCTTTGCTTTTTTTCTACTTCAGGAAAAGTAGAGGTCTGAGAAACTAGGATGTATGCCTGAGAAATTGGTGTTTTTCAACCATTTCTTCCACTTTTTTGCTCCCTATTGAACTATATTCTTCCTGAGATCGCATCCTAACCTATTAATTCCCTAGTCTTGGATTTTGGTCCCCACTTGCATTATTTTCACCTGTTAATCCACCTTGGAATATTTTGGAGGCTCACAGAGGCCAATATGGCCCCTGGCTGAAATGAAACACTGTTAGATCATAAGCATCACCACTCTCAACAAATTTATCCTCTTGGGAAGGGAAACTTTCAGTTATTAGAAAGAGATGTATGTAGCTCCTGCTAAGTGGTTTTGTATATTTTTCACATTGTTTTTGTTTTCATTGAGTTCCCACAGTTCCCTGTGTAACGTTTTATACTCATTTTTTCACATGGGTGACTGAGGTTAAAAGGGGTTTAGTAATTTTCTTGGTAACCTTGGGATTCAAAACACAATTGCTTCCTCCTTTAGCTATCATATGATTTCTGTTCTCTTTTAGTTTCCCTTTAATTATAGCAATAGCTAATTTTTATTAAGCATGTACTATATGATCTAGTATATTTAATATTTATTATAAACTTAGGAGTAAGCAATGTTTATTTTATGTATGATTGAAGCATAGTAAGTTAAAACAATGTGACTAGTAAAACAACTTGCAACTAGTGGAGTATCAAGTCAGAACTTTTCTAGAAAATAGGGCAACTCCTTTTAGTGCTCACAGACATCAAGGCTATATCTGATTCTGGGTGTTGCTCAGAAGTATGGAAGGTCAAACATTTGTATATACCAGACAAGTACTCTAGCCTGTAGGTCAGAATTTTTTTGTTAAATTATAAAATACATTATTTTTATTTTAATATTATAAATACCTATGGCTCAGATAAATAGTTATGGGATTTCTACATTTATTTTATTTTATTTAAGAATTGAATTTTAAGCATTATTTTCATAACTTTATTTATTTCAAGCCTTAGGAAATAGCTAAGGACAGTTTGTTAATTTAAATTTAAATCTTTTAAGATATCTAGGGCTGGAGTGATAGCACAGTGAGTAGAGCTTTTGCCTTGCACATGGCCGACCCAGGTTCAATTTCTCTGCCTCTCTTGGAGAGCCTGGCAAGCTACTGAGAGTATCTCGCCCGCACGGCAGAGCCTGGCAAGCTACCCGTGGCCTATTCGATATGTCAAAAACAGTAACAAGTTTCACAAAGGATACGTTACTGGTGCCCGCTCAAGCAATGGGATGACGGTGATACAGTGATACAGTGAATATATCTAATCCATATCACATGAAAGATATTTAGGATAAAATATCAAAGGATGATTCACAGCATATATTTTAATACCTCTACATTTTATTCTATTTGAAATGAGACATTTGATTGTGTGTTTTATATTTGATATCTGTGCTTCAGAATTTTAACTCACACCATTTCTCCTTTATGAAAATGGGACATTTTACCTTGACTCTAGTAGACTTTCATAAGTTCTATGGTTTGACTACAGGTATAGTCAAAACAAAAACAGTAGTAAAAGTTATAAGCTGGCCCACAATTGCAGCCTGAGTATCGACAGACTTATCTCTAGCTTAAAATATGAAGAAAAGTCTAATACCTTTATTTATTTCAGGGAGAAGTTTGGGCCCCCCCCCCCACCCCGGTGAAGCCTAGAGACTATACTGATTCTGTGACGGGGCTTGCTACCAGACCCCTGTGATGGCAGAAATAAAATCGAGGCCCCCTATGTTAAGCTTCCTGTCTGAACCCTCTAACAATCACTTGTATCACTTGTCATCCCGTTGCTCATCGATTTTCTTGAGTGGGCCCCAGTAATGTCTCCATTCATCCCTGTCACGTGCTAGTGCAGCCCAATGGCATCTGCTCGCTCCAGGAACACAAAGACCCTCAAACCCTTCATTCAGGGACTTGACAAAGAAGTCTGACCATCCGCCAGGCATTCTTTTGACATCCCGTGGAATCTAGTCAGTAACAGCTCTAGTCCAGTGGTCGTCTCCAAATCTCATTACATGTCTGGCCCTCTAACAGTATTTTTTTTTATTTTGTAATACTTTTTATTAAGGTACTGTAAGTTACAAAGTTATTCATAGTACCATACTTTACAAACAGCAGTCATTAAATTCCATGTGTACAGTTTTTTCGATCTCAACCCCATCACCAGTATCAGAGATTACTCCTTCCTGAGATCTGAGTCCATAGCAGGTGCCAAGGACCAATCCCAGATCAGCCACACTGTAAGACAAACACCACAACCGCTGTCCTATCACTCTGACTCCTTTAAATTTATTTTTGACATTTATTATAATTTAGATAACATGGTTCCAGCAGCATTAGCATTTACAGTACTGAAATGCAAAATTATACAACCGGTCAACAAAGTGCTCATTACCCTCCACTAAAATAACCTTAAGTTTCTTTTCGTTCAAATTTTCATTCTTCTCCTTTGCTCCCACTGCTACTTGAAAGTATGAGTTTCATAATCAAAGGTGAAATGATTGTCATTGTTTGATACTGTCTATTCTTTGTTTTGTCTCCATACCACAGGTGAGATTATTGTGTATTTGTTCTCCTTCCAACTTCATTGTACTTAACCCCAACCCTGCAGTTCCATCCAAGTTGCAGCAAACCCATGATTTCATCTTTTCTTACAGTTGTGTAGTCTTCCGTTGTGTATCTATGCCACAGCTTCTTTATCCATTCATGTACTGTTAGACGTTTGGGTTGTTTCCATATGGATATTTTACCAAGTGCTTCAATAAACGTAGTGTGCATCTATATTTTTAACAAATATTTCTGTGTTTGGTCAGTTGATGCCAAAAATTTATGAAATTATATCTCATTATTGTGATTTGATTTCTATTTCCTGATAATAAGTAACATGAACAATTTTCTGTATGTCTACTGGCCATTCATGTGTCTTCTTGGGGGAAGTTTCTCTCCTCTCCTTATTTTTGTTGGTGTTGTTGATTTTTCTTTTAATTTTTTATTTTGGGGCACACCCAAGGGATAGTCAGGGGTTTCTGCACTCAGAAATTACTCCTGACTCTATTCAAGGGGCCATATAGGATGCTGGGAATCAAACCTGGGTCCATCTTGTGCTAGGTAAATGCCCTACCTACAGTACTATGGATCTGGTCCCAAGTGTTGTTAATTTTTTAGTTAAAATTTGTGAGTGCTTTATATATCTTTAATATTAGTCCTTTATGTGATGCATAATGTGAAAATATATAATAAGATTTTTAACCATTTCCTTACCAGGGAAATCATAAACCCAAGTTGCTTTTTTATCTGGAAGTAGTTTGGCAAAAGAGAGCACAGTAAATTTGAGAAGATTTATCTATTTAAATTTGATTCATGAAGTATAACAGAACAGAGAGAGAGAGAGAGAGAGAGAGAGAGAGAGAGAGAGAGAGACAGTGGGTAGGGCACTTTCCTTGCATGCAGCTGTCCTGTGTTCTATTCCTGTCACCACATTGGTCCCCAGAGTACCACCAGGAGTGAACCTTGAGCATAGGGCTAGGAGCAAACTCTTAACACTGCCTTGTGTGACCCTTCTCAAATAAAAAAAAAAATAACAAAATTAAGTAGCAGAATATGTAGGCAGCAGATGAAGGGGATATTCCTATGTTATAAATAAAGGACTAGGGAAAAATATATAAGGCTTTAACAATTTCTTGTTTGCAAGTTCTCAATTTGCTTAAGCATCGGAGTTTTCTGAAACAACATAAAGTATAATGCATGGTGAACAATTGTAGTTGAATACTGAAATGGTAATCCATGAAGAGATGCTTAAGGATGAAGAATCTGTGCCTGGGGGCCGGAGGAATAATAGCCCAGTGGGAAAGACATTTTTCTTGCCTGTGACCAACCCAGATTCAATCCCTGGGCTCTTATATGGTCTCAAGCACTGCCAGGAGTAATTCCTGAGTGCAGAGCCAGAAGTAATCCCTGGGTATTGTTGTTTTGTCCCACCCCCGCCTCTTAAAAAGAATCTATAGGGGCTGGAGCAATAGCACAGCAGGTAGGGCATTTGCCTTGCGCGAGGCTGACCCAGGTTTGATTCCCAGCATCCCATATGATCCCCTGAGCACCTCCAGGAGTAATTCCTGAGTGCAAAGCCAGGAGTAACCCCAGTGCATCGCCAGGTGTGACCCAAAAAACAAAACAATAAAATAAAATATAATAAAATCTGTCTATATTAATAAGAGTTATTGTTTTATAATTTTTATACTTTTAAATACATGACATTTTCATACCTGACATTATTTCCAGAGTCATACCAGCCTCATAGAATAGTTTGAAAATGATTTCCTTCTCTGCATGATCTGAAATGATTTTTTGGTAAAAATTTTAATACAATTTTCTCCTCCAGTTTTCACACCAGCGTTTTACCTAAAATATCATGTAAAAGTAAGGTGATTCAGATGACATTTCCTCTTGTAGAAATGTTGGTAATTAGTGCATTTCAAAAAAGAAAAAAAAACCATATTCATTTCATCAGAAATGTGATAATCCAGGGTTAGTTTTTTCCACACCACTGAAGCAACACCCTTATTTATACTGTAACCGGTGACACTGAATTATGAAGTGTCTCATTCTGGCTATTAGGACTGTTCAAACCAGCACTACTCCTACTCTGGTGTGAATTTCATAGTGTTTCCTTCATACTTCTGTTGGTCCTTTCCCCAATCTTGGGGGAGAATCTCTTCATCCCTATGTGATCGTCAGCTTTCAGCTAACTCTCCGTAGAAGACCTCTGCAAACACCAGACAGAATTTTCTATTACCCTGGTTCTCAACCATACAAACTCCTGCTACTTACCTCTCATTTTCCTTCTGGGTAACATGCCGTCATGCTGAGATATGATGGGGTTCTGTCTGTGTGCCCGACCCCCTTGGACTGCAGCTGGGGTATTTCCTCTGGACAGTAAACTAGAACAATTGTAGGATTCACCTCATCTGTTTTCCATCTCTCAGGAGTCACTGTCTTTTGTTGACCAATGTCTGATCTCATGCACAGCATTGTTTTAAGTTTCACTTTTTTTCAGAAGTAATTGTAAATCAGTTCCCTTTTACTCCATTTCTACCCAATGCAGAAGTGCTATTCCTGAGTCCTAAATTTATAAGTTGTTCTTAAGCTCCAGAAGTTTTATAATATATGAATGTCACTTTTTGGCCTTGAGTTTAGTTTCTCCTGTCTGGAAGCAGAAATGACAATCCAATTGAAAGAACTTAAGTATTAAAAATGAAATGTATTCATCAAGACCTAATGAAAATTGTATTTCTTCATAATTTCTTCATAATATTTCATAATATCTACCAAAAGAAATTAGGTACCTATGAGAAAAAATTTTATAAATCTGGACAATGAAATATTTAAGTTCTGATTCTATATTAATTGTTCTTCAAAAATGACTGATTTGCAAGCAAATCTGATTTCTGCCTCTTCTTTCTTCTCAGTGCCAGATGAAAGCAAAGTCCATTCAATGGCTGGACACAAATTGGGTAAGAAATTCTTTGTAACTAGCTCTAGATTCTTCTTCCTGGAAATCACTGGCTGTGTTTGAGTAGTAGTTGGAATCTGTTTTCAACCACTAGTTACTGAAAGTCTGGCTAATTAATACATGAGCTGTCTCTGACTTCCACAAAGATGAATTATTACTTGGCTGTGTGTACAGTGCAGAATATCTGCTGACTCAAAACTTTGAGAGGGAAGAATAAACATTTCAGAAAAACAGTTTTTGAAACCAAAAGTCTTAAATTTTGGATGCCTGTTGAACACTGGGAACAGCAAAAATATTACAAAGAAAACCCAGGAAAGTTTGAAATTCTTTTTCATGATGATTTTTACTGTAAAGCATGCAGATAGTTTCAGAATAAGAAGGCTCCAGACGATGTGGTCATTTCTTTCTTTTTATAAAAGCTATTGTCTTTTGAGCTCCCTCGAAGGGATTGTGTCCAAGTTGACAGTGTCATCTTTCTTTAGACACATGAATGAGCTTCCTGGAGGCTCTCTACAAAATCTATTTGTACCTTTAAGAGCCTATAGGTCCTACTCCTTCATCTGTTATGTAAGAGATTCTTGTATGTCAATATTCGACCTTTTCTTCATTGCCAAATGACTTGCCTTATCTTCCTTTGCCCTTCCTTCATTGTCATTTATTAGCAATGATTGGGAACACTTAATGCGACTAAGCTTATAAAAACTACAATCATCTCTTTCCTCTAGGGGTGCATTATTTGGAGGAAATATTCATTTTACTCTTAGGATTGCCACTCCATGTAGCAGAAGGGTTACAATTTGTTGGCATCCCTCTGTTTCTGAGACAAAGAAGTCTTTCCCATCACCAAAGCATCTCCTGTGTTTATGTGCCAATTATGTTTTCAGCTGTAAGTGGTCTTGATGCCTCATTACCTCCATCATGTTCCAGGGCAAGATTATGACTTTTTTTTCTTTTCTTCTTTCTGCAGATTCTCTAGTGATAACAGCAGGGAAGGGCTGGTTCACAACTCTGATATTTTTCCTATTCTGCTATTCCTAATAAAGGGCCGATGAGGTTAGATCACTGTGAAGGAAAAAATTTCTGTGGGAGCGATAAATGGTCACATGCTGCTTATTCCCATCATCCTCGTCCATTAAGTTCTCTACTACTGAAATATTTTTAGGATTCTGAGAAGGAAGTTCTCATGACCGAGGAACCTCAAGGATGGCCTATATCCTTTCCATCTTAAGTGCTTTGTCACACTGTTTGTAGTTAGTTCTCTTACACATAATACTGAATGATGAGATATTATAGAATAGGATTTGAAGCAAAAAATAGAAGCACATTTAGACATGATTATCAATTTAGTTCTGAAAATAAGCAAATTGTATACTTTCTCGAGTTTTCCAGCAAATTAAATCTTTAGTCTTATTAATTTCCAAACAAATTACTATTAGCAGGTAACTAAAGTTGATTACTCTTGGATTTGCATTGAACAGAAATTCACAGCCATGTTGGCCTAGAAACAATGAGCATCTATCTCTCTTTTTCCATTTGTACAGGAGTAACTCACTGTATTAAATATATAAGGTCTTATCTATGTGAGTTTGATTATAGAAACTCATAAAGTATTCTCTAAATAAAAAAAATTAATTACTCCTTATAAATGAAAATTTTGTTGACTGATCACATTACTATACTATTTAAGTATATTTAGGTGACATGTTTTATATAGTCTGCTATAAAATGATAATAATCACTGTCACTGTCATCCCGTTGCTCATCGATTTGTTTGAGTGGGCACCAGTAACATCTCTCATTGAGAGACTTATTGTTACTGTTTTTGGCATATCCAATATGCATGGCTAGCTTGCCAGGCTCTGCCGTGTGGGCGCCATATTCTGGCTGGGCTGGCTGGGCTCTCCAAGAGGGGTGGAAAAATCGAACTCGGGTTGGCCGTGTGAAAGGCGAAAACCCAACCGCTGTGCTATCGCTCCAGCGTAAATGATAATAATAGGTTATAGATATGAAAATTAAAATTATTTCCAAACTGAAAGAAAAAAATGTCAAAATGGAATAATTTTGAAGCTGTGCGGCAGGTTAACTGTTCCATATAACACCTTCACTTTGGGTGGTTGATAAGTATAGTACCAATATTTTTCATATCACATGAACCACAGGTGTATTACCTGAGAGCATCCTGCAAACATCAGAGACATTTCAAGTATGTATTCAGAAAAATGCAATACTAAAGATACAATTTATGTACTCCTAGAGCTTACTCTTATTTAATTTTTAATATTTATTTTCACTTGGGGGCTGGAGCGATAGCACAGTAGCGGGACATTTGTCTTGCACGCGGCTGACCCGGGTTCGATTCCTCCACCCCTCTCGGAGAGCCCAGCAAGCTACTGAGAGTATCTTGCCCGCACAGCAGAGCCTGACAAGCTCCCCGTGGTGTATTTAATATGCCAAGAATAGTAACAACAAGTCTTGCAATGGAGTCGTTACTGATGCCTGCTTAAGCAAATCGATGAGCAACGGGATGACAGTGACAGTGAGTGATTTTTACTTGGAAAATTAGCCTGAATTTTCAGGATTGTCCAGATCCTTGTCCTTCTGTCTGAGCCTTTAGGATGAACTTTCTCACTGTCCTTTGGTAGTGGTGGTTTTGTAGTGTAATTGACAACAAGAACTGAGGATCCTTTGAGCTTTGGCAAAATCTCTCACTTATTAAACTGACTTTTAAAATTGCCTGATGACTGTAGTCTCAAACTACTAATTTGCCTCTGCTAACCTAGGTACTGGTCTGGATTATAATTATAATTTCTCTCGTGATCATTCTCACCTATCCAATGTTAAAGGGTGTCAAACATCTTCTTTTTACTTCTTATTTTTCTGCAAACTCATTCTCCAAAGTAGAATACTTCTTGCTAAGAAGGATTCCTCTCCTTTTTCATTATGGAAATGTTTCGTGCTATCCAAGACCATCAGGAAGTTAAATTAAATTGTATGTGAAGACCTAAATCTATCATCCATTTTCTTGTTCAGGATGATAGTCAATATTTTAATAAATTCATCGGAGTTAAAATTTCTTCTGAGTCAGCTACTTAGTGTGTAGAGGACCATTTCATGCCAAGTTCCATCTGTTTGTCTGCCTTGGGTACCTCCCAAATTTGTGACAATATTTTTTGGCATCTTTTCCCTGGCTTAATCTTTAAGTGGTTGATTTCTCCGAACTCATTCAAATTGAAGGCTCAGGTAAGATAAATTTTTCTAACATTTTTTTGGTCCCAAATGAAACTTCCCTTCACCCCTTTTGGAATGAATCCAGTGATCTTGATATTCCTCTGATAGCGCACTTCAGCTGTTTCCATTTGTGGCACATTGCATCTCATCCTTAAGAAGAAAGATGGCAGATGGTTTCTCTGGTTAATAATCTTGTAGGATCTCCTTCCATATATGCAAAATGTAGCCGATGCGGGATATGGAGACCTATCCTGACAAGTTGGAGCAAAATGCTATTTTTTTATTTGTTTGTTCCCTTTCTTTAAAAAGTGCCATTAGAAACCCTTGGAAAACCCTTGGAATTCTTTCACTTCCTTCCATGCTATGCTACTGGAATTTCAAAGAATTCAAATCCTCGCAATGCATCGAGGGACACTTCAGTAAATTGTGCATATTAAACAATAAAATTGTGTTGGGTATCCCGAAGAAACATTAGAACCCAAAGAAAATGGTATCAAGTTTGGCATAGCCTTTCCCCGGTTAAATGATACTTTAATTTTGGTTTATTCATAGACTCACTCTGTTTGACAAGAAATCATTTCTTTTCTAAATTCTGAACTGACACCTAAACCTTCAGTTTTATGTTCTTCATCATTTAGACAGAAAAGACTTATAAATTTTACTTTTTTTACTGTGTCTTCATTTTTTTTGTTTTGATTTACTGCTAGGAACTGTTTTAATATGTATTGACTGTCTGCAGAGATCTTTGCTGACCCAGCTCTTTAGATGATGCAGTACTGCAGAAAGCCGATGAGTTCTTCTTTATGAGCACTGACATATTAATTAGCGAAATGGACTAAAAAGCTTTCCTATTTCTATTTTAATTTCTTATATTCTCAAACACCTGTCTATATAGCTGTAAAGCAGGCAAGTCTGTAAAAGTAATGGTTGGCAGTAAGTCCAGACCTTTTCAGAGACAAGTTTATCAGTTAATGAGCAAATACTCTTTAACCAGCTAGGGGGATATTTCTAAATAAAGTGCCTTGCTGCCACTAAGTATGTTGATATCTTAACACATCTTACTGAGGAATAAGCTGAGCCTTGAGACCTTTAATACTTAGTCTCTCCATTGATAACTAGCAGGTTTAGGTTATAAACCAAGAAACTGTGTGATAGACCCTACATTTTTGTTTCTTGGGGGTTCTTTTGGTTTTGTTTTGTTTTGTTTTTTTTGCTTTTTGAGTCACACCCAGCATTGCACAGGGGTTACTCCTGGCTCAGGCACTCAAGAGTTACTCCTGACGGTGCTGAGGGTACTGTATGGGATGCTGGGAATTGAACCCGGGTCAGCCATGTGCAAGGCAAACACCCTACCCGCTGTGCTATCACTCTAGCCCCTAGACCCTACATTTTTTATCAAATCAATTTCAACCAAAATAGGCCCAATGCTTCATAGTCTGGGAAGAATATCTGAGACATAACAAGTTATCTCATAAGTTCTTAGCTACCTTTGAGAGTCTCATCCAGCTTAATAAGAAAGAAAATAGATATATTTCTTCTTGAAAATTACTATAGTTCAGTCAGTATCAGAGGAGCATCTAATTTGATTGTTATTTTACTTGGCATCCCAGCATTTATCTGTTTGTATATATGTAGAAGAATGTTTGGTCAAGTTAAGAAATGTATGCATTAAGAGATTGGTATAGTGCTTTGCAACAACAATAAACAATAGCTCAGGCTTTTTCCACCCTGGAGGACCCTGTATTTTCTCTTGAACAATATCTTTCTCTCTTTCTCTCCCCTCACATCTCTCTAAATTTTTTCAATTAAATACTTTTATGTCAAAATACTATTGTAAACTATGATACCTCAAATTTAGATATATTTATAAAGAGAAAATATTCCTCTGGTGTGCATACATTATGCATAAATCATAAAAATGTACATAAGTATTCTAACAAAGGCCAATAATTTAATATGCAAATTTCTAACTGAACAGTTAAATTTTGTAGTAAATGCACTCTATTAAACTTCAAATCTGAATATTCAGATGTTCCTAAATAAATCTCTGGATCTTTGCAAAATGGAAGAACTCTTACAAACATTAGGTGAGGGGCCAGGACATAACTCATAAAGGCTAAAAAGCATAATATACATGCAAAAACCAAGATTGATTTTTGGCACTACCAGAAGTTATTCACAAGCACCAAGCTGGGAGTAGCCCCTGCATAGTACCAGCTGTCACCCGAAAAGAGAAAGGAAAGAAATAGAAAACTCAGGTGATTATGTAATCACTTTAATACAAGATTAATGAATCATTGAGTGATTATTTTCAGGAATAATTTTGCTATCTTAGTATTCATACTTTTACATGTTGTTTAAATTAAAATAATTTCTTTAAGTTTTAGAGATCAATCATGTTCACTTTTCATAGATTCTTCTTCTAATGGGTTGCTCTCTTTCAGGACTTTTAATACTTTGATGAAGAGATAAAATCTTGCATGTTAGTGACATGAATTGCTTCTCATCAGTTGCTTAAAATAATATTGCATAGTTATATGCTGGGACAAATATCTTTGTTGATACTCATTTGTCATTTGTTATGTTGGATAAATATAACTTTAGGCACAAGAAATGTATACATGTACTACAACTTTAGTTTACATTTCCATGGGATTCAGGAAGTTATCTTTAGAAAATTAGCAACGTGTCTAGAATTCTTCCTTTACAAACTTGATTATAAAGCACCCTGGCACTTCCTATGTTGCAATAGGTTTCTGAATAGTCTAATTTCAGAAGTTCAATGAATAAATAGAATTAGAAATAAATATGTCTTCTTAGAAATGAGATTGTTACTCAATATGATATAGATACGTGTTTCTTTGAATTTCATAATTAAGAGACCACATTTTTTTCCAAATTTCAAAAGTAATTATTTTAGTTTCATTCACATTTATTAAATGTCCACTGCGACAGAAATTGCATTAAATATTGAGTTAACAAAATGATATGTATCTGCTCATAAAGTTTAAAGTGTTTACAATAAATTTAAAGTGGTAGCTGAGAAAGACATATTAATGTCTAATTAAATATCGGTTTATTATTTTCACACCAAAAAGTACAGTACAGAAATAATTGTTTCTTCCTGCTTGAGATTGGGTATGGCTGTCATGTTTTTGGAAGGAAGTACTTCCTTAACAGAATCTGAAAGATAAATAGTTTGAGAAATAGAAAAGGTCAATGAGCAAACACATTGCAGGCATATGGAAAGTCATGAAAAAACATGGTGTTGTCAGGAAATTATCAACAATTCTACGTGGCAGGAGTGCAAAGGGAGAGTAACAAGATATCACGTGGAATAAGTAAACAGTGATTAGATCGCAGAGAACTCAAATGAGTGGAGAAAATGTGAATATATTATCTTGCAAGGTTCAGAAAATCCAATCCACTTCAAAGAGCCAAATGATGCTTTAGAGTCAAGAAGTGTCACTCTAATAGCAATCAGGATAGGAAGGGACAGAACAGAGTGGAGCAAGGAGAACAGTTATGAAGCCATTGATATAATCCTCAGAGATGCTATGAGGAAAATTTAAGTGATGAGCAAAGGCAAGAGAAAGAAATACTAAAGCTCTTTGAGGAAAAAAATCTTGAGATATTTTTCATAATATAATAAACAGTAAACATTTACTTCTGAATCCTATATCTTTAGGTCTATTGGGATTTGTTAATCTCCTTGAAATGGATTAGGTTTAGTTCCAGCCTATGGTTTAGGTCCCGATTTTTTTCACTTGTTGTGTAATCACAAAGTAAATGCAGCACTCCCCCACCGTGTATGTTCGGTGGTCAGTCTGTTTTCCCACCCTGCATGGACAATGGGGATGGACAAAAGAAGGAGAAAACATGGCCAGGCTGGTTGGTGATCAATTGCCGTTTATTTCAATCTCAGTCCCGGTATTTATTCATTCTCCCCAAGCACCTGTACCAGGATCACTGCGCGCCCCATTCCAATCTCACTCTACTCATTCCCATCTCCTACTATGCCCCATTCTGCTCTCCCTGCACCCCGTCTCTCAGCCTTAGTCAAGAGCCCAACTTTCAAGGGTTGGGGGTAGCAACTACATCCAGGTCAGATGGCACAATCAACATATGTAAAGCCCTTCCTTCCAGGGAAGCTCTTCTAAGACAAAGATTTCTTTCTGCTAGATATGCTTGCTCACGGGCAGAATTTTGTCTAATGCCATATTTCTCTTTTCCTTAATCCATAAAAATCATCTTAGATTTACTTCTTAATAATCTTTCTAGTCATTTGGTATTCACACAGTAAGAGATTTATTAAGTTTATAGGGTGGCTTTCCTGGGACCATCTTGCTATAGATCCCAGACCACAGTCCTCAGGTCAGATTAGTCCTTCCTAATCCTTCCAGAGTCCTTGTTCAGTCATTCTCTTTGGGTTGTGAAAGAATTTGTTCATGACTATGCTCTTAATTTATTATAAGTTTCATGGCACTTTGCCTGTCCTGTTTTGATGCCAGTGTAGCTTACAGGTTTCCTTGGATCCATCCAGGCTCTCAGGACCCTGCTGTGGGGATCCTAGGGACTAAGGGCAACTGAGGCTAAGTCAAGTAAACATGACAAATGCCCAGAAGTAAATGTTACTCAGAGTCAATTAACTTTAAGTTACAAAGCATCACATTAACTGTCTTCTTCTGTCTATACAAAAAAGACATTGCTCTAAAGAAAACTATGCAAAGGACATAAGGGAAAGAAAGAGAAAGCAAAATTTCACTTATAAATACAAAATCCAGAGTCCTTAAAAGGATCTTACCTTACAAGTTACAGGGTCTCATTTGGGGGTATAGGTGATTAACAGATAGAGGAAGCAGAACACAGAGAACTTAAACATAAACACAGAGGAATGGGAGTGCTTCAAGAGCACTGTGATGGGTGTAACACAATAAACCTAAGCATCTTGGGCAAAGGAGAGAGGATGAACCAATGCTGTCATACTGTTTGTCTCTTACTTTCTTTACACCAATGATTTACTGAATTAAGTACTTTTTGGTACCAATGTTGATAAGACAGAAATAAGAGGAAGACTATAAACTATGTGCCAGAGCCTTCATTTATGTATTAAGTAACCTGTGAGCAAAGGCAGTAGTGGGGACCTGATCAGGGATAAAGGAAAACATGCCTGGATGGTCTGAGAAATGATAGAGTAGGAATTTTAGATCAAAAATAGAGAAAGGGTGTATTTTGAAAGGGGAAGTAATAAGTAAGGAAGAACAGGAACCCCTTCACAACCCTGACCTACATACAAGGAGTGAAATGAATTGCTTCAAATGAGAGAACTAGTGAGGAACAAGATTCTTTGTGGAAAGCTATAATTAAATTAAGATTGAGGGTATGGCGATATTAAGGAATGAGAGTAAAAGTGAACACTCATGAAGGCAGTGGAAGAATCTGGACAGAGGAAAAGGTGGATAGTTGTATCATGGGACAATGGACAGGATTGTTTCAGGCAGACATCAGGGAGGAAACAGGTGAGCAGAGCGCTCATGTCTTGGAAGCTGAGTGTGGAGAGCGGGAGTGGTGGGCCTTGTTTATTGACAAGACTCTTAATTTTTCAAGACAATCCATCCTTACTCTTCAGTGAGCAGAGAAATGGCTAGAGTTGTTTTAGACTCAATGGCAATCTGGGTAAATTCTTTCTTAAAAATGGATTCAGGAATTGAATGAGTTGATGAAATGCCACAAGTTTACTGAATATTGTAAAAATTATGTACTTTTCAATGGATTCAGTTAGAAATTAAAATATGACCATTAGTCATGAGCAACTGGAGTGTGTTTTAATAGATAGGAGAACAGAATAGAGTGAAGTGAGTTGAGGAGAAATGGTGGTGAAATCATGCACCTGTAATCTGTCCAAAAGCTCAGTATTAGTAGAAGGAAAGATATAATTAGAGAAATTGTTTCTATTGTTGTTTTATGTTACTAGTGGAAATACTAGACCGTGCTTTTAGATTGAGAAAAAAGAAACATCTGTGGGTCAGTAAAGAAATAAGAGAGAGGGGGCTGGAGAGATAGCACAGCGGGTAGGGCGTTTGCCTTGCACGCGGCCAACCCGGGTTCAAATCCCAGCATCCCATATGGTCCCCTGAGCATGGCCAGGGGTAATTCCTGAGTGCAGAGCCAGGAGTAACCCCTGTGCATCGCCAGGTGTGACCCAAAAAGCAAAAAAAAAAAAAAAAAAAAAGAAATAAGAGAGAGGAAAATGTGTAAGGGATTGGATAAAGAGTATGGTTTTAAGCAGCTGGTTTAGAAAATAATGGGGTAAGACTTTGTGGTGAGGGCTGACAATGCACAAATAAAGGGATATGGTGGTGTAGATTAATCTGGAGATAGAAAGAACTAGAAATTCAGGAATTTAGTGGTCTCATTTTTGATGAATTTGATGAAGCTTTATATAATGTCTTTATAAGTTGACTGATAAACTGAGAAAAAAAAAGAAATGCTTTGGATAATAGTAGGTAATCCATTTCAGGATTTGTTTATGTATTAAAGCAAAATTGAGTAAAAAAGCTATATTTACACATAGACACACACTGATAGTTAAGGATTGGGTTGCTTATGAGTTACAGTTTTTCTCAACTAAAATAAAAGTTTATCTTGTTTTCTTATATTTGTGGTAAAATAATAAAATATTAAGGTACAATAGGGCATAGCATTGTACATGTACATACACATATGCACACATGCACATAAATACATATACAGTAACACATGCACATGCACTGTCAGCTTTTCTTAAAGAGTTGGTTGAGGTCTAGAGAAGGAAATTTTATGTTCTCACTACAAAGGTCATGCTGGTCAGTGACAGAACTGAGGTTGAGATCACAGATTTCTATTTCAGATATTCTCTTGCTTTGTAAATTTAAATAATATTGCAATTTATTTGCCTCATTTAATATAAATTATCTTTAAAATCCTAAAATTTCTTCAAACCCAAGAGAGATGGCAGAAAAATAATGGGCATGGCTCTGGTTCTTTCCTTTTTAGCTTCTTCCATGAAAAAATACTAAATTAGATAAGCAATATACAAAAAAAGCTGTATATTGCTTAGTGTTATATTTGCTTTACACTTTTTACTTTGATTATGAGGTTATACGTATTTTCCCTAAATATAAATATATTGGATACTTTTTATTATTAGTTCCAATATATTTGTTGATATTATAGTTTAGGTCATACTTTTCACTTATATCTTTATATATTGATATTTATATTAAGAATTCTCAAATATGTTCTTTATTACCCTGCCTCCTTATTTAGAATTTGATTACATGTTTTGAAACAAAATTTATTGTGTCTAAATGTATACTTGTTTAGGAAATTTATAGTTTCTAAATTTAAAAAATTATTGGAACAAATAAAGCATAATTATATAAACAGAAGAGGATATTTCTGTATGTCAGAATTCTTCAAATGTGGCTGAACTCTCAAACTTAATTATCTTTGGGGAATATTTGTCTTCAACATTTGGAAAACAGTGGTTTGGAACTGACAATTCTAACTGTGTCTAAATGCCACAGTGAACATCTGTGGTAAATATTATTAAATGATTACATGGTGCTTGATAAATATAAAATGAGTATTTGACATCAAAACTTTACTAGAGGCTGTGCTATCTGTACCCACCTTTGAATGAGCTCACAACTGGAGGGAAACAACAGAAGAACTACAGAAAAATAGCAGAAGACTTCAAAATTGTGATAAAATGCCATAATTATTTAGAACATTGTTGTATGGCAGAGAGTCTCTTGCCTGCACGCCTGTCTGTCTTCCCCGCGGCCCCTCAGAGGGGATGGGCTCCAGCTTCCCTCCCCGCCCCGAGCAGAGCTCCTGGCGGCCAAAGACCACCAGAACCTAGCTACAGCCATGCTCAAGGCCCCTCTTCACACGTTTGGACCAGCCTCACTCATGAAGGTACCAGCAGAGGAAACCAGGTGTGTGTAATCCCATCAACGGTCAACATCCATAGACTTAAAAGCAAACTCCCAGAAGTGCGTGGCTGCTTTGCGGCCGCACAATATCTTATAGCCTACCTTTCACTCTGGGAGAAACTAGCAAGCTACTGAAAGTTTCCTGTCCACATGGAACAGCCTCGCAAACTTCCCATGGTGTATCCATATGCCAAAGCCAGTAACAAGCTGGACTTCATTCCCCTGACCCTGAAAGAGCCTCCAATGCGGCATCATTGGGAAGGCCGAATAGAGAGAGGCTTCAAAAATCTCAGGGATAGGACGAATGGAGAGGTTACTGAGACCACTCGAGTAATTCGATGATTTTGTGATTCGTGATTCATGATTGTTGTATGGATTTCACTGTACCATAAATTAAAACAAATTTCATTCTTTACAACATGGTAACTCTAAGTTTTAAATGATAATGTGGGCTTTCATTCTGTCTTTGTCTTTTCTTTTCCCTTTTGAGGTGGAAGACTAAGAGGCTGCTTCTAATAAGGGGTTCGGGAGAGGTACCATAAGTAACCAGAGGAGCTGTATTTTTGAGGGTTGAGTCCCTGCTTTCGCATACACAGCATGTGGTGTCCAAACTCTTTGAGCTGTGTTCCTGGACCCTCTGGTTTTTTTGTTTTGTTGTTTTGTTGTTTTTTACTTTTAACTTGATAATGTTCTCAGTAAATTTTTTTTTAATGAAAACACACTGATAAACTCACAAGAGTCTTTAACTATTAGTTTTAGTTTTGCCTAATTTGCCTATTAGTTTTAGCCCTTTGGATAAACAGATCTGAGAAAAGTGAGAAAGTTTTTCATGTTTCTATTTCATTGTTTTGGAAACATGTGCACTGGAACCTAGAGTCCAAAGATACTCTTTTAAGTTGTTTTATGTGCAAATCAATAGTGAAGGAAAAAAAAACAACAAAAATTCCAGGGACCAGAGAGGTTTTAAGTAACCTATGTGCTCAAATTTTTATTTTAAACTTCTATGGAAAATATAGTCTGCCAGTATTAATTGAATTAATAATTAATATAATAATTAATAATAATAATTAATAATTTCAACAATGTTTTACATTCTGAAATTTTCTCAGCTGAAAACCCATCTGTACATACTGGAAAAATTTCAAACCCAACAGAAGAAATGTGATAATGATCTCATACACTATAGACTACCATTCTGTATTAAATAATATAAATGTTTCAAAGCCTAAATTTTATATCTAATAACTCTTTGAGGTTTAGTAAAGCTATACTATTGCCAACTAATGGTGAGAAACATTATAGAATATTTTTATTTGGACAGTGTTATTGCTCTGTATTAGATAAGTCACGTTTGTTTGGGTTTTTTGTGGGGGTGGAAGAAGGAAGGATTAAAAGTCATGTGTATTTTAAGACAAATACTACCATCCAAAAAGACACATTTTTTCCTGTATCACTGTCTAGCATGAGCAATAATTTTAGTATCTTTAGCAAGTTGTGCCTGCCCTTCATCACCCTATTGCAACCTGTCCTTCCACCCGTGTCTCTTGGTATCATCACCTCCACCCCATCACCTCATCACTTATATACCAACTCAGAGCAACTCACCACTACTCTCTGACACTCTTGCTCTTTCATGCCCCAAAGCCCCTTTCATGCCACCTCCTTCAGGCAGAGAGCACTTTTGGAAACTAGTCAAGCTTAACTTCAGTCATTTCTAGCTCATTTTTCAAATTTTTTAAATCGCCCACCCTGCTTGCCTAACTCACACTTGTGCTCGCTGATCCAGTGAGCCACTCAGGTCCCTCTCAGGCTATTTCCTAAAATCTTTTGCTCAGTCGTCATGTCTGCCTTAAACCATTAGTAACCCAAGACTTGCTTTTCCCCCATACAGGCAGGAAAACTCTAATATCTGTTCAATAACAAAAAATGTAACTAATGATATCTCATTTCTTAAGCCAGTGTGAATTGAGCACATACTTTATGCCCTCTTGCCAGCTGTTACAAACATAAAGTGCCAGCTGTTACAAACATAAAGTGGTGTAGAATCTGGAATCTGCCCCTCACTTACCCATTGGTTAGGGTAATAGGGTAATAGGGATGCAAACAGTGGAAATTTCATAGGCAAACACACAGAAAAGTTAACTATGCGTAACTTCACTGAGAGGAAGAAGGTCGAGATTGGAGGTAGAGAAGGACCCATAATGGTCTCTGCTTTCCCTACAGGATTTTAAGCTTTGCACTGGCACTATAAGAAATTGAATAATGAGTAATTTAAGGATGTTTTTAAAATGACATGTTTAAGCATTGTCAGAGTTCACATACTGAATCTAATAGAACTGCTGTGTGAATTAAAAAACTTAACCTGGGAACTGACATGACTATGTAGAGAACCACAGGAAAAGAAATAGTTTCTGGGAAGTAGATGAGAAACCGAACCCCTAAGTCACACTAGGAACTTATTTGGTTAGTAGCACTACAAAGAGAAGGAAACGGAGAGGGGTTCGACCACGTGACACCTCATCTTTTATTCTCTTGAAAAGGTTTCAGTGAAAAACATACAGAGGGAATTTAAAACCCCTGTCAATTTTTGATATCCTAGGCAGCAGGAACTCAGTTTTTATAGTTTATTTAATAAGTTACTCATGTGATATCATGTACAAAAAGGTTCCTTCTTGGAGGTTCATGATACCCAACTGTGCCCCCAAGTTGAATAAAATAGGAAATAAGATTAATATGTAAAAATTAAAGAGAAAACTTAAAACAACCTAGATTACTTCTCCTTGCTAAAATAAGCAAATGCAAATTCATTCTCACTCTATTGATAATTAGAAACCACACACCCACACAAAATCACTTACAAATTCCACCCCATGAAAATAGAACAAAGCTGTTCAAAGTTATCTTTTGAAAAAATATTCCTTTATTAATTTATAATTTTTAACATGCATACCTTTTTAAGCAGGTGACCACAATTGCATGCAAATAAAAAATAGTTTTGTAAAAATTATACTATGGCATCAGAGAGCTGAGGACTGAGACCTGTGTAACACACATAGGGTCCCATTTTCTTATAGAACTCAGCAAAACAAATAACCAAATCTTCAACTATGGTTGTTTTTGCTTGTTTGGTTGGTTGGTTGTTTTTGTTTTTGTTTTTTTGGTGGGGGGATCATACCAGCAGTGCTCAGAGCTAACTACTAGCTCTACCCTCAGGATCATTTCTATGAGTGTTTCAGAGGCCCATATGGGATGCTGGAGATCAAACTCGGGTTAGCTGCATGCAAGGCAAATGCCTTACCTGTACTTTCGCTCTAGTCCCCATCAACAGATTTTCTTTTTATGTATAACTTCTTTACATTCTTTAACTTGAGCTACTGTTTCGAATACACTACTCTAATGGGTCATGTTCATCTGAGAAGGAAGCTTGACACATGCCATAGTGCTGTCTTTGTCAGCTTTTAGAGCTATCAAATGCAGTCTTGACTTTTTACTTTCCGTTATCAATTAATTGACCAGGAAGTCAAGTCAATCCATAAAATAGGCCCCAATGTTTGTTGAAGTCAATCACCTCATGCGTACATTAGCATCCTAACTAACTCATACTCTTTATTTTTCTCCTCAAAGGAACGAGAAATATTTGGAAAATAAGATCAAAGCATGTCCCTGAAATGATTCCATCATTCTAAGAAAATAGTCCATATCTTCTACTCATCAACCTCACTGTCCATCCTCATTTATCTTGCCTCCCTATCCTTCTTCTTTCAACATCCGGGGCCCTTGTTGTCTGATTAATTTCTGAATATTGAATGGATAAATGTGTCCTCTTTTAAAATCTTTAACAAATTCATCTGCTCAAATCAGAATGGTCTTCCTCTATTTCAGTGACTCATTCCTTCTGATCCAGTTCTCAAGTCAAATGTTTGCTCTTCAAAGCTCCCTACCTTGATAATTCCATTGAAAATAGACAAAATAATCCATTTCCTTCAGTCTGTAGGCATCCTGATAAAGTGATCATCATAGTTTGTGTGGAATATGTATTAATTGCACTCTGTCACTTTTACTTTCAGAATATGCCCTACACAAGGTAAAGACTTTAAACCCTCTTCCAAGAGCAGCGTGTGGTATTTTCGCTTCAATATTTTATTTTTCTCATAGAAGATGAAATGTTGGTAAATAAAAATCTGCAGAGGTTTACTATCTAATAAATGATAAATAAATGAGTAAGTAAATGAATGATAAATGTTTATTCACATTGGGACCATTGAGACTAGATCACATATGAAACTGGACATGATTCATTTGCTGAATCTCAATTATTTTTTACAAAAACAACCATCTTAAAACACTCTTTATAACTATCTGGAAAACCACATGGCATAGGGTTAAAAAAAAAAGTGTGTTTTGGAGAGGGGGAGTGATAGTCATAATATTCTGAGAAAGACTGAAATGGAAAATTCTCTTCAATAAGAAACCACATAATAAAAAGCCCTAGTTTTATTTGTAGTTACAAGCTATGGTTTATTACTCTGTCTAGAGATTCTTTTAATGATTCATTGTAATAGGAGGAAATAAAATAGAGTTCACAGAGGAGCTTTTATCAGATTATAATGTGCCTTGTCATAAAGTGGGGTAAAGAAGGCTTATCTGGCCATTTGTTGTTACTGCCCATGTAGCCCATGGATCAGGTACTTAATTAGAATTCTTTCTGAATCCCCTGGATTTCCCTGGAAATGAATTCTTTGTCATGACCACACCCAAGGCTTCTATGAGAAACAGTATATGAGAAGCTGTTTGATAGATCTTTTAGCTACTAAAATAAATCAAAACCAGTCATTTTCCTTTCGATGAAAGGCTGTCCTCCCATATGTTCTTCTTGTACCAAAAGCTCTTTGGTTTATCATCTATCTGGAGTCCAGAAATTCAGATGGTTTTACAGAATCTTTATCACACTTATTAGTGAGTTACGATTCATGTTACTTTAGTGTAAATGATGAGATTGGGCATGGGAATGACATAAGAATTTGGATGAAGTCCTTTTAGGCCTCATATAGAAGAGTCCTCCTTGCTTTTGGACTCTTCATGGATTAGGAACACCTCATTAATTCTCTGGAATGAAAATTCGAGCTTGGTCAGCTAGAGTAAAACAGATGAAGTGCTAGTTGCCTTTTGTGGCTGAAGGAATCCGTGGACGTCTCTCTCTTTGTTCTCCCTGCCTTTTTTTTTTTTTTTGGTGAAGGTGTGTGTCTAGTCTAGTCTTCAGAACTAACATCACACATACAGTACCTTTGGCTCTACAGAGGTCATGGGCTATTTCCCAGATTATACTTCTGCCCTTCTAGCTTAGATCTTGGAGCATATAGCTGTGGCAGAGAGGGCAGATTAGAATTATCTCTGGCATTGCTTCAAAGGCTAAGAAAGAGGAAGTACTCTTGTTGTTTGAGTGTTACAAGTGCTTATAACAATGTCTTTTTGTGATTCATATTCAACATTTAAAATGTACTGTGTATAAATGTATAGAAGCCATACAAAGTTCTATATAGTAGAAATGAATAGCATGAAAGCCCCAGATCTTTGCAAATGAGTCACATATCCTCAGAATAGATACAGGAATTCCAGAAAGAAAAAACAACTGGGACTAGTGTCCAGTTATTTATATTGTATTCATTTCTCAAGTATTAATGAATAATTTTGCTAAAATATTTTATATTAATATGCAAAACTTATTGGGGGTAGTGAATTAATTTCTGAGAATATAATCCATCAGGGTTCCTTTAGAAACCATCAAAATATAAAACTATAGAATGCTACCAAAAGGCATCCTAGCTTGGGATTAGTTTGAGACCTAAGTTTATTGCAGGACCCTTGTGAAGATAATGTGTCCAGAAAAAATATCAAAGGTAAGAGGAGATGAGGGAAAAGCAGTGAATAGTATAGAAGACATCGTTCATTTCTTGTAGTCTGAATTCATTCCCAACTATTTTTTTCCAAGATCTTTTTAAACAGTTGTTCTTTCTCTCCCATCTTCATATCTTTTCTCATAGTGGCTCCTTCTATTAATCCAAAGATGAACCATCAAAAGGAAAGGTTTTCATTGCCAAGACTCATTGTATTATATGAATACCAGATAGTGACCATGTAAGAATTCAATTCAGGGGCTGGAGCGATAGCACAGCAGGTAGGGCGTTTGCCTTGCACGCGGGCGACCTGGGTTCCATTCCCAGCATCCATTATGGTCCCCTGAGCACAGCCAGGGGTGGTTCCTGAGTGCAGAGCCAGGAGTAACCCCTGTGCATCGCCAGGTGTGACCCAAAAAGCAAAAAAAGAAATAATAATTCAATTCAGGGACCAAGAAGGTAGCTTAAGTAATAGAGTATATACCGAGCATGTGCAGAGCTCTAAATTAGATTCTCAGCATTCATGAGCCCTGAAAATACTATATATAACCTTGATTTCCCTTGAGCACACTGGATGTGGCTCTGGTGATCGCTAGCAGTCCTGGGGCACTTGCCTTAGGGCCTGCAGAGCATCCTGGGCTGAGCACCATCAGATAGTCATGCAAGGCAAGGTCAGCTGTGTGTGGCTCCAACTTAAAAAATAAATAAATAAATTCAGGCCATATCATTTTCCTTATTCCAAACCTTCAGTGTGGAGTAACCAAACAACATGTTAAAAAGAAAGAATAAAAGAACTTCCACCCACAACTTACACGAGATAAGAGAATAATTCAGTGGGCTGAAACAGTTGCACAGTGGGTAGGATCTTGCACATGGTCTTGCATGTGGCTGAGCAGAGTTTGATCCCAGCACATATGAACCCCCTAAACCTGCCAGGAATGATCCCTGAATATAGCTGGATATGCCCCCAAAACAAAACAATAACCCAAAACATTAATTCAGAATGGGTCATAAGTCTAAATGTAAGGAGTAAAACTAGAAAACTAGAAAATAAGAAGAAATTTTAATGATAGTGGATTAAGCCAAACCTGTGTTAAGACACAAAACCATGAAGCATAAAAGTCAACAAACTTTTATCAAAATGAAAAATGCTCCTCACAATCTTTTCATTAGGAAATGGAAAGATAAGCCACAATTGGGAAAATAATTGTAAAGCACATTTTAAAATATTTATATGAAATAAGTTCACTGTAAATCACTGTATCACTGTCATTCTGTTGTTTGTTGATTTCCTTGAGTGGACACCAGTAACGTCTCTATTTCTCCCACCCCTAAGATTTTAGCAGCCTCTCCTTACTTGTCTTTCCCAACAGTTGGAGGCTCTTTCAGGGGCAGGGGAATGAGACCTTTCATTACTGTTTTTGGCATATGGAATACACCACAGGTAGCTTGCCAGGCTCTGCCTGTGCAGGCGGGATACTCTCAGTAGCGTGCCAGGCTCTCCGAGAGGTGTGTGTGTGTGTGTGTGTGTGTGTGTGTGTGTGTGTACATATATTATACATATACATGTACATATATATACTCTATGATTTATTGCCTACTGTCTGAACTCCATCAAATATGGTGTGATACTTATGGAAAATGGGTAGAAAGTGTCTTATAATGTGTCTGGAAAGCGGTCTGGAGCATGGTGGCAGTTGGGTAGTGGAGGTTGACTGCCAGGGCTGGGTCCCTTGAGGCAGGAAGGATTCTCACCCACCCCCTTCTGGGGCGCCCCAAGTGAAAACAGTTTGGCTCGGAGTCCCTGGGAGGACAAAGAAAGGAAAGATATATGAGAATCTTAAATAGCATACCGTTTAGTTCAGTCTCCATAAAGCTCTTGGATAAGAGGTAGATATAGAGCAAGGCTTGGATCCATGAAAGGGTAAGTGTGTGCACTAGCCTGTAGCCTTGCAACCCCTTTTTCTGCAGTACAGGGTAGGATTCCTGTGTGGAAGGATGGCCATCATAACACACTGCGGAAAACGACCAAGACACCACAAGCCTTAGAACCCTACAGACCTCCATTCCAAAGATGCTGTCTTGGGAGCTGGAGCGATAGCACAGCAGGTAGGGCATTTGCCTTGCACGCGGCCAACCCCGGGTTTGATTCCCAGCATCCCATGTGGTCCCCTGAGGACCACCAGGAGTAATTCCTGAATGCAGAGCCAGGAGTAACCCCTGTGCATCACCAGGTGTGACCCAAAAAGCAAAAAAAAAAAAAATTGCTGACTGGTTGCAAATTAGGGTCATGTTTTTCCATTTGGCACTGGGGCTATGGTCCAGCAGGTAGAGCATTTGCCTTGCACGGGAGCGACCTGGGATTAATCCCCAGCATCCCATATGGTCCCCTGAACACCACCAGGAGTAATTCCTGAGTGCAGAGCCAGGGATAATCCCTGAGCTTACTAGGTATGACCCCCTCCCTCTCAAAAAAAGAAAATTCCATTTTATAAATCAACTAAACTCCCCAAGCAATTAACTTAGAAATGGTGATTATTTACATAAAATAGCTATTCTTATTGGTGAAAGATTTTAAACAAAGCTTCATGTACTCTTTCAAGTGATCTTACAACTTGGTGAATAAAGTACTACTCATTCTTCAGATGAGGAATTTAAGGCTTAAAAAAATTTTAAGCCACTTCCTTGTGATTATTTCCCGATCAAAGTGGAAAGTCAGATGAAGCTCTCTCCTCTCTTCACTTTTCTATGTGTACATGCTTGCATGAGCGCATGAGTTTGGAAAATGTTGGGAAGTTAATTTGCATTTTTCAATGGGTGTAACATAATTGATCAAAATATAATTCTGTGGGTGAACCAGAACTTGAGGACAGCAACCATGGGTAGAAGTGCAGTTTAAGAAAGGCCTGAAGCAAATGTTACCAAATGTATTTGAAATAAATTCTGAAAGCTCTGAATAATCACATACTCATGGATTCTTGTACTTAAAGATACTGAGATAGAATGTACAGTGTGAATAGAGTGTAAGCGTTATACATAGCTGTTAGGAGAGCAACAAAGAATGACACCCAGTTGGTGGCAGATAGGGCTAAGATTTTCTCAGAGGAAGTGAACTTGAGCTGAGCCTTGAAGGATACAGGAAAAAGTCTGCAGGGAACAAAAGTAGTGAAAGGCTATCCAGGCTGATGGAAGACCAATGTAAAAGCATGGAGAGATTGAGAAGAGAGGGAAGGTGAGGGGAATTGTGGCAGATGGTATGTGGAGGCATGAGAGGCAATGACATCAGAGATGAATAACAAATTTATTGAATACTTGCTATTTTCCATGTTCAATGACTTTATAGGTTTTGACTTGGTTTATCATTGCAAGAGCTAAATGATTTGGATGTTAGTACAATACCCAGGTTATAGATTCACAGGGAGATGAAGTAACTTGTCCAAGAGCTCCTTGCTAGAGAGTGAAGAAACAAAGGATCCAACCCAGACAGATTGACTCCAGAACCT
Organism: Sorex araneus; assembly: GCF_027595985.1. Classification (NCBI taxonomy): domain Eukaryota; kingdom Metazoa; phylum Chordata; class Mammalia; order Eulipotyphla; family Soricidae; genus Sorex; species Sorex araneus. The sequence continues at coordinate 238,102,081 of NC_073313.1, forward strand.
GAAAATGGCTATAATGGGCTGCTGCTCTGATTGCCTTGTGTTCACCTTACGCAACAGGAAAACAGATTCTTTCCTGAACATTGGTCCAGGTTACAATGAAAGTTGCCAATAGTGTGGATATTGTTTTCGCTCCCCTCCCCTCCTCTCTCTCTCTCTCTTTCTTTCTTTTCTTCCTTTCTTTCTTTCTTTTTCTTTCTTTCTTTCCTTCTTTCTTTCTTTCTTTCTTTCTTTCTTTCTTTCTTTCTTTCTTTCTTTCTTTCTTTCTTTCTTTCTTTCTTTCTTTCTCTCTATCTAGTATTGTTCAGCACTTATTCCTGGCTCTGCACCTGGAGAACATTCCTACCAGAGCTTGGGGTGCCATATGTGGTACTTGGGATTGAACCAGAGTCAACCACATGTCCAAGAAAGGTAGCTTAATTTCTGCACTATCTCTTCAGTTCAAAGAACATTGTTTTCTTACATCAGTGTTTTCTCATTAGACCAGAGTGAATGGAATGTACCTGATATTTCAACATAAAAATGGCCACTCCTTAGGGTAAAAGTGATAGTTATTTGATTCGTAAATGTATTTTCAATACTAAGCATAGCTCCTGACATACAGTAAGTACTTACTAAATGTTTACAGAATAAGCAATAAATGAGTCCATTGACTTTAGCATCTTGTTCAGGTTTGAGATTGAAATTGGCTTGAAAACAATATATTCCACTAAAACCTAGTCACATGATATTGGGACATACATAAAATATTTTACCCCAAGTCAAAATTTTTAAGATTATTTATCAATAGATGTGGTGTACGTGTGTGTAAGTGTGCATGTGTTTCTGTGTTCCACTTGCATCATGTATATACTGCTTTATCTAATGTGTACAACCCTCATTTCACAGATTATTCAAGCTTTCTATTATCCTTCCCATTGAAATTAAAATTGTAAATATTTTATTTAAATTCCCAAAAACACCAGAATTTACACTAATTTAATAACTTATTTTATATAAACAATAATGAACAATTGAAGAAGATTGTTTTAAAAGATGTAAATGAATAATGTGAATAAAAGGTGTTGCAGAGATGGGGTATTTAGGAATTGGCAATTTCTTATAATTGAGGACGATGATGAAATCTGACTTGAGAGTTTTAGATCAGCAGAAAAGTAGATACTATATAGAAAAATAAAAGAAAAAGTGAAGAAAAGTTAAGTTATAAGAAAAAGGATCATTCCTAAAACAATTAAAAATATGATTCTGGATCTCAAGAAATAAAATAAAGTCAGCATTATAAGATTTAGAAGTCACCTGCATGGATGTAATAGTTGATCTTGGATTTGTTCACAAGATTTCACAAGTAAATTAAGTAATAATTCTTTAAAAGAGTTAGCAGCCATTAATTCATTTGGTTAACTAAAAGCCTAAGATGAAGGCAAAGGCAGTTACCAGAGTTAATGATCATTTTCATTTTTTGCTATTATCATATTCAATGGCTTGAAACAACTAAGGATTTTCTCTGAAAATTTGTAGCAGTGTGAAAATGTAAAATTTCTAGCAATTATAAATACCAAATTAAATCAATTTATATATTGATGTTTATAAAGGATCTTAAATACATAAATGAGAACCTTATTCAAGTTTTAAAAACTTAGTGGGATAGAAGTGCATAGAAGTCATAATACAATCAAATTTATACTGATTTCATCAATATAGTTCTATTTTCTTTCAAAACATTTATGCTGATTAATCATATTAGTTGTCTGTTTTCATCAGTCATCTCCACTTTGCTTATATGCATATTTCTACTTCAAAAGAATAATGACATGTTCATTCTAAAGTAGTTATATTAATGTGCTACTTTACCCTATTTTTCCCATTTTTTCCCTATTTTTACCGTTCAGATATCAATAAACTAGTGCTTTTTATTAAAATATTTTTTATCTATACACATAAAAAGTACAGGTTCCCAAGGAGTGAATTGGTTATATATTGTAATATGCTGATTTATATTATGCACATTTAAAATCATAGCTTTTTGTTTACACATGGTTTATTCTTGTGTTTGCTAGTCTCAACACTGAAATTCTCACAAAATTTGCTCTAAGCTTTGCTGTCCTTTGAGCACACCGGGAAAGAAATAGCAATATTAAAACTGCTTGAAGGTGGCACCAACAGCTTATTCCAGGATAAATTAACATTTCATTTATCGAGATTTATAAAAAAATAAATTCTTCCAAAAATAAGTGTATAATACGAGTTATAGGTCACCTTTGGGGAAGACTGGAGTGATACATAGAATATATGCACCTTCAAGAAGGAAAATCTGATAATCAATCTCTAAATGTTAGTAAGAATCTGGAATATTTGCTTTTAAATTAATGTTAAGGGCTCTGCAGCACTTTTTTTTATTGAGTTTGACATGCTGGTGTAATTACAACATTGGTTTTCCACCTACAAATGGGATGATTTCTGATATATATGGATTAGTGTGGAATCTCAGGTGCTTTTTGATATGCCACTTTTAATATTGCTACTGGCATATTGAGACTTCACTGGAGTTATGTAGATGTCACTTTTCATTGTGTTAGTCTCAAAAAGGAGAAAGAAATCATTTCTAGGCAAATACTATAAACAAAGGACATCTTTTTATTCTTTAATTATTATTCAGTCTTCCGTTTAACATTGATATGTCTTAATTACCATAGGAGCTATTTACCTACCAGTAGAGAAAATCAAGACATTTTTAAATTTTTGAATTTTTTGGAAGGAAAATTTATCTGATATGTACTTATTAAATTAAGTGGATCATCAGCTATAGCTTTGAAATTCTCTGTGGATTTTTATCATCTTGGTGCTATAGTCATAAATCTTATAAAAAGGGCTTTCAATTTTTATTAAAAGTAACTTGCATATTTTATAAAATATTAGAGGACTCATTAGGAACATTGTACTTAAAAAGTTAAATGCGTTTATATATAGTTATATCATCTTATTCTTAAAAATACATAGCTTTGTGTATAAATATGCTTTACCCTTTTACTTTCCTTTCAAGAAAAGAAATTTCTGACTGGATATCAATTTATTGTTTTCCATACCTACCAAATAAAGTTTCTCTAAGACTAAACTGCATTTACTTCTAGAATAAATTTTGGCAACTGAAATGGAATTTGGGAATTATTTCACTGGACAAAGTAAGTTGAATTTAGAAAAGATTTTACATGATGAACATTTTAAATGATGAACAGTTTTATATCAATTTAGATCTATGAATTTCAAGGAGAGACAATAATGAGATGATAACATAATGCAAAGAGATGAAAATCACTTTAGTTCAGTAGCTCCTAATTCCATGTAGTGATACAGTTCATTACAACATGCATTGCTATAGATCAAAAACAAACAATTATTGGGAGCTACAGATATGGTGCAGTGGTAGACTGTATGCCTTACACATGTAAGGCCTTGGAGTTGATCCCTGGCACTGAAAGGAAAAGAGTAGAGGAATATACAATTATTGGAGTCTCTTAACTCCAATAATCTCAAACATCTCAAACAACTTGTTGCTTAGCAATTTCTCAGCAGGTCCATGTGTTAAATTAAATATCTAGTCCAAAATAACATGGTGGGAGTTACTTAACATAACACCTGGAACATAGTATTCAGTGGATATCAGCAAATAGTCAGATTTTTGTTGTTTTATACCCCCTCCTGTGATTCTCTTCACTGCTATTTTTATTTAACCTAAAGATCTTCAAGATATATGCTTGTGGCGTACATAGCTGCTAAAATAATGATAGACTTGGGCAGCAGTAGGATTCTTTACTATGTCCTACCCTGTTTGAGTCATCACTGAGGAGAACAGGATTGCCTGTGGTGGGGGTCTTCTTGCTGACTTAGCTTGCACATATGGTTTTCAGACTCAGATTGAAGGAATATGAGAAATTTTCAGTGATACGTGCCGCTTTTCAGACTTTCAAATTGTCCTTATCATCAGCGTTGCTAAAAGCATTTTTCAGCAACAACAAAAATCATACTCTCAATTTCAGTGACACAGAAGAATGAGGAAAAGCTGTGTCTCCTATAAATATCCAGAGTTTCTAATTTTCCAGGGGGGGTGCTTATTTTGTGTTACTAAAACAATTAATCTAACTCATTTTGAATTTAATTTATTGCTTATCTTGGATTTTCAAAGGTGAAAATTCAGTCTAAGTTATCCTTTTTCTTAGGTTGCTTTTAAAGATCCAATAATATTTCTCCATTTCAATCTCTAGGTAACAGTAAATAACAATTTCTTTAAGGTTTATACCCTCATGCAAATTATGAAATCTAGTAATAACTATTGGCTTCCTGCTATGCTCTTACATTCCCCCTCCTAGCCCCCCAAAAAGGTATAAGGAGAAGATAAGTTTTAAAGAATAGAAGTAAAACCTGTCCATGTGAAACAGTTAAGAACACATGATTTATAAATACTAGACTCTGAAGCAGAAAGTTCCAGATTGTGTGACACAGACAATAGAGCAACAGGGCTTAGAGATGAGCAAGTTCAGTGTGGGCTGTATTCATCAAGGAAGGATTTGGCCTGAGCTTTGAAGGATTGGCTGGATTTGGATCACTGTAAAAGAGAAGGGGAAGCATTCCAGGCAGCAGGGAAAGCAAAAGCAAGCTTGCAAGCAGAAATGTCATGCAAATGTCATAGAATGCCCTAATTGTAATGATTCTGTGGTCCAGAGGTGACTTTAATCTCATTGTAATTATATCAGCAGCAAAAGATTCCAGTTTAGTCATTGGCTTTATTTAGAGAGAAGGAAGATTGAAGTGTGAATACTGATTTTTTTGAAGTCATTTAAAAATGATAATAAGTGAAAATATAAAAAGGCTATTTTATTTTCTAGTCATTTTTATAATCTTCAGTCCCAGGCTTGATTTTAAGAAGACAGCATTTTTTTTTAAGAAGACAACATTTTTAAGGCAGTAATGAATACCTCAGATATTCAAGACAACAGATTGAATCTCTAAAGTAGAGGAAGGATTTTTTTTCTAATACTACAATAACAAGATTGCTGCAGTAGTTCAGGTGGCACCAACTCTGTTCGTTATTAATCACAGTATTTAAGGCTAAATTGCAGGGCTGTTCTCATCCCAGACCCTTCAGTGAGTGAACCCTAGTGAATGTAACCATCACTCAACCCTTTGCCTTCTCCAGTGAGACACATTGCTGACACAAAAATGTTTCAGAGTCAACTGCAAAAACTCATTAATACCATGCCAAAGTGGGAGCTGCTGATCATCAGGAATCTGATCACAGAGTAAATTAGGGGCTGTGCATCACCATGTCTTGTGACAAACATGCATTAGTAAAAGTAAATAAGCATGAGGACAGACCAATTAAGACCTGCTTATATAATTGGTTCTTGAAAACAATTTATTCCAATATATTAGGGGGAAAATGAGCGTCTATGTGGAAATCAAATTGACTCTGTTATAACACTGAACAAAGGAATTGTAACCAGTTTGTGATGAAAAAAAAAAAAAAGATCCTGGCAGAAGGTAGTATTGATTCAGATTACTAGACAACACTTGAGTTTCTGTCCTTTTCTGGGTGTTAAAAAATACACTGAGAAAATACGAGAGAGAAAATTGAGTTTCAAGTACATGGGGACATTTGATTTGAAGTGAGGTAGAAAGAAGTTCCTGCTCTAATGTCACTTGTATTAAGAGGCAGTAATTTGTTGACAAAAAATCAAAATATAAGTCTACCCTGGTATTATAAAATTTTACTTTTGAAACATCTGAACTAGTTTTAAAAGAGTTTAGACATATGATTTTGAGGTCACCAGGAAAAAAGTTTTTATAGACAAGCTCTTAACAATTTGGGAAAACTTAAAATGAGAGAAGGTTTTTTATGATCTTGACTGGCATGGATATTGAAGGAGAGCAAGAGGTAACATCTTTTAATAATGTTATTAATGAGTTGATAATGAAAAGCTCTTAGAAATGATTTTTTTCTTAGAAATGATTTTATGTGCAGATTGGAATTTCACAAAAGGAAAAAATAATGATGTTCTTGTATAAAAGATACACTTTAGAGTCAATTTCCAAGCAAGTGATTTATTCTATTAATAAAGTAAGTGTAAATCACTCAGTTTCAGAAAACAGATGAAGTTGGAAAATTTTAATGTTCTTTTATTTTTAGAAGAAGAAGCTGGGATATGATGGACAGAGTCTAGATTTTAACTTTCAATTTAAGCCATTTTTATGTATAAATCACTCAAGAATTAGCATGTTTGCATTTGACTTTATATAAATAAGGTAAATAAGTTTCTCCCTACATTGAAGCTTATTTTGATTTTCTAATCCATCAATATTTTCAATGAAAGTCTCAAGTATGTGTTTTAAATGCACATTTAATTTTATAAAATAAACTTTCTGGTTCTTAATCTGTGGACATAATGATACTCTTACAGCTGAATAGACTGCTCTCAAATTGTTTTCCAATTTTAATGTTTTTTCCATTAGTACTGGAGTTTAGACATGATAAAGCCAGAAGGCTTCTTCAGGTGATACTTCATGAGTAAGGAGAGAAAAAGCCATTGTGGCACCTTGTTAGAATTTCCAAGAACTTTTATCTTGAGGAATTTATCTTTAGGAATTTCATTGATTTATTTTTAGTTCCCCTAGGGGAAGTTGAGCTCCTGGGCTGCTGATTCTCAATAACCAAACTCTTACCTGACAAACAAAAATGCATTACTCTGTGACAAGGTATAATTAGTAATTTCCCTCTGAACTGGAATAGTCATTTTAGCTGTCAAAAATATTTTTTCCTACTAAGAAAATTCACTTGCAAAAACAAATTAAGATCTGAAGGATACTTACAGAGTTGAGCAAGCCAGGGGAATTGGATTACCTGACAGGAAGCTATATGTTTCTCCACTATTGGAATGTAGCATGGGCTAAATGTCTTCTAGGAATTCTTCCTCATGCGATCACCAGTCTCTTTCACAAGTGGTAGTATAATGTGTAATTTTCTTCCTAAAATAGAGTAAATAATGGAAGGTTTTCAGGGATACCTTTAGACATTTTAGGCAACCGCTTTCAGAGTGAGGTTTAGATTAATTCATTATACTGTTTGTATCAGGAATGCTTTAGGCAAAGAATAACAGAAATGTCTATGATTCAGAGACCTCACTTGGATTTATATTCAGCATATAGTACATCTAGATTTGGTGACCAGGCCAGATTCCATCCCCGGCACCCCAGTAATTCCCGAGCCCTGCCAGGAGTGGTCCTTGAGTGCAAAGCCAGGAGGAAACTCTAAGCCATACTTGGTATGACCCAAAAACTGAGCTCTGGAGCACTGACTTCCTGTTGTTCATTGATTTGCTGGAGCGGGCACCAGTAACATCTCCATTGTGAGACTTGTTACTGTTTTGGCATATCGAATACACCACAGGTAGCTTGCCAGGCTCTGCTGTGCTGGTGGGATACTCTCGGTAGCTTGCCAGGCTCTCCAAGAGGGACAGAGGAATCAAACCAGTGCGGAGGAATCAAACCCATGTCAGCCGTGTGCAAGGCAAATGCCCTATCCACTGTGCTATCGCTCCAGCCCCAAAAGCTAAAAAATAAAAATAAAATAAAGAAAAGAAAACAGGGAAAGGCGAAAAGAGGAAAAGGATAACACTGGTGTTATCTGTGCGACCAGTAAAAACTAGGGACTCTTCCCAGAGGATTCCAACTCTCTTTCTCATTGCCCAGAACTGACTAATCGACATCACTGGCAGCCTCGGACAGGAAGGAAGGATTTGGTTTTTCTGTCTGTTAAAAAACAAAACAAAACACAAAAACAAGTAATTGGGAATGAGATGAAGGAACCAAGTCATGCTGTGTAAAATAAATTCTACCACTTCAGTACACTTTAGAATATATGTCCCCTCTTCATGGTGTTGGGAGCTTACCTTGATCTAGAAAAGCACCGTTTAAGAATACTTCCTGTGCACCCAAAGACAAGCAGAAAAAAAAAATTGTGTCCAAGATTTTCAAAACGAAGGACATTGTGCCAGATGGACTTTCTGCAAGGTGATTCAAATTTCTCCACAAACTATCAGATTGCTTCCCAATAGGACTCTTCAGAGTCGTTGGAAAATATATAAAACTCCAGTGTCAAGCATTTCCTGCAGAAAATCTGCATGGTACCAAAGTATGAAAAATTTCACCCATGGGGAAATATTACATTGATATGTAATAGCAATTGATTTATTGATTGTTTAACTTTTAATTCATTTCCCTAATTATGAGCGACAATAGATTATTTTGTTGTTAAGTTTTGTGAGTGCTTTATGGATCTCGGATAGCAACCCTTTATTAGAAATACTGTTTGCATTTAAAAAATATTATTAATTTCATTTAATTTTAATTGTCTTAGGGACTGCTCTGTATTGTATTGGTAGCACTTTCCTAGCCACCCTCTTTTAAATCAAATTACTGTGAAATAAAAAGTTACAAATATATTTATGATAGAGTTTCAAGCATATATTGTCCCAACACCAATCTCTTCACTAGTGCCCCCTACTCTCCATCAATGTCCCCAGTTTCCATACTATCCCTAGCTTGCCTCTATTGTAGACACTTTCCCCTCCCCCACTATACTAGTGTTCCCTTCCCTAACTTGTCCCCTTCACCCCTGCCCCTGTGCCCCAATGCAGATATTTTGTTCCACTCAGTAAGGTATCTTTTTATTGTAGTTTGAGTTTCTTTTGTCATGAAGAAGTTTTTTAACTTTGGTATGAATCTATTTGTTTATTTTTGCATTTGTTGTTGTTGTTGTCTCTGTGTTCATCTTGTTGAAGACACCCCTGATTGAGGCTGACTGTAGCCACTCAGATGGAAAATTATGGGGACAAGTGTGTATGCACTCTATAAGCAATATTACTCAAAGTAGCCAAAAATTAGAAGCAAAAAAAAATCCATAGATATATGAATAGGTAAACATAGATAACTTCAAGCCAGGCTGTTTTCACTCAGGCACCCCAGAAGGGGGCAGATAAGAACCCTCCCCACCCCAAGGGACCCAGCCTTGGCAGCCAACCTCCACTACCCAACTGCCACCATGCTCCAGGTCACTTTCCAGACATATTATAAGACACTTCCTACTCATTTTCCATAATTAACACCATATTTGATGGAGTTCAGACAGTAGGCAACAAATCATAGAGCAATATATATATATATATATATATATATATATATACACACATACGTATACACACACACACACACACACACACACACACACACACACACACCTCAGAGAGCCTGGTAAGCTACCGAGAGTATCCCGTCCACACAGGCAGAGCCTGCCAAGCTACCCGTGGTGTATTCGATATGCCAAAAACAGTAACGATAGGTCTCATTCCCCTGACCCTGAAAGAGCCTCTAATCGTTGTGAAAAATGAATAAGGAGAGGCTGCTAAAATCTCAACGCTGGGAGGAATAGAGACGTTATTGGTGCCCTCTTGAATAAATCAGCAAACAACAGAAAAACAGTGCTACAGTGAACTTTAATTAGTGACATATAAGTTATTGACACAAACCAAAAATGCCTGTATTTGCATAAGTGTTACACATATGGACTTACATATATCAGAATCTTTGATTCACTTGAGATAACCATTGGTACACTAAGTTTATATGACTTCAACCCAAAGCAGAAATATTGACTCTTTTACAAGATTTGTGTTTACACTGTGCAAACATAGTTACTAGTCATCATGTCATCATTTTGAATTTTAGAAATAAGTCAAAGATTCTTATTACTCTTGTCTATTGTTTCTTTGAAGGAATCCCAAGAATTGAGCGGGAGCTCCAAGTTTGAAATCATATTCTCAGCATTTCAAGATATTATTTACAGTCTTTGTAAGAAACACTTGTATGCCTGTTGTCTGCACTTATAGTGGTGATTGTTTTCCAATATATACAAACAAATCATTATTATACACCTGAAACTAATATGCCAGTTACATATCAGTATAAAAGAAACACTGTATAAGACATGTTTCATCTCAAATTAGTCACATTTTAACATTTTAACCTTCCATAGTAAAATTAGTAAAAGAAGTTTTACTTTATTGTTTTCTCTGAATTAAAGATGAGTGTTTGGCTTTTATAAAATGTTGCCTAATTTGAGTTCTCAGAATTTAGAACTGTAATATCTATTTGACCACTGTGTCTTCTGGTAGATCATTTGTCTACTCATTCCCATAATTAAAATTCATCATGTTTATATTTATATTTGGCATACATACATAGCAGTAGCAATTGCTTCTGTGTGGAATTTTAAAAATTATATTATGGGGCTGGAGCAGTAGTACAGCGGGTAGTGTGCACTTGCCTTGCACGTGACTGACCCGGGTTTGATTCCCAGCATCCCATATGGTTCCCTGAGCACCGCCATCAGTAATTCCTGAGTGCAAAACCAGGAGTAACCGCTGTGCATCACCAGGTTTGACCCAAAAAGAAAAAAAAAATACAAAAAAACAATAGCTTTTCAGAATCTTGCCTTTAGAGACTTTATTATGTCTCCTATTCAAAACTTCAAGAGTATATGGAAAATAAGTATGTTTAACTAGTTAAAGTGCTTCTCCAAACAAAATCAGCATTTTATTAGTGGAAAGTGGGAAAGGATATCCAATTGATATTATTGATGACAATAATATCAATGTTGTTATCCAATTATTGATATTATTGATATCAGGTAAATTGGAGTACAGTAAGATAGATGAATTTATCAGTGAAAATTTCTACCTTTATACATTTTATCCCCTAATTTAAATTTTACCTAAAATACCCAGGGAAATTGAAAACAAAGCAGTTTGGTAATGCAGAAACCAAAAAATATATTTGAACTGGTTTAGTGTTCTATGAAGAGCAAATAAAACATGCATGCAGAAATTTAATAAATATTAAATTAAACTGGTATTTTCAATGCTGTTTTGTAACCTACATTTTCACTTAAACAATTGCAAATAACTATTCATATATGCAATCAACTCTCAATTCACAAAGGGTGAATACTCACCCATTAATATTGGAAAGTCTGGCTATCCTCTGAAAGTCTTAATTGTCTCTTAGGAGAAAACTTTCATTCCTTTGTTAATGGAAAGGTGAACTTTGCTTTTTCTTGGTAGCAAAGCAGATCTGGTGAGTGGAAGCAGGTGGACGCATTCATTTCCTATACCAGGTCAGTTTTCACAGAGCTGTGTTTAGGTCAGTTTTCACAGAGCTGTGTTTCTTTCTCATCTTCTACTTTTCTAGCAAAGGTGTAACGGGCTATACCTTGCCATTCATGTTATGATAAGGGTTTGCTAGCCAGTATCACATATTGTCCCCTACCCACACCCCCAGGCTACCAGACATGAACCCTGAGTCACAGAGGCCAGAAGAGCCCCTGAGCACTGCTGGGTGTGGGTAATAAAACTAAGCAACAGCAAAAAAAAAAAAAAGAATTCACCAACTGCACCTAATTCAGTTATTTCCTTTCTTCTTCAAAATGTGTTTATAGGGGCTGGAGTGATAGCACAGCGGGTAAGGCATTTGCCTTGCACTAGGTCGACCCAGGTTCGAATCCCAGCATCCCATATGGTCCCCTGAGCACCACCAGGGGTGATTCCTGAGTGCATGAGCCAGGAATGACCCCTGTGCATTGCCGGGTGTGACCCAAAAAGAAAAAAAAAATGTGTTTATAATTTGAGTTTGCGCTCAGTTTGTTCATGCATTCAATGATATATCATAATTGACAAACTCCTGTTAAATCCCTACTTGGTACTGTGCATCAGACTGAGTTCACAGTGCATATACTCATTCTTTTCTATGAAGCTAAATTGAATGTTTTTAACTGTGGTTTAAGACGTACATTCATTTGACCAAGAGTTTTATTTTCATTACCAACAAATTCAGCAGTTTATGTACTTTTGCTGTAGAACCTAGAAGGAGTTAGTATTGTAGACTTCATGTGACATGTAAGTGAATGAATGATCTCTCTAGGGGTATTGCATACAACTCATAGGAGTTTGTGTATTTACTCTAGTTATTTGACTGACATTTGAGTAAAGTTTCTTATTGTGATATCTGTATTATTAGCTTAGATCATCTGTCACTATCACACTATCACTATCATTTCGTTGCTCATCAATTGCTTGAGCGGGTACCAGTAACGTCTTCATTTGTCCCTGTCGCTTGCCAGTGCAGCCCAATGGCGTCTGCTTGCTCCAGAAACACAAAGAGCACATTATTGTTGTTATTGTTACTGGCTTTGGCATATCAAATACGTCACAGGTAGCTCGCCAGGCTCTGCCCTGCTAGCAAAATATCCTCGGTAGCTTGCCAGGCTCTCTGAGAGGGACAGAGGCTTTTGGGGCGGCCTCTAATCATCTTTATGGGTGTTCCCAGTCTACCGAAAGCAAGCTTTTGGTGGGCTGGCATGTTGTAACGATCCACATGCTGACAAACGTGCACTGCATGCATCTCTGGGCAGCATCTGGGACATCTGTGACCTCAGATTGATCTCCTTGAGAATGATGAAATGCACCCGGAGGTTGTTGAGCAGCTGGCAGAGCAGGACCTCGTTTCGGAGGGTCTGTGCCAGGTCAAACACCCACCTAGGTCACCTGGTGCCCGGCAGGCAGCACCCTGTAGTGGATGAGGCACTATGCGCACCACCACTGTGGCTTCATGCTGGACGGCACTGCAACTTGGCCCTGCCACAGTCCCGTCGTGCCCCACTGACACCACTCCATTTGAATCTTACAAAACAGCCAGCGATGTCCAGCCTTATCATATATATATATGATCATCTATAGCACTGTAGCACTGTCATCCCATTGTTCATCGATTTGCTTGAGCGGGCACCAGTAACGTCTCCATTGTGAGACCTGTTGTTACTGTTTTTGGCATATTGAATACACCACGGGTAGCTTGCCAGGTTCTGCCCTGCGGGTGGGATACTCTCATTAGCTTGCCGGGCTCTCTGAGAGGGGCAGAGGAGTCAAACCCGGGTCAGCCATGTACAAGGCAAACGCCCTACCCACATCTATATCTTAACAAATTTAGTCTTATTTATTATTATCAGAATTACTAGTCCATTGTTTCTCGGTGTGTATCTCTGGATTTTAGACCAACTGGTTTTACTTATAATTCTTTTTTTTTTTTTTCTGCTGGAGGGAAGGAGTGCACCTGGTAATACTAAGGCTTACTCCTGGCTCTGCTCAAGGATCACTCCTGGCCATGCTTAAGAGTATTATATCTATGTTCCTTAGATTTTTCCTTATTTTGTTTTCTTTATAATATTAGAGCTTGGGCAGCATGGTTACAATGTTAACATTGATGTATTGATGTACAAAGATACTGCATCCCATCACTGCCAAATACTGACAAATCTTCACTACTGTCCCTGGGTCACCTCTAATCCATTTCTTTATTCCCTCCTCACTACCAATCCTCCTACTACTGGGTAATCTGAATTTTGTAATCTGATAATGAGGGGTTTTTATCCTTTGATACTGTCTACTTCCTTTGGGAATAGATATAAGAACATGCTTTTGCGGGGCTGGAGCAATAGTACAGCAGGTAGGGCATTTGCCTTGCACGCGGCCGACCTGGGTTCGATTCCCAGCATCCCATATGGTCCCCCAGCACTGCCAGGAGTAATTCTTGAGTGCAGAGCCAGGAGTAACCCCTGTGCACTGCTGGGTGTGACCCAAAAGCAAAAACAAAACAAAACAAAAAGAACATGCTTTTGCTACAGCATACCGTGATTAAAGTATAACATAAACTTCAAACTTTAAAATAATTTACAGGGGCTGGAGCGATAGCACAGCAGGTAGGGCGTTTGCCTTGCATGCGGTCGACCCGGGTTCAAATCCCAGCATCCCATATGGTCCCCTGAGCACAGCCAGGGGTAATTCCTGAGTGCAGAGCCAGGAGTAACCCCTGTGCATCGCCAGGTGTGACCCAAAAAGCAAAATAAATAAATAAATAAATAAAATAATTTACAGGAGAGGGGCTGGAGAGATAGCAAAGCGGGTAGGGCGCTTGCCTTGCACGCAGCCGACCCGGGTTCAAATCCCAGCATCCCATATGGTCCCCTGAGCACGGCCAGGGGTAATTCCTGAGTGCAGAGCCAGGAGTAACCCCTGTGCATCGCCAGGTGTGACCCAAAAAGCAAAAAAATAAAAATAAAATAAAATAAATAAAAAAAATAATTTACAGGAGAAAGAACCAATTGATTTCTTTACCTGATATATAAGGAAAAATATTCCTTAACCCCCTTTGGAAATTTATATTGCAGTCACTTTTAATATAACTTTATAAAGCAAACCTGGGCTGGAGCGATAGCACAGCCTTGCACATGGCCCACCCAGGTTCGATTCCTCCGCCCCCTTCAGAGAGCCCAGCAAGCTAGTGAGAGTATCTTGCCTGCACGACAGAGCCTGGCAAGCTACCCGTGGCGTATTGGATATGCCAAAAACAGTAACAATAAGTCTCACAATGAAGATGTTACTGGTGCCCCACTTGAGCAAATCGATGAGCAAAGAGGTGACAGTGACAGTGAAAGCAAACCTAATCATTTTGTCTACTATGGTGAGAACTATTTTCCAAATATTGATTATTATTTGGGGGAGGGAGTTCTTGGGCCATGCATGACAGTGCTCAGAGCTTACTCCTGATTCTGTGCTCAGGGATTACTCCTGGTGAGGCTCAGGCTACCATATGCAATGCTGGGATCAAATAATGGTTGTCCAAATGCAAGTAAAGTACTGAACCCCTGTGCTATCGTTCTAGGTCTATAATATTTATTTTTAAGCAAATATGTGACTTATCACCTCTGCTTTTTATCAATACCACCTTTTCTTACTTTTCATAGCATATGTAACTCACTTTACATTGATTTGTTTTTTCTTTTTGGGTCACACCTGGTGATGCACAGGGGTCACCCCTGGCTTTGCACTCAGTAACTACCCCTGGCAGTGCTTAGGGGACCATATGGGATGCTGGGAATCGAACCCAGGTCAGCCACGTGCAAGGCAAATGCCCTACCCACTGTGCTATCACTCCAGCCCCTACATTGATTATTTAAATAAAGAATTTCTACTTATTTTCTATCTGACAATTTAGAAATCTATTGCAGATGGAGAGATGACTCCCACCAAAAGTAGGATGGAAATAATCTCCCCCTATGTCTTGTGAATATAATGCAGTTCACCTGACTCCTGGCTATCTCCTCAAGAGTTCCAGCTGAAGTAGGGAGCAAGGGAGATGACCTCTACAAAACAGTGCTTCCAGCTCTCTGCTGGACCCATCTTGGTCATCCCCCAGGAAATGCCAAATGTGGCTTTATTCAAAGTCTGCTATATGCACCTGTGTGGCAGGGACAGTGGCATACCCACCAACCCCATGTAGCCACTGCCAAGTTTCTCCTGATGTCCACTTGGTCGCTCAGTGTGGGAAGAAGACCTTGTCACCTAAATTTTTGGGTAACAATGGACTCAGACTGGAGCGTGGAATTGCACTTTGCAGGAAAAGGTAAATCAGCCCTAATGTTGCAGGCAGATGGGTAGGGAGGCCCCAGTTATACATTTTTTGGGGAAAAAAAACCCACAAGAAGAGACTGCCAAGCCCTGAAGTAGCCCAAAGGTATAAGGACAAGATCCCTTTGAAATATGAATCCTGAGCTCTTTGGATAGGAGAAACCGAGGCACCACCCAGATGCAGAAATCCAAGGCTTCACCCAGAGGAGGGTGAACCCCGCAGGAAAAAAAAATAAATGTATGAGATTATGAAGAAATCATCAACAATAAAAGGGATGATATTAAGAGAAGATCAACAGTACAAGGCTTTCCTGTGATGTCCCTATTAACTTTTACGTATGCATAATTCCAGGAAAAGGTTTTATATAATTTTTGGAAAAATATATAAAAGCTTGTTCCAAAAGCCCTTTGGGACTTTTTCCACTCTGGAGAAGCCCACCCATGTCTCTCTATTGAACACTCCTTTTCATTCTTTCCTTACATTTAAGAAAATTTCAAAACAGATGATCTTGCTTCACTTGAAATTCATTATGGCGGGGGATGGGGGGAGCAGTGGAGAGTACAACCCCCCACCCCCACCCCCACTCCACCCCAGATGCTTAGGGATCACTCCTGGCAGGCTGCAGGAATCATATGGGGTGCCAGAGATAGAATTTTGGCCACATACCAATCAAGTGCCCTACCCCCTGTACTATTATGCTGGCCCCTCCTCCTGAAATTATTTTCGGCAAGAAAAAGGCGAGCGACCAAAAAAGCCTATATTGAGGTCAGGACTAACTGTCCCTTCCTTCAAAGATAACTCCTTGCTCTAGCCTGAATCCGTGGCCCTTCCAGTAACGGGGTGGCAGGGATGGCTCACCATCCAGGAAGGGCAGAACAAGTGGGGTTCAGGGCAGCTTGACAGCTGCCTCCTGGGGCTGGCAGAACATGAGTGTCCACACCATGTGTGTGCTTGTTGCACCACCAGACCTGATCCATGTCAGGTATTTTCCCCAGCAGCTGGGTCCAGCAGAGACCCAGAATGTTCTTTCCTTGCTTCACTGAGCCAGTTATAACACTAACCTCTGTCCAGGCTGTTCAAAAGTGGAGCCTTCCCTCACTGACAAAAATTTAAGGAGACAGAAGAGTAACTAAATCAAATGTGAAAAAAGAAATAAAGAGAGAGAACTATGGGGAGAGGATGGAACATATTTCAGGGATGAGCAAGGGTCAGTCACAGGAGTTTTCAAGCCTTTACCAAGTTGTCTTTATAGTAAGGCTTTTGGGTTTTTTGTTTGTTTGTTTTTGTGTTATAGACAGTGGTGCTCATGGCTGACTCTTGGTTTTGTGCTCAAAAATCACTCCTTGTGATATACATGGGGGGGAGGGGAGGAGGGAGGGTAACTCAGGATATAGTAGGGATTCTTCCAGACTGCCTGGGTTTAGAGTTCTCTGTAGCACTGTAGCAGTGTTGTTCCATTGTTCATCTATTTGCTCCAGCGGGCACCAATAACATCTCCATTTTGTGTGTGTGTGTGTGTGTGTGTGTGTGTGTGTGTATGTGTGTGTGTGTGTTGGCGGGGTGTGGGGGGGTGCATATCAAATGCTCTGCTGTGTGGGCAGGATACTCTTGGTAGCTTGCTAGGCTCTCCAAGAGGGACAAGAAGAATTGAACCCGGGTCAGCCACGTGCAAGGCAAATGCCCTACCTGCTGTGCCAGCCATCATTCCACACACACAGAAAAGTAAATCTGGCTTTTAGTTTGTCACTGGGAAAACCCTTGATGGTCCTTTCTTAATCTTATCAGGACCTTTGGAGTGTCTGCTTCTCTTAACCTGCCTCCTTCTCTGGGTGTGCCCCGCAGTTTCATTGTCTCCTTGATGGTTTTTTCCTGCATCTCCAAAGAGCCCCAGATTTGCATCTCAAATGGATGTGGCCCTTTTGCCTTTGGGCTACTTCAGGGCTAGTTAATTACTTCTTAGTTTTATCATTGCTGGGAAACTCATTCCCAGGACTGTCTTTGCATCTATCAGCCTGCAACAAACTTGTTTGATACAACTCTGACTTCCAAAAATACTCTTTCCTTAAATGCGGTGTGTGTTTTCATTTAGTATCAAGTGCAGATTTTATCATAGTAGTTTATAAGTCCTTTACAGGAAGTATCAGTTACAGCATAAATAATGCGTAATATTTTTTTTCTTGACTTCGTAATACATGGTCGATAATATATATGTCCTAATACATCATTTTTACTTAAATTATTAGAAATATATGGCAAGATATAGAAATTTCACTTTATCAAATATTCATTTATTATCAAAATGAGTTCCCATCATTATAATTTTCTTACACTGTCTTTTCTTACCAAGTTGTAGGTTGTTTTTGTGGATTTTTCTTTGTAAGACTACTTCCTTTTGGATAGGTCTCTGCCTGTGTAAATTTTCAACACACTTTAGAATGGAAGAGGGGAAAAAAATATGAGTAATGGTTGCTATTTGCAGGAGGATGACCAGCTGCAAAGACAGTGATTCAAGAGCTAATAATCCCAAATCAACCCATGCCCAAGGTTAGGCTTCTTTCAGTACTCTATTGGTTTGGGGGTGGGAGATCTCTTGAGTGTCATGGATTAGCAGAAACTTTCTTGTGTTTACTATGCTCCAAAAATACAATTAACAGTGTGCATGGGGAGAGGAAAGATAATGAAAAAAGACTTTAGTCTCTGAAAAGCACATTCTAATGAGGCCATCAAATACAAGTTCATGTAGTTACTCTCGAAATATTTATTTAAGAAATCCAGCAATAAATCAGGAACCACCTGCCTATTTAGATTACCCAGAGAAATGACTATGGATTCATAAAATCTTAGAAAAACTTGGGAGTTTTCATTGCTTGTAATATTAAATTTTACCTTTTGCTTATTGAACGTAGAGTGATATACGCACACACTTTCTAGTGGACAGACAGTGGCATGTACATAAGTGGAAAGTAAAAATTGTAATCTCAGATGTGTTGTTGATATTACCTTCATTTATTTTGAAAATCCATTATAAGATTGACTTGATAGAAGTAACAGAAAATGCTCTCCTCATTGAAATCTTCTCTTCCTGAAAATGTGTCATATGCACAATAAAAGGCACTAATTGCTGACACAAATAAGCACATCTGTAGGAAACAGGGGGCAATGGGAATGTGGAGGGGCCAGCTTTCAACAGTCCCATCCTGCCTGTCTGCCATTCCTTCCTTTGTAGTGAGCCAGCAGGATGTCTGGTACAGGCAAGCTCTGGCAAACAACCTATAGAGAAAATACACCTTTTGAAAAGGTAGTTAAATCTCAAAGACCTCCACTTCCTTAGCATTTATACGGTTTTGTGGTACTTTTTTCTTTTCTAATTCATCTTTGGTAGAAAAAAAGGACATGCTCACACACACACAAACATACACACACACACACACACACACACACACACACACACACACGCTGGTAAAAAGCTTCAGGAGAAGAGAAGGTATTTTGAAAGACTTTCAAAGAAAACAAAAACTTTAAGAGCAAAACCTTAACTGCAAAGAGACTGAGAAAAGAGGAAGGTGGGCAGGTGTGACAAAGGGTAGGACCTTCGGTGGAAGGTGAAGGAGAGAGTACCTCCAGCACACAAATGGTCTCTCTTGGGAATGTGGGGAGTGTGTTTCTACTGGGAGAAAACACAGGAAACCTAAACTGTGGTTTTAGCATTTATCAGTCAACATCTATTTTGAAATGTCTGCCTCTGAGCTTTATATGAACTCTCTGAGAAGAGCAGCCCGGAGAACTTTGACTAGTGGATAATTTGCCATCTGGGCTGGGAGACTTGTTGACTGATGGATGTTTCCCTTCATCATCAATGTCAGAAAGGCTGTATTTGGGTCCTGACTCCAGCTCAAGCCCTGGTGTGCCTCAATCTTTCTCCGTAACTTCTTAATTTCTTTAAATTCACCTTAACCTCTTTAGCTTCAAAGCATGGATCATAATATCAGCCCTCCTAGGTGAAGCTGGATATAGACCATTTATGTGGGCAGCAACTAGCACAGTCTCTACACTTTAGATAGCCTCCATATACATCCGTTGTTAGCAAACAAGAGTGAGCCACACATTTGCAGCAACAGGGAGGCAATTAAAATTGAATCTATACTGAAGGAATTAAGGAGGGGCAATTTTTCATAGGTACAATCAGAAAAAATCAATAACTAAATAATTATTGAGTTTCCACTCTGCTGGGCATTGATACAGAGGTATCACTTTGTTCCTGCCTTCATCTTAGAGTTCAGTAAGGAAGAAAGATACATGCACAGTGTGGAGAATGATACAGAAAATCATTTATTAGAGCTGCTATAGCAGGTTTTCTTAGATCACTAAATCTGGACATTGAGAACTTGGCTTCAAGTACAATTTTTATTGCTTGCTGTGTAATTTTGCACAAGGTCCTAAATTTTTCTGAGTTCAAATTATCCCCTATATAAGTGATGGAAAGAATAACACTTGCATATAGAGCTGTAATCACTGTCACTGTATCACTGTCATCCCGTTGCTCATCGATTTGCTTGAGGAGGCACCATTAACATCTCCATTGTGAGACTTGTTGTTACTGTTTTTGGTATATCAAATATGCCATGGGTAGCTTGCCAGTCTCTACCATGCAGGCGGGATATTCTCGGTAGCTTGCCGGGCTCTCAGAGAGGGGCGGAGGGATCGAACCCGGGTGGGCCTCATGCAAGGCAAATATCCTACCCACTGTGCTATCACTTCAGGAATTAATATTGTGAATGTTGCATTTGTATTCAAGATAATGCTCACCTTCCAATAATACACATCCTTATTATATTTTAACAGAAGGAATAGGAAAGTGGAACCAATCTATTTTCCTTTTCTTTCTTTCTTGACATAGAGGCAGTTAGGAAAGACTTCTGATGAAAATAGTATCTAAGAAAATTTGGTAAGGAGTAGTTGAGCGTAAGATAGAGCAGAAAATAAAATCAGAGGGTGGTGGGGAGTGAGTTGGTTCCAAATGAAAGAGAGAGGAGTGCATTTTTAAAGCATAGCAGTTAAGCATAACTAGAATTTTGAATTTGTGTGGAAGAAGAAAAGAGGTGAAGAAAGACAGGTGAAAGAGGCCAGCTCATGAAGGGCTTTGTAAACCGTCCTAAGGAGTTTGGACTTTCTCCTAAAAGCAATAGGGAACTTGGGGGAGTAATTTAATCACATCATCAAAAATCCTGGAAACAAATACCAGAAGGAGTGTGAATAAATAAAGAGAGCATTGAGCTGCGTGCTGAATCTTGGGGAAGGCCCGCTGTTGGGGGAACGAAGCAAAAGAGGGCACCAATAAAAGAGATTGGAAGGGAATAGACATATTATGAGAAGAACCAGGTAGCACCAGTGCCTGGACACTGGGGAAGGATAGGATTTCAAGCAAGAAAGGTTAAGCAAAAGTATTGAGTACAGCGGAGAGATCAAACAGAATGAGGATTGAGAGAAGTTTATTGGTTCTGGCAATTAAAAGGTAATTGGTGACCTTGCAGCATTGGGAAAGCACTGGTGCTGGAAGCCATATGGTCAGGTTGCAGAGACCAAGGAGAAATTAGAGCCCTGGAAAAAGCCTTTGTGTATGTCCTATCTGGCACTGGGCGGGGGGGGGGGGGGCAGGAAGGGAAGCAAAAAAGAAGCGAGGAGACCTGTAAGGTCTTTGGAATAGGAGCAAACCAAAACATAATTTCAGTGCAGAAAAGAGAATAAGGATAACTGATAGTTTGGAAGGGAATTGGATCTCTCTTTATGGACAGGAGATTCAGGAAACAAGATGAATGCAAGATCACAGGAGAATTTTCTAGATTAAGAGAAAAGCAACAGCATTTGAGGTCTGTGGATGAGGGGAAGCATATAGCAGCAGGAAAATGGTTCTTGCAGAAGTGTTAGAGTCTATTGTTGTGGAAGAGATTTGGGGTATTTAATGAGAAATGAGTAAAACAATTGCTGGGAGCCCATGAGGCTAAATGTCTGTGTTCATAATAAATTAATGGATTTAAATTTTCCGAGACTCTCCTGTATCTGTGAGAATGAAAAATCGTGTCCACTTAATTACTTAAGGCACTTGAATTTAATGGTAATTCAGAACTTCATGCTGCTTCTGACCTTTTAAATCAGTTGTTCATTCTCCAGTTCCCATAGTTATACCAGCTTCCTCCTCCACCCCCAATTCAGTACGTTTCAAAGGAGCTGCCATGGCAAGTTGCGGAGTTGCCTGTGCATCTTGCATCTCTTCCTGCTTCCACTGTCAGTCACATTTCAGAATGCTTTGATTCTTAAAAGCTCTCTTCCAAATTTACTCCAAACTTGTTGGTATCAAGTCAAGTATCTGTAATTTTTGCTTTAACTGTACCTTTCACAGTTTCTGTCTTCTTCATTTTCTCTGATGGTACACTGAAATGTACCATTTGAAATGCATCGTGTTCTTGTATTTCAGCTATGACCAGCTTTCTTCATTATATCCTTTCATTTTTATATCACTGTCATCCCATTGCTCATCATCAATTTGCTCTAGCAGGCACCAGTAACATCTCCATTGTGAGACTTGTTGTAACTGTTTTTGGCATATGGAATACGCCAGGGGGAGCTTGCCAGGCTCTGCCCTGCAGGCGGGATACTCTCTGTGGCTTGCCGGGCTCTCAGAGAGGGACGAAGGAATCGAACCTTCGGGGTCAGCCACGTGCAAGGCAAACACCCTACTCCCTGTGCTATCGTATATCCTTTCATATCATTAGTATTTTGCTTTGCTAGTTGTGTATATTTCCCTTCGTTACATCATGCCATTGTTAAGACATTAAATTGTCCGGCGATCACTTTCAGTGACCTGTCTCATCATTTGGCACAGAATTTCTCCTCAAATCACTGTTCTTTTTTTCTGTTTGGTTGTTTTGAAGTTGATACCCTAATATTGTCTCTGTGTTATTTTGGAGTTTCCTTTGCAACTGCAAACACTGTCAGTTTCGGGGGTCTAGAGTCCAATGAGGAAGAGTTTCCCATGGCTCCACGAGCCCTAACTCTGTGAATCGAAAGGACCTCATTTCCCTAGAATGAAGACCTGCCCCAAGTACAGAATACCCCCACTCCCCGTTAGAGTCCAACCAGACCATAAAGAAGTATTTTTCTGGGTAAAAGTTCACCAACATTTCTGCCCTGAAAACTGGGATTCTGAAAACCCAGACTATTCCAGCAGGGAGCCTTCAGCAGCCTGGAGCCTACAAAAACAGAAATCTCCTTATTTTATCTCCCATGTCCGTAAATTGTGATCACTTATTTTCATTCCAGAGTCATTCTTTGTGCTGCACATTGGAAAGCAAAAGTACATTTAAAATTTTAAACCCTAAGCTATTAGAGAGGGGTAAGAGAGTCCCTTTGTGTCCGGATTTCTTCTGTCTACAGGATGAATAGCAGTCGCCTCGTCTGACATAAATAGCTTTCATATAATACTTTCCAGAGGGGAAAAATGGCTCAGGACAAAATACAGCCACTTCTCCTTTTCCCCATGCATGGACTTCTGAACAGAAAATAACATTAACAGATTATTAAACTATTTGTCACCAAAGAAAAGTAGATGGAAGTTTTGTGCCTTGCATACTATGTAGGGGGCAGGGAATCTTTATAGGTTCTGCTTTCAAAAGTTACTCATTTTTCTCTTTCACCGTGGGTCTTGATGTTTCAGACTTGTGATTTTGTTCATTATTGCCAATGGTTTATATATTTTTTTAAAATTCTATAGTCAAGATTAAGTTTCAGAATTCAGCATGAGAGAAAGGAACTATTGAAAACCACACCCCGCCCCCATTTTCTTTCCTAGGGGAAGGTTTTGGTTCTCAAAGAATATCAAGTTCCAATGTCAGTTTTGTAAATAACTTTCAGAAAGTCGGTTGCCTTCCCAAGCTTGGAGTTTTGTCTAGTTTTGTGTGTATAACACACTAAAGCACCAGTGCTTCACTGATCAAGTTAACACAAAGTTAATTACCCAGAGCCTTGACTTGTCCTATAATTGCCATTTGGCTAACAAACATTTGATACGTATCTTTGGTACAGTGTGTTGAGACCTAGAGGGGCAAGCTCTTGATGGATGGGGAACAAACCAAATAAATACAGTATTTTATGTTCTTTTAATTCAGGGCCAAGTGGATTTGGATGAAGTGTTTATTTAGTTTGCTGGCTGTTTCAAGATGCTGTGGTGTATTGATTCCTTTTATTACTAGCAGCCGTTTAACCTGACCTCCTCCAGAACCAGTATTTTAAAAGCTATAAATTTTAGCTTTACTTATGAGCAAAGGCTGAAATGCTGTGAAAGCCTTTTTATTAGTTGAGTTCCACATTTCTCAGTACTCTTCTGTCACCCGTGGCCACAATATTTAGGGGTTCCTAAATTAGTGTGGCTGCTCAACTGCTTGGGAGTGGCAGGAGCAACTATAAAATGAACATAAACATTTCCAGGGTATTGGGTTCCATGATGTGGTAGCAGACAGGTGCAGGAAAGGGGTCAGGCCCAGAGAGAAAAGGATTGGGGTTGATCATGTTAAATAAACATTTACTTTAGCATCTCACATATCGACTACTCCTTGGAAACTAGGAACAGATTGTCCAGGTAACCAAAGACAGGGTGGCTTTGGTGAAAAAATTAGTTGACCCATCTTCTGTGTATACTGTGCTCTTCGTGTTCCAAGTTCCCAGTCATAGCTTTAATCTCTACCAACTAAGAAGTCAATGAAATCTAAGTCCCTAATTTGCATCCATTCAATCTTTGGCACACAACCAAGAAAAATAGCCTCCTGAGCACCATTGGGTGTGTCCCAATCAACAACCCCCCCCAAAAAAAGATGCCCTAAGAAATCTACTTTTCCCTCTAAACTAAGAAAGTGTATGCTCCCCATAATAGACTAATTTGAACAGGATCTAGTAGAGACTCTAGAAAGACAGTACTTAGCTTTTGAAACACCAGTACCCATCCTCTGAGGAAGGGAGCTGGTCTGTGTCAATCAACAAAACCAAACCATTTTTTCTTGAAAAAGCCCAGGAATGAATCAGGTTGACTACACAAAAAAAGGATCTAATTTTCCAGAAAATAGGGAGCCATCAGTTGAGCCCCCGAAGTGTGTCACAATGAAAATGCCTGATGTTGGGAATTGAAGACAAAAAGAAACTCATTCTACTTGTGTGGCTTCCTGGCTTTAAGTTATGCACATCGATCGCTTTGATCTGTTTCTTAGAAAATTCCCCATCAGTTTTCTAATTATCATAGATATTTGTTTAAACAAATTTTCTTTTCTCAACCTCTAGACCTCTTTTTATTTGATCATGCAACAAAACTCTAATACAGCATTAGTGAGGTTATGTAAGCAAAGAATTATCATTTCACCACAGGAAAAAAGTCCAGACTACAAAGAAAAAAACTCCTATTGAGATAATTTAAATAAAAATGCCAATGATGAAAAAGAAATATTGAATGAGGATATCCTCCTCCCCATCTTCACTTTATATTTCTTTGCAGAAGAATCTAATTTAAAATTATATGTTTGCAGTTGGTTTGTTATTTCACCTTACTGATCTCTATTTTCCCTCGTTTCTCATCATCAGTAGAAAACTTAACTATAGCCGGAAGAATTTTTAGTAGCATTTCAAAGAACCATTTTTATGTGTTTTACATTTTGCTTTTATTTTTACAGTGGCCATACCCAGTGATGCTGGGGGTTCAAGAGGTATAGATGCTGAATCATTTAAGTAACCAACCATAATTCTTTATATTTTTTTGTCTTCTGATATCTCAGAAAATTAAGAGAAAAAAAAAGGGAAATTCTTACTGTTAAAATTAAGTGGCTTTCAAAATTATGGTCCTGAAGTTCATTTAAAAAAAATTAATTTTTAGAAACCATAGAACGAGAGAAATAATACAGGGACTGACTGAAGAACATGACTTGTATACACCTACCCCAGGTTTAGTCCCCGGTACCACATGGCTCTCCTGGTATTGCCAAGTGCAGCTTTGGAGGCCTCCAAACACTACTAGGTATGACCTTGGAGGCACTGAGCACCACTAGTGTATTCCGGTTAACCTGCGGCACTGTAGCATCTGAGCAGTACTATATCCCCAGACCTTAACATCGACCTCCCAACCCAATTGGTAAAGAATCACCAGAAAGTGCTCCCTAGGCTCTTGAGCACCTTGTTTTTAAAAACTCCGAACGAAAACTACATTCGATTTTATCACCATTCTGCTTAAAATTCTGTCTAGGTTCACTTGGATGTAGACATCCACACTGCCCAAATTATTGTTTGGTTTTCGTATAAAATCATCAAAGTTGTTTTGTTTTGTTTTGTTTTTTGCTTTTTGGGTCACACCTGGCAGTGTACAGGGGTTACTCCTGACTCTGCAATCAGGAATCACCCCTGGTGGTGCTCAGGGGACCATATGGGATACTGGGAATCGAACCCGGGTCGGCCGCGTGCAAGGCAAACACCTTATTCACTGTGCTATTGCTCCAGCCCCTAAAATCAAAGTTTTTAGAGTGTTTGAGTCTGAGTACCATTTGGACAAAGAACTGAGGATTTTAAGGCCTAGACTACTCATTCATTCAGTTCCCCAAATTTAATTCAACTAACATCAGCAAAATATTTGCGTTTTGTCTTTCTTCAACCTTATTTGAATCAAGGTGGACCTAAATACTTTCATCACCCAAATATTATCTGATCAATATTCCATATCATATTGTTTTTGTTGACTGTGGATCCATCATACTGAAAGAAAAGAAAAGAAAAAAGCCCACAAATCAGAGATAAATATACATAGCATAGAATTCACCTTCAACCACTCTCTAGTGTGCAGTTCAGTAGAGCTAGGTATATTTACATTGTTGTCCATTGACAGCTGAATATTAACATATTTTTTACATGTTGGACTTCCCAATATGTCCCTGAAGTCAGTTTCTGTCCAGCCCTCTCCAGCAGTCATGGCCTTGTTGACTTGGGCAGAAGGTTCTACATGCGCAAGAGGAAAGCAATGCTTACCTTTGGGAAATTACTCAGATTTCTAGAAAAACTTTATGTCGGGATGGTTGTCATGGTGTAAATTAAAAGGTTATGTCAGAGGTTAAGCTATGCAATTAAATCAAGAAAGTAGCTTATTCCAGTAGCTGACATTAACTTTTGAAAAGAGACTAGATTAGCTGTATTTATTAGTCACATGTAAACTGCACAAAGCTAAGGGCGAGGGGGGGGGGAGGATTACTGCACTGAGCACCACCTTTGTAAGCAAATCATTCCATGTCACACCTCTGATTTTTCAATTTGATTCTGTTTCTTCAGTCAGGCTCATTATCCTCTTCCAGATTTGCACACAGTGACTGATGCATTGTGACGGGTTATTTTTGTTTTTCTGCTTTAAAAATTATTCCCTCCATCCCTAAATAATTACCTGCAAATTAACCTTTTCTCTTACTGGGATATTTGTTGGGATAGAATGCAGAAAATAGAGATGTGTAAGTGAGACTCTTTCGACAGAAGATAAATTTTCAAGGCCACCAGGGTATCATTTATTAAATGAATGCTACAGTCCAGTAAATGGGGCCCCTTTGACCTGAAAGAGTTAATGTTGCATTGAAAGTGTCTGAGCTGTCCCCAGCCTTTCTTGCTAGGAAGGCTCCGACCCATTAATGGCAGTAATAATAATAATAATAGAAAACAATCCTACTTGCCTCCATTACTCTGAAACTGTTAATGGCATCCTAATGTTTTTTTTTTTCTCTAAGTGTAACTGAAAACTGACATTCTGCTCAGCTAAAATTTCAAATGTGATATTTTTTTTCATTGCCATTTCTTACATGCCTTGTAGAATGCTGAGTAAGGAATAAGACAGAGTCTTATAATTGGTCTTTTAAATCATCACAAACATTTATTTCCCCCCCTCAAGGCTATATCTAGTACCAATAACTCAGTCATAAGATGATGGGGAAAAACTATTTAATGATGCATTACAAGCTCCTTCCTAAACTCTTCTCCAGAACAAGGCAGAGAAAATAAAATGACACTGTGCTCAAAAGTTGATTTTAAAATAAGAGTCGACATAGCTCTTTTATTATGTGGGAGCATTAGCAATGGGTCAAGTAGTCCTTTGTTTTTTTGTTTTTGGGTGTAATTTTTTTTGCTATAAATACTTTTTAGAATAAGTCTATTTAGGGGTATTTATTATAAATAATTATTAAAAAACTGAGCTTTGCACTATCTGTCGCACAATGGTCTTCCTGTTATAGGAGACTAACTTCCATACATGGGAATTGCAGTAGTGTCCCACAGTAACTTCTCAATGAAGATTAGCCTTTATGCTGAATCAAAAACAAAAGATCCTTACAAATTTCTGTTCCTTACATTTAGTACCATATATGTGTATGTATGTTTCATTTATTGAGGTGACACTGGTTTACAAGGATGTAGAGGTTGATATGTTTAGAAGATGCAGTGATATGTTTGGAGGATATCACACCCACCAACAAAGTTCTAATAGCTTATCACCATGGCCCTCTGGACCCTTCTCTTCCAGTGCCCCTTCCTGTGATGGTAACCTTAATTCTACCACCAGACGGTTTGTTCTCACTGGATCTTGTCTCTTTCTTTGCTGTGTTCTTCTTTATTGACTAGCAAGTGAGATCATTCAAGATTTTCTCTTTCTGACTTGTTCTGATACTCACACTGAGCAAACCCTTGTTTGTTTACCTGTCCACAGGAATAAGCCTCTGGGAGTAACTGTATTTAATCAGGATCCCAACCTCAAAGGCCAGTGGGATCAGTCATACCTCTAGTCATCTGACTCTTGGAATCCTCCTTGCTCTTTTTCCATCCTCTGTGTCCATTCCCATTTCAGTGTCTTAGCCCCCATGGCTAATCTACAGTGGAACAGTGGAACATGTTTTGTAGCTACCCTTCTGCAGACCTGTCTTGTCACATCTCTCTCAGTGAGTCCCTGAAGCCATCTTCCAGCCTCGCTTTTGCTTCCTGACTTCCAGGGATTCATCTCAGCACAGACTTGTCTTTTCCACTCACTCTGTCTTGCTGTATTATGCCTTATTTTGTGATGCTCCATGTAAGTGACTTATTCCTTGAGAACAGGGTTACTGTGTGGAACCTACCAACCTACCACACACTGGTGACTTCATAGGATCAGCTGAATCCAGTGTCTGTGAAAGATGTGGAAAAATAATCTTTTTATTCTTAATTGCAGTATATATAACATAGGATGTTTTAATTTCTCAATTTTCTGGAACATCTGCTGTTTATTCTGCTTAAAACAAAAACTTGTGATATTGGCATACTCTTAGCTTAAACAGGTTACTTAACCTGTCTGAACCTCAATTTTCTCAACTGTAAAACAAGTGTAAAAATAGTATATACCTCAGATAATTGTACTTATATATATTGTACTCAGAAGTATACATGTATGGGTACCTGCTGTTATTTTTTTCTTATCATAATCCATCATCATCATCATCATCATCAATGTTCTATCTTTCACTGTTTCACCACTTTTACTGACAAAAATACTGTAGCCCAGAAAGATGAAATTACTTTCCTAGATTTGAAGTCTTCAAATGAAAACCCTACATCAAAGGTGCCTCCTACATTAAAATATTTATTGCTAACCACTCTATATTGTTTCCAGTCCACCAGTTTCTTAGTGCTTTTTCAAAGTTCCAAATCACAATTTGTGGAGAAATCCTATAAAACTGAAACTTAGAATGAGCATACCTATTCCAAAAAGACCGTCTTTCAAACACAGGCACTTTCAGCCTGCAAGGCTAATGTGAAATCCACTCTCAATTGTGAAATCTGAGTTGAGTAGCCATGAGAATACTAGGGGTGAGAACAGCTCTTTTAATGTGATGTCAAGTTTCTTGATGCATCTTTAAAATCCAGAGCAACATATTTAATTGGTACAATTGTAAAGAGCTTGCTTGAACCCTTGGTCAACTATTGCAAAGATCGATTTTATCTCTTTTTTGAAAGCCAGTCTATTTTTCAAATGTGTATTAAAATTAGTAGTATGTCTTCAGTTATTAATAATGATCTGGAGAATGGTCTTCTCTTCACAGGGGAGAGAGAAGCTTGGCTAAGCAGATTAGTTCATTATAGCTCTTCTCAATGTTGCATAATGTGTCTTTCCTAAGACCTACCTAATAATGACTAGAATGTACTCCCTATAGGTTGGCATGAGACAAACTTCTCACTGCCAGGTTCAGCTCTGTGCTTGTAACCTTGTCACTCTTTTGAGGTTATAGCCAAGAAACAATCTTCCTGATCCCCAAGACCCTGTGTAGTGGGTTTGTTTTGTGGATGAGAAATTAAAAAATTGAGTATTAAGTCAAGATGATTTGGGAATGGTAAGAAACCAATTACACGCTGACTTTTACAAAGAAGATACTGTAAGTTGTTGACAAATGCAAATGAAAACTCCAGAACAGTGGCATAGAGATGTGGTTGAATCTAGGTCAATGTCAACATTTCTATGCTAGTTCCTCTCTTATAGTTTCTTTCTTATTAAAAAGAAACATGAATACTCATGACTAAAAGCGTGTCTTCCCAGTAACCCCAGTATCAAAGAAGATTTTTCCTTAATGTTGGACCAGAATTAGTTCCAGTTACCTTTTTGTGGGTCAGTAATCCTTTCCTGGCCCAAATGAAACACAATATTTGGTGATACCTGTGTGATAGGTACATGTCTACATGAAAGAGAGAGGTAGATTAACCCAAGAAAAAGTATGATGCTCATACTATATAGAATAATAGTTCCCAAATAGTAAAAATGAATGGATGTAAAGCCAGTGGGGACTTATTTGACAACTTCAAAGTTATAATATTCCTCCTGTGTCCCTGTGAGCTTCCCTAAAATAGAAAAAGGCAGTGTTCCCATGTGCCCTGATGTTTCACTATAATTCTGCAGAACCACAGTACAACAAAGATTGAAGATTGATCATAAACTTCCCCAAGGGTGAGTTATTAATGGAAATACCACCTTCTTATAACCTTGTTTCCTGCTGGCAAGGGCTCCTCAGGCTGAGTTATAGGGAAACTCCAACATGTTGTCAGATTTCACAACAACATTAAGTGGAACTTCCTTTTCATATTTGCCACCTCATTTATTTTGTGTGTCCCCATGTTATTAGTTTTGCTGCCCATTAATCATTATATATTACAAAATATAGCAAAGTGTGCTTAAGAGAAGATAGCAGAGGGTCTAACAGTCATGGCCAGGAGGAAGCTTAGGCAGCATTCCATCCTGCTCAATCATAGTGGAGCAGGTGTGACTTCCTCTTGCCTCCCAAGTGGATTATAACACATTTCTTCAGACTTATCCACCTGGTCATAGAAAGTGAAGAGAAAGAATGTTCACTGTGAGGACAGATAAGTAACCACCATTGAAGGGTTTGGGAATTTGCCCCACACCCAATAGTGCCTAGGGTTTATTTTGGCTCTGCACTCAGGGATCCTTCCTGGTGGTGCCTGGGGGACCACATGCAGTATGTGGATCAAACTGGGGTCTGCAGATGCAAGGCAAATACCAATAAAAGATGAATCTTATCCAGTAACTAAAGATTACAAGGTGTTTTTCTTTTTCTTTCTCAGTATCAATAGTTTTCAGCCCTTTTAATGACTCTAGATTGGCTTTGGTCCATAGTTTTAGGATTAAAAAATCTCCAGTTTAAAGTACTTCTATCATTACCTGTCCTCTGTGTCAGAATTCTTAGATCTGTTATTCACAGGTTGCCTATTGACCATGACCCAAAAACAATGATCTTGTGGCATTTCCTGTTTTGTTGATGGTTTCTAAGTTGAAGAGAGCAAAGTCACTTAACTGCTAAAAACCAAGAAGAATTAGCTAACTGTTTGCTTTCTGTCTCAGGCATGGTTATCCCAATCAAGTGATTTTGATTAGAATCAAATTGTCTTTTCTGTGAACAATGACTCTGTGAACAACACGCTGCTTGGGCTATTGAAAGAACTGGCGAGCAGACAAAATACTAGGACAAGTGATAGGAAGTCTTGAATAAAACAACCAAAAGTAATCTTGAATAAAGAATAAATATTCAGAGATAATGATAGTTCTGCAATATATGAATAGCACTATAACACTGTTGTCCCATTGTTCATCGATTTGCTTGAGCAGGCACCATTAATGACTCCATTGTGAGACTTGTTTCTGTTTTTGGCATGTCGAATATGCCACAGGTAGCTTGCCAGGCTCTGCCGTGCGGGCAGGAATACTTTTTTTTTTTTTTGCTTTTTGGGTCACACCTGGCAAAGCACAGGGGTCACACCTGGCTCTGCACTCAGGAATTACCCCTGGCGGTGCTCAGGGGACCATATGGGATGCTGGGAATCGAATCCGGGTCGGCCGCATGCAAGGCAAATGCCCTACCCGCTGTGCTATCACTCCAGCCCCAACGGGCAGGAATACTTTTGGTAGCTTGCCAGGCTCTCTGAGAGGGACAGAGGAATCGCACCCCGGTGGACCGAGGGCAAGGCAAATGCCCTACCCACTGTGCTATTGCTCCAATCTAATATATGAATATAGAAATGGAATTCCTCTTGGCTTTATTTTGGCTACAGAGAGTCCTCCAAATGAGTGTAAGCATTGCCTATGAAAGAAAGTATACACTACAAACAGTTGCTCATGGAATATTTCCAATGTATCAAGAAGGCATCATGTTTAGTTCTGTGTCAGAGAACTCTTTACCCTCTGTGGAAATTAGGGCCACAATCTTTATTCCATGTGAAGAAGCAGGGCAGTAAGAGTCTCACACAAGTTAACAGAGTTACTCCAGGGGTGATGGAGCTCAGCTGTATATACTCAAGTAGTCTGACACAGACTGTGCTTCAATAGCCCTTGCTGGTAGGCTAAAATACTAGTGGATGTTAGAGATGAAGTCAGTTGTAGAAGAGGTAGCATCACTTCCATTCGAAACATGACCAGTAAGTGTACACTTCTATTTTCTACATTTGGGGAATCTGCCTTATGCTTAGCTGTGTCTCTCATGATGGACTACTTTACATTCTCTTGTGATAGTGATTGTGTCTCTCTTTGCTTCCCACATGGATTATAACAAATATGATTAAAATTTGTGCCTAATCTTTTATTTCTGAGGCATCAAAGAAAGTGGGAAGAGTTTGGCTCAAGTGTTCTCCAGAGCAGTAATACCTCAGATGAGTAGCTCTGCCAAGCCAGCAGGATCACTTTTCTTTGTCTGAAAACCTGAGGGATTTGAAAGAGGAATTGGGAAGAAAATGAGTCTCGTGGTTTTCTAAGATTTATATTGGATAGAAAACTGAGGAATATGTATCAAGTCATCAAGTAAAAAGAAATTGCAAAATACTATTAGAAATCCCTGATTTATTCTAGAGTATAGAATATGAAATTGTTATTTCTAAAACATGGTCTTTTGTCAGTCAGGTGCCAGATGGAGAATTGGCTTATGTTTAAGGGTGAGGACAGATCAAAGATATAAATCTTGAAACGCAGAATCATACTCCTGTGATAAATGCTTATGGCATGAATAGAAAGTTCATGGCTCATACTAATTTGAATAAAAGAGATCAGAGATAACAAGTGTTGGCAAGGATATAGAGAAAAATGGTGCAACCACTGTGGAAAACAGTACAGAAGACCCTAAAATTCTACTTTTGGGTATTTATTCCAAATGAAATGAAATTATCATGAAGAACTGTCTGCTCTCCATGTTCATTGCAGCATCAGTCACAGTGACCAATACATTGAATTCAATACATTGAAGCCCATGTGTTCATCTACAAATGATGGGGCAAATGGTTATAACTTTATGTCACATTCATAAAATATCACATTTATAAAAGTATATAACATTTATTTACAGTTGTTATACATGATGGAGTATGGTTCAGCCATAAAAAGCCAGAAACCCTGCCATTTACAAGAATGACCTTGAGGTCATATTGCTAAGTTGAAATAAGTTGGTCAGAGAAATACAAAATCTCCATGATCTCACTTATCTGTGGAACCTAAACAAAATCAAAACTTAGAAATAGAGAACTGACTTTCTCAACAGTTTTCAGGAGCTGAAGGATGAGAGAAACAGGAAGCTGTTGGTCAAAGGGTATATACTTCCAGTGGTATGATGAATGAGTTTTTAAAATATAATATATAGCCTGATAAATATAGTTACCAGTGTTGTATTAGAAGTTTAAAACTTGCTAAGAGAATACATTTTAAATATTCTTAACATACACAAAGAGTATTTTTGTGAGGTGATAGAGGTGATAACTTTGTGTGTAGCTGGTACCGCAATATATATTTACATCAGATCATTTTATACAATTGAAACTTATACAATGTTAATGTTGATTATATCTCAATAAAAATAATTAAATGCTTACCTGAATTTAAAGAAAAGACAATGCAGAGATTTCCATTCAGGAATAAATTTGCTTCTCCAAATTCTTGCTCTCTGATACACAAATTCTTGACTCTGACAAATATGTTTACTGAGACAGTAAGTGAGTAGAGTTGGTCCCGTTAGGTTACTGAACAGGCCCTTCCTCCCTGCTCTTTTGGCATGAATGAACATCTAATTTGAGTAAGATCAATTGCGAAAGCTATGGTGTGACTTTGTATAAAAAAGAAATTTGCAAATTATAAAGCACCAGAACAATGTTGTTTGTATTATAATCTTCTCTTCCTCTTAAGACCAAGCAAAGTTCTAAGCCACAAAAAAAAGTGAAACCAAATAAAAACCTCAGTGAACACTCATTGGTAGCAGACTTGATTTTGATTTGATATTTAGCAGTAGATTGAAATCCTGCTCTAAATGTGTCTATGAAAAAATCTCTTTCAGGGGTTTGTGCAAATAACTGAGTAATTGAGAATCATAAAGTAATTTTCCAAGTATAGCTAAATGTAAAAAGGAAAAGAAATAGCAAGGCAAAAGCATAATGGTAGGCCAGAACATCTAGTTATGTCTTTATACAGTAACATGTTATAATATATTAATGTGGATGCCATAAAAACTCAGCCAGTTTGACTTTCAGTTATGCTTATGCTTTTCATTTTAAAAAAAATTATCAAATATATTTGTATGATTCTTTGAGGGTTCTATAGTAGATAGCCCATATAAGAAGCAAACCACTCAGCAAACAGAAGCAGAATAAAGATATGTTGTTGAAGCATATCTCACAATGTCTCACAATGGAGATGTTACTGGTGCCCGCTTGAGCAAATGGATAAACAATGGGACAACAGTGCTACAGTGCTACATATATTATATGTGTTAGACATGTTTATGCATAAAATATATTTCCTGATGTGTGTATATAACACATATTAGAAAAATGTATCCTGTCATTCAGTTTAGTAGAAAAACCATTATATACAATACAGAATACATTTTATAATTTGTGAAATAAAGAGTAAAAAAAAGAGAATTGTCAGTGTCATCCCGTGCTCATCGATTTGCTCGAGGGGGCACCAGTAACGTCTCCGTTGTGAGACTTGTTACTGTTTTTGGCATATTGAATATACCAAAGTACGTTGCCAGGCTCTGCCGTGCAGGGCAGGATACTCTCGGTAGCTTGCCGGGCTCTCCGAGAGGGGCAGAGAAATCGAACCCGGGTCTGCTTCATGCAAGGCAAATGCCCTACCTTTGTGCTATTGCTCCAGTCCAGAGAGAGAACTAATAGTAAGAAAATAAAACAAGAGAAAACCACTGAAAGACTTTGTGTTCACAGCAAAAGTGACCAAGATATGCAAGTAGGAGCCAGAAGACAAATAAAGATGTCCTTAGTAGCTATTAAAAATTAGACCATTTAAAGTACACCTAAGCGATGGGAATAGCAGAAAAAATTAATGTCACAAAGAAATAAATTAAGCAAAAGAACCAGTATAGTGGAAAGAAAGGCAAAACAGAAAAGATGAGTGAATACTTACAGGTAAGGCAAAAATTATTAAATCCTTGAAAGTGACATAGAAGCACCTAAGGGTGGTTTTAGCAGAGACCGAAAAGTATTATGGGCTCTGAGGAAGTGAGGCAATTGTGGTGTGTGTTGCTCTAGGTAAGCTTTGTTCAACCTCACCTCACTGAAGAAAAGGGTTGTTCGCCTGTGCAGTAACTACCCTTTACTCTCACCTTCATTTATCCCTACAACAAACACTTATTTAGTCCACCTCTGTGCTGAGGATACAAAGATCAACAAGACTAAGTAAATGGTAGATGGCATTTATCGATCTCATTGATCTTATTTCACAGGTAGAGAAGTTTGCTGCTTCAGTTGGTTTATTTGACTCTCAAATGATCTTTCTTTCCTACTTAAATGATATTTCTTTATCCATTGTTGCTTGCCACATGTTCTCTCTAGCGACCAATGCTGTGGCCTAATTTTTAAGTTAATTACTATATATATTGAATAAAAATTGGAATGTGATTGGGTGTTCTTATTTTTATTTCACTAGAATTTTTCTCGTAAGGCAGAAAATAAAAAAGCAAAGATTAAAATAAAATATATTGATAGTGGGTTAGTCAGAGTTTTTGAATACTCAAATAGAATATATTCTGTATGATGATATCTATTTATGTGTATATACATATATGGACTAGAGCGATAGCACAGCAGGTAGGGCATTTGCCTTGCACGCAGCCAATCCAGGTTTCATTCCT
Source organism: Sorex araneus (assembly GCF_027595985.1). Taxonomy (NCBI): domain Eukaryota; kingdom Metazoa; phylum Chordata; class Mammalia; order Eulipotyphla; family Soricidae; genus Sorex; species Sorex araneus. The sequence goes on from NC_073313.1 coordinate 238,138,356, forward strand.
CCATCCCTCTCGGAGAGCCTGAAAAGCTACTGAGAGGATCCGGCCCACACAGCAGAGCCTGGCAAGCTACCCATGGTATATTCAATATGGCAAAAGAGTAACAAGTCTCACAATGGAGACGTTACTGGTGCCCACTTGAGCAAATGGATGAACAATGGGACTACAGTGCTACATATATAATATGTGTTAGAAATGTTTATGCATAAAATATATTTCCTGATGTGTGTATATAACACATATTAGAAAATGTATCCTGTCATTCAGTTTAGTAGAAAAACCATTATATACAATACAGAATACATTTTATAATTTGTGAAATAAAGAGTAAAAGATGAAGTATCATGAGAATGACATTTGGTGTAACAAATTCATCACTCATTGCAATTGTTGGACATAGTTTGAATCCAAGAAAGAAAACTAAATATGACTTAATATTTTGACTTTCATCTTATAAAAGAAAGATTTTTACTTTCATTTCATAGTAGACAGCAATATTTGACAAAAAATGTTTACACCTAGAAGGTAATGCCTATCCTTATAATCAAAGTACTTGTTGTTTATTCACTTACTCTTTCATTTATTTTAAGATATTTTCACTTTAAAGTAGACAGTGTTTTGAGACAGAGTAGGAAAGATTATGCAAATGTATGAATCTTAACGAGAAGCTCATTATTGAACATTTTGATATGAATTTCAGGAAATGATAAAAGACCCTGAGATTTATGAAGCTTAAAATAAAAATACCAGCTCCTAGAGAACTTGGAAATTTCCAGTAAAAGAACTAAGATACAAATGACAGCAGATGATCTATAAACCAGATTACCTTATGCCCTGTGGAAATGAATAGGAAACCCTGCACAGAGATAAGCTTGGAATGATGATCAATATTTGGAATACTGAGATAGGCAAGAAGGTAATTAGGCCCACTATGGACATAGTACAGATAGCTTATTTAGATATTATGGGGAATTTTTTTCTTGGCTTAATGGATTTACAATGATATCTATTAAAGCATATAAGACATTTTGCCTCTAGGGGAACTACTAAAAAATATATACATATATATATATATATATATACACAAAAATTTTCTCTAAGTCTAACCTAAAGTAAAAAGACAGAGTGAGGTATGTTGGAGAATAAAATGATGTTATGACTTCCTACTTGGAATTTATAATAATTTTCCATTCAGAGAGTTCTAAGGCTATTAATTTCACATCACAACTCCCCATGAAGCAAGTAAAGCATTTCTATTGTATTTGCTCAAGTTCATTGCTCATAATATGGTGAGGGCAAATTGATAATGAAAGCAAGTTATCTTGACAAATTCCTGGCCTTCTCGAGTTTCGTGCTGTGACCCCTGGATAGCAGCATTGCAATTATTTTGATCCCTAATTTGCAATTGGGCACAATCCCTGTATTTTAGAGAGGGAAGGACTCTAAATTAATATTTACTAAATACCTTGAGGGCTATTGTTATTAAAATGTGCATATTAATACAGTATTGTTACTTTACCATAAGTGTTTGTCCATTATAAAGCTATCGGTGGTAGAAAAATTTGCCAGGTATCTGAAAGCTAATACCTCCTCCAAAACAATTTCTTACGTTTAATAAGAATGTATCAGAAGCAATTTCATCAATAATGGAAGATCCAATTACCAGTCTTCTGGATTAAGGCATTCTTTTATTGCGAGATTTTAATTGTAGAATGGGAAGTTCAAACATTGCCAATGAAATCTCAGACTAATTAAATGATTATAGCCTAAGGAGATGGGTAACCAAGACTCCACTGTTCAACTTCCCAGGAATAGGCTTAAAATTGATGAACAGATGGATGTATCTACCTTAATTCAAACAAAATATAAATGGAAAGGACTTGTTTAAAATAAAATGAGATCAATTTGTGAATTAAAAAAAAGGCTAATGTTTCTTTATGAATCCCTTTTCAGATTTTTATAAGGAGGAGTGGTTCTATTAGAGATTATAATGGTGGATTGAACCACATGAATTGTGCTAACTTTGCATTTATTCAAACATATAGAAGAGGCACAAATCCATGGTGACAATTTTCATCCTGATGCTGTGTAAGCATATACTGTGTGCCAGGCTCTCTCCCATACTTATCCTCATTTTCTATGTAAGAAAACTGAGAAGACACGGGGAGATTAATAATAAGTGGAAGAGAGTTGAAGGTACATTAGGCTATTCCAGAGCCTCTTTTAATCCCTCCACCTCATTCACTACTCTGTGTCTCTAGAATTCTTCACTGAACAATGTATCTTCCTGTAAGGAAGCAATAGCAGTTCATAGCCATAGGACTGAAGCAGAAGTGGCAGAGGCAGAGAAAATAAGGTCCACATCCAAACAATTCACCAGGGAGAACTTTGTTTTTCATTGTTTGTCAAAATCAAAGTTTCTACCTCCCAGGTTTGCCAATTTGCCAATGTTTGGAGCAGCTGCTTTGTAGTGGCCCTTCTCCACCTAGGTAAGAGCTCTCTACTGCCTGGTCACTATTTCATGCCCAGAAGAAAAGGTCATTTGAATCCTTTCAGTCTTGGAGGTGGTGAAACAGTACCCACTCTTTTCATACCAGTATTTTCTTGGTAGAAGAGAGTAGTACATATATGTCAAGATTGAGGGCATAATCCATGCCCCTGATGTTTTTCTTGACACTGTATGTGACAGTATTCCAGGATCAAGTCAAAGAGACTGTTCATTTGGGCTCTCTTTGAACATACTATAATGGCTTCTAAAATATATTTCAGTGGTACCTTTTTATCAGGTCTAAAAATAAATCAGGGTCAGAGAGATTACACATCAGGCAAGGCATTTCATTTGCATGATGCATACCTGGGTTAGATTCCTGGCATCCCATATGGTACCCCAAATTCTGGTAGGAGTGATTCCGGAGCACAGAACAAGGAGTACAGTTGGATGTGACCCAGTCCCCCAGGGGATAAGAAGAAATAAAGGGAGAGTTTAATACATGACACATGAAGAATAATTTTTATTATCACCTTGGACCTACGTTTTTCATCCTTTTAGCATCCTTGATAACTATTGAATCAATTGTTTCAAGTTTGTGTATGTCAAGCTCATATTTCTAATAGGAAGATTTTTGGGGGGTCACACCCAGTAATGCTCAGGGGTTACTCCTGACTCTGCATTCAGGAATTACTCCTGGCGTGCTTGGGAGACCATATGGGATGCAGGGGACCAGGTAGACCACATGCAAGGCAAACGCCCTACCTGCTATACTATCACTCCGGCCCCTAGAAGATAAAATTTTTAAGATATTAAAGATTATATTCACTAAATAAGGTTGAAGTTAAAAATAAAGACTTGCCACTCAAGGTTAGAAGAATTTTCAACTAACCTAACCTACCTGAAAATCAGTTAATCACTCATATTAATTCCATAGATGCTCAAAATGGGACAAATAAAGGGTCAAATTTGGACAAAGCGCATCCCATGACTAAAATATATGGTAGTCATAGATCATTCTCTCAGGAAGTTGTTTAAAATCACCCACAGCCAATATCATATCAGTTACATATGAAAGCATAAGAAACCATCATACTTGGTAGTGACTTCCATGAGATAGAGGGACTGAGGTTTTGAATTTGATTAAATGGATAAGCAATGAGATGACAGTGACACAGTGATACAATGATACAGTGGTACTTTCTGTTATCCCTTCAGAGAATCCTCGGCTATCTTCAGCGAGAGCCCAGAAAGTAGGATTTGTGTAAGTGATTAGTCTAACAGTGAATCTTGAATCTTTGGATTCTAAAAGCTACAATTCCTAGGCCAGAGTGATAATACAGGGTAATGATGTTTGACTTGCAGAGAGCTGATCCCAGTTTGATCCCCAGCACCACATAGAGTCCCCACTATATAGAGCACCACTGGAAGAGACCTCTGAGCACAAATCCAGGAGTAAGCATTGAGCACCACCAAGTGCAGTCCCAAAACAAAATAAAAGTTTCAATTCCTAAGCAATGTCAGCCTCATCTATAATTGTTGAGGATAAGGGTAGGTAGAGACTGGGGATTAAGTATAAGACTGTTTGGTATTGCATACCTTTTTTACATGGTAAAGCTACATTGGACTGGAGCAATTGCACAGGTGGTAGGGCGTTTGCCTTGCACACAGCTGACCAGGGTTCGATTGCTCCATCCCTCCCAGAGAGCCTGGCAAGCTACCAAGAGTATCTCGCCCTGCATGGCAGAGCCTGGCAAGCTACCCATGTCGTAGTTGATATGCCAAAAACAGTTAACAAGTCTCACAATGGAGATGTTACTGGTGCCCGCTAGAGCAAATCAATGAACAGCGGGACACGACAGTGCTACAGTGCTACAAAGTTACATTATTATTAGCATTTTGTTTACATTTAATGCTAATATCCATCAGTTCACATAATAATTCTTACCAGAGTATTAAGCCTAATCTTCTGTCAGAAGCCCTGGGACACACAGAGACAAACTAGGGAGTTTCTGGTCATGGTGCTGTCAGTTTTCACTGCAGTCATATCAGTGTTTCTGTTAAGTCCTAAGCAGTTACCCGGTTTGCAGTTTTTCTCTCTAACATCCTCTTCTGCTGTGTCCCACTTTCTCCCCAGGGACACATAGAAAATTGTCTAACTGTGAAGACCTCCAGATATGCACATTTATGACCTAGAACTTCATCACACTTTGGGCTTCGTTTTACTATGTACTCAGTCTATAAAGCTAGATTGTTGTTTTGGCCAACTTTGCCAAAACAACATGCTTCTTATTTTGTTTACTTTTGTTTATGCTAAAGGAGTTCATTGCACACTCTTTAAATCCTACAAAATAGTTGACTCCTTCGGTGTTCAGTTAGCTTTGAATTTGTAGCCATATATTTTATTTCTTCTCAGATATGTCTTTTTGTGGAGTTTGAGGTTAGCTTCTTTTCGATAGCAAGCCTTTATCTTGGATGATTTATTTACTTTCATGTCCCCTGGAATTTATTGTGAAGGTTGATGTGCACGCTCACAATTTGGGATTTAATACAACCTGCTGAATGGCAATTAATAAATAAAATATGGCTACTATTGTTGACCAAGGATCTAGGCTTTCTCAGATAGTTCTCATGCTTCCATCAAACTTTCTTTTAGATATCCCTAGGGGTTAAAGTGTAAAATATTGTTTATAAACTCCAAAGCTTTTGCAATTGCTCCAGTAACTCAAGCCTCTATGTTGCCTTATGCTTTCTTGTCAAAATGATCTTATTAATTTCTGTTCCTTCAATTTACCATCCTTCCTGGGAATATAAAAAATATGCCTTTTTGTGGATTTAGTAGCAATGAATATTGGATATTTATGACTTGCAAGTAGACCTGAAATTTGTCCTTGAAATGTTTTATAATTTGCTTTGCATAGTCTATCTCTGATGCAGTTACTGAAGGCACACTGTCACCTATAAAACTGCAATGTTTATCATCATCTTCATGTATTTTGTGAAAAATGAAAAATTGTGTCCTACACATTAATGAGGAAGCTCTATCTATAAAACAGCATCCATTTTTTAAAAGTTTGCTTGAACAGACTTGGGGATAAGGCAGACCAATATTCTTATTTAAAGATAGAGAAAGTACAGTGCATTTTATATAATTCGATCATAATAAAGTAGAGGGGGAAGCCAAGTACATCTTTAAGCATTGGAAAGTGAAAAAATTGGAGTTAGGCATCTTGAGGACAATTTTCAGTACTTACTGATACAAAATATGTTACTGTTGATGGGCTATTTCACTATTCTTCCTGTTTCCTCATTTGAAAAATGGAACTAACATTGTGGTGGTAATATAGTCACAATTATAATAAGGTTAATGTAGAGAAGGCACTTTGAACAGGACTAAGCACTCCATGCGTTGTCAGCTGTTACCATTATTGTTGTTGGTTTTATTATTTTTAGCGTACTCAGAGTACAGAGAAGGTCATCTGTGTACTATTATTTAACTTTGTATATGCATATATGAATTGGATCTTTGCTGTACTATTTCTTTATTCTTTGTATTACCTAACAATTTGTTAAACAACTAGAGGTTGATTTTCTATGGTGACTACAGCAAAAGCAAAGTGATAGTTAGAAAAGAGAGTGTACTTTATTGAACTCAAGTGTGTTGATGCTTAAAGTAGAAACTTCACATTCATGGTATTTAATCTGTACTCAATCTGTATCTATTGAAAAAAAGTAAAGTATTTTATTTCCAGAAATGCAAGTGTAACCTCTCCTTGACAATAATCTCCTTCTTTGCTGGAGAGTATCAGGAGCTTTGACCCTTTTGAAAAAGAAGTCTGATAGAATTCCTTTGGACTTTGAAATAATCCTTGTGCTGCTGGTATTTATCTAGCCTAATCCTATTACAGACAAATGGGAGCCTGGCTGTGGGTGGGAAAGGGGGTCAAGGCCTGGGTGCATGGGGGCAGCTATAGGACAAGAAGATAGCACTAATGAAAAATATTATATACCTGAAAACAAATGATTAACGTTCACTCAGGTTTTATTATTTTCTTTTAGGTATTTTATATTATATTAAATAGTTGCCCATTTTCTAGATGCCCAAATGGAAATTCATTAAAACATACACTGAACAAGGTATTTTCTTTTTTCTTTTATATGTGTTGACTAAATACATTAAATTCATTCCACACTGATAGCTGCACAAGTAAGGCAAAGTCTCAGAAAATATAATCACGTAGTGCTTCTTGTTTCCATGCAAAAAACTTGCATAATAATAATGAAAACAATGGTAATGATAATGATCTCTGAGAGTACCAAGGAGAGGGACTATAAGAAAAACACTGACTATGTTAGGGACCTTTTGAGCCCATGTGTTTGTGTCTGTAATTGTTTCTCTATAGGTGTATATAGACACATTTTCATATATATGTGTATAATCTCTTCAATTCATTTAGCCTCTCAAATTCATATAATTTGCATATATATACATACTTTTTTCTCTATATGGCACATATCATTTAAAAATAAATTTATAGAAAGGAAAACTAAGGCTCAAAGAAATTAATCACTTGCTTAAAGGTGCACAAATTGGCAGAACCAGGATCTCAACCTAAGCCCCATCCATTTAACTTCTTTTTTAGATGTCAAAAGAGAAGTGTGGTAGAAGTGACAAGTTTTTCCACCATACCACTCTGCCTCAGTAGCCAAAGAGTAATGCTTGGTCCTTTGTTTTGCAGCATCTCCAGGCAAAGATTTTGGTCCAACTCTGGGTTTGAAAAAGTCCAGTTCCTTGGAGAGCCTCCAGACAGCAGTGGCCGAAGTTAGGAAGAATGAACTTCCCTTCCACAGACCCCGGCCACACATGGTTCGTGGCCGAGGCTGCAACGAGAGCTTCAGAGCAGCCATTGACAAATCTTATGATGGGCCGGAAGAATTAGAAGCTGGTAGGCAATTATCATGCTTCCTTAAACGGTTCTTCATCTTGGTCATATCCGCGACTCATGGGCAAGAATGTGTGATTAACTACAGAGAAAAATGGTTTAAGGATCACAATTATATTTTTGATATTAAAAGTAATTCATTTTCCTGATATGTTTTGCCCTTTGGCTTAACGAACATGGAATTGGATAACACAATCTGCAATTTATTTTACATTGCAAACACTTAAGAACTGTTCTCCTTCACTTTCCTACAAGGACCAACTGTCATCTACCCCGGGGATAGGCACACTAAGTATGCGTGTTTGGACATTCTTATTCTAGTCATTAGAAGCAGAAGCATCAACCTGAGGACTGACTGCATTAATTGGGTACAAAGCAGGGGTTATGTTTGTACTCCAAACCTCTTCTGGAAGCAAACTTGCCTTGTTTGTTTCCCAGCATGGGGGCTTTCTGAGCTGATCAAGGTTAACAAGCCAACTCTCAGTGAGATCAGTGTTTTACCACATATCAACCATTTATCCTAGTCTAAGCAATTATCCCACACCCCCACCTTGACCCTGCAGCTGCATCACACCTTCTCCAAGTAACCTGTTTTAGACAGTTGTCTCTTCCAAGGGTATAAGTCAGCCACATGGTAGGGTAGAATTCCCCCATCCCTTTTATTCATTCCTATTTTGCATTTCCGCCATTCTTGCTGTAATAACAATAAGTGCCCCTGACCATGTGTATTGATCTTGTGTTCTGTACAGACAGTCTGTCTGATAAGAGCTCTCAGTCCGGCCAAGGAGCTCTGAACTATGAATCAGTTCCTCAAGGGACTTCCGAGCTAGAGGACATGGACAGTAAGGCCCGGAAAGCCAAAAAGATGAAAGAGAAGGAGAAGAAGAAGGAGAAGAGCAAACTGAAAGCCAAGCAGAAGAAGCAGAAAGAGGAAAACGAAGATCCGGAAAGGAAGACAAAGCTGAAGGGATTCAGCGCCATGCTGAGGTAGGACGCTGTTCTGAAGGCACAGGTGGTTTGGTGTTGTCCTTTACTTTCTCCTGATGAGATCACTCATGCTTGTGCATTCAGAAACAAATATGTGAACTGCAAACAGGTTGTTTCCTTTGCTGAAGAAACAGAAAGGCTTTATGGGTTGGCTCTTAGAGCTCAAGGGGGTGACGCGAAGCTGTCCAACATCTGTTTTCACAGGAAGGCCAGCAAGTGGTAGCAATAGAAGGAAAGCCTGCTTCCCTGGGTACCACAGCACTTGCTTCTTACATGAGCATAAGGAAAATATACAGCAAGGACAGTCTAAGCCACTGTCTCTAAAATACACACTATTTTTGTTTGTTTGGAGGCCACGCCAGCTAGTGCTCAGGGCTTATTCCTGGCTCTGAGCTCAGAAAGCATTCCTATGGAACTTGGAGGACCATATCAGGTACCTAGGATTGAACTCAGTTGGCCATATGCAAAACAAATGCCCTACCAACTCTAGTGTCTCTCCAACACAAAAACACCTACTTTGAATTGGAGGACACAGGATACGTAGATCCCACTCCCCTCCTCTGGTGATTCTGGGCCTGTCTATGGCCAAGTCTGTGGTCAGGTCAAACTGACCGCTATAGAGATGTTGTGGCATAGGGAAGGTGTCATTAAGTCTGGAGTCACACAACCCTCCACTGAATCCATCACCTTCCACATTCAAGCTGCTGGGTGTCACACCCAGGACTTAACTTCCCTGGATCTTACTTTGCTGATGGTCAAAAATGAAGTTGGCAATCCTGTTCTCCTAACCCAGTGGGATAATAAACTCAATGCTTCTGTGTAGTCAGGTCCTTGCCTTGACATGGTTCACAAGGTACAGTCTGAAAAAACAAAAGCAAAACCAAAAAAGACGTCTCCATTTATTGTCTTCATTCACCTTCTAATATGTTCTGTAGATACTCTAAAGTTGTCCCCAGTTTGATGAAATCTCAGTTCTCCAGCTCATTAACTAATTCCTTTTGGGTATTAAAGCCACCTCTTTCCAAGGGCAAAGTCATTAAATCTAATATTAGTCTGAGCTTTCTTTCTCCCAGACCCTCCTCGGTCTTCAACCCCAAGAACAGACCTACAGTGTGGTAGAAAGAAGGAGCTTTGCATTCTCCCATTATTCACTCTTTGAAACCCAAAGGAGGGAAGAGCATTTTGAAAATAGGGATGGAATTTTTCTTAATTTGTATGTGGGTGTCATGGAATCCTCTTTATGGGCCACTTTGATGGAGTTTTCAGGGATCTTCTTCCAGTACCTATCACTGATATGTGGCATTGATGTTTGCTCTGAGTTTTGAGAATCCTGAGACCAACATTATGTTGCCTTCTGATCTTTATTGCTACCTTGCTATGCATCTTTGAGAAGATTATTTTGTGTCTGTCTCTTTTATTCTGACTGACTTTACTCAGCATGATATCCTCTATTTCCATCTATGTCCCTGAAAATCGCATGATTTTGTTCTTTCTTAGAGCTGCATAGTATTCTATTTTGTGTATATCACAGAACTTCTTCATCTGTAGTTGGGCATTTGGGTTGTTTCCATGTCTTGGTTATTGTATAAATGCAACAATGACCATAGACGTGCGTATATCCTTTCTAATTATTATTTTTGTGTTGGGGGTAGCTTTTCAAGAAGTAGTATTATTGGGCCATATGGAAGAAGGACTACCAGTGATTCTTAACTAACTGGGCCAATGGTTCAATGCAAGGACCTAAGAATGTGGTACGACTTGGGTCCTGTAGTGCTGATTGTAGTTATCAGACTAAGAAGTCTCATGTAGGGCTGCTGAGGTGGTATCAGCATGAGTTGTGTTTAGCCTAATCTTTATCATGTCTGGCTTGGTTTTCTGGAATTACTTTTCTCTTGCCCCTTCATGTGACCCATGTACAGCCTGTTCTCGCTACTTTCTTTTCACCAACTTGCCATAGAAATACCCCAAAGCCTTACATCCTCAGTCTTCTCCAAGGCAGAGGCAAATCCTACCTCTGTGACTCCTCAACTCTGGAATCGCACACGAAACTCTCCCAAGAACACTGTAGTGTTCTCTTAAAAATGGTCATGAATGGTGGCGAATAACCAACCAGACAGAGTTTTTAAAATAGGATGACTCTTTCATACAATTCCTTTCCATTTCTCATAAGTGGCTTTCACGTAACCCCTCACTTAATTGTGGGAAGAGGAGGAAAACATAACTTTCTACTACACCCTTTATTCCTATAGTGTCTTTTACAAAGAAAAATTTTCTGTCGATCTCTACTCTGATTTCCTGAGGACTGAAGGTGAAAGATGAGAGTAATAACTCACGAGCTAGTTTGGGATCACTTATAACTCCCTAGAAAATATCTTTCTTAAGATATGTATTTGGAAATATGTGTGATTGAATGTTAAGTTTTCAAGAGAGAGAAAAATCACACATATTTGGATGTCTGATAATGTGAACATATGTGTGTGTATATATATCATGTACTCTAAAAAATATATGTGTAATAATAATAGTAAAAAAGGGCTTTGACATTCCAAATAGATATATTTAGGGACACAGCTAAGAGTGGCATCAGTGGAAAAGTCTCTCAATAGAAAGGGGTTTGATTTTTGTGGTCTCTATAGACACTGTCTTTATATTTGACATTTTGAATTCAAATGTGCTCTTATACTGGGTAATTATTATAATTGCCAGAATTTATGGACTGTGAGTTAAGCATGCTGATAATAATGCCATGTGCAATTGCAATGTTTATAAATGAGCATCACCCTTGACGTTATGAAGTATAGAGGTTAAAAGTTTAAACTCTGTCTTGTGGACATTGGCATTCAATCTTGACTCCTCTTCTTTACATTTTCTCAGTGATGTTGAACAAGTTCATGTCTTTGTCTTGATTTTCTCATCTGAAAAATGGGACTAAAAGTGGAGTCTGTTTTTATCATGAGAATTTTAGTACTTATGTGTTATACGCTTAAAACTGTGCCTGGCAAGTAATAAACATTCAATGTGAACAATGGGTCATCAGGGTGATGAGTCTCTAACAATGGCCATGTCCAAGTTCTGGTTCCTGTGAATATCTATCCAGTGTGGCCAAGGAGAGTTTGGGTTTCTTATCATCTGACCTTTTAAGATAGGTGAGCACTGTACCTCCTGCTGTGAGTCCACAGTAAGCTCAAGGATCTTTAAAATGAAGGTGTGTCCATGGAAGGAAGGTCCAGAAAAATTCAGTGTTGCTGGCTTTGAGATGAAAGTATTAGGCCACAATCCAAGCAATGTGGGTGGCCTCTGGATGATAGAAAAAGGCAAGGAGACAGAGTTTTTTTTTCTCTGGATAGGCTCCAGGAAGAAAGACAGCCTGTAAACCCCTTCATTTTAGCCTATTCTATGGTGTAAGTCACTAACTCTGTGGTAATACTTTACAACATCAAGAGAAAACTAATAGTATTTTATAATGATGATTACTACTTCTACAATAGTATAGTAATTTTTAAGGTAAAAAGATTCCTCTTTAGGTTATTAAAGAATATATATAAATATCAATGAAATAGTCTATATGTATAAAATTGTTAGGGCTTCACAGATCCCAATTTTGAAATATTACCAAATGAAGCTCGTACTTGATATTTTAGGTCACATGATTTGTCTTGATTGGGTTTATATGCCATTAACCATGCTACATAGCTGAGTCTTCCTTTTGAGTCCAATATATGACGTATTTTCCTGTGGTAGAAATCATGGGGCCCAGGTAGTTGAGACAACTAACTTTGTTTTCTTTTACTGTGTTAGCAAAATTAAGATATGATAGGTGATGTTTGATTTTTATCTTTGGTGTAAAAATAGCAACTGTTTTTCAAGGCGTTTTGCATATAAGTTTGTGAGCATATTGGAGTTGCTGCTACATGCACATTTTCAACAGCAAGGAACACAAAAGCTGTCACCATTAGTCAACAGATTTTGCTTTAATTTTCGTCTGTTGCTCAGATGCTATTGACTTAGTTTCTTTCTTATTTAAAAAGAATTGATTGCTTTAAGGTTCTTGAGGAGTTAGATGTGTGATTTAAATATGTATTTTCCCATGATTTGCATTTCATACTCTCCTGAGCATAGTGCTTTAATGTGCGTTGTACAGTCCTACCATGTATAATGGCACCTGGCCAAGAACATCAGTGGGGATCGAAATTCTGCCTCCTTTTCCTCACCAAACCATGTTTCATGACAGAAGGGATGTGTTAGCAGTAGATCTCTCTTGTAAAAAGGCAAGCCTCCTGTTTGTTTCTGCTATTAACTGGTCAATTTATGTGATGATATGTAGTAAACGAGCTGAACTCATTGGTTATTTTACCTACTTCCAATCCTTTTTTTAAAAATTTTTTTGAATTTTTTTTTTAATTAGTGAATCACTGTGAGGGTACAGTTACAGATCCATACATCATTGTGCTCATGTTTCCCCCATACAAAATTCAAGAACCCATCCCTTCACCAGTGCCCATTCTCCACCACCAGTAAACCCAGCATCCCTCCAACCCTCCCCAGACCTGTCTCCCCCCACCCCACACTGCCACTATGGCAGGGTATTCCCTTTTGTTCTCTCTCTCTGATTAGGTGTTGTGGTTTGCAATAAAGGTGTTGAGTGGCCATTGTGTTCAGTCTCTAGTCTACATTCGGCACACGTCACCCTTCCCCTGCATGACCTCCGACCACATTTTACTTGGTGTTCCCTTCTCTGAGTTGCCCAGAATGAGAGACCAGCCTCCAAGCCATGGAGTCGACCTCCTGGTACTTATTTCTACTATTCTTGGGTGTTAGACTCCTAGTCTATTATTCTATATTCCACAGATGAGTGCAATCTTTCTATGTCTGTCTCTCTCTTTCTGACTCATTTCACTTTGCATGATACTTTCCATGCTGATCCACTTATATGCAAACTTCATGACCTCATTTTTTCTAACAGCTGCATAGTATTCTACTGTATAGATGTACCAAAGTTTCTTCAACCAGTCATCTGTTCTAGGGCACTCCAGTTTTTTCCAGATTCTGGCTATTGTAAACAGTGCTGCGATTAACATATAAGTGCAGATGTCATTTCGACTATACTTTTTTGCTCCTCTGGGATATATTCCCAGCAGTTGTATTACTGGGTCAAATGGGAGCTCAACCTCTAGTTTTTTGAGAATCATCCATATCGTTTTCCAAAAGGGCTGAACCAGTCGACATTCCCACCAGCAGTGTAGAAGGGTCCCTTTCTCCCCACATCCTTTCCAGCAGTGGTTGCTTTTGTTCTTTTGGATGTGTGCTAATCTCTGTGGTGTGAGGTGGTATCTCATGGTTGTTTTGATCTGCATCTCTCTGATGATTAGTGATGTAGAGCACTTTTTCATGTGCCTTTTGGCCATTTGTATCTCTTCCTTGGGAAAGTTTTTGTTCATTTCTTTGCCCCATTTTTTGATGCCTTCTCCCAATCCTTTTGGAAACTTTAGAGTTCATCTCATTACTTCACACATTCTTTATGTTCAGTAGAATTGCAGTATCATAGGTTTTGCTGGTCATATAATTACCCCCTGTCTGACCTAACTATGACTCAGTTATACTCAATAATAACTCAGGTTATCATTGGGAAATTTGCAGCATAAGAATCTACCAACTTTTCAGCTTTCTATTTAAAAAGACTTGGAGTGGGGTGGTCAGAGTGCTTAGTTTTGTTTATTATGTGATATCTTTGGTCATTATACTCTAATTTGGGTACCCAATCTGAAAAAAAAAATGAACAGAGGCTACAATTCCAGTAGACAAGTCTCCTTCCTAGGGTCCAGCAGGCATATTTTGGTACTGCGGATAAATGCCCTTTGTCTAAGAAAATTTTGCCCTCTCTAGAATAGATAACCCAGAAATAAGTTTCTGATTTTTTAATTATTAACTGCTTTTATAGATCTGTGCATTCTTTGGAGAGGAGAGGGCTGCTTTTTAAATACTGTGAAGGGGACCCAAGCTTCTCCCAATAAATCTTGGACAAATTGGCCTGGGGTTCAAAGCAAGGGCCTGAGGATGTAGTGCTGCTGTGTCAAGAACCATCTAGACCACCTGCATGGTGCTCAGGGTACCAGCAGGCAAACTTGGTGCTTCAGAGAGCTCTGGGAGACTCTCATGAGTGTATTCTGGGTGCTGGGGATCAAACTGGGGTCAGGTGCATGGATTTAGCTCCTATACCTATTCCCCAACCCTTGATACTATTTTCTTTAAAATGAATTTTTCTGTATGCTTGTGTTTAAAATATGTTGCTTTGTTGTCTCCTCTTGATATACGCTACTCATTTAAAGTCTTTGAATTTTCAACTTGTTCCAAGCTCTGAGTATAAAGACTTGACATTGACCAAGTACCACTTTTTCTCTGTTATTTGGTACCCAAAGGGGTTGTCCCTAATAACTTCATTTTTTCAATGGAAAACAAAAAACAAAGTACAAAACCTGCCATTGGACAGCTCATCTCTGTCTTGTGAAGTTTGTCTATTCATGCTCCTTTGATTAGTAACACATATCAAATGTCTGATCTTTGCCAACTTCATGCAGACTAATTTTTTTTCACTCAATGTTTTCTACCATTGGCTCCCTGAGCATCAAACATCGTGCTCAGGGCTAGGCAAGCCACAGTGAAGTCTCTGCTTTTGCATCATCTGTGTGTGTGTATCTTAATGGAGGGAAAATGATTCAAGACTTTCCTTGGGAGGAGTTTAAAACAAAAACAAGAAAAAATTTTATAACTATGTAAATACTTGTAATGATGAATTTCTGGAGGAGTGGTGAGATGTTTACCTAGCATCCCTCTGGGAGAATATCCTGCATTTTAACTCAAGGGAGTCAACAGTCCGTTTTTTTATGGTGCTGAACAAGACATCCAGGCAATCTCTCTGGTAGAATTTACATTCCAGAGAGGAGAGAAAAGAATAAACAACTAACTTAAAGGAATTAGTTAAGACTATAGTGGGGGTTAGGAAGAGGGTCATGTCTGAAGGGATGGTATCATCTCACCCTCCGTTAACTGTCTCAGCAGCCTATAGAGTGTGAGTATGTATCTGCGCAATGACACTGAATTGCCAGTAGATACCTTATCAGAACTTTGCACACTGTGGTTCCCCTGCCAAATCACTTAATGCCTGCTTATTTTTGTTATGTAGCATGTGAATATGGGAAGGTTATTTTTAAACCAACTTCAAATAAAACTGTAACAAAAAGCTAGCCCAAATCGTATGTTTTAGTATACAAAGCCCTATTATACCTGAAGGAAACATTCTCAGGCCACATGGCTTAAACTGTGAAATTAGTTTGCAGCTGTCTTTATCCATCCCAGTTCCAATGAGTCCATTAGTTGGATTGTCTTAATTGTTTCTCAGCTAATGTAGGTGGAACTCAGAGATACAATGTTCCAGTTTCTAAAAAGAAAAACCTGTATCACAATCCATATTGCAATGGCATTTTTGGAATCTAGGGTGATGAAGTCTTTCTAAAGTTTGGAAATACTAAAGCACATGTTTACTATTTATTTTATAATAATACATAATAAGATATATATTTGTTTTATAATAATATATATATTTGTATTATCTAATAATACAGGAAAGATACATATATATGGATTTTTGCTTTGGTTTTGGCCAACATTCAGTTGTGCTGAAGGCTTACTCCTGGCTGTGACCTCAGTGATTATTCCTAACTAGATTTGGGGACCATATTTCAGTGCTGGGGATCAAACTTGGATCTGTCACACTTAAGGCAAGTTTCCTACCCTCTGTACTATTGCTCCAGGCCAGAGAGGCTATATATTTTATCAAAACTAGGGCTACTCTATATATGAGCATTCTGCTATGAATTGTTTACAAACAAAAGACAGGGGTCAGAGAGTTTGTACATGAGTTAAAGTGCTTACTTTTATAGTCGGTTAACTGCACTATGAACCCTGACACTGGTTCCATCCTATAGCATCCCCTGAGCACCATCAAGAGTGAATCTTGAGCACAAAGCCTAGAATAGTCCCTAAACACTGTCCTGATTTGGCAAAATACACAGTCAAAAATATCAGGACTGCTATATAGCTACTGTAATTTTAACTACTACTACTGCTACTACTACTACTACTACTACTACTACTACTACTACTATTACTAGTACTACTACTACTACTACTACTACTTGTGTATTCACAAAATGTGTGGTGTGGACTCTCTCTAGCCACTAGTGTTTTTTGGCCTTGAGCTGCTTCCCCACCCTGGCCTGCAACCACTGCCAACAGATGCACGAAGGAGGGAACAGGTCTGCCATGCTGGTTGGTGATCATTTGCCATTTATTCCGTTCTCCTGCGTGCCTATTCCAATTTCACTAAGTATCCCATTCCAGTCTTAACACTCCATTCATTGCCATCTCCTACTTTTCCCCAGGCTAGTGTCCCTGTGCCCAGTCTCAAAGCCTTAGTCAAGAGCCCAACCTCCAAGGTTGAGGGGAGCGACTACACACAGGTCAGATGGCACAATCAACACATGTAAAACCCTTCCCCTTCCTTCAGGGAAGCTCTTCTAAGACAATGTTCTCCTCCTGCTAAGAGATCGGTAACTCAAGGGTGGAATTTCATGTAAGGGCATACTTC
Source organism: Sorex araneus (assembly GCF_027595985.1). Taxonomy (NCBI): domain Eukaryota; kingdom Metazoa; phylum Chordata; class Mammalia; order Eulipotyphla; family Soricidae; genus Sorex; species Sorex araneus. The sequence goes on from NC_073313.1 coordinate 238,155,415, forward strand.
TCCTTTCCTTAGTCCAAAACAATCTTTTTAGATTTACTCCATAATAATCTTTCTAGTCATTTTGTGTGGACACAGTAAGAGATATATTTAGCTTATAGGGTGGCTCTCCTGGGGACATCTCACTATAGATCCCAGACTCCAGTCCTCAGGCCAAATTAGTCCTTCCTAACTCTAGCAGGGTCCTTGTCCAGCTACTTCTCTTTGGGTCATGACAGAATTCGTGCATGACCATGCTCTTAATTTATTATAAGCTTTATGGCACTTGGCCTGTCCAGTTTTGATACCAGGGTAGCTTACAGCTTTCCCTGGGTCTATCTAGTCCATTCATCGGGACCCTGCTTTTGGGGTGCTAGAAACTAAGGGCAATTGAGGCAAAGTCCAGTAAATATGACAGATGCTCAGGAATAAATATTACTCAGAGTCAATTAACTCCCAAGTTACAAAAGCATAGTATTAACTGACTTCCTGTGTCTATACAAAAAGGACATTGCTCTAATGTAAACTATGCAAAGGACATAAGGGAAAGAGAAAAGCAATATTTCACTGATAGATGCTAAAATTCAGAGTCTTTAGAAGGATCTGACATTACAAGAAACAGGGTCTGATTTGGGGATTAGGTCATTAACAGATAGGGGAAGCAAAGCACAGAGAAGAAGTTAAAGATAGACACAGAGAACTGTGATGGGTGTAACCCAGTAAATCTAAGTTCCCTGCAGCATGGGAGAAGGGACAAACCAATGTTATCCTACACTACTACTGCTGCTGCTGCTGCTACTGCTGTGTCCCTTAAGTCTGTCTCTCTCTTCTCTCTCTCTTCTCCTCCCTCTCCCCTCTCTCTTCTCTTCTCTCTCTTCTCTGTCTCTGTCTCTCCCTCTGTGTGTCTCTGTCTCTCTGTCTCATTCATTCCCTGCCAGTAACAGATACCACCACCCAAGTAATGCTTTGATCCTGTTTTAAAATCTGCCCTTTGGGGTTGAAATGGTAGTACAGCAAGTAGGACTACTTTCCTTGCATGCAGCTGACCTGGATTTGATCCTTGGCATCCCATGTCATCTAAGCCCTGCCATGAGTGATCCCTGAGCACAGAGCCAGGAGTAACTCCTAAGCACCACTGAGTGTGACCCCCCCCCAAACCAAAAATTAACAAATAAAATCTAGACCCTGCACTCTCAGAGCCTCAGTCTATGCACCAGTACATGGGGGTTAATAACACACTCTCCCCAGGCCATTGTGAAGTTCATGTTAAATAAGTTATGTATACAAAACTATGAGAACAGTGGTTGCTTGGGGTCCACTTGTTTGCCCCCCTGCCACTCCAGATAAACAACCATCAGATTACTATTTCCCATGTTCAATTTTTCCTCTAATTGCTATTTTGTGTTTTGGGTGGACATGCTCTTTAAAAAAAAATTCTATAGCTTGGATAATCTTGTATAATAAAATTTTTAAAATGGGTAAAATCATTTTGTCATGTTTATTTTATTTTATAAACTTTCCACTACCTCTTTCTATTTTTAATGCTTATATTTTCATCTAGTAGAAGGCACAATTTTCTACTGCTTGATACAAATAGAAAATAGACTCAATACAAGAGAAACACTTTTTTCTTTTGTTTTCTTCACAAATTTCAGGTCAGAATATATAGATGGGCTTTGAATGTCATGTTCTTTAATACATGAATCATAGTCATTTCAATGAGCTGCCTTGGAAGTTGTTTTATAATACATTACCCATAAAGGTACATTTTGACTTGATTTTTAAATTAGGTTCAATAGAGCCTGAATACTTAAACCTCTAGAGAGCATGACATCTGTCATACATTTCTCCTCTTTACCTTGATCCCATAACGGCCGTTAGAGGTCCCATGCACAATAAACGTAACATGGCCATGTCTGTCATTACCTCTTTCCAGATAGTGGCTGTAAAATGTCTGGGTATTCTTCAACTTTATGGGTAGGAAGGGGTAACCTAGCTAATGTATCCAGGCCAATTTTAACAGTCATTTCCCCAAAGGCAAAAGGCTAACCATAGGCTAGAGTTAATGTGCTTAGCTTCACGAAGTAGACACCAGTTTGAAACATGAAAATTCAGATAAGACATGAAATCTGAAGCAGGCTGAAGTTTTTAATTCAGTCTCAAGATGGATGTAGAAATGCATGGAAAATAAAAAACCATGCAGGTCACAATGGAAAAAAAAAAGGTTGTAGATACTGAACCTAAGAGAAATATAGGACTGTGACAAAACAAATTGGTAAGTAAACAAGCAAATGAGTGAATGACTTTGCATGTCAAAGGCTGTCAGTGGTACAGCCATCCTCCCTGCTGTACAGCTGCCCATGATAGCAGAGAGACAGAAATAGAAGCTGAAATTGAAATTGAGTTTGGCCTCTTTTTTTTTTTTTTGTCTCTTTGGTAACTGAATTTTCTCACCTCGAAGTCCATCTTAAATTATTTACTTTCTCTTTTGCAATTTGAGCCATGAATATTTTGTTTCCTCATTTTGTTAATTTGCCAATTTTCCTTTGTGCTAAGTGCCCTAGCAATTTTAATTTTTCATTCAAGTTGGGAAGAGCAATGACCCTTTTTTTCCCTCCCATTATTACTATCATGGGCCTGGGCGTAGAATGTTCCTTTTTATGACCAGCAGAGTTAAGGCCATAATGGAAATGCAAAGTGGAGAGTGTAATATACAGATATTGACTTCCATTAAAACCAGTGGTGTGATAGCTGATACTATTTATGTATTTATGTATTGTATATCCCAGCTTCGGTTCATTGTCAACTAAGCACCCTCGAGGAAAATTAGCCCCGGAATATGAATGGATTGTGAACAGGAGGACCTAAAGGCGAGTGTGAGAGCTCTCATGTGAATAGGCCAACCCATGGGAGTAAATGCAAGTGTGGTTAACTACAAAAGTAGAGATGAAATTTGGATCAAACAAATGTAGAGTTGTTCGGTGGATGTTTATTTTCTAACTAAGAGAAGACCCAGAGACAGATGGGCCACTCCTCTGATGGGCTTAGTGCAAAGACAAATGAGCTGCCGTGGTGCCCAGCATGCAGAGTTGGTTTGGTGACTTTAATAATTTTATTTTTCAGCTGTCAAGCATGTCTGCAAATGTTTGTTTATCATTCTGTCTGTTTTTGAGCTTGTGTTCATGGAGGGGTGAGGGGCCTGGATGGAGTTAATTAGTAGAAAAATGTTCAGGGAGCTTGTTTTCAGAATCATTTAAAAATCTGATTGCTGTGCATTGCCTTCCCCTCCTACCCTATGTAATCCTGATTACTCTCTGTAGCTGTGTTTATGACTGTCCAAAGCAAGATGATTTCCTTAGACTTATTACAATAAAAAATGATCACATAGAGTGTCAAGCAGAAGGCTTATTTGTTTAATTAGGGTTCTCTTCTCCTCTTAATATGCGTGCACAATTCCCATTAACGTTAATGGGAATTACGAAAGAGCACTGAAGGAGAATAGACCCCTTTATCTCATTACTTTCCTTCGATAATGAGCTTTAGATTTGTTAACAGATCAGAACAAAAGTCCAGTGGAAAAAAAAGATGGGCTTAACTTTAAAGGACAATGACATGCTGAAACAGAACTTTCACGGGCACCAAAGCGGGAGATACACATTAATAAATTAACTTCATTAGTATTTAAGGTGAAATATAGTCATTTAAGTGCTGAATTAATAAAATGCAAAAGATTTCCTAATGGACCTATTTGCATACTCATACTAAATTACTAATAAAACATATTAACAGCAGTTTTATTCATATATGTAAACACTTCTAAGTTCTTAGATGGGACTCTATTTGTCTAATGCTTTGTACCATGTCCACCACAATGTCATGTCCTTCTAGGGTGCTTGCTTAATACTATTAGATAATGACATGTATAGATTTAATAATTTGCTTCAGGGGAAAATGGAGCTGGTTCTTTGTTTAGCACCTTTTATCTGAGAACTTCAGTGTAATTTACTGACATTCATCTTAAAGATGCATGGGAGATAAGTGTGGCAAATAGTAGCATCACTTTGCAGAAAATAAAGAATGAGGCATTGAAAGTGAAACAGTCTACCTAGGGCCAGACTTTGAACTGATCGTGATATTGAACTCCTCTCAATTATTGCTGGTGTTGTATTAACAGGATCTCAAAAATGCACTGAACATCAACCACAATTCTATGTGTACTGGCTTATACCTTTTAAAGCCCATACTTCTTTATTTTTGTTGTCCATTGGATTTTCTTATCCTAAGTCAACAAATAAGAAGCAATTTATTTGCTTTTGGTTCACAACAAAGGAGGAAGACTTGAATCTTTGAGATTACATAGAATAAGAAAGAGGCTTCCCAGAACAATTAGAAATGTAGAGATACACAAATTGAGAAACAGATAAGCAGTATACAAATGTTATTGGATTGCACTTCTAGGACTGTTATCTCAACCATAGTGAATCAGATCCACTAGCATTTTGGAGGCAGTCCAGTTTTGCTTCTGCTAGCTACTGATCATTCCTGCACAGTGGCCCCAACCAGCCTTAGCTTCAACATGTGTGAAATCAAAATTATTTTACAACCACCTAAGTCACGAGCTCATCCTGACTTAATTTTGTCTGAGGTTCCTTCCAGCAATCCCGTGATATTTGGGAGGCCTCCTTTTTCTCATTCCCACCTTCTCATCAGTCAGCAATAAGGTTGATACTTGCAAAATACTGTCCTTACATCTGAGATCTTCTTTCCAGTTTCACTGCCATGTTATTATTATGGTGTGTGTATATGTGTGTGTCTGTGTGGTATTTGTAATTAGATTCTTGGAATAGAATCTTAATTGACTTGCTTGTTTCTTCTTTTCATTCTAGTTCACTCTAGGCAGAACCACTACAGGCCTTTAGGTATGCATATTATGCAGCCATCAGATAGTTAACAACTACTCTCTAGACTGACCCCTGGCAGGGAACAGTTCCTCTGGAGTCATGCTATTTCAGTTCAAATCCCACTTTATCTCTGTCTTTGCAACTTTCTTAGCCATTCTGACTTTCCCTACTTCTGCTAAATTGGGATAATAATATCACCTACCTAGTAGAGTTGTTTTAAGAGTAAATGTGAGGACATAAAGAACTCTCAAAAAAATCCCTCGTGTCATCTACAGAGCTTGCTAAGATTATAAATCACACAACCTTATAATCAGCAGTCTGGGGTGGGACCAGAAATCTTTGATGATTCTGATGCAGCCAGTCTCAAGAACATTTATTTAGGAACTATTAATTAAGCCATACAATTCTATTCTGAGTATTTAGATTGACTTTCAGTATATTGTGGGTTTTTTTTTTTATCCCAATTGATTTATCATTATTTTTCCCTGTTCTCTCTACAAGTCACTACTTTGAGTGGATTACCCTCCTCATTCATACCAAAATAAGCTAACAGAGCTCCTTCTCTTAGGATGAACTCCCCCCTGCACCCACTTCACTCTGTTCTGCTAGAATCTCAAGTCTATGTGGAGCCCCATATCCTTTCTAAATCTTTGCCTGGCTTTTCTCTCTTACTCCTCAAAACTCTCTGAATCAATGTAATTCTTCTCAGGATAGCCTATTTATGTCTCAAGATGTCTGGTACTCAGCAGGGAGCTTGGTTTTTAGTTTTCATGCCAGTCCCATGTCCTCCTTTTGTCAGATAGACTTCCTCCCAATCCTCCCCATGCTCGTGCTCTAATAACTGATGCTCATGGACTGGCTGACATACACAGTGTGCTAATTGGAGCAGACTTTATTTATTAGTGTGCTATCTGCCCCTTAGTCATTACTGATTATAATATTGAAAATAATGAAAACCGTGGAAATGGTTCAAAAATTAAAAAGAGGGTAAACTGCATTGGGAGGTGATTTTTTTTTTAATTTCTGCTTGAAGGAAAGGTTGAAGGATGGGAGTTATCTGGTAATGGTAACCAGCTGTTTTTCATCTCCATTGAGAACAGTGATAGAGAAAATGGGCCAAAATCATTCTCAGGAAAAAAAAAAAGAAAAGATTACATGTAAAAAAGTAAATGATTCTTAAGCACTGGAATGAGGTTTCTGAACAGGTGGTAGAACTTACCTCCCTGAAGTGTCTTCAAACTAATAAGTATAAATATCCATCTCTATTCTGTGCTACTGTGAGGGGACTCAGAAGAAATCCACAATGAGCCCCTTACTTAAACTCATGTTCTAAGTAAGAAGATCCATAAGTGGAAAATTGTTATCAATAAAAGAATAAGATTTTAAATAAAAAGTTAAACCGTGAGGCTATGACCATAATCATAGTTAGAATTCAGATATGTGCCTCCAACCCTCGACCTTTCTACTCCTGTAAACCATACCGAAGGCCTTTTCCTTAAATAAATGGATCTTGAATACCTTACTACTGAGCAAGCAACTGCTGAACATGCAACAAACATGCTGTGAAAAGTCTATTTTTATTTCTCTTTTTGGGTCCCCCACACCCAGTAGTGCTCAGAGATCACTCATATGGGCTTGGGAAACCCTCTGGGGTCTAAGGATTGAAGTCTGTTTGGACACATGCAAGGTAAGCTCCCTACCTGCCATACTTCCACTCTGGCCCCTGTTTGTTTGTTTTTCTGACATCTTTCACTTATTTATTAAACAACTGCTGGTGGCATATAATAAGGATCAGTTTCAGTGTTCAGTTTGGGATAAGCCAAAATGACCCAGTCAGGAAGTGTTATCATAGTACCCATGACCTTCAAAAGCCTGGAATGGCAGAGAGATGTTACAGTTAAATCATCATAACATTTACTAAGCAATTTTTTTTTAACAGTCCAGAATATCCAAATTCCACAAAAGTATGGTTACTCCATTAAAGATGCAGTTTTACTCCATTAAAGATGCAGTTGATAAAAATACTGGATAGTGATTTGATATCTCCTGTCTTAAATGGATTTTTGCACTGTAGTACTGTCTTCCCATTGTTCACCTATTTGCTCAAGTGGCCACCAGTAATGTCTCCATTGTGAGACTTGTTGTTACTGTTTTTGGCATATTGGATACGCCATGGGTAGCTTGCCAGGCTTTGTCTTTCGGGCAGGATACTCTTGGTAGCTTGGTGGGTTCTCCAAGAGGGACAGAGGAATGGAACCCAGGTCAGCCGCATGTAAGGCCAATGCCCTACCCGCTGTGCTGTCACTCCAGTCCGTCTTAACTGGATAATATTTGATAATTCAGTATCATAAACTTAATTGTGTAAACGCCCTCTTGAGTTTCTTGTGTTCTTTTGCCTGGAAAATATGTACATTTTATGTCTTGCAATATATTAATAAGTTTTCATCATCATCATCCTTTTGGACGAGTGGATAAAAATAATTATGGATTAGATGTGCTATAGGCTAACATACATATGGTTCGTTAGCTAAAAAAATCATTGTCACAAGGTGAAGTGGCACTGAACTAAGGTAAATAATGCACAACTACAAACATTTAACTTGCCAAAATCAAAGCTATTTCTAGAGGCCATTTTTCACACTTGCCTTTAAACATGTTCATTCTTGGTTTGATTTGCATAGGCTGACTAACCAGCTCATTCTAGTTTGAATACTGAAAACAGGCCAAAGAAAACATTTAAGTTGTAAGCAAAGCAGGCCAAAGAATCTCTCCAGTCTGTATTCTCAATTTTATTTGTTTCCTTCCTCCTTCTCTGTATAATATATGCAATTTGATGCATAGTACATGTAAGAATCATTTGACATCTAAAAGAAAAGGGTAATCATTTTTGATAACATGATTTTTCAGATCTATATTATAAACTAAAGCCGATGAAAGGTTGGAAGCTCTCAAAGAAGCCTTGAGTGAACTTTCTATTATCCTAATTTCTTGTGCTTGCCTTAACCTGAGCAACCATCCTTTCTAAGGCTTTCTTAAAAAAAAAAAACCTCATAGCTCCCAAAATCAAAGAGAAAATGTCTTGGCAGAGAATGACTAAAAGCAGCACCCCACTTGCCAACAAAAGAATCCTTCAAAAGACTCTATAATCCAAAACTCCAGGAGGAGTGAGCTAGAGGCCATGTGAAGCAGAAATAACAGTTGCCAGTCTGATTGCAGACAAAATCACCAGTGAACAGTAAAAACCCTAATTCTGGAGCTTTCGGTATTAGTTCCTCCCATTGATAGGTTTCTTCTCCCCTAGGGACTATAATTTTCCACTTTAAATTTGAACTCTAGTCAATGTGTAGTAGAAAATCAATATCATAGATTTGTTCTGCTTTCCTTTTACCTCCTGGAATTTTAAAGAATGTGAATAAAACTTTTATGATGAAGATGAACTGTAAAATGAAAGGGGTGGCGTTCACCCATTTTCAAGAGCTTTGGCCCAGACCTTTTCCACTGGACTCTTGATGCTGTCTCCCTTGTTTTTGTCCTACCTTCTCTAGCCCTGCTACTGTACAGTACCTAATGTCTAGAGTAATATGGTACTGACATGCTCCCTAAACCACTTCAATAAGTGGCACTTGTTATCAGAATATTTTTACCACCTATTCTGCCTTTGCCCTTTAATCTTCTCTTTTTCATCTATCATTTCCTTCCTTAGGTTGTGAAGAGAATTAATTCCCTTACATTGTGAAGGAAAGGAAATTCTATACAGAAACTCTTTTCCAAGACCACCCACCCCATACATGTACATACAACTATAAACTCACACATAACTCAAAGGGTAACACTCTCAACATCAACACAGAACTGCATGTTTAATATTTGCATAGATGGTAGTCCTTGCATTGTTAAAAATAAGCAACGGTGCCAGGAGCTTGTTGTAGTAAATGGATATGAAACATCACAGGCCATTCACAGTCCACGAGCAGACAGATTAAACTCCCTCCCAGGACAGTTGAAACTTTGATTAATTTACTGAATCCTACTTATCTAGTGTCTTTCCAGTCTCAATAAAGCTCAAAGCACACTTCATGAAAATGTCGTCGGCCAGGCCTCATACTCCAGACTTCCATTCATTTTGGTCTGAATCATCTTGGTATTTTCCCTGTTTTTGGAACCATCTAGATTCTAAGAACCATGTCTTAGAAATACCACCACCAAAGAACCAGTATCCTTGCACCAGTTCCATGGAACTGTTTATTTAAATCTTTCTTCCTTCCTCTGACAATCACAGGCTCTGCACTCTGATATGTGAGGATTTTGTTTTTCCATTTATCTTATCTGTTCCCTTTGCTTCACTATATCCTACTTCTGGAGTGAGATCTTCTGATATTTGTCTTTCTCCTTCTGCTTTATTTTTCTTATGACGCCCTTCAGTTCTATTTATGTGGTCACAAAAGGGAAGATTTCTTTCTGTTCATTTACTTCTTGGGGATGATTAGTTTTCCACGTGTGTATAATCACATCTATTTTAGCACAGCAGTAGGGTGTTTGCCTTGCATGTGGCCGACCTGGGTTCGATTCTTCCGCCCCTCTCGGAGATCCCGGCAAGCTACCGAGAGTATCGCACCCACATGGCAGAGCCTGGCAAGCTATCTGTGGTGTATTCAATATGCCAAAAGCAGTAACAACAAGTCTCAAAATGGAGACATTACTGGTGCCCGCTCAAGCAAATCCATGAGCAAGGGGATAACAGTGATACAGTAATAATTTATTGAGATAACATTAGTTAAAAAGAGTATAGACATTTTTGTTTTAGATATACAATGTTACCATATGTCTCCTACCACCAAAGCAGCAATAACCTTCTACTATAGTTCTTGCAACCCTTCCCTTTGTATTCCCTCTTCCCACATAGACTAATGGTTCTGTGTTCTGAGTCCATGGATTGTCTTTGGACATTGTCTATTCCAGTGCATTATTTCTTTATATACCGCCTGTGAATGAGATGATCTGGTATTTCTCTTTATCCTTCTGACATTTTCTCTATCCATTCACCTGCCATTAGACAGTTAAATTCTTTAACATTTGTGGCTATTCTAAACAGTGTAGTAATATGAACAGGGGTCTGCATGTATCTCTCTGAATTTGTGGCTTTGTATTTGTGAGTGTGGTTTCATTGGGTAGAAACCTTGAAATAAAATTCCTGGATCACATGGTGTTATATATGTAATATTTTGAGAAGTTTCATACTGCTTTCATAGATTTTGTTCCCACCTTGTATGAAGAACCTGTTTCTACACCTCATATAATACTTGGTCTAATGCAAAATATTCTCACATGTGTGAGGCAATGTCTCATTGTCCTTCTGATTTTCCTAAGAATTTTCCTGAGAATTTATTCATCTTCTTGTCAGTCATATATATGACATTTTTGGCGAAGAAATTGATGCTTGATTTCAGGAAATCTATTCTAGAAATTGTAACTTGCACGTGCTTCCATGGACTGATACAATTTCTCAATGTTTGCTGATTTTTTTTCTCCTGTGTTTTTCTTTTAACACAAATACTTATTCTAAAAAAAAAAGTAAAGTATTAAATCCAAATGACAGAAGTAAGTCCTTTGAAAATGGAAATGTGTGACAAAGTATACTCTTAATTTTAGAAATATAGGTTAAGACTTACTGATAAGCTCTGGTATTGGTTTTGCATTTTCAGTATTAAACCTTAAATTTAACTGTCTATCATGTTTTATTCCATAAGAGACACATCAGTATAAAGAGAAATAGTGGTAGGTTATAGGATGGAATAGAAATTCTAATAGACTGTTTAACAATAATATGGCAGGCAGATACAATTTTAATCAGTATTGTCATTAATGACTATCAATAGAGAGGATAAGATGTTCTTGTCTTTGTGAATTATGATTTATGGCTGCACAGCAGTCACACTGAAATATATTTATTTTACAATATAGAGACATTGATTAAATGCACATGGCATCTCAAATGCAGTTGACATTTTAAGTCAAAATTATTACAGACTCACAGCCATTCATTTAAGCTCTGGCTTTAAAAACGTGTCTCAACTGATTGTTAATGGAAGAAAGTCTAGCTGGGCCAATATTTCTAAGTAGATTCTTTATTTTACTGGCATATCTACCCCTGTGGGAAAGTTTCCTTCTCTGGACAGTTAGATCATTTTACTCTATCTTCAAATTGGGCCACCGTATGAAAATAATCACTCTTATACACATAGGAGTTCTAGATTACTCAAAAAGTATTATTATTTGGATAAAAGAAATCATTGCTTCTCTTCCCATAATTGTCCCAACATTCCTGACAAACTTGCCTTCTTGCCTACCAACCTGCTTAGGAAGTGGGCCTTAAATAATTGATGAAAGCTGTAGCTAAAACATTAATATCGTTTAGGGAAGATGGTTTTTGTAATGTATATTGCTGTATGTTGCCAATAGTCCAGCGACTTTAAACAACATAAGTGTTTGAGTATTGATTGTTGATTTACAAGATTGAGGCCACTAGTAATTCTGTCTGAGAGCATACTTATATAGCATGTATGTAATTTTTAAAATTTTTAAATATATTTTTAACCTCAAACTTTGCTTTTTATAATTTGTAGACTTACAGAAAAGTTACAATATGTGGAACTTATATATACCTTATATATGCTTATATATAAGTATATAACTTATATATAATGTAACTTATATATACCTTATATATACTTATATATACCTTTCATTCAGATTCTTTAGAGGCTAGCAGTGTACTCAATTATGTCTAATATATTTTCTCTCTCTTTTTTCCTATATAGTTAGGGGTGTCTTTACAAATATTTCTATAAATTTATGTTTTTATCCTAAGTATTTGTATTAGCAAAACTGTTGCCCATTGATTGCCT